>NC_057390.1:9125336-9725336 GCF_019320065.1 Cervus canadensis | reverse complement strand
AACAAAAAGCATT
The DNA here is from genome assembly GCF_019320065.1 of Cervus canadensis. NCBI lineage: Eukaryota > Metazoa > Chordata > Mammalia > Artiodactyla > Cervidae > Cervus > Cervus canadensis. The sequence continues at coordinate 9,725,323 of NC_057390.1, read as the reverse complement.
TAATGTAAATTGCAATGCAAATTAGAAAAGTGGATGGGAACAAGTGTTTTAAAAGGCACTGCAGTGGGGGAGGAGAGCAGGGAAGTGGTTGTTTAGGAAAAGGAGGAAGTGGGATTAGGAGGGCATTAAATTCATTGGTGTGGCCCTGATGCCAATGCAGCAGACATGGGATCGATCCCTGGGTCAGGAAGATCTCCTGGAGAAGGAAATGGTATGGCCCTGAGAACTCAGACCAAGGAGTTTGCCTTCTTAATGCCCAAGCGAGCTAAGAGAAAGATCTACTCTGAGATGAAAATAAAAGTTGGAGGAACCAAGAAAGACTGTAAGACTTACTGGGGATTTAGGTAGAGTAAGGAAATGTTTTAAAAAAGGGGACAGAAACTAAAGAAAGTCCTAAAACATATCCTGAACAACAGCAATACGTGAACCGTGAACTTCCAGATGTTCAAGCTGGTTTTAGAATGGCAGAGGAACCAGAGATCAAATTGCCAACATCTGCTGGATCATCGAAAAAACAAGAGAGTTCCAGAAACATATCTATTTCTGCTTTATTGACTATGCCAAAGCCTTTGACTGTGTGGATCACAATAAACTGTGGAAAATTCTGAAAGAGATGGGAGTACTAGACCTCCCAACCTGCCTCTTGAGAAACCTGTATGCAGGTCAGGAAGCAACAGTTAGAACTGGACATGGAACAACAGACTGGTTCCAAGTAGGAAAAGCAGTATGTCAAGGCTGTATATTGTCACCCTGCTTATTTAACTTATATGCAGAGTACATCATGAGAAACGCTGGGTGTAGGATGCACAAGCTGGAATCAAGATTGCCAGGAGAAATATCAATAACCTCAGATATGCAAATGACACCACCCTTATGGCAGAAAGTGAAGAAGAACTAAAGAGCCTCTTGATGGAAATGAAAGAGGAGAGTGGAAAAAGTTGGCTTAAGGCTCAACATTCAGAAAACTAAGATCATGGCATCTGGTCCCATCACTTCATGGGAAATAGATGGGGAGACAGTGGAAACTGTCAGACTTTATTTTGGGGGGCTCCAAAATCACTGCAGATGGTGACTGCAGCCATGAAATTAAAAGACGCTTACTCCTTGGAAGGAAAGTTATGACCAACCTAGACAGCATATTAAAAAGCAGAGACATTACTTTGTCAACAAAGGTCCATCTAGTCAAAGCTATGGTTTTTCCAGTAGTCATGTATGGATGTCAGAGTTGGACTATAAAGAAAGCTGAGCGCTGAAGAATTGATGCTTTTGAACTGTGGTGTTGGAGAAGACTCTTGAGAGTCCCTTGGACTGCAAGGAGGTCCAACCAGTCGATCCTAAAGGAAATCAGTCCTGGGTGTTCATTGGAAGGACTGATGTTGAAGCTGAAACTCCAATACTTTGACCACCTAATGTGAAGAGCTGACTCATTTGAAAAGACCCTGATGCTGGGAAAGATTGAGGGCAGGTGGAGAAGGGGACAACAGAGGATGAGATGGTTGGATGGCATCACCGACTCAATGGACATGGGTTTGGGTGGACTCTGGGAGTTGGTGATGGACAGGGAAGGCCTGGCATGCTGCGGTTCATGGGGTCAGAAAGAGTTGGACTTGACTGAGCAACTGAATTGAAACAACAGCAATAAAAATCTGGGTAACAGTTTTGTAATCCTCTACATATGTATGCATTTTTACATTATTAGAGGTATACCTTCAGGGTATTAGATTCTTAGAAGTGAGAGTGGTGAGTCAAAAGTAAATGCCTAAAGAAAAAAGCAATCGCCTAAGTAGTTTTGTTAGATACTGCCAATTATTGTTCAGTTGCTAAGTCATGCGTGTCCAACTCTTTGTGATTCCATGGACTGCAGCACGCCAGGCTTCCTTGTCCTTCACTGTCTCCTGGAGTTTGCTCAAACTAATGTCCATTGAGTCGATGATGCCATCCAACCATCTCATCCTCTATTGCCCCCTTCTCCTCCTGCCCTCAATCCTTCCCAGCACAGAGTTTTTTTCAGTGGGTTGTACCACTGTATATTCTACCAGCATTGAGTGGAAATGTAGCATCACCAACAGAATGTTGTTATACTTCTGTTGTTGCCATACTTTTTAACTGCTGTCTATTTAAAGGTGGGAAATGGTATGCTGGTGTGTAGTCTTAGTTTTCATTTCTCTAATTATGATTGAGGTTGACCATATTTTTATGTGTTTAAGGACCATTTAAAATATTTTTTTATTAATTAAAAAATTATCTGTATATATCTTTTGTTCATTTTTCTATAGGGTTTTTGGTCTTTCCCCCCCACCTTGATTTTTAAGCATTCTTTATATATTAGAGATATTTGTCACTTTCCACCCAAGATATCAATTATAAATACTTTCTCCTCGTTTTTCAGTTGTCTTTTCATAAAAATTGACTAATTAATTTTTATTTTTGGCGCATCGGGTCTTCGTTGCTTTTCGCTGGGTTTCTCTAGCTGTGTGGAGCAGGGGCTGCTCTTTGCTGTGGCGCACAGGCTCTATGGCGCGTAGGTTTCAGGAGTTGTGTCTCAAGGGCTCAGTAGCTATGGCTTGCGGGCTCCAGAGCGTGAGCTTAGCAGTTGTGGCGCACAGGCTGAGCTGCTCCAAGGCATGTGGAATCTTCCCAGACCAGGGATTGAACCCATGTCCCCTGCATTGGCAAGCGGATTCTTACCCATTACACCACCAGGAAAGCCCCAGTTGTCTTTTTGATTTTGTTTATGGTGATCTTTGCCATGCCTGAGATTTTAATTTTTACACAGTGAATTTTTCTGTAGTTAAATAAATTACTGCACCTGGATTTTGAGTCATAGGTAGAAAATCTTTCCCTATGCTATGATTATAAAGAAATTCACCAGGGTTTTCTTTAACTACTTTTAAAATATCATTCTTAACATTAACGTCCCTGGTCCATTTGGAATATTTTCTAGATAGCTAACCACTTGTCCCAGACCACTTTTTGAACCATCTGTGCTCTAGTGATTTGTCACCTTCATCCTATACTAAATTCGTATAAGTACTTGTGTCTATTTTTGACCGCAATCAATTTTTTTTTCCCCCCATTGGAATGGTTTTCAGTTTTACTGAAAGTCCCTTTGGGAATCAATCTTTGTGCTGTGCTAACTATGCTCTAGTGTTGGGTATATGATAGGTATGATTTCAGATAGAGAAGTAGCCAGATTGTACTAAGATTGAGTGGGAGCAATCAAGTCATTTGCCAAGTAAAGCAGGGGTGTGTTTATTTCTGAGTGTCAGTGGATGAGGAGGAAAGAACAGGAGGAAAGAAGAGTTGGAATTTAGTCAGAATAACTTGTCATAATCTCCTAAAGATAGAGAGAGATGATGAAGAACTTGACCATGTTAATCTAAATAGAAGATGGAAGAGGAGGTAAAAAGAAGGAACCAAACTGCTGAGAATGATAAGGGCCTTCCAATCTAATACCTGACGAATTCATCTTCCTGTCAATAACAACTATAAGCTCTGGATAATATTAAAAAACAAAACAAAATAATGACCTGAGGGCTCTTGAGCCTGAACAAAGATAGATTTGTGAGAAGAGTTGAAATTTAGAGTAAGTGATCAGCAAGGAATGAGTTTCCCATTTTTTTGTATGTTTGTCCTGCAGGTAGCCTCCATCACAGCAGTGTAGGAGCTTCAACACAAAGGTCTCTGTCTTTCATTAGCATTACCAGGGGAAGCAGCCTGGGGCAACCAGAGCCTCTGGTGAATGAGGAAGAAATCCACAGAGGGAGAAAGCCAGGGTCAGAAAGTCCAGATACCTAGCTGACCCCAGGTGGGGCAAACTGGAAGCAGTCCCTAGTTTAAGCTTAAAGAATGGAACTGAGATTTGAGTGAGGGGCCTACTGCAGGTCATGAAATGTTGCAGTTTGAGTCTAACAAAGTTAACTGTTTGCTAAAACAAACACTTTTCAGAATAATATAATAGATTTCAGAGTCTATACAGCATAAAGAAAATATAACCCAAATGTTTTCGGCATACAAAGAATCAGAAAATGTGACCCAGTTTCAGAGGAAAATACAGTCAATAGATGCAAACTCAAGATGACAAAGATGTTAGAGTTGTCAGACAAGGACTTTAAAGCAGCATAATTAAAATTATGGTCGTAAGGAATGGAAAATACATTCAATATGAATGAAAAGATAGGAAATATCAACGGAGAAATAGAAAATATAAAAAAGTACCAAATGGAAATTTTAGAACTGAAAAGTATACTATCTGAAACGAAAACTCCCCCACATGAGCCTAATAGCAGAACGGAGATGAGAGATGAGAATCAGTGAATTTAAAGATAGATCAACAGAGATCATCTGATCTGAAGAAGAGAAAGAAAAGAGTTTGGACAAAGTAAACAAACAAGCAGAAAACCACAGAGCTTTAGGGAACTGTGGAACAATTTTGAAAGGTTTAACATGTGGGTAATTGGAGTACCAGAGGAGTGAAGCGAGGGAATGAGACAGAAAAGAAAAATCTGAAGAAATAATGGTTACAAATTTCTCAAATTGGGTTAAAGATATAAATTTACAGATTAAAGAAGCTCAGTTAACCCAAACAAGAAATCTGTGCCCAGTTACATAATTATAAACATGCTTAAAGACACACATAAAGAGAAAATTCTTGAAAGCATCCAGAAACTCGATCCTTTACATAAAGGGGAAGGTGATTTAAGGACTGTGACTTTTACTGAGCAACCCTGGAAAGTAGGGAGACAGTGGAGCAATATCTTTTTTTTTTTTTTTTTTTCTTAAAAAATATGGAACGCTTCACGAATTTGCGTGTCATCCTTGCGCAGGGGCCATGCTAATCTTCTCTGTATCGTTCCAATCTTAGTATATGTGCTGCCGAAGCGAGCACTGGAGCAATATCTTTAATGTGCTGAAAGAAAAAAGAGTCCTGTCAACCCTTAAGTCTATGTATAATAAAAACGTCCTTCAAGAATGAAAGTGAAATTTACATTTTCAGATAACAGCTAAGAGAAGTTGTCATTACCAGAAACAAGCTACAGGAAATATTAAAGTTCTTTGACCTGAAGGAAATGATACCTAAGGGAAAGCTGGATCTTTAGGAATAAATGAAGAACACTAGAAACAGTAAATATAAAAACTATTTTTCTCTCAGTTTCTATAATATACACATGGTTGTTTAAAGCAAAAACTTATAAAATTGCCTTGTGAAGTTTATAACGTAGATTTAACACACATGACAACTATAACAAAAAGACAATGTATATATGTGTGTGTGTGCAGGGGGATAAATGGACCCACACAATTGCAAAGTTTGTTTAATATCCATGACATTGTACTGTATTAATTCTAAGTAGGCTGTAAACGAGTTAAAATATATTTTAATCCCCACAAGGTTTCTACTTTATGTGAAGTACTGTAATATTGAGGTTTCTACGTTTTATGTGAAGTGTACTATATAGACTCTAAGTAGACTTTCAAAAGTTAAGAGTGTATAATGTAATCCCTATAGAAGCCACTAAAAATAATGCAAGGAAATATAGCTAAATTATAATAGATAAGACTGAATTCTGAATATGTTTGGTAATCCAGAGAAAAGCAGGAAAACAGGGAAAAGATGAACAAAAACCAGAGAGGACAAACAAAAAATAAAATGACAGACAGACCTAAATCCAACCATGTCAATATTTATGATAAATGTTAATGGAGTATACACTCAAAAAAAAGCAGAGAATAGCATAATAGCTATTATTAAAAAGCAAGACCCAATTATATTCTGTCTATGAAAGATAAACTTTAAGTATAAAGACACAAATGGGTTGAAAGTAAGTGGATGGAAAAAGATTAACCATAAATATGGTAAGACTCAGGAAAAATAAAAACATATGCCCACACAAAGGTATGTGTACAGATATTTGTAGAAACTTTAGTAACTACACTCAAAAACTAGAAACAACTGAACATCCATTAACAGAAAAATGGTTAAACAATATGTGGTATAATCATATAATATAATGCTACTTAGAAATAAAAAGAAACTAATAACTACTTGTTGATATAAACAACATAAATGAATCTCAAAATCTAATGAAAGAGTCAGACAAAAGATTGTATACCATTTATACGATCCTATTTATATAAAATACAAACTAATCTACAGACAAAAACCAGACCAGTGGTATACATGAGGGATGGAGTGTAAAGGGGCAAGAAGAATCTTTTGGGGTTGATGGAAGTGTTCTGTATCTTGATTGTGGTGATGATCTGTGGGCATATACAAATGTCAAAACTCATTGGCTTGTACATTTTGGATGAAACTTGTGCTATGCTTAGTCGCTCAGTTGTGTCCAACTCTTTGCCACCCCATGGACTGTAGCCTGCCAGGCTCCTCTGTCCATGAGGATTCTCCAGACAAGAATACTGGAGTGGGTTGCCATGCCCTCCTCCAGGGGATCTTCTCAATGCAGGGATCGAACCCAGGTCTCTCGCATTGCAGGCTGATTCTTTACGTCTGAGCTACCAGGGAAGTCCATGAATACTGAAGTGGGTAGTCTATCCCTTCTCCAGGGGATCTTCCCAACCCAGGAATTGAACCAGAGTCTCCTGCATTGCAGGTGGATTCTGTACCATCTGAGCTACTGCAGAAGCAGGAACGAAACTTTTAGTATGCAAATTATTCTTCAAAAGAGGTGAGGAAAAAATTAAAAGACCTAATTTTCAAATAACTTTAGGTTTTCTACTGAACTCTAAAAAAATTCTTCAGTTTTTAATAAGAGAGGAGGTGCCAGTTTTCTGAGGCCATGCAGGCCTCCTGTTAATAAATGTCTCTGTGTTAAAAATCAGTGGTTCTAATTTAGTCTTAATGCCACAGGGAAATAACTTTAATATAATTTTCAAAGACAAACTCAATGGATAGCTGCATTTTCTGATGTATTTTTAAGGATACCGAAAAGAGAAAAAAATCAGTTAAGTAGAATTCTGACAATTGTACTGAAGCATGAATCATAGAAAAGTGGTTTTTTTTTTTTCCTGGAATCCTTTAGGAAGCCATGAATCTTTATCTTATATGTTTGGGCTGTTAACATTTGGTATTTCCTGAGAACACATGGATAAAATAGCTTGACATCGATCCCTGGCAAAGACTAGGAGGAAATACTAAACAGATGGTTTGTGAGCACTTAGAAGAGGAACCTGATATTCTTGTGGTACCAAGGCCAAGAAACAGAGGCCGGTTGACAGCATCATTAAGATGATTTGTAACTGGTTGAAAGACTTACATACCCAAAGAATGCAGACTGCTGTTAACATGGATGACACCCTCTGGATGCCAAAATGCATTGATCACAGTGGCTGTTTTAGTTTTGTCGTACTGATTACTTAGTCATTCTTTGGAAAGCTATTATAAAAATTTTATTACATGCAAATGAATATAGGCAACACATATTTAAGCTATGAAGCATAACAGCAAAATGAACACTCATGAAGCCTTTATTTAACTTAAGATGTGGATCAACAATGCTAATAAGGTATCTATATGCTTTGCTCTGATCTTCTCTAAGGGAAACACTGCTACACTGAATTTTTAAAAATCTTATCTTTCCTTTTAAAGCTAGCTTTATTAAATACTTTATTATTTTAGTTTTGCTTGAGCTTTATAAAGAGGTATCTTATTGTCTCCATTCTTGGTTATCTGCTTTTTTCCCCAGTATTGAAAAGATTTGTAACATTGTTGTAGGTAGCTGTGGTTCATTCATTTCCATAACTGTATGATATTCTACTTTGTGAATATATGTTGTAATGGTAAAAGAATCTGCCTGCCAATGAAGGAGACATAGGTTTGATCCCTTGGTTGGGAAGATCCCCTGGAGAAGGGAATGGCAACCCACTCTAGTATTCTTGCCTGGAAAATCCCACGGACAGAGAGCCTGGCGGGCTACAGTCCACGGAATCGCAGAGTCAGACGCCACTGAGCACCTGAGCATGCACACACATTTATTCATGAGTCATTCAACAGACATTTGAGTGCTCTAATTTTTGGCTTTTTAAATAATATCAATATTCATGTTCTTGTACATGTCTTCAAGTGCACATTTATAAAAAGTTTTTCTGGAGACATTCTCCTAGGGATGGAACTGCTAGGTTGTAGGGTATTATGAATATTACTTTATAACAAAATGACAATTTGTGAAACAATTACATTCTTCCTGTCAGTATATAAGAGTTTCCATGCTCTGCTATTGCTAACACTCTTGTGAGACTTCTTAATTTTTTTGCAAACTAGTGGGTATAAGATGGGATATCATTGTTTTAATTTGTGTTTCCTGGTTATTAATGATGGTGAGAATTTTTCTTATGTTTATTTTTCATGAGATTTCCTCTTCTGTGACATACCTGTTCAGACTTTTTGTTTATTTAAAAATTGGATGGTCTTTTTTTAAAAATCAAGTTTCAGGCATTCCGTATTCTGGATAGCAACTCATTATTGGTCATATGAGTTGTAAATACAGTTATGACATGTCATTATTTTCTTCATGGTGTTTCTGATGAATAGAAATTCTTAATTTTGAAGTAATCAAATACCATAAAATATCAATCTCTTACTTTACGGTTAGCAAATTTATTCTTCCTCTTCCCTAAGTGAAGTGAAGTGAAGTGAAGTGAAGTGAAGTGAAGTGAAAGTTGCTCAGTCATGTCCGACTCTTTGCAACCCCATTGACTACACAGTCCATGGAATTCTCCAGGCAGGAATACTGGAGTGGGTAGCCTTTCCCTTCTCCAGGGAATCTTCCCAACCCAGGGATCGAACCCAGGTCTCCCACATTGCAGGTAAATTCCTCTTCCCTAACTTTGGTGATAAAATTTTCTCCTGTATTTTCCTGCAAATTTTTAAAGTTTTAACTTTCATATTTAAGTCCTTAATCTATTTAAAATATAGTATTGTAAATGGCATGCAGTAGGGATCACATTTCATTTTTTCCCATATGGAACGCTTATAGTTCCAGTATGACTTAATGACTAGATCCATTTCTTCCCATTGCTTTGTCATGTCAACTTAGCCACATATCAAGTTTTCATATGATGTGGCTGTCTGTTTCTGGGTTCTCTCATCTGTTCCAAACTGGACATTTGTCTTTCCCTGTAGAAATACAACAAACACTATCTTAATTAGAATAGCCTTATATTAATAATCATCTTAATATCAGGCAAGGGAAACCTTTAGCTTTAATACATATCTTCAGTTCAGTTCAGCTGGTCAGTCGTGTCTGACTCTTTGCAACCCTATGAACCACAGCATACCAGGCCTCCCTGTCCACCACCAATTCCCAGAGTCTACCCAAACTCATGTCCATTGAGTCGGTGATGCCATCCAACCATCTCATCCTCTGTAGTCCCCTTCTCCTCCTGCCCTCAATCTTTCCCAGCATCAGGGTCTTTTCAAATGAGTCAGCTCTTCACATCAGGTGGTCAAAGTATTGGAGTTTCAGCTTCAACATCAGTTCTTCCAACGAACACCCAGGACTGACCTCCTTTAGGATGGACTGGTTGGATCTCCTTGCAGTCCAGGGGACTCTCCAGAGTCTTCACCAACACCACAGTTCAAAAGAATCAATTCTTCAGTGCTCAGCTTTCTTTATAGTCCAACTCTTACATCCATACATGACTACTGGAAAAGCCATAGCCTTGACTAGACGGACCTTTGTTGACAAAGTAATGTCTCTGCTTTTTAATATGCTGTCTAGGTTGGTCATAACTTTCCTTCCAAGCAGTAAGCATCTTTTAATTTCATGGCTTCAATCACCATCTGCAGTGATTCTGGAACCCAGAAAAGTAAAATCAGCCACTGTTTCCACTGTTTCCCCATCTATTTGCCATGAAGTGATGGGACCAGATGCCATGATCTTAGTTTTCTGAATGTTGAGCTTTAAAGCCAACTTTTTCACTCTCCTCTTTCACTTCCATCAAGAGGCTCTTTAGTTCTTCTTCACTTTCTGCCATAAGGGTGGTGTCATCTGCACATCTGAGGTTATTGCTGTTTCTCCTGGCAATCTTGATTCCAGCTTGTGCTTCCTCCAGCCCAGCGTTTCCCATGATGTACTCTGCATATAAGTTAAATAAGCAGGGTGACAATATACAGCCTTGATGTACTTCTTTTCCTACTTGGAACCAGTCTGTTGTTCCATGTCCAGTTCTAACTGTTGCTTCCTGACCTGCATACAGGTTTCTCAAGAGGCAGGTCGGGAGGTCTAGTACTCCCATCTCTTTCAGAATTTTCCACAGTTTATTGTGATCCACACAGTCAAAGGCTTTGGCATAGTCAATAAAGCAGAAATACTTATTTTTCTGGAACTCTCTTGCTTTTTTGATGATCCAGCAGATGTTGGCAATTCGATCTCTGGTTCCTCTGCCTTTTCTAAAACCAGCTTGAACATGTGGAAGTTCATGGTTCACGTATTGCTGAAGCCTGGCTTGGAGAATTTTGAGCATTACTTTACTAGCATGTGCTGCTGCTGCTAAGTCACTTCGTGTTCGACTGTGCGACCCCATATACGTCAGCCCACCAGGCTCCGCCGTCCCTGGGATTCTCCAGGCAAGAACACGGGAGTAGGTTACTAGCATGTGAGATTAGTGCAATTGTGTGGTAGTTTGAGTATTCTTTGGCATTGCCTTTCTTTGGGATCGGAATGAAAACTGACTTTTTCAAGTCCCGTGGCCACTGCTGAGTTTTCCAAATTTGCTGGCATATTGAGTGCAGCACTTTCACAGCATCATCTTTTAGGATTTGAAATAGCTCAACTGGAATTCCATCACCTTTTAATATATATATTAGGATTAGGTTGTAAGTTCATCAAAATAATTCTGATAGCATTTTGATTGGAATTGCATTGATAGATCAATTTGGGGAGAACTGAATCCTTATAATATTGAATGTTTCTATCCATTAACATGGTTCACTTAGTTATATATTCTTTAAGGTTCCATCAGTAAAGCTTTCAACTTTTCCCAATAACTATTCTATGCATCTTTTGTTAAACTTTATTTCTAAATACTTTACTCTTTTATTATCATAAAAGGCATTTCTTTAAAAATGGAAGTTTCCAAGAATTTGTTTCTAATTATAGAAATGCTATTGACTTTGTATGTTTGTCTTATATCTGGGCTTCCTCACTGGCTAGACGGTGAAGAACCGCCTGCAGTGCGAAAGGCTTGGATTCAATCCTTGGGTTGGGAAGATCCCCTGGAGGAGGGCATGGCAACCCACTCCAGTATTTTTGCCTGGAGAATCCCCAGGGAGCTTGGTGAGCTATAGTCCATGGGTATGTCCAACCACCTTGTTACACTCTTACTAATTTTTCCATAGAATCTTTTGGTCATTAATGTAGCCAATTAAGTATGTTTCAGACAAAAATAGTTTTGTTTCTTTCTTTCCAATCTTCACATTTTTTAAGTATTTTTCTTATTTTACTAGCCTGTGACAACTGCATGCATGTGTGCGATGTCGCTTCAGTTGTGTCCAACTATGCAATGTAGCCTGCCAGGCTCCTCTGTCCATGGGATTCTCCAGGCGGGAATCCTGGAATGGGTTGCCATACACTTCTTCAGGGGATCTTCCCTGCTCAGGGATTGAACACGTCTCCTACATCTCGTGCACTGGCAGGCGGGTTCTTTACCATTAGCACCATCTGGGAAACCACTATGATTAACTATGCCGAATCAAAGCAGTAATGGGGCCTCCATGTCTTATTCCTGATTTTTGAAGGCAATCTTTCTGGGTAGAGTATTCTTGGTTATAGTTTTTTCCTTTTCATCACTTTAAATATATTGTGCCACCCGGTTCTAGCCTGAAGAGTTTCTGCTGAAAAATCAGCTGATAGCCATATGGAAGTTTCTTTGTATGTTATTTGTTGCTTTCCCCTTAGTCCTTTTTAATGTTCTCTATTTTTACTTTTTGTCATTTTAATTACAATGTGTCTTGGTGTGTTCCTCTATGGGCTAATCCTGTATGGGACTCTCTACTTCCTGGACTTTGGGTGACTCTTTCCTTTCCCAGGTTAGGGAAGTTTTCAGCTATTATGTTTTGAAATATATTTTCAGCCCTTTTCTCTCTCTTCTCCTTCTGGGACCGCTATAGTGCAAATATTAGTGTGCCTGATATTATTCCAGAGGTCCTTCAAACTATACTTTTCAAGCTTTCAGACTTTCTTTTCAATCTTTTTTCTGTTCAGAGGCAGTGATGTCCACTACCCTGTCTTCCAGATTACCGATTCATTCCTCTGAAACATTCAGTCTACTATTGATTCCTCCTAGTGTATTTTTCACTTCAGTTATTGTATTCTTCATCTGTTTGGTTGTTCTTTATATTTTCTAACTCTCCATTAAAAACTTCCAACTTCTCTCTCTGTACATCCATTCTTCTCTTTGATTGTATTAAAAAGACACAAAAAACTCTGAACTCTCTCTTGGGTAGATTGCCTATCTTTACTTCACTTAGTTCTTCTGGGATTTTATTGTGTTCCTTTGGCTGGAACATGTTCCTCCATTGCCTCATTTTATTTAAGCTGTTATTTGTACTTCTATGTATGTAGTAGGTTACTTTTCTTGACCCTGGAGAAGTGGCCTTCTGTTGGAGATGGTCTATGCATCCCCTCAGTGCACATCCCTCTTGTTACCCAAGTCATATGCTCGAGGGGCTCCCTCCGTGAGGGGTCCTCTGTTGTGGTGGTGACTCTGTGAGCATCCTGGTAAGCTAAGTGAGCCCCGAGCCAGGTTGGCTGCCAGGCCTTGCCTTGTGTGGATGCTGCTAGGTGCTGGTTAGCAGAGCCTGGTCACAAGGTGGCTAACTGCAGAATCCCCGGGGGCCCTGGGCTCATGCTGGCTCTCTCGTGGGTAGAGTCAGGGTCCAGAAGACTCCAGGGATGTTGCTTGCACACTGGTAGATGAAGCCAGGTCTGGGTTAGTGCTGGACTATTGAAAGGCAGAGCTGTGTCCTGGAGTCTAGTTGCTGAGCCCAGGCATCCCAGAGTTGGTATCAGATTGCTGGGATCAGAGCAGGGGGGACATTTCTAATACTGTTGGGTATGGGGTCTAGAGTGTCCAAAAGCTTGTGCTGGCCCGCTAGTAGGCAGGGCCAGGGCCCAGATGATCCTAGGGTAAGGTCTGGCCTGCTGTGGGTGGGCTGGGTCTGCAGTCTGCAGAACTGTGGTGTTCCCGCCTTCAGTGTCTGGCCTCTGTGGGTGAGGCTGGTCTAGAGGCTACTGCAAGCTTCCCGGAGGATAGGGTGGGTGCCTGCTCACTGGTGAGCTGAGCTGGGTCTTGGCCCTCTGGTGGACAGGGTTGTGTCTAGAGGCATATCTAGAGGCAGCTATGGGCTCAGGAAATCTTTAGGCAGCCTGTCTGCTGACTGGTGAGGCTATGTCCCCGCTCAGTTAGTTGTTTGGTCTGAGATGTAGCAGAATTGGTGCCAAGTTGTTGGGTGGGGCCAGGTCTTGGTGCAAATGAGCTAGGAGGAAGACCCCACCATGGTGCCTGCCTGGACCAGTAGAAAGCTCCTAAATATGGCTGCTGCCAGTGTCTGTGTCCCCAAGGTGAGTGGCAGTCACCCCCCATCTCTCTGGGAGACTCTCCAAGACTGGCAGCTAGGTCTAGCCCAGGCTTTTATCAAATTACTATTTTTGCCTTGGATCTAGGTGTGTGTGAGATTTTGTGTGTGTCCTTTAAGAATGAAGTCTCTATTTCCCTCAGTCCTTGGGATTCCTGAAATTAAGCCCTGCTAACCTGCAAAGCCAGAGGAACTAAACAGCCTCTTGATGAAAGTGAAAGAGAAGAGTGAAAAAGTTGGCTTAAAACTCAACATTCAAAAAACGAAGATCATGGCATCCAGTCCCATCACTTCATGACAAATACATGGGGAAACAATGGAAACAGTGAGAGACTTTATTTTCTTGGGCTCCAAAATCACTGCAGATGGTGACTGCTGCCATGAAATTAAAAGACACTTGCTCTTTGAAAGAAAAGCTATGACAAACCTAGACAGCATATTAAAAAGCAGAGACACTACTTTGCCAACCAAGGTCTGTCTAGTCAAAGCTATGGTTTTTCCAGTAGTCATGTATGGATGTGAGTTGGACCATAAAGAAAGCTGAGTGCTGAAGAATTGATGCTTTTGAATTGTGGTGTTGGTGAAGGCTCTTGAGAGTCCCTTGGACTACAAGGAGATCAAACTAGTCAATCCTAAAGGAAATCAGTCCTGAATATTCTTTGGAAGGACTGACGCTGAAGCTGAAGCTGAAGTTCCAATACTTCAGCCACCTGATTTGAAGAACTGACTCATTAGAAAATATCCTAATGCTGGGAAAGACTGAAGGCAGGAGGAGACAGGAACAACAGAGGATGAGATGGTTGGATGGCATCACTGACTGTATGGACATGAGTTTGAGCAAGCTCTGGGGGTTGGTGATGGACAGGGAAGCCTGGCATGCTGTAGTCCATGTGGTCGCAAAGAGTTAGCCACAACTGAGTGACTGAACTGAACTGATCTGAACCTGCAAAACCAGGTGCTCTGTGGCTTTTATTTCTGGTGCAGCCCAGGCCGGGGAGTCTGATATGGGGCTTAGAACTCTCACTCCTGTGGAAGAACCTCTACAATATAATTATTCTCTATTTTGTGCGTTGCCCACCCAGTGTGTATGAGACTTGATTACATAACAAGTCTGTCCCTCCTACCCATCTGATCGTGGTCTCTTCTTAATGTCTTTAACTGTAGAAGACCTTTTCTGGTAGGTTCTGGTCTTTTTCATTGATGGCTATACTACAGATAGTTGTGATTTTGTTGTGCTTGCAAGAGTAGGTGAGCTCAGAGTCTTTCTACTCTGCCATCTCAGCCACTTTTTTTTTTTTTCCTTTTCCTCTGTGTTTAGTCTAGTTTCACCTGTTCATAGGGTGCTTCATGCAGAGGCATGAAGGTAATCCTTCTAACATTTCACCAGTAAGGACTGTATTGTAGATTTTTGATGGAAACATTATTGCCAAGTTACAGAAGTTATTTTCTACCCCTGGTTTACTAAGATTTATTCCTTAAATGATGAATGGATGTTTATTGTATCATATGTTTTTTTCCGTGTCTATTAAGATAACAAAATTTTTACCTTTATTTGTTGATGTGGTAAATTATATTTATACCTTTTTTCCTTTTTTATTGAAGTATAGTTTCCCAGGTGGCATCAGTGGTAAAGAATTCGCCTGCTAATGCAGGAGACACAAGAAATGTGGGTTTGATCTCTGGGTCGGGAAGATCCCCTGGAGTAGGAAATGGCAACCCACTTCATATTCTTGCTTGGAAAATTTCATGGACAGAGGAGCCTGATGAGCTATAGTCCTTGGGGTCACAAAGAGTTGGATACGGCTGAGTGCACAAGCACACACATAATTGACTTACAATGTTATATTCGTTTCAGGTTTACAACATAGTAATTCAATATTTTTCTACATTATATTCTATTTAAAGTCATTATAAAAATATTGGCTTTTTCCCTGTGCTGGACATTATATCCTTGTACTTTTATAATGGTAGTTTGTACCTCTTAATCCTTTTCCCCTATCTTCCTTCCCCCTTAAGCCCTCTTCCCACTGGTAACCACTAATTTGTTCTCTGTATAAGTCTGTTTCTGTTTTATTATATTCACTCATTTATTTTTTTAGATTTCACATATAAGTGCTAAGGTACAGTATTTGTCTTTGTCTGACTTACCTCACTAAGCATAATATCTTCTAGGTCCATCCATGTTGTGCAAATGCAAAATTTCAATCATTCTTGTGGCTGAGTAATATTCCATTGTATATACATACCACATCTCCTTTATCCATTCATTTGGTGATGGACACAAATTGCTTCCTTAAGCAACTTTTGAAAATAATGTTGCTATGAAGATTGGGGTGCATACATCTTTTCAAATTAGTGTTTTTGAGTTCTTCAGATATATACCTAGGAGTGGAACAGCTGGATCATACGGTAATTCTATTTTTAATCTTTTATTAAGGTACAGTTACTTTACAATGTTGTGTTAGTTTTTTTTTTTTTTGAAAGAACTAGAATGATGGCTTTTATTCTCAGCTGGTGGAGATGGGAACACAGTATGCTCCTGCCTCAAGAACTGTGCCCCTAAGGTAAGTGCTCGCAGTCAGCAGTAGGTGATGAGGGAACAAAGGTGATAGGATCTTGATTTCATCCTCTTGCATTGTTTCAAAGACAGTCATGAACTGGTGTCAGTAACCCAGTAACTGCATCTGGCAGTTTGGTGGCTCTGAGGCCTTCTTTGTAACTACAAGGGGAAGGCTGTTGTAAAGGTAAACATCAGATAGGGATGTATTTAGCATAGAGTCAAGTGAAGTGTAGCTCTGCAGAGTTAGGGGGCAGAAAAGCAAACAGTTACAGACATGCAGAATTAGGAGCAGATAAAGTAAAATAAAACTAGGAATGTTCAGGCCTGCTCACTGTTCTCTTTATCTTCTTTACTCTCAGAGAAGTGAAAAAGAAAAACTCATTCCTCGTTTTTCCTTTTCACTGCGACAAATTCCCCCATCAGTTTATTCACTCCATATCAATGGAGGAAGGGAAGCACGTGTCATTCTTGTCTGGCTGAAGACAAACTCCAGTTCTGCTCCATTTGAAAATCACCAGCTGTTCAGCCCAGGGACCCATCTATCTCCTACTTCAAATTTTCCTTGAGATGTGAACCCCAAGAAATCTTTATTGGGGTAATGAGGGACAGATGGTCAGTCTTCTGTAACTTCTTTAATGCTGACACAGGACTCGTAGACCCTACCTAGTTGGGGTCATGGAGCTCTCGCCCTGTTCTATTAAGGGGCCCCGGGGTGACTTTTGTGGTTATTTCCGCTGGATCTGTTTGGAGGAGTGGCTGTAATCTCTTTGGGGGCCTGGGTTTTCTCTGCACATCATCTTAATTGTGATGTAAATCTGTGTCATCTGATAAGGGTCTTTCTGTTCGGGTTGGAGACAGTCCTTTGAGCTGTCTTTTCAGAATGTATAACCCTCTGGTTTCAGGTCACCTTAGCTAACCGGGGCCTGTCACCCTGCATTCTCAGGGTTTCCTCTGGGTTCACCACAGGGAGCGGTTGGAGTGGCTGCAGCTGAATGAAGCACAGGTGGCAGACATTCCTCTTTCTCAGGCCCGCTGAACCACACTGAAGGGTTGCAATCACTGATTCCATGTCTCAGGCCTTTCCTTCTTCATCATGAATGACCATTATCCTCCAGGTCCTGCTTTGGAGTCATTTATAAGTGATTCACCGATGCCGCCTCCTTCTCCCACCACCCCTCATTACCATCCCCTACTCTCTACCCCATCCAGCTTCGCGTCAGACGCGCTGTCAGGCACTGCCAACTCTACATCCTCTTGTGTTGGTTTTATTTGTAATTTTTTGAGGAACTCCCATACTGTTTTCCATAGTAGCTACATCAATTGACATTCCCACCAACAGTGTACTAGAGTTCCCTTTCTTCATATCCTTGCCAGTATTATTTCTTATCTTATGATGATAGCTATTCTGATAGGTGTGAGGTGATAGCTCATTGTGGTTTTGATTTGCATTTCCTGATAATCAGTGATGCTGAGCATCCTTTTATGTGCCTGTTGACCATCTATATGTCTTCTTTGGAAAAAATGTCTATTCAGGTCTTCTGCCCATTTTTAATTGTTTTTTTTTTTTTTTTATATTCAGTTGTATGAGCACTTTATATATTTTGGATATCAGCCCCTTATCAAATGATACCATTTGTAAATATCTCCTCCCATTTAGTAGGTTGTCTTTTCATCTTGTTGATGGTTTCTCTCACTGTGCAAAAGCTCTTAAGTTTAAGTAGATCCCATTTATTTATTTTTGCTTTTGTTTCCATTGCTTTAAGAGATAGATCTAAAAAAATATTTATGTCAAATTGTTTTACCTATATTTTCTTCTAGGAGTTTTATGGCTTCCAGTTTTATATTTAGGTTTTTAATTCATTTTGAGTTTATTTTTGTACATGGTGTTAGAAGATGTTCTAATTTAATTCTTTTATGCATAGCTGTGCTGTTTTTCCAATACCAGTTATTGAAGATACTGTCTTTTCTCCAACATGTATTTTTCCTTCTTTGCTATAGATTAACTGACCATAAGTACATAGGTTTATTTCTGGGCTCTCTATTCTGTTCCATTGATCTATGTGTCTGTTTTTGTGCCAGAACCATACTTTTTTGATTACTATAGCTTTGTAGTATAGTCTGATATAAGGGAGTGTGATGCCTCTAGTTTTCTTCTTTTTTCTCAAGATTGCTTTGGCTATTTGGTGTCTTTTGTGGTTCCATACACGTTTTAAGATTATTTTTTCTAGTTCTGTGAAAAATGTCATGGGTATTTTGATACTGATTACATTAAATGTATAGATCACTTTGGGCAGTATGGATAGTTTAACAACATTAGTACTTCTAGTCCATGAACACAGGATATCTTTCCATTTATATGTATCATCATTAATCTCCTTCATTAATGTCTTATAGTTTTCAGAGTATAAATTTTTTCCTCCTTGGTTAAATTTATATTTATGTATTTCTAATGCAAAATCACCTTGCATTACAGGGATAAATTCAACTTGATCAGCTCTGTATTCTCTTTTTAGATATGATTAGGTTATTTAAGATGGTTTTACCTATTTTCATGAGTGGACTGACTTGCAATTTTCTTTTTTTTTTTAACTTCTAATTTTGGATTGGGGTATAGTCAATCAACAATGTTGTGAGTTTCAGGTGAACAACTAAGGAACTCAGCCATACAGAAACAGTATCCATTCTCCCCCAAACTCCCCTCCCATCCAGCTGCCATTGTTCTTGTTTGGCTTTCTATCATGACTAGGGGGAGGACATTTTTTTTCTTTATTTTTTAATTTCTAGAAGAGTTTGTATAAGATTGGAGATATCTGTATCTCCTTTCTCTAGTCACTGAAGGGAGAAAAGGACATAGTCCATATCTGATCTGTTCATAGCCAAAGAGAAATAAAAGGAGCTTCTCTCTCACAGATTCAGTCTGAGAAGCCACTGGGAGGGACTCTTAGATTATTGGCCTGGAGAACTAGGATTGCCTTACCTGGGTTACGGTCCACTCTGTGACTAGGAAAGTAGAGGTGTTACTAGAGAAAGGGGATGCAGGGGATGATGGGCAGAGCAAGAACAGACTCCACAGGTATCATAGCCATCAGTTCCTTTAACAAATATTTACTGCTAATCTAGGAGATACTTACAGAGTGGGGCACATAAATAAGTAAAATAAATTTGTAATGCCAAGGCTTAAAGCTTAAGATTTAATGCAGATAAAAAAATCAAATAGTTTACAGTTCAGGTGAGAAGACAAAACTATCACACAATAGAAAGAAAGAAAGCGAAAGTCACTCAGTCGTGTTCGACTCTTTGCGACCCCATGGACTATACAGTCCCCGGAATTCTCCAGGCCAGAATACTGGAGTGGGTAGCCTTTCCCTTCTCCAGGGGATCTTCCCAACACAGGGATTGAACCCAGGTCTCCCGCATTGCAGATGGATTCTTTACCAGCTGAGCCACTAGGGAAGCCCAAGGATACTGGAGTGGGTAGCCTATCCCTTCTCCAGGTGGTCTTCCTGACCCAGGAATCGAACTGGGGCCTCCTGCATACAGGCACAATCTTTATCAGCTGAGCTACTAGGGAAGCACAATAAAGCAATGGTAAATAATTCTATATGGTATATAATTAAGTGCTAACTTGTATTGTGCAGACCACAAGCTATGTGGTTGTTCTAAGAAGAGGAAAATCAGTATAGTAGTCATGAACCTGCTGCTGCTGCTAAGTGGCTTCAGTCGTGTCTGACTCTGTGCGACCCCATGGACGGCAGCCCACCAGGCTCCCCCGTCCCTGGGATTCTCCAGGCAAGAATTAGGCCTTAAAGGATGAAGAGGATTTGGCTGGAAGAGGATAGGGGGAGGAATTCAGAGGAAAGAAGAGGAAATTCAGAGGCTAAGATTACTACAAGTGGAAGGATATAAATAGGATAGTCAGTGAGGAGACTGGCTTGAGAAAAGCAGAGTGTGTATAGTAGGTAAGATATCATATACCACACAGCAAGGCTGGTTACCCTCCTTCCCCAACTGGCACAATGTCAGAGGTCCATGATGCTGGAAGGACCCACATGGGCCAGAATTCAATGGGAAACACACCCTTAGCTACCAACTCCCTGACCCAATTAGGGTGTGAAGTGAAGAGTGAGGTTATTTTTGTGGTACCAGGAAGAGATCAACAGTATCAGAACAGTGAGCACGTCCAGGTGTGTATAACCTTGGAGAAAGCTAATATAACTAGAAAGAACTGCTGGAGGGTGAATTTAACTTGAGTTTTGGATAAATTAAAATCAGTTAAAAATCTTAAATTCCATAATTTGAGAATCTCTATTTGACTTTCTGACAAAGATCTTTTCATAAATTTCCAATGCTTCAGCGTTAAATCCAAATGTCTCAGAGTGGGTACATGGCATATATGACCTTTCTTCATCTAACCTTTGCCTACCTCTAGAGCCTTACTCCTGCCTCTGTCCAATAGGCTCCTGACATGGAAGCATGGGTTTATCTCTGAAAGATGATTTATCTTGCTTTCTCATGCCCCTGTTCTCCTTTTTGAGTTTCTCTTTCCTCTCCCTCTGCTTGGTTAATTCCTACTTGTGTTTTAAAACTCAGTTTAAATGTTTTCTCTTCTGAGAAGTGTAGGATCTGGTGCC
Source organism: Cervus canadensis (assembly GCF_019320065.1). Lineage (NCBI taxonomy): Eukaryota > Metazoa > Chordata > Mammalia > Artiodactyla > Cervidae > Cervus > Cervus canadensis. Next base: position 9,704,538 of record NC_057390.1, on the reverse strand, counting down.
AGCAGTGACTGGTAGGGGTAGGCAGTCTAGGACCATCAGGACTGGAAAGCTAGTGATTGAGAACCCGTTCTGGGGAGGCAGGAGGTAGGCAGGACACATATGAACCGAGAATATAATCCCCTGGCACATGTTCCATTGTTCTGTCAAACTTCACTTACAAAGCACAAATTCAAAAATAAAATTATCAATAATTTTAAGACAGTTACCCAAAAGCATTAAATTCTAAGCACAGGGCCTTTTTGAATGCAGGGCCTCGTATGACTGTACTGGTCATAGGCCCAACGAAGCCAGCCTGCATGTAAATCTCTTCATACAGCAAAATGTAATAAACCAGATTATTCATGAATAAGCAACTAAACAAACTATTGTCCAACCAGAAAGTAAAAAACATCATGTGTCCAGTAAAAAATTAAGCATGTCTACAGATACTAACATAGACAGCTGTATAACACACAAAGAGGGTTACAGAATATTATGTATGTCATAATCCCATTAAAATATAAAGTATTTCTATCTATCTATCTATTTATTAGAACATTACAAAGGATACCCCAATCTCTTGAGAAGGAAGGAATTTTTACTTTCTTTACCTATAATCTTTCAGATTTTACATTAATATATATTGCTTCTAAAATTAAAAATAAGATTAAAAAATTAAACTCTACCACCTAGAAACACTTTTCTGGACCACAGTGAAATCTGTTGGCTTTATTTCATTTAAGACTATAAAAATACGATGGAACATAATCTTCCTCAGGTGTAAAAGACTACTCATTAAAATTTTTACCATTCTTTTAACCTTTTCATTTAATCCTTACCCTCATTGCTGGGCTCTTCAACAGGGGATGCTGAGTTCATACATTCTAGGGCTCCCTTTGTGATCTCAACCACCTGAAGCTTCCTGATCCTGACTAGGTCTGTATCTTTCAATCCTTCCTCCAACTGTTTGACCACCTCTTTTCCAGGCTGTGAAGTCAGAACGGTAATCTGGAAATAAATCAAAGAGTCATTGTGCCTACTTTTGCTGATGTACAGAGTGAAGAATGTAACAGGTTAGATCTAGAGGATAAACATTGAAGAAATTGGTAGTATCTAGGGCAAAGAAGAGGATTTAATTATAACTTGCAAATCAAGTTTTATTTGACAGATTCTGGGGGGAGAACTCTGGTGGGATAGATCATCACAGCACCCTTCCAAACAAACTGAATCTATCCCAGAAAGTGATTAGTGAGAAGCCATCCTTGTTTCAGTTTTTTTTTTTTGGGCCATGCCATAGCATGTAGGATATTAATTCCCCAGCCAGAGACTGAATCCACACCACCTGCATTGGGAGCATGGAGTCTCAACAACTGGACTGTCAGGGAAGTCCCCCACTGTGTTTCAACTTTTAAGATTCCTTGAATCACAGGCAGTATCCCTCTTGCTCAAAGTGCTTTGATTTCATGAAGAAACAAAGGAAACAGAATCCTTAAATTCCACTTGTTAGATGTGTACTAAATATCAGAGCGCTTATATGCTCTTTTCTCAGTGGTACTTCCATTGGATGTCTCTCCTTGCTCAATCTGAATCCAGGCTGAACATTACACTCTGGAAGGCAAGTATTAAATATATGCAATTTTCTTTTGTACTTAGACATTTTGATTGGTGAATAAGCATGTGGATGAAGGATAATTATTTTTAAACTCATTTGTTTGATGATTGATGTTATAGAGACTGAATGTATTTTAACTCACTCACACACCCAATGGAGTACCTAATCATGACCTTCAATGTGAATGAAACAGAGAACAAGAGAAGGATGGCAAATAATGAAGGATTTAGATGGACGTAAATGGGAAGAAGGCTTAGTGTCCTAAGGCCAGCATCTCTCACCTCCAGGGAACTGTAGGTCAGAGCTGCACCTGTGCTCACGTGTCGGCTGTACTGTTTGAACTGCTGGAGACCATCCTCTATTGCCAGCTGCAGAGAAATGCCTTGTGGTCTGAAACAACCTTCTCTTTGCAGCATGCGGAGTTCTGAGATGCAGGCCTTCAGCCTAGCAAAGTTCCCTTTCACTTGCTGCAGAGAAAAATGAATCAAGGGTGCAAATATTTAGTGAACCAGGTTACAGATTAATTGGCAGTCTAATTTATCATCAATTATTCCTTAAGAGTATTTTTCCCTTCCTGAAAATCCATTTATTTGACCAAGACCTATGGAATGCATATTCCATTCTAGGCACTGCACTAAAACCTTCCCTAGACCAAAGGAAGGAAAATTTGCAGCCAAAAGGCATTGATTATATGGAGTTACTAGAAACAGGAAATGTGTTTTAACTCATTCACTCACCCAAAGGAAGATACAGTTGTGATTGCTCAGTTTTATTGCAAATTGGAGGCCTAGCAGTGTCACTCTTAAATTCTCAGTCAGACTAGGAACTGGGAGGCATTCTATTCAAGAGTGGTATTTTACCAGAAATGAGGATTTTGATGTGGTTGATCATTTAAAACTGGTAAGTCACTCAGTTGTGTCTGACTCTTTGCAACCCCATGGACTGCAGCACACCAGGCCTCCCTGTTCACCACCAACTCCTGGAGTTTACTCAAACTCATGTCCATTAGGTCGGTGATGCCATCCAACCATCTCATCCTCTGTTGTCCCCTTCTCCTCCCACCTTTAATCTTTCCCAGTATCAGGGTCTTTTCAAATGAGTCAGCTCTTCGGATCAGGTGGCCAAAGTACTGGAGTTTCAGCTTCAACATCAGTCCTTCCAATGAATATTCAGGACTGATTTCCTTTAGGATGGACTGGTTGGATCTCCTTGCAGTCCAAGGGACTCTCAAGAGTCTTCTCCAACACCATAGTTCAAAAGCATCAATTCTTCGGTGCTCAGCTTTATTTTTTTATTTTTTCATTTATTTTTATTAGTTGCAGGCTAATTACTTTACAATATTGTAGTGGTTTCTGCCATACATTGACATGAATCAGCCATGGATTTACATGTGTTCCCCATCCCAATCCCCCCTCCCGCCTCCCTCCCCATCCCATCCCTCTGGGTCTTCCCAGTGCACCAGCCCTGAGCACTTGTCTCAGGCATCCATCCTGGGCTGGTGATCTGTTTCACCCTTGATAGTATACTTGTTTCAATGCTATTCTCTCAGAACATCCCACCCTCACCTTCTCCCACAGAGTCCAAAAGTCTGTTCTGTACATCTGTGTCTCTTTTTCTATTTTGCATGTAGGGTTATCGTTACTGTCTTTTTAAATTCCATATATATGCATTAGTATACTGTATTGGTCTTTATCTTTCTGGCTTACTTCACTCTGTATAATGGGCTCCAGTTTCATCCATCTCATTAGAACTGATTCAAATGAATTCTTTTTAACGGCTGAGTAATATTCCATGGTGTATATGTACCACAGCTTCCTTATCCATTCATCTGCTGATGGGCATCTAGGTTGCTTCCATGTCCTGGCAATTATAAACAGTGCTGCGATGAACACTGGGATGCATGTAAAGATCTGGTTTCCTCGGTGTGTATGCCCAGGAGTGGGATTGCTGGGTCATATGGCAGTTCTACTTCCAGTTTTTTAAGGAATCTCCACACTGTTCTCCATAGCGGCTGTACTAGTTTGCATTCCCACCAACAGTGTAAGAGGGTTCCCTTTTCTCCACACCCTCTCCAGCATTTATTGCTTGTAGACTTTTGGATAGCAGCCATCCTGACTGGCGTGTAATGGCATCTCATTGAGGTTTTGATTTGCATTTCTCTGATAATGAGTGATGTTGAGCATTTTTTCATGTATTTGTTAGCCATCTGTATGTCTTCTTTGGAGAAATGTCTGTTTAGTTCTTTGGCCCATTTTTTGATTGGGTCATTTATTTTTCTGGGATTGAGCTGCAGGAGTTGCTTGTATATTTTTGAGATTAATCCTTTGTCTGTTGCTTTATTTGCTATTATTTTCTCCCATTCTGAGGGCTGTCTTTTCACCTTGCTTATAGTTTCCTTTGTTGTGCAAAAGCTTTTAAGTTTAACTAGGTCCCATTTGTTTATTTTTGTTTTTATTTCCAATATTCTGGGAGGTGGGTCATAGAGGATCCTGCTGTGATTTATGTCGGAGAGTGTTTTGCCTATGTTCTCCTCTAGGAGTTTTATAGTTTCTGGTCTTACATTTAGACCTTTAATCCACTTTGAGTTTATTTTTGTTTATAGTATTAGAAAGTGTTCTAGTTTCATTCTTTCATAAGTGGTTGACCAGTTTTCCCAGCACCACTTGTTAAAGAGGTTATCTTTTTTCCATTGTATATCCTTGCCTCCTTTGTCAAGATAAGGTGTCCATAGGTACGTGGATTTGTCTCTGGGCTTTCTATTCTGTTCCATTGATCTATATTTCTGTCTTTGTGCCAGTACCATACTGTCTTGATGACTGTGGCTTTGTAGTAGAGCCTGAAGTCAGGCAGGTTGATTCCTCCAGTTCCATTCTTCTTTCTCAAGATTGCTTTGGCTATTCGAGGTTTTTTGTATTTCCATACAAATTGTGAAATTATTTGTTCTAGTTCTGTGAAAAATACCGTTGGTAGCTTGATAGGGATTGCATTGAATCTATAGATTGCTTTGGGTAGTATAGTCATTTTCACAATATTGATTCTTCCAATCCATGAACACGGTATATTTCTCCATCTATTTGTGTCCTCTTTGATTACTTTCATCAGTGTTTTATAGTTTTCTATGTATAGGTCTTTCATTTCTTTAGGTAGATATACTCCTAAGTATTTTATTCTTTTTGTTGCAATGGTGAATGGTATTGTTTCCTTGATTTCTCTTTCTGTTTTCTCATTGTTAGTGTATAGGAATGCAAGGGATTTCTGTGTGTTAATTTTATATCTTGCAACTTTACTATATTCATTGATTAGCTCTGGTAATTTTCTGGTAGAGTCTTTACAGTTTTCTATGTAGAGGATCATGTCGTCTGCAAACAGTGAGAGTTTCACTTCTTCTTTTCCTATCTGGATTCCTTTTATTTCTTTTTCTGCTCTGATTGCTGTGGCCAAACACTTCCAAAACTATGTTTAATAGTAGTGGTGAGAGTGGGCACCCTTGTCTTGTTCCTGACTTTAAGGGAAATGCTTTCAATTTTTCACCATTGAGGATAATGTTTGCTGTGGGTTTGTCATATATGACAAACCCTCAGCTTTCTTTATAGTCCAACTCTCACATCCATACATGACTATTGGAAAAACCATAGCCTTAACTAGATGGACCTTTGTTGGCAAAGTAATGTCTCTGCTTTTTAATATGCTGTCTAGGTTGGTCATAACTTTTCTTCCAAGGAGTAAAGTGAAGTCACTCAGTCGTGTCCGACTCTTTGCGACCCCATGGACAGTACCCTGCAGCAGGCTCCTCCATCCATGGGATTTTCTAGGCAAAAGTACTGGAGTGGGTTGCCATTTCCTTCTCCAGGGAATCTTCCCGACCCAGGGATCGAACCCAGGTCTCCCACATTGTAGACAGACGCTTTACCGTCTGAGCCACCGAAAGCGTATTTTAATTTCATGGCTGCAGTCACCATCTGGAGTGATTTTGGAGCCCCCCGAAATAAAGTCTGCCACCGTTTTCACTGTTTCCCCATCTATTTGCCATGAAGTGATGGGACTGGATGCCATGATCTTTGTCTTCTGAATGTTGAGCTTTAAGTCAAGTTTTTCACTCCCCTTTTTCATTTTCATCAAGAGGCTCTTTAGTTCTTCTTCACTTTCTGCCATAAGGGTGGTGTCATCTGCATATCTGAGGTTATTGCTATTTCTCCCGGCAATCTTGATTCCAGCTAGTGCTTCATCCAGCACAGAATTTCTCATGATGTATTCTGCATATAAGTTAAATAAGCATGGTGACAATATACAGCCTTGACATACTCCTTTTCCTATTTGGAACCAGTCTGTTATTCCATGTCCAGTTCTAACTGTTGCTTCCTGACCTGCATACAGGTTTATCAAGAGGCAGGTCAGGTGGTCTGGTATGCCCATCTCTTTCAGAATTTTCCACAGTTTATTGTGATCCACACAGTCAAAGGCTTTGGCATAGTCAATAAACCAGAAATAGATGTCTTTCTGGAACTCTCTTGCTTTTTCGATGATCCAGCGGATGTTGGCAATTTGATTTCTGGTTCCTCTGCCTTTTCTAAAACCAGCTTGAACATGTGGAAGTTCACGGTTCACATATTGCTGAAGCCTGGCTTGGAGAATTTTGAGCATTACTTTACTAGCATGTGAGATGAGTGCGACTGTGCAGTAGTTTGAGTATTCTTTGGCATTGCCTTTCCTAGGGATTGGAATGAAAACTGACCTTTTCCAATAAGGTCCTACCTAATAGGCCCCTCAGGGTCACTTCAGTAAAGAAAAGATGCTTGGCTTAGTCTGCAGTCAGGTCAAGGAGTCAACATGTAAATCTCCTGACTGTCCTCACTCTCCTTCACAAAAACTTGTTCTCAGGAAGTAGTTTAATCTAATATGATTCTAGATCAACATTATATCTCCTAAGAATATATACATTTTGAATAAATGTGGAATTAAAATTTGTGACACTATTTGAAGGAATGCCAAGCATCAATAGCAGGTGGGGGTAGGGTGGGGAGAAATTATATTTGGGATGAAGAAACTTTCCTGATCAAAGAGCAGAATTAAGCAATATTTGCAAAACACACATAAAATTCATGAGCATGTTACTTTGCTTACTTGCACCTCTTCATGAATCTCTGGGGAAAACAGAAGAAATAGGATATAATTTTTACACAAAGAGACCTTGTAATCTAGATAGGAAGATAAGAAACCTACTCAAGAAAGAAATGAGAACAAGCCTTTAAGTATTTCTTTTCATGTACTCCCTAAAAGAGTATGAAAAATGATATACTCTATTATATATTATGTTGACATCTAGATTTCAAAGTTCTAAGTGTAAGTAGTTGTTAAGGATATATAACTTCCAGTATTATTTAAATATCAATATTTAAAAATAGCACTATAACACCACTCTTATTAATCTAAATATTAATATTATAGGAATTTGATACTCTCATTTTTCAATTTTAAAAGTACATGAGCAAGCTCTTTTTTCTTTTTAACAGATGGAAATTAATATTATTCATTTTCTCCTTGAATTCATATTTCCATTTCAACTTCCCATAGTTTTATCATAATGTAATAGGACTTTCTGGTTGGCAGTCTTTTATTGATTATCTTATCATATTTCTCTGCATCAAAAATATATGTCATCAGATTTTAAAATTTCCTACGACCATAGGCTGTAAGGAGTTATCTAGATTGAACTATTTTTAAATTATTGTTCATATAAATTGATCAAAACAACATATATATTATCTATTTTGATAATTATTGGCATTAAGGATAAAATTTAATTAGAAATGTATCTCAAAGGTGAGCACATTGGGTTCTTTTTTTCATTAGTTAAGGTATGTGTGTATAAGTAAATTATTGATTAAATGGCACAACATTCAGTATTAATCCAATTCCTATTTTCTAGGAGGTTTCTAGTGCTGAGAAACCTCATCCTGATAAATACAGATTCAAACAAACTGTCAAATTCATTCTGAGTTATATGCCAAAAATTATACATGGATATACTAATTAAGTTATTTTAATGATCTATTAGCTGCTACTCAATTTAGTCTTCCTTCAGTTTTGTTAAAATTGGAGACTTCAATCCAGTTCAGTTCAGTTCAGTCACTCAGTTGTGTCTGACTCTTTGTGACCCCAATGAATCGCAGCAAGCCAGATCTCCCTGTCCATCACCAACTCCCGGAGTTTACTCAAACTCATGTCCCTTGAGTTGGTGATTCCAGGTGATGCTAGGAATTGACTCTCTCAATAGCAAGGTGATCAAGCCAATCAATCCTAAAGAAAATCAACTCTGAATATTATTTAGAAGGACTGATGCTGAAACTGAAGCTCCAACACTTTCTCCACCTGATGCAAAGAACTGACTCATTGGAAAAGACTCTGATGCTGTGAAAGATTGAGGCCAGAAGGAGAAGTGGGTGGCAGAGGATGAGATGGTTAGGTAGCATCACTGACTCAATGAACATGAGTTTAAGCAAACTCCAGGAGACAGTGAAGGACAGGGAAGCCTGGCATGCTGTAGTCCATGCGGTCACAAAGAGACATGACTGAGCAACTGAACAACAACAAAAGTACCCTTTGTATTCTGGTTGTTGTTCCAGAACCAACTAGAAGTTAAAATGGCAGAAAAGTTCTCATCATAATAACCAAAGTGGTCAAATAAATGTTTATGAATGAAAATAATAATAAACGTGCAAAATTTATATGAATTGAAATGCTACTGAGAAACACAAAAGAAGACTTGAACAAATGAAAAGTCATTAGCTCTTGGTAGGACTCAGACCAGAAAGATGTCAGTTATCTCTAAATGAATCTATAAATCCAATGCAATTTCCAGTAAAATTTCTAGCAGAATAGATATTTGATAATAAAGTTAAAATTAGAAACAAAAAACAAGAATAGCTAGAGATTCTTTCTCTCAAATATTAAACAGGTATTCAAACAGTGTGACACTGGAAATTGAAAAAACAAAGCAATAGAATATAATTTAAAGTCTAGAAATAGACCCAAATACATGGCAGGATTTAGTATATAATAAAGATGCTATTTAACATTAGTTGGAAAAAGTATTCAACAAACTAGGTAGTCACGGAGAAAAATTAAGTTAGATTCATACTCACAGTTCAGTTCAGTCGCTCAGTCATGTCTGACTCTTTGCGACCCCATGGGCCACAGCACACCAGGCTTCCCTGTCCATCACCAACTCCGGGAGTTTACTCAAACTCATGCCCATTGAGTCGGTGATGCCATCCAAACATCTCATCCTCTGTCATCCCCTTCTCCTCCCGCCTTTAATTTTTCCCAGTATCAGGGTCTTTTTCAACTATTTGTACTCACAACTTATACCTATATAAATTCCAGATGGATCAAAGATTTAAATGTAAAAATTGAAAATGTGTAAGTACTAGAACAGATTGTATCATTTTGGGTTCAATCAGGAGACAGAAACCACAGTAATTTAAAAGAGGAAAATTTATATAGAATATTTTAACATAGTTTAACCTATTCAACTATGCACGCATGCTTGCAGGCTGAGGGAGAGATCTCAAAGGACAGACTTGAAAAGGGGACCCCTTTCCCAAGGTTGGGGTTTAGAGCCAGTTGGAGAATGTATGGTTGTAGCTCACTGGATACAAAGAAGTTCACTGGTTTGCTCAAGCTAGTGCTGGTCCATGGCTACTGGGAAAACAGGAACCCTTCAGGTATAGGCACAATGGCCAATGCACAAGCATGCAGAGTGGAGTGCCAATGTGGGTAGGAGGTCTGGAGTAAACAGTATCCATGTTGAAAAGAACAGCAGCATTGGGAGGACCTCCAGATCAGACCTCTGCGGGGAATGACAGGTGAGCAAAGGGAGTCAGGCATGAGCGCAGGCAAGAGGCCTGAAGCACGCAGTGTCCAGGCTAAGTGAGCAGCTGACAGGTGATCAGGCTGGGGCTAAGGAGTTTCTCATGTCTTAGCTCAAACTGTGACTGACTGGTTTAAACAACAGACATTTATTTTCTCACGGTTTAGAAAGCTGGAAGGCCAAGATCAGGGTGCCAACCTGATCAGGCTCTGATGAGAGCCCTCTTCCATCTTGCGGACAGCGGCCTTCTTGCTATGTGCTCACATGGACTTTCCTTAATGCATGTATTTTACATGAAGAGAGAGCCCTGGTGTCTGTTCCTCTTGTTAGAAGACACTAATCCCATCATGGAGGCCCCACTCATGACCTCATCAAAACCTAATTATGTTCCAGAAGCTTTCCCTTTCATCACATTGGGAGTTAGGGCTTCGATACATGAATTTTATTCAGTCCATAACACCAAGGGCCTGTAAGTTCTGGGCATTTGGGTGGAACACTACGACGTGGCTTCATAACCCATTGGTTTCATCAGAAATGTACCTTCCTCCTGCAATGTCCCTCTAGGACACTCTACTCAGAAAACTTAACATAATGATTACTGTGAAAGAGAAAGGCTTAAAGTAGAATTCTGTTTATCATTGCCGAGGTTCACTGAAAGATGAATTTTGAGCTGAGAGGCAATAAATTGACAGCATGCAGAGCTTGGGGGGAAATGTAAGAGTAAGAAAGGCCTTTCTAACCATAACACGAAACCCAAAATTCCAAAAGTAAAAGATTAATAAATTCACCTGAATAAAAATAGAAAATATACACTTGGCCAAAAAAAATACTAGGTGTAAAATCTAAAGACCACATGAGGAAAAATATTTGCTTCTATATCACAAAGTGTTAATTTCCATAGCTGCATAAAGGTTTCCTTAAAATCAATAAAAATAATGGCCAATAATCTAATAGGAAATGAAATATAATATATACAGTTTTCAGAAAAGGAAATACACATGACCTTGAAATATTGAATATGTTCAGTCTCACTCATAAAAGAAATACAAGTTAAAAGTACTTTGAGATGCTATTATTTTTCACCTATTTGATTGGTAAAGATTTTTTTTAAGTTAAATGACAATGTTTTTGAGGATTTAAAGAAACAGGCACCCTTGTATACCATTTATGGGTATATATTTTAACACAGTTGCTGTAGTGGGCAATTTGGTGACAGTATCACAGTTTACATACCCTTTAACTTAGCAAGTCTGCTTTTAGAAACTTATCTTACATATGTTTTCATATGTGCAAAAATGGTTTTAGATTATTCATTTTAGAATTGTTCAGAATAGCAAAAGATTGGAAATAACCTACTGTCAATTAATAGGGAATTGGTTAAATAAAGTTATGGTCCATCCATTAATGGAATCCTATTTAGCCATAAAAATTACTTTTTATCTATTGAATGAAATGATTACCCAAATATACTGTGTAACAAAATCAAGATTCAAAAAAGTATCATAATCTCTTCTGTTTTGATAAGAAGAAAGGTGAAAAGTGAAAGTGATAGTCACTCAGTTGTGTCCGACTCTTTGCAACCTCATCAACTGCAGTCTACCAGGCTCTTCTGTTCATCTAACTCTCCAGGCAAGAATACTGGAGTGGGTTGCCATTCCCTTCTCCACGGGATCTTCCTGACCTGGGGATCAAACCCAGGTTTCCTGCTTTTGGACAAATTCTTTACTGTCTGAGCCACCAGGGAAGCCCATTTATATTTTCTTTTATGTAAAGAAATATCTCTGGAAAGATACCCAGTAAGGTAGTAATAATTATTGCCTGCAGGAAACTACTGGTTAGCTGAAAAATAAGAGTAGGAAGGTGACTTTTTCTACATGTTCTTTTGTAACCTTTGAATGTTTGTTGAATGAGAGGAGAAAAATTGCAACAAAATTTTGGAAACTGTAATACAAGTGAAAAGTGATAATTGACTTAGCAGTCCCAAGAGAGCTAAATCTTAAGCCAGTAGTGGAAAACCCAAGGAAGAAAGCAGTTTAAACCACCAATTTCTCAAAAGGCTTAGGAACTAGCAAAATCAAGTAGTTTTTAAAGTAAGAATATAGGTGGAACTAAAAGTAGAAAGATGCCAACCATCTCTTTTAAAAGCAGTTTGACCTTTAGATCCTCTCTTCTACTCCAAAAACAACAAATTGATTCGTCACCTTTGATTGGACATTGTGACATGCCCCATACCAATGGACAATTAAAAATTTCACTGAGGTAGAAGTCCCCTGAATTTTAGTCGAATTTCTTTCCTACATACTGGTTTACGAATGTCTTACCATTAAGTTAGAATAGGCGCTACTTCTTGTTCACTAGGTCCACTCAGCATGTAATGTAATGGGCCAGTGTGATAACTTGTGGAAGGGAATGGCAATCAAAATTCCTGTGAACTAAATTATGACACAAGGCTGGAGAATTGATATACCCATGAGGTAGGGTAGTGAAGGAGGTGTACTGCTGGTCTTGGCAGCTGAAAGCAGACTGCTCCTGTAGGACCATACCGACAAGAGCGGAGAAAAGGCACTTACCAGATCAACAGCTGTATGCCAGGTACCAAGAGATGTGTTAATTTGCTCCAGCAATGGAATTGCATCTAGTACAGCAACTGCTGTTGGAGCTACCGCCTAAGTAAGTTTATGCTAATACACTCTCCTTCTCCAAGACTCATCTGTCTTCTGCACAGGCCATACAGGCCAAGTTGAACGGGGATATGGTAGAAATCACCAACTGCACCTTTCAAGTCCTTGATGGTGCACTAATTTCTACAATTCCTCCAGGAATTCAGTATTGCGCTTATTGTTTTCCTAAGAAGAGGCAGCTCTAGAGATTTCCACTTGGTCTTTCCCACCATAGTTGTCTTCACTCCACAGGTCAGAGAACCAATGTGGGGATTCTGCCAGCTGGTAGGCATGTCTATTCCAGTTATACTTTCTAAAACTGAAGAAATAGCCATAGGATGCATTTGGGGATCATCGGACCCAATATAAAATTTCACTGATCACTTGACTGCCATAAGCCCCTGCTCTGACTGGGGGCAACAATAATGTTCAGGACCTTTGGAAACAGTGTCCGTTCATAGCCAGTATCCAGTAGATACTGAAAGGTCTGACTATTCCCTTTACTTCAGTGTACAGTTACCCTGGTAATTTTCAAATCTTTTGGATCCTTTTTGATAAGTTTTAAATTCTTTATTCATGGCTTTGAATAATCCCTCTTATTTCTTTAAACATCCTAAAGATATTTAAATATATTTGATATTTCCAATATCTGAAATGGTATTCTAATTCTCCTCTTTGTTGTTTCTGTGGACCCCCACTCATAATGTTTATTTTCTCACTGATTTTGTAATTTTGGGTTATGAGTTTATCTTAAACTGATCTTAATGTGTGGGAATTCTGTGAGGCCTTAAGTTTATGGTGTATGTACGTCTAGAAAGGATTTGTGTTTGCTTCAGTCAGGTGCCCTGAGGTGCTATCACCCCAAGACCACTTTAAATTGTTTTAAACTTATGGTTTCCTAGACCCTGTAGATAAAGACAAATCCTAAGCTGACATAAAGGAATGTATGTAGTTTCTAGGTTTCAGCAGTGATTTCTTTCTCATCTCTACTCAGAGCTCACATAAGTTAACAAGTTTTTTTTATCATCTCCTTTGACCAGTGAGTGGATTCTTTCTGGCCCGCCTTTTCACTGAGAAAATAACCTTTTGAATGGTCTTAACTTTTTGAGCCAGGGTGGCAGTTCTAACTCTTCTTTACAAGGGCCTAATGCCTTGTCTCCTTTTCCCTTTCAACACAAAGCCCTTGGTCCCCAAGATCAGCAAATAAAGTCAAGGCTTTTATACCTGTCTAACACTGTAGTTTCCTGTTGACCCCTCTTTGGTACTTGGGGATTTCCCTTAATTTCTTATGAATTCAACTATGCATTTAAAAGATACTTGTATTTTCTAAATAGACATTTCTCCAAAGAAGACATACAGATGGCCAAGAGGCAAATGAAAAGATGTTCAGTGTCACTAATTATTAGAGCAATGCAAATCAAAACTATGAGATATCACCTCATACCAGTCAGAATGGCTATCATCAAAATATTCACAAACAATAAATGCTGGAGTGTATGTGAAGAAAAGGGAAGCCTCCTACACTGTTAGTAGGAATGTAAGGTGGAACAGTATGAAGGTTCCTTAAAAAACTAAAAATAGAACTACCATATAACCCAGCAATCCCACTCCTGGGCATATATCCAGAGAAAAACATGATCTGAAAGGATACATGCACCCCAGTGTTCATTGCAGCACTGCTTACAATAGCCAAGACATGGGAGCAACATAAATGTCCATCAGTATAAATGGATAAATATTACTCGGCCATTAAAAAGAATGAAATAATGCCATTTGCAGCAATATGGATGGATCTAGAGGTTTGTCATGGGCTTCCCTGGTAGCTCAGTTGGTAAAGAATCTCCCTGCAATGCAGGAGACCCCAGTTTGATTCCTGGGTCAGGAAGATCCCTTGGAGAAGGGCTAGGCTACCCTCTCCAGTATTCTTGGGCTTCCCTGGTAGCTCAGGTGGTAAAGAATCTGCCTGCAATACATGAGACCTGGGTTTGATCCCTGAGTTGGGAATATCCCCTGGAGGAGGGCATGGCAACTCACTCCAGTAATCTTGCCTGGAGAATCCCCAAGGACAGAGGAGCCTGGTGGGCTACAGTGCATGGGGCTGCAGGGTCAGACATGACTGAGCGACTAAGCACAGCGCACAGAGATTCGTCATACTGAGTAAAGTAAGTCAGACAGAGAAGGAAAAATATACGTCATCCCTCATGTGTGGAATCTAAAAAGAAATGATACAAATGACCTTACAAAATAGAAGCAAACTCACAGACTCAGAATGAACTTATGGTTGCCAGGGGGATGGATGCGGGGAGGGGACAGTTATGGAATTTGGGGTGTACATATACACACTGCTATATTTAAAATGGATAACCAACAAGGACGTCCTGTATAGCACACAGAACTCTGCCTAACCTTGTGTGGCAGCCTGGAGGGGAAGGGAGTTTAGGGAAGAATAGATACATGTATATGTACACCTTCTTTGTTCACCTGAAACTATCACAACATTGATAATCCGCTATACCCCAATACAAAATAAAAAGTTTAAAAAAAGATGTCTGTGTTTCATCTAGTATGTATATTGTTAGCTGGTAGAAGAGTGTGTTTCAGATATCCAGTTTATCTGTAAGTGCTTTTTTTTACATATTAAGAAGATTAATGTCATGCTGATTATATACACTGCAAATACTTACCTAGTTTGTTTTTTGTCTTTAACCTTATTTGTATTCTCCGTAACAGAAAATTTTAATTTTTATACGGTCAAATCTTCTCATTTTTCCCTTTGTGGTTTCATACCTTTTTTATCATGTTTCCAAAGACCTTCCCTACCATAAGATAGTATCCTTTTTTTTTCCTACTATTTTCCTGGTTTATTTTTTCAATAAATTTCTCATTATTGAGTAGTTTTAGATACATCAAAAAGTTTCAAAGTATGTAATTCCTATATTTTTAACTTATAGTTTCCTCTCCCTGAAATTTTTTATATATGCATCCCTTTATCATTTATTAAAAAAATAATTCGTTTAATACAACTGAGTTCCAGGTACTGTTCTAGGCCCTGCAGACATGGCAATGAAGAAAGAGCTCAGATTCCTCCTTTAATATATTGTTATACTGAGCTTATATTCTAGTGAGATAGACAATAACTGGTCAGTATACTGTGGAAAAATGTCATTCTCGTGTGGCTCTTATCCATTTGTATTCTGAGGCTATTTATCTCACTTGTTGTAAAGTTAGTAGTGAGTGGGAATTGTATTTTTTTTTAAGGTATGTAGTACATCATAAGTGGGCTTCCCAGGTGGTGCTAGTGGTAAAGAACTCGCCTACCAATGCTGGAGACAAAAAAGACGCTAGTTCTATTCCTGCTTTGGGAAGATTCCCCGGAGGAGAACATGACAACCCACTCCTGTGTTCTTGCCTGGAGAATCCCATGGACAGAGGAGCCTGGGGGACTGCGGTCCATAAAGTCGCAAAGAGTTGGACATGACTGAAACAACTTAGCATGCGTGCACGCGTGCACATCATAAGCACATGATAATAAATTTTCTAACTGGATGAGTGAATGGATGGACCTATGTCATTTACATAAACAGTATATTTTCTTCACTTATTTTTATCAGTTGTAGAATAGGCCCATTAACTCCATACAAATCCCTTCTGTTTAATCAGCAATGTTTTAAGCGTTTTTAGGGTTTGATCACCATGATAAAAAAAAATAATAAACAGTTAACACTGAGTACATACTGTGTGCCATGAATTAAGTCATTTAATATTCTTTAAGATAAGGATTTATATTGTCCTCATCTTCTGGTTGAACAAATTTTAGCTTAAGGACTCATAGTCAAGAAGAAGAGAGAGGTTAGGAACTCAAGTTGCATTTGGATCTAAAAGTTGAACCAAGACTAGTACTTCTTTATTCATAAACTGTCCACTACTCTTCAACAAGCATCCTCTACTCTTATCAGGCATATTCCTTCTTTCTCTCTGGCATTACGTTCACTTGCAACCTCCATAGATGCTTGTATTGAACTTTCAGCCTCTCCATCAGCCCCCCAACAAACACACACACATACACCTAAAATACCGTACTCTTCTTACAAACCTTAGCCTTTAAATTCTGAGCTCCGTCTCACCCCCTTTCCAACAACTCTTTCTAAATTTCTAAAGTATCGATAGTCTGTAAGTCTCTTCCAACTGTGATACACATACCACTAGGGCTATAAGAGTTCCTGGGGTACATAGGAATATACAATTTTCAAGAATTGTTATATAGATCTTCCATTTCTACTGTATTCTCTTCTAAAACTTCCATAATTATGCCTATGATGAGGGTGTCAGGCTCCTTCTTCATTCCTACCATCCCTTTAACAATTACTTGTCTTCCACTTCACAAAGAAAACCCAAAATAAAAAGGATGAGTTGAGAGGAACTTATCTTTCACCCACTATAAATTTTACTGTGATGAACTGCTATGTGGTTTTTAAAACTTCCAGGGGCACCAAACAAAGGAATAATTCAAAATATTGACATTAGTGTCTAAGAAAGAAAATGACTTGATGATTGGGTTAAAAATCTTTTGCAACCGGGTAATCTCCAATTTTAACAAAACTGAAGGAAGACTAAATTGAGTGGCAGCTAATAGATCATTAAAAGAACTTTATTTTAATGATCTATTAAAGTAAATGGATACATACATATGGATACGTATGGATATGTATGGATACATATTGAGTATGCATCCATACATATCCATATGTAATTTCTGGCATATAACTCAGAATGAATTTGACAGTTTGTTTGACATCTGTATTTATCAGGATGAGGTTTCTCAGCACTAGAAACCTCCTAGAAAATAGGAATAGGATTAATACTGAATGTTAAAAATAAATAAATAAATAAATAAAAAAGAAAAGAAAAAAAATACTCAATGTTGTGCCATTTAATCAATAATTTACTTATTCACAGATACCTTAACTAATTAAAAAAAGAACCCAATGTGTTCACCATTGAGACACATTTCTAATTAAATTTTATCCTTAATGCCAATAATTATCAAAATAGATAATATATATGTTGTTTTGATCAATTTATATGAACAGTAATTTTAAAAATAGTTCAATCTAGATAACTCTTTAGAGCCTATGGTCGTAGGAAATTTTAAAATCTGATGACATATATTTTTGATGCAGAGAAATATGATAAGATAATCAATAAAAGACTGCCAACCAGAAAGTCCTATTACATTATGATAAAACTATGGGAAGTTGAAATGGAAATATGAATTCAAGGAGAAAATGAATAATATTAATTTCCATCTGTTAAAAAGAAAAAAGAGCTTGCTCATGTACTTTTAAAATTGAAAAATGAGAGTATCAAATTCCTATAATATTAATATTTAGATTAATAAGAGTGGTGTTATAGTGTTATTTTTAAATATTGATATTTAAATATACTGGAAGTTATATCTCCTTAGCAACTACTTACACTTAGAATTTTAAAATCTAGATGTCAACATAATATATAATAGAGTATATCATTTTTCATATTCTTTTAGGGAGTACATGAAAAGAAATACTTAAAGGCTACTGGCCTCATTTGTTCTCATTTCCTTCTTGAGTAGGTTTCTTATCTTCCTATCTAGATTACAAGGTCTCTTTGTGTAAAAATTATATCCTATTTCTTCTGTTTTCCCCAGAGATTCATGAAGAGGCGCAAGTAAGCAAAGTAACATGCTCATGAATTTTATGTGTGTTTTGCAAATATTGCTTAATTCTGCTCTTTGATCAGGAAAGTTCCTTCATCCCAAATATAATTTCTCCCCACCCCACTCCCACCTGCTATTGATGCTTGGCATTCCTTCAAACAGTGTCACAAATTTTAATTCCACATTTATTCAAAATGTATATATTCTTAGGAGATGTAATGTTGATCTAGAATCGTATTAGGTTAAACTACTTCCTGAGAACAAGTTTTTGTGACGGAGAGTGAGGACAGTCAGGACTCTTACAAGTTGACTCCTTGACCTGATTGCAGACAAGCATCTTTTCTTTACTGAAGTGACCCTGAAGGGCCTATATAGGTAGGACCTTATTGGAAAAGGTCGGTTTTCATTCCAATCCCTAGGAAAGGCAATGCCAAAGAATACTCAAACTACCGCACAATCACACTCATCTAACACACTAGTAAAGTAATGCTCAAAATTCTCCAAGCCAGGTTTCAGCAACACATGAACCATGAACTTCCACATGTTCAAGCTGGTTTTAGAAAAGGCAGAGGAACCAGAGATCAAATTGCCAACATCTGCTGGATCATCGAAAAAGCAAGAGAGTTCCACAAAAACATCTATTTCTGGTTTATTGACTATGCCAAAGCCTTTGACTGTGTGGATCACAATAAACTGCGGAAAATTCTGAAAGGGACAGGAATATCAGACCACCTGACCTGCCTCTTGAGAAACGTGTATGCAGGTCAGGAAGCAACAGTTAGAACTGGACATGGAATAACAGACTGGTTCCAAACAGGAAAAGGAGTACGTCAAGGCTGTATATTGTCACCCTGCTTATTTAACTTATATGCAGAGTACATCATGGGAAACATCGGGCTGGAAGAAGCACAAGCTGGAATCAAGACTGCCGGGAGAAACAGCAATAACCTCAGATGTGCAGATGACACCACCCTTATGGCAGAAAGCAAAGAACTAAAGAGCCTCTAGATGAAAGTGAAAGAGAAGAGTGAAAATGTTGGCTTAAAACCCAACAGTTAGAAAACTAAGATCATGGCATCTGGTCCCATCACTTCATGGCAAATAGATGGGGAAACAGTGGAAATAGTGGCAGCCTTTATTTTTGGGGGTGCTCCAAAATCACTGCAGATGGTGACTGCAGCCATGAAATTAAAAGATGCTTTCTCCTTGGAAGAAAAGTTATGACCAACCTAGACAGCACATTAAAAAGCAGAGATATTACTTTGCTAACAAAGGTCTGTCTAGTCAAGGATATAGTTTTCCCAGTAGTCATGTATGGATGTGAGAGTTGGACTATAAAGAAAGCTAAGTGCCAAAGAATTGATGCTTTTGAACTGTGGCGTTGGCGAAGATTCTTGAGAGTCCCTTGGACCGCAAGGAGATCCAGCCCATCCTAAAGGAAATCAGTCTTCAATATTCATTTGAAAGGACTGATGTTGAAGCTGAAACTCCAATATTTTGGCCACCTGATGCGAAGAGCTTACTCATTTGAAAAGATCAACGATTGAAAGTGGGAGGAGAAGGGAACGAAAGAGGATGAGATGGTTGGATGGGATTACCGACTTAATGGACATGAGTTTGAATAAACTCTGGGAGTTGGTGATGAACAGGGAGGCCTGGCACGCTGCAGTCCATGGGACTGCAAAGAGTCGGACATGACTGACTGACTGAACTGACTGAAGTGAATCTTGTTATCTTAAAATGTAAATTGTGGGAGTGATTCTAGTAAGATCTTTACAACCTTGAGACATTCTTTTGATTTATTGTAATAACCAATTTATTTATTTATTTATTGGCCTTCTTTTTTTTCCCATTTATTTTTATTAGTTGGAGGCTAGTTACTTTACAATATTATAGTGGTTTTTGCCATACATTGACATGAGTTAGCCATGGATTTACATGTGTTCCCCATCCCAATCCCCCCTCCCTGTAATAACCAATTTAAAAAGTATTTAATTCCCTCACTAAGACTAGCAAGGGGGCATTTTCCATCCCCCTTCTGATGCCTGTGTCAGAAGCTTTCTCTGTCTTTTTTCATACTTTAATAAAACTCTGCTACACAAAAGTACTTGAGTGATCAAGCCTGGTTCCCGATCCTGAAGCTAAATCTTCTTCAGAGATTATGAATCTGACACCGTTCACTATAAGCTATCACTATCCAAGGGACTCTCAAGAGTCTTCTCCAGCACCACAATTTGAAAGCATCAATTCTTCCACCCTCAGCCTTTATGGTCCAACTTTCACATCTGTACATGACTAGTGGAAAAAGCATAGCTTTGACTATATGGATTTTTTTCTGCAAAGCAATGTTTTTGCTTTTAAATATGCTGTCTAGGATTGTCACAGATTTTCTTCCAAGGAGCAAGCATCTCTTAATTTCATGGCTGCAGTCACGATCCTCAGTGATTCTGGAGCCAAGAAAAGAAAATCTGTCACTGAAAAAAGCTTTCATTTTCTCCCCCATCTATTTGCCATGAAGTGTTGGGACTGGATGCCATGATCTTCACTTCTTGAATGTTGAATGTTAAGCCAGCTTTTTCACTCTCCTATTGCACCCTCATCAAGAGGCTCTTTAGTTCATCTTCACTTTCTGCCATTACAGTGGTACCATCTGTGTATCTGAGGTTGTTGATATTTCTCCCAGTAATCCTGATTCCAGCTTGTGCATTTTGCGTGAAGTACTCCTCATATAAGTTAAATAAACAGGGTAATAATATACAGCCTTGTCATACTCCTTCCCCAATTTTAAACCAGTCAGTTGTTCCATGTAAGGTTCTAACTGTTGCTTCTTGACCCACATACAGATTTCAGCGGATACAGATAAGGTGGTCGGGTATTCCCATCTCTTTAAGAATTTTCCAGTTTGTGATTCACACAGTCAAGGCTTTAGTGTGGTCACTGAAGCAGAAGTAGATGTTTTTCTGGATTCCTTTGCTTTCTCTATGATCCAACAAATGTTGGCAATTTGATTTCTGGTTCCTCTGTCTTTTCTAAACAAAGCTTATACATTTGGAAATTCTCGGTTCACATACTGCTGAAGCGTCACTTGAAGGATTTTGAACATAACGTTACTAGCATGTGAAAGAGCGCTACTGTACGGCAGTTTGTACATTATTTGGCACTGCCCTTCTGAGACTGGAATGAAAACTGACCTTTTCTGGTCCTGTGGCCACCGCTGAGTTTTCCAAATTTGCTGATATATTGAGCGCAGCACTTTAACATCATCATCTTTTAGGATTTTAAATAGCTCAGCTGGCACTCTGTCCCCTCCACTAGTCTTTGCTGTAATGCTTCCTAAGGCCCACCTGACTTCAGACTCCAGGATGTCAGGCTCTAGGTGAGTGACTACACCATTGTGGTTATCTGGGTCATTAAGACCTTTTTTGTATAGTTCTGTGTATTCTTGCCACTTCTTTTTAGTTGCTTCTGTTTCTGTTAGGTTCTTACCATTTCTGTCCTTTATTCCATCCTTATTACCAGACCATCATTGCATGAAATGTTCCCTTGATATCTCCAATTTTCTTGAAGAGATCTCTAGTCTTTCCCATTCTATTGCTTCCTTCTACTTCTTTGCACTGTTCATTTAAGAATACTGGATTTTGGTTTGCCATTCCCTCCTCCAGTAGATCATAACTCTCCATTATGACTTGTCTGTCTTGGGTGGCCCTACACAGTATGGCTCATAGTTTCATTGAGTTACACAAGCCCCTTATTCAAGACAAGGCTGTGATCCATGAAGGGGAAAGGGTACTATTATCTGTATTAATATTTATATCTGACCATTGTCATGAATTCTTTTGTTGTTTGAAATAATTTTCTAGATAATTCTTTTGGGTTTTGAAGATACATTATCATTAATCTGCAAATAATAATCATTTTATCTCTCTCTTCTTTTTTAAATTGAGTTTTAATTGAGGGAAAACTGTTTTACAATGTTGTTTCTGCTGTACAACAATGCAAATCAGCCATTATTATACACGTATCAACTCCCTCTTGAGCCTCCCTCCCCTCTCTTTCCCTCCCTTCTTTCTTTCTCTTTTTTAGCCGCTCCGTGTTGGATGTGGGGTCTTAGTTCCTCAACCAGGGATCAAACTCACACCTCCTGCAGTGGAAGCATGGAGTCTTAACCACTGGACTGCCAGCTAAGTCCCTCACTTCCTTATTTCTATATTCTAACTTTGTTTTATGTGTGTGATTATATAAGTGAAAATCTCTCGAATACTGTTAGATAACAGTGATGATAGTAAATTTAACTTACACAGGAATATATTCAATGTCTTTCATTAAGTAAGGTCTCGTTTTTGAGTTGTCATAGACAGACACTATGGGAATAGCCACCCATTTCTAGTTTTTAAGTTTTTTTTTTAATGATTGGATATTGCCTTTTATTAAATACCTTTTTCTTAGTACCTATGGAAAAAACACTATCAAATTTTTATTAGATATATTAACATAGTAAACTATATTAATAGATTTCAATATTGCACCTTCTCTGCATTCTTGTAGATGATTTTTTAAATACAAGTTGGATTCTACTGCTAATACTTTAGCTGGGATTTTGGGTGAGATGGATTTGTAGTTTTTCTTTCTTTGCAATATTTGTTGCATTTTAAGATCAATATTATGTTATTTTCATAAAAAGAATCTGGAAGGATATTTTTTCTTTCTGCAGTATAAAACAGTTTAAAAAATGTAAAGATCTGTTCTTTAAAAGTTTGGTATTATTCCCCTGTAAAACTATTCAGTTCCAGTACTTTATTTTGGGGGAGGGTAGTTCTTTGATAACTTTCCCATTCCTTTTATGGGAAATGGTGAGTTTCTATCTCTTGTGAATTCACTTTTGGTAATTATATTTTCATGGAGAATTATGTATTTCACACAAGTGTATCTATGGTTACTTTGTTTTTACCTTATTTTGTATATACATGCCTTTCCCACTGCTCTTTTCCTAAAGCTAAGTTAACTAATAATCATTGATCTATATTTCCTATTTTCCCCCCGAAGAACAAATTTAGATTTATTCATTTGTCCTACCATTTTCTATTTTCATATTCATTACTCTTTGCTTTTATCTTTATTTTTTTTCTTTCAGCTTTCCTTAAGCTTGTTTTTTCTTTTCTTCTTGAGTTCCTTGCTTCATTTCAGTTTTTGTTTACTAATAAAATTTAAAATAATAAAACATAGTTTAAAGATGATTTTTTCTCTTAGCATTGCCTTTTTTGTATCACATATGTTTTGATACATAGTGTTTCATTATTATTATTTTCTAGATACACTACAATTTTTGCCTGAATTTCCTCTTTGACTCAACAGCTATTAAACAGCACAAAAATTTCCAGGTGGTAGAGACTTTTTGTTCTCTGTGCCTGCTACTTATTTCCAGTTTTACTGCACTGTGTTCAGGGAATGTTGACTGATCTATTTGTAGTTTTTAGAATTCATCTAAGTTTTTGGGTTTGTGTTATGGCTTAACATACTGTCAACTTTTGTGAATATTCCATAAGCACTTCAGGAAGGTGCAGATTTTTTTATACATATATTTCTTTTTAAAATGTTGATACTATATTATTTGGTAGTTGATATTCAAAATTGTTATATTTTTAATAGACTCCCCCTCCAGCAAGCCCTCTGTATTGAATATATTTCTTATGCGTCACTTGGTAATTCTCGACTCTTCCCTGCTTTGTGTCGATACTATAGTGCCATACTTAGTCTTGTTTAGTGCTTTCTGCTCCAAATTCAATGATGTCTGATATTAAAATCACGGTTTTTTTTCTAGGGGTACACTTGCTTAGTATACCTTTGCCCTTCCTTTTATTTTCAACTTTTCTGAATCACTTTGTTACAGTCTCTTGAATACAGAATTTTGTTTTGTAATCAAATCTGTGTTTTTTAAATGTTTTAATAGGTAAGTTTAGGACACATTTATTAATGTTACAGATATAGTTATTTTCAGTAATATTATTTTAAGCTATATACTGTTTTCATAAATTTTGAAAAATCACTATACTGTGTAAATTTGTTTGCTCTATTATGTTTTTTCTGTCATAATTAGAAAGGTTTGTATTTGTTCTAGTGGTTGTCTTTATAATTTCATGTTTATATAATTCGTGTAAGTTATTTCTTTATCAATATCCATTAATGAGCAATGAAAATCTCCACTATACAATGATAAAGTTTGTACATTTCCTTTTCTTACTCTTCCCACTCTCCTCAATTATAGTTTATATATTATCTTTGGGCTTCCCAGGTGGCTCAGTTCTGAAGAATCTGTCTCAAATGTAGGAGATGCAGGTTTGATCCCTGGGTCAGAAAGATCCTCTGAAGAAGGAAATGGCAACCCACTCCAGTATTCTTGCCTGGAAAATCCCATGGACAGAGGAGCCTACTGGACTATAGTCCTTGGGGACTAAACAGCAACCTAGCGACTAAACAGCAGCAGCATATTATCTGTATTGGAGTTTATCTTTATGTTACTTTATATAATACATTCCCATTATTTGCCACTTTTAAATGATTCTATTGAAGATCAGCTAGTAAGGATAAGAAAATAAATGTCATAGCCAAATTACAGCACTACTGATCTTCAAATACCATTGTAGATCTTATATGATTTAAATAACTTCTTTGCTCTCAAAAAAAAACTAAAAGAATTGATAAAATCATCACAGTAATGGAATTCTTCTGAAACTCTTTGAGAGATTAATCATTTTAGAATTTATTTATATTAAGAGCACAATGGATATGAAAGGAATTCTAATATTTTAATTATGAATCCTTGGTCAAGATTCCTCATGAAAAGTTCAGAATTATTTTATTATATTTATAAATCAAATGTGAGGAGATAAATTGAAGTGTTCAACATAGCCAAGACTCCCTACCTGCTCTCTTTCTCCATTTATATTTTGAGCTAACTCTGCAGATAGAAAATGTCAGATACTTAGATAGGTCAGAGAAAATGGATTTAAACAAAGATGGGACTCTTCTATACATAAGGTGAGCTTCTCAGGTGGCCCAGTGGTAAAGAATCCGCCTGCCAATGCAGGAAAATCGCAGGAGACATGGGTTTGATTCCTGGTTGGAAATGATTCCTGGAGGAGTAAATGGCAACCCATTCTAGTATTCTTGCCTAGGAAATCCCATGGTCAGAAAAGCCTGGTGGGCTACAGATCATGGGGTTGCAAAAGAGTCAGACACAACTGCGCATGAGCACGCACACAGGGATACATGAGGTGATGGCATCGTTTCAGTGATCTTCTTGAGCTTTTGACCATGGGTGAACTCATTGATCTTCTGGAAGGAAATTCTGACTTCCAATTTTTCCTGAATTATTAGTCAGTGGTTTTTAGTCTAGAACTGTCTGTCTTTCCTAACAGAGTGATTAAGGGATCAAGGGATTCACCTAGAGACAAATGTACTGAGTACCAGAGGCATAGAACACAGTCACTAGAAGAAGGAAATAAAAATCCTTTTACCTTTGTTTGGGACATAAGCTCATCTCCCAGAAGCTTCCTATGCTGGATATTTTCTATTTGCCCTTCCAGACCAATCTCAACTTTTCTCTACCCCTGTTGCCCGACAGAAGATAGATATAACAGCCAAATGTGGTCATGGGACAGACATGCACAAGGAAAATGGCACAGCAGAAGAACATATTTGTCTTATGGGTCATGTGGCTGTAAACATCACTATCACCTTCACTCTGTCCTCAGTGTGCTTGTACGAAACTCCAGTTTTATGGAGTGAGAATTTTACAGTTTGTTTAGTCATTCACGAGTTAATAGACATTTGCAGCTCTGCTGTTTAGTGGGTACAGATTTGAGATTGCTGTCTTCTTGGACTTTCCTGGCGGCCCAATGGTCAAGAGTCTGCCTGCCAATGCCAGGAACATAGGTTTGATCCCTGATCTGGGAAGATTCTGCCTGCCATTGGGTAACCAAGCCCGTACTGAGCCCGCATTCTAGAGCCTGTGAGCCACAACTACTGAAGCCTGTGGCCTCGAGTCTGTGCTCCACAACAAGAGAAGCCACCACAACGAGAAGCCTGTGTGCTGCAACTAGAGCGCAGTCCCTGCTTGCTGCAACTAGGGAAAGTCCATGAGCAGCAATGAAGCAAAAAATACATATTAAAAAAAAAAAAGATTGCTGTCTTCTTGCTGGATTGACTTTTTTTTTCTTTTGGAAATTTTTAAAAAAAATTATAGTTGCTATACAATGTTGTGTTAGATTCAGGTGTATAGCAAAGTGAATCAGATATTGAACATAGTTCCCTAGCTATACAGTAGTGCGATGGCCAAATCATATGGTAACTATTTTTAGTTTTTTAAAGAACCTCCATACTGTTCTCTATAGTGGCTGCACCAATTTACATTCCCACCAAAGTGTAGGAGGGTTCCTTCTTCTCCACAGCCTCTCAGGCATTTATTACTCGTAGATTTTTTTGATGATGGCCATTCTGACTGGTGTGAGGTGATACCTCACTGCAGTCATTAGTATTTGCATTTCTCTAATAATTAGCATTATCGAGCATCTTTTCCTGTACTTCTTCATCATCTATATGCCTTCTTTGGAGAAATGTCTACTTAGGTCTTTTGCCCATTTTTCATTTTTTTTATAGAAATGTTTGATATTGAGCTGTTTGTATACTTTGGACATTAAGCCCTTGTCAGTCACATAATTTCCAGTTTCTGCCATTTTGTAGATTGTCTTTTCATTTTGTTTATGGTTTCCTAGTTTGATTAGGTCTCCTTTGTTTGTTTTTGCCCTTATTTCTTTTGCTTTGGGAGACTGACCTAAGAAAACATGGCTGCAATTTACTTCAGAGAATGTTTTGCCTATGTTCTCTTCTAGGAGTTTTATGCTGCCATGCTTCATATTTAAGTCTTTAAGCTATTTTGAGTTTATTTTTATATATGGTGTGAGGGAGTGTTCTAACTTCATTGGTTTAAACCTGGCTGTCCAGCTTTTCCAAAACCACTTGCTGAAGACACAGTCTTTGCTTCATTGTATCTTCTTGTTTCCTTTGTTAAAGATTAATTGCCTGCAGGTGTGTGGGCTTATTTCTTAGCTCTCTATTCTGTTCCATTAATCCATATGCATGTATTGGAGAAGGAAATGGCAACCCACTCCAGTGTTCTTGCCTGGAGAATCCCAGGGACTCAGGAGCCTGGTGGGCTGCTATCTGTGGGGTCACACAGAGTCGGACACGACTGATGTGACTTAGCAGCAGCAGCAGCAGCAATCCATATGTCTGTTTTTGTGCCAGTGCCATGCTTTTTTTTGTCTACACCATGTGGCATGTGGGATTTTCCCATGCCCCCTCCAGTGGGAGCGTGGAGTCTTAACCACTGGACTGCCAGGGAGCCCCCATGCTGTTTTGATTCCTGTAGTTTTGTAATATTGTCTGAAATCCTGGCTGGGGGCGGGGGTGGTTATGCCTCCAGTTTTGTTCTTTTTCCTCAGGACTGCTTTGACAATCCTGGGCCTTTGGATTCCCTATAAATTTTAGGATTATTTATTCTTGTTCTGTGACTCTTTTATCACTCTGTGTGTCTGTGTGTGCACGCTCAGTTGCTCAGTCATGTCTGACTTGTTCAGCCCCATGGACTGTAGCCCACCAGGTTCCTCTATCCTTGGAATTTTCCAGGCAAGAATACTGGTGAGGGACTGCCACTTTCTACTCCAGGGGATCTTCCCAACCTAGCAATCAAATCCGCATCTCTAGCATCTCCTGGTTTTTTTAAGTGGCTGTTTTAAGTGTTACATTATACATACATCTTTATCACAGTATACTATTGTCAATATTTTATCATTTTGAATGAAGTGTAAGAACCTTAATTTTCTTAAGTCCTTTTATCCTCCCGTTTATAATGTAATTATCCTAAGTAGTTCTTCTATATACACTAACAACCATATCAGACAATGCTATAATTTTTCTTTCAATTATCAAATATAATTTAGAAGAGTCTATAGAAAATCTATTATATTTATCTATATTTTAATTCTTTCTACTTTTTCTTCCTTCTGGATATTCCAAGAGCCTTTATAATTTCCTTTTTGTTTCAAGAACTCCCTTAAGTAATTCTGTTAAGGTAGGTCTGTTGGTGACAAACTCTTAGCTTTCCTTCATCTGAGAATATCTTGATTTCTGAATCATTCCTTAAGGATATTTTTACTGGATAGAGTTCTACGTTAGCAGTTCTTCTTTTCTTTCAGCATTTGAAAAATGTGACACTTCCTCTGGCCTTCATGGTTTCTAATGAAAAAAATCTATTACTTGAATTGTTTCTCCCTTATAGGTAAGCTGTAAGTGTCCTGCTGTCAAGAATTTTTCTTTGTCTTTGTTTTAAGGATTTTAATTATGTGTCTTAGAATGGATTTCTGCAGCCTCTTGAATCTTTAGATTTATAACTCTTGCCAAATTTGGGAAATTTTCAGTGATTACTTTTTAAAATATTTTTCTAGTCCCACCCTCCTTTCCCTTTCCTCTTGGACTGTGATGATATATTAGCTTTTTGTTATAGTCTCACAGATCCCTGAGGCTTCGTAAATTTTTTTTAAGTTTCTTTTCTCTCTGTTACTCAGATTGGGTAATTTCTATTCTGTTTTCAAGTTCCTTTGTCTTCTTCATTTTGCTGTTGAGCCTATCTATAGTAGATTTTTGTTTTTAAAATTGAGTATTGCATTTTCCAGTTCTAAAATTTTTATCTGGTTTTTCTTTATATTTCTATTTCTTTGGTGAGACTTTATATTTTTCCATTTAAGCATATTCATAAGTGCTTGTTGAAACATTTTTATGATGGCTGCTTTGAAATCCTTTTCAGATAATTCTAACATCTGTGTTATCTCAATGTTTGTTGTCTCATTTAAGTTTGGATTTTCCTGTTCCCTGATAATCATGGGATTTTTTTAAAATTGTATTCTGGACACTTTGGGTATTATGCTGTAAGAATGAATCCTATTTAAATCTTCTGTTTTAGCAGGACTTTTTTGTCACTGCACCAGTGAAGGAAGTGGTTTCCACATAATCATCGCCAGGTTGGGTGTGACTCTATTTGGTCTCTAATTATATCCCAGAAGGGAGAGTGTCTGGTTATCTCTGGGTGGGGGTGGAAGCTCAGGTTCCTCATATGCCCCCCACTGACACCCTGGGAATAGAGAAGCTTCATTACCATTACACATTTCACTAGGAAGAAAGTCCTGTAACTTCTGGCTTCCCACTAGGCTTTCACTGACACCACTCTGCCTTGGAAGTAAAAAGATGCCTCACTGCCACTCTCCACATGGCCTCCACTCTGCTGCCTCCAATATCACCTCAATAGGGAGGGGGTGAGATAGTTACCCTGTTAAAGTTGAATAGGTTGCGGGGAGTCCAGGCTACCATATGGCTTCATGGACACTATGTGGGAGGAAGTCTTATTCACACTAGGTAGGAATCAAAGTCCTGGCTTTCCACTGGGTCTTTTCTGAGTATCCCAACAGCAAGGCTGCTTAAGGGGATTTACTAGAACCTCTGAAGTCTTTCCCATCCCTAAGACTCTGAGCTTTGTAAAGGGGAGGAAGTAAAAAATTGGGTTTGTTTGAGGAGGAAAAGAGTTATCTAAGTGTGAGGGAGCTTGGTAAAACCATTGCCCTTAGCCCATTCTGAAACTAGGGGGCGTTTCACCTGAGTCCTGTGTAAAAAATATTTTCATGTTTCTGCACAGATGGGGCTTCCTGAGCAAAAAACTAGAACCTGGGTCAAAGGACAAGTTTTGGAAATTAAAGGGTGGTAGAGTAGCCAGAGACTTCTGAAGAAATTCAGAGATTTATTTCCTTGTGTTTACATTTCAAAGGGGGATGAGAGAGGTCAGTTGCTTACATTCCAAAGAACTGTAAATGCCAAGGTTTCTCTCTCTCAGGAGTGGAGGTGGGGGGCAAGACGTAGCTTATTTACACTCTCATATTAATAATTTTTGGGGATTCCCTGGTGGCTCAGACGGTAAAGCATCTGCCTACAATGCGGGAGACCCGGGTTTGATCCCTGGGTCGGGAAGATCCCCTGGAGAAGGAAATGGCAACCCACTCCAGTATTCTTGCCTGGAAAATCCCATGGACTGAGGAGCCTGGTAGGCTACAGTCCATGGGGTCGCAAAGAGTCGGACACGACTGAGCGACTTCACTTTCACTAATAATTTTGGGGTTCTTTTCCTTCAGTACAAATCCCCTGTGTATAGGATGACATGAGGCTCTCATTGTGTTGCCTGTGGGTCATGGGTATGGGGAATGGGCACAGTTATTGCTGTAAGTAATAATAACTGATCTCTGTTCCAGAACTCTCACCTCTGCTTTCAGGATAAAATAAACAAGGATAGATATACTTACCACAAAAGGGAGGATGCACTCGTGCTGATTTTGTACAATGTATAAGCTGAAGAGAGGGATGCGGCTGGGGCCCATCAAGCTGCAGGCTAGAGAGAAAAAGTTCTGCAGAGCCTCACAGAGATTGGAGCAGACGTCAGCCCAGGATGGTAGAGCAATATGCACAATGAGAAGCCTTGGAGGTTGCTGGTACATCTGTGTGGGATTAGAGGGCCTTTTACTAGCTATTTGCCCATGATACATGGCAGCCAGACCAGAGGTGGAACTGTAGGTACCACTGAGATATTCTCTACACCTGTAAGAAAGAAAAGAGAAATCACTGGTTTTCATAAAACTGAAGGTTGAAACAATGAACACAGATCTAGGGGACTAAGCCTAGAAAGAAGGCAAACCAGGTGATGACTCAAGTTTCTCTAGGCTATCCTAATCTTAACAGCTGCCAAGGTATCTAGATGTTTGCCTGTAATGTAAGGCTGAGGATGATTAGCAATGTTGACTGGAACTAATCAAAAAAGTCAAACTCTAGCCTCAAAGTAAGCCATCTGCCTTCATGAACTTTGTTTCTTTACTGGCATTGTACTATAGTATAATTTGTCTCTATGACTGCCTCTCCCACTGTATTGCGAGCTTCCCAAGGACAGAGAAATTACCAACTCTATATATCAGAGCTTAGCAAAGTGTTTGTTTTGTACATAGTAATTCTTAAAAGTGAAAATATAACTACATTTTCACCCTCCAAGACTCACTCAAAACCCTTTATGACTTGCTCTTCAGTCTTATTGGAGGCTATTCTTTACCTCAAACTTTTCACTGAAATAAAACTAAATATACCGTTAACTTCAGTGCGTTTGCTCATGCTGTTTTCTCTACCTGCAACAGCCCTGCCTTTTTTCTTTACTGGCTACTTACACTTATCCCCAGGGCTCAGATTTGGAAAGGAGAACAAATGAAGACTTGGAACAAACACCAGCAATGAGAAGGGAACATCATTACAAATACTCAAACATGGAAAAGGTTACAAAAGGATATAATGAACAACTTTATACCAGTAAGTTTAATAAAATGGACAAATTTCTAGGAAATCATATTTAACAGACACTAAATCAAAAAGAAATTTAAAAACCAGAAATAGTCTATAACCAGTGAAAAAATGTAATTGGTAGTCAAATATGTTCCCATGAAGTAAACTACAGGACCACATAATTCCACTGAGGAGTTCCATATTACTCTCAAAGATCAAGAATTTCAAACAGATTCTTGCAGAGCACAGGAGAACACCACTCATTTTAGCAGGTTAGCATAACCTTTGATACTAAAATCAGATAATTTTTTATAAGAAAAAAATTATAGGACAATCTCATCCATGAACTTAGAAGTAAGAATCCTTAGCAAAATATAAGCAAATTGAAAAAAGCAATATATAAAAGGAATAACACATCATAACCAAGCTGGGTTTATCTCAAGAACATAAGGTTGACATAACATTAGAAAAAGTCACTGTAATTTATCACATTAAAAGATTAAATAAGAAATATTATATGATCATCTCAATAGATGCAGCAAAACAACATTCATACATGATAAAGAGTCAATCTCAGTAAACTAGGAGTAGACAATAGGAATAATCTGATAAAATGTTTATAAAAACAAGCAAATACAGTTCTTAATGTTGGTGCTGAAAGTTCTCCAAGACAAGGAGGCTGCTACCATCACTTCAACACAGTAGTGAAGGTAGCAATAAGGCAAGACAAATAAACTTGGCACATTAAAAAAAAAAAGCAGTGCAATGGAAGAAATAAAACTGTCACTGTTTGCCAAGATGATATGACTGATTGTTCATACAGAAAATCTAAAAGAATCTACAGATTTTATAATTTCATAATTTTCCCTAAAGGTCTCATCTTTTATTAAATTTTATTCTTAGAGATGGGCTTCCCAGGTGGCTTAGTGGTAAAGAATCCACCTGCCAAGGAAATCAACCCTGAATATTCATTGGAAGGACTGACGCTAAAACTGAAGCTCCAATACTTTGGCCACCTGATGTGAGGAGCTGACTCATTGAAAAAGACCTGATGCTGAGGAAGACTGTGGGCAGGAGGAGACAGGGTTGACAGAAGATGAGATGGTGCATCACC
This sequence comes from Cervus canadensis, assembly GCF_019320065.1. Lineage (NCBI taxonomy): Eukaryota > Metazoa > Chordata > Mammalia > Artiodactyla > Cervidae > Cervus > Cervus canadensis. Next base: position 9,672,189 of record NC_057390.1, on the reverse strand, counting down.
GACTTAACGGATTTGAGTTTGAGCAGAGCCTGGGGTGCTGCAGTCCATGCGGTCGCAAAGTATTGGACAAACTTAGCGACTGAACAACAAATGCAGGAGAGTAGGTTTAATCCCTGGGTTGAAAAGATTCCCTCGAGAAGGAAATGGCAACCCACTCTAATATTCTTGCCTGGAAAATTCCATGGACAGAGGAGCCTGGTGGGATACAGTCCATGGGGGTTGCAAAAGAGTCAGACACACTCTTTTGTGTGCTAGATCAAGTGTGCTAGATTCCTGTTGTTCAGTTGTGTCCAACTCTTTGCAACCCCATGGACTGCAGTATGCCAGGTTTCCCTGTCCTCCACTATCTCTCAGAGTTTGCTCAAACTCATGTCCATTAAGTCTGTGGTGCCATCCAACCATCTCATCATGAGTCATCCCCTTCTCCTCCTGCCCTCAATCTTTTCCAGCATCTGAGTCTGCTCTTCACATCAGGTTCTCAATATTTATCTACTGTATACATAGTATCGATAGTGTATATATGTCAATCCCAATCTCCCAATTCATCATCCCACCCCACAGTCATTTTTAGACTGTACAATTCCAATACTATTCTTTAAATGAAGTAAAAGGCAGCTTTCTTCCTTGTATCACCACACACGATAAATTAATGCATCTAATGCGTCTGGGCATGGTTCTAAGCAGCATCTGACTATTTGTGATCCTATATTTTCCACTTTTGACAAGAATGTCCACTCTTTGAGGTTCCTCTGTTTACACCTTGAACCACCAAAAGCCATCAAGTTACTCCCTTACCAAAAAACTCTTCAATGGCTTCCACATACACTTGGAACAAAATCTGACATCTCTACCCTGGATCCGAAATTCTGCAGGCATCCTCCTCCCAACTCTCTGTCATCCTGCCATGCGACACCCCGCCAACCCCCTCCCCTGCTCCACATTCTTGCCCTTGCCCGCCCCCTTCACCTCCCCAAGGCGGTTGGCTGCTTGCTCTGGATCCTGCCTCTGGATATTCTCTTTTGAGTGGTCCCCTCCTTAACCCTACTCATCCGTTAGGTCTCAAACTTCAGGTCTGAATAGCTTAGGACCCTTTAATAAGCCCCTATAAAAGCGCCTGTAACTTCTATATTGAACACTTTACGTGTTATGAGTCAATGGTTCTCCCTCCCACTGGGTTGCGTTAAAAATTTCATGATCCTAAGCACCTTTGTTTTCATGAACCCTCATTTAAAAGAAAAAAAACTTAAAACATTTTCGTACGCCCTCAAATTTCGTTCCCCCACCCTTGTAAGAAAAACCAAACCAAACTAAACCCCTTTTCTTTGACCCAAAGGTTTCACTGTTTCCTATTGATTTACAAGAAGTTAATATATTTTCCTGCCCCCCTTCCCACTCAAAGTGTCTTGGGCTGTCAGCAGGGCACCTACCCGGCCTGACTGGCGCCTAGCCCCCAGGCGCGGGAGGGTCAGCAGAGGAGGAGACTCGGCTCTGCCCGCCCTGTCAGAACCGCGAGCGGCAGGCGGCTTCAGACACGCGTCTGACCTGGGCCTCCGGGCGTCAGGCTTCCCTGGCAGCTGACCGGTCTGCCTGCCGACACCCTCGTGAGGGCAGGCCCGAGCTCGGCCCAAGCCTTTTCTGCGAAGCGCTGTCGGCAACGCTGCCCCCAGCTTTGGGTCCTCTACCCCGTTCCCACACCTGCAGAGAACCCCCACTTCGTGAAGGCAAAGACCCGGCTGCCCGGCCCTTCCGGCCGTCGGCGTGCTCCACCGCTTCGGAGAGCGCCCCCCTCAGGCCGGGCGGCTCACTGCCGACGCCTCCTCAGGTCCTTTTGAGGCTGCTCTTTGGGATCGCGGTCTTCAAGGCTGCACCAGGGTTAACAGCCCTTCTTTGGCGCTTAGGTAGAGTTTCGGATTTGTGTTGAGAATATTATGCCAAACCCGACACTTCCTCAAGCCACTCCTACCCCATGAAACTCCAGCGGTATCCCAATCTTATTCCTGGGTTCACTCATTGAGTCCGTCACTCTTTTTCTTCCAACTTTGTTGAGATATGTGATTGACATCCAGTACTGTATACGTTAAAGGTGTACGGCATGATGCTTTAACTTACATACATCACGAAAGGCTTGCCACAATAAATTTACTGAATATCCATCATCTCACAGAGATACACAATTAAAAAATTTTTAAAAAATACATTTTTTGTTGTGATGAGACCTCTTAGGATTTACTCTCTTTAACAACTTCCATATATAACATATAGCAATGTTAGTTACATTGTACATTATATCCCTAGTACTTACTTATAACTGGGATTTTGCAGTCAAATGCTCTACCACTGAGCTATACCCCCTATAACTGGGATTTTGTACTTTTTGATTGCCTTCATCCACTCCAACTTGCCTCTGGCTCTGGTAACCACAAATCTGATCTCTTTACTATGAGTTTTTTTCTGTGTTTTTGAAGTATAATTGACCTTTAAAATTGTGTTAGTTCCTGTTAGACAACATAGTGATTTGATATTTCTATACATTTCAAACTGAACATCACGATGCATCATTATTTTTGTCACTATACAAAGATATTACATAGTCACTGACTATATTTCCACACTGTACATTTCATACCTGTAACTAATTTATTTTGCAACTAGAAGTTTGTACCTGTTACTCTCCCTCACCTATTTCATTCCATACTCCCCTCTCCCCGCCCCCCACCCTCTGGCAACCCTGTTTGTTCTATCTATACTCTGTTTCGTTATGGTTGACTGTTCACTTGTTTTGTATTTTAGGTTCCACATATAAGTGAAATCATAAAATATTGTAATTGTCTGACTCATTTCACTTAGCCTAACACTCTCTAGGTGTAACCATATTGTTGCAAGTGGCAAGATTTCATTAATTTAATGGTTGAGCAGTATTCTGTTGTATATACGTGCATGCTTGTGTGTGTGTGTGCTAAACCGCTTCAGTTGTGTCTGACTCTGTGCGACTCAATGAACTGTAGCCCTCTAGGCTCCTATGTCCATGGGATTCTCCAGGCAAGAGTACTAGAGTGGTTGGCCATGCCTTCCTCCAGGGGGAATATTCCTGACCCAGGGATCAAACCCAAGTCTCTTACATCTACTGCACTGGCAGGCAGGTTCTTTACCATTAGCGCCACCTGGGAAACCCCATATATGTGCAGATATATTTGTATATATATGTATATCACATTTTCTTTATCCATTCATCTATTGATGGGCTCTTGGGTTGCTTCTATATCTTGGCTATTGTAAATAATGCTGTAGTGAACATAGAGATGCATGTATCTTTTCTAATTACTGTTTTCATTTTCTTCAGACAAATACGCAGGAGTGGAATTCCTGAATCCTATGGTGGTTCTATTTATAATTTGTCGAGGAATCTCCATACTGTTTTCCATAGTGCCTGCACCAATTTAAATTCCCACCATCAGTGTCTGAGGCTTCCCTTTTCTCCACACCCTTGCCAACACGTTATTTGTTGTCCTTTTGGTAATAGCCATAGTGACAGATGTGAGGTGACATCTCATTGTGATTTCAATTTGCATTTCCCTGATATTAATAATCTTGAGCATTTTTTGATGTCCCTGTTGCCCATCTGTCTGTCTCCTGAATGAATAAAGTGGACTTATGAACATGCTCCTGGAACTGAACGTGTTCATATGTAGTGGACTTACTATAGTTCTTAGTGTATAGAAATGCAACTGATTTCTGTATATTAATTTTGTATCCTGAAACTTTACTGAAACATAGATGTGGGCTTATCCTATATGGCCTTTATTATGTTGAGATATGTTCCCTCTATATTCATTTTGATGAGTTTTTATCATGAATAGATGTCTACTTTTGTTAAAACTTTTTCTGCATCTATTGAGATGATCATATGATTTTTATTCTTCAATTTGTGAATTTGGTATATCACATTGATTAAGTTGTGAGGATTGAATCCCACTTGATCATGGCATGTGAGCCTTTTAATGTTTTGTTGAATTCAGTTTCCTATTATTTTACTGAGGATTTTTGCATCTATGTTCATCAGTGATATTGGCCTATAATTTTCTCATCTTTTGGTGATCTCTTTGTCTGGTTTTGGTATCAGGGTGATGCCTGCTTTGTAGAATGAGTTTGAAAGCATTGCTTCCTCTGAAATTTTTTTGAACTAGTTTGAAAAGCATAGGTGTTAACTCTTCTCTAAATGTTTGGTAGATTCTCCTGTGAAGTCATTTGGTCCTAAACTTCTGTTAACTCTTCTCTAAATGTTTGGTAGCATGAAACCATTTGGTCCTAGACTTTTGTTTTGTAGGAGTTGTTTTATTACTGATTCAGTTTCATTACTGATCTGTTTCATCTGTTCATGTTTTCTATTTCTTCTGTTTACTCTTAGAAGATTGTACATTTCTAAGAATTTGTCTGTTTCTTCTAGGTTGCAGAGCCCTTGCAAATCTGTCACTGGGGGTCCTGGAAATGACAAGAAGTGAAGTGAAGTCGCTCAGTCGTTTCCGACTCTTCGCAACCCCGTGGACTGTAGCCCACCAGGCTCCTCTGTCCATGGGATCCTCCAGGCAAGAATACTGGAGTGGGTTGCCATTTCCTTCTGGAAATGACAAGTCCAGCCCAGTTCGGAGGTAGACCTCCCACCTAACCCTGGGTGTAGCTCTCCCTCTGTCTGGGTTGGGTTTTTCTCTTAGTCCAGCCTCCTCCGCGCAACCCCTTTGGGAGGAGAAAATTAGCCCAATCATTGGTCTCTTCTTGAAGGGGTGGAGCCAGGCTGCTTTGTGACCGGCAGCCGCAGGCCCAACCGAACAGAGGGGAACCGAGTGGGCCCAGGCTGGTGGCTGTTCAGCTGCCGAGCGAAGCTGCGGGGCGCGCCACACCCCGGTGGCCAGGAGGTGGCAAAAATGCCGGCCGCTGTCGCGCGGCTCCTCCCGCGCCTGCGGCCCTCCGGGACCTCGCCCTTGTTTCTGCTGTTGCTGCTGGCGTTGCTGAGAGGCCCGGCGTGTGGCCGCGTCCCACATTCGGTCCCCAGGACCTCGCTTCCCATCTCCGGTAAGGCGCGGGCGTCCTCGCCCTTAGCCCTTGGCTCCCGGCCGGGATCCCGCCTGCAGGCACCCAAACCCACTTTTGCCCTTCTCACCCGGGCAGCCGCACCCCGCGCCCCCACAGCTCGGCCCACGGCTTCCTTCGCTGCCCGTGCCTCGCCCGAAGGCAGGCGGGACCCCCACGTGGTGCCGCTCCGCCCGCCCGGGCGACTGGGCTCCGACGACACGCCCAGGCGGCTCCCGCTCTCCCTTATTTTGCAGCCGCCTCTCGCAGTGTAGACGCAGACACCGAGGCCCAGGGAGGGGAATGGGGGTTGCCGGAGACTGTCCATTTCCAAGTTTCGTCTCCCTTATTCCCCTTTTCCCTCACATGCACTTGTGTCCGTCATGCTAGCCTGACGACCATCTTGCTATCAAACCCATCGATCTCTCATACTCCTCCAAACACCCGTCCTTCTGATTACCAGCTTAGCCTTTACATCTGCCCACTTCTCAGGTTCACGCCCTTATCCTCAGTTCTAACCGCCTTCAAGCCCTTTGTCCGACTCACGGCCCTAATTTCCTTAACCCACTTCCCAGTCCTTTCATCTATGATGCCGACTCCTAGTCTCCCGTTATCTGATCCACCATAACCCTCCTAATTTCCTCAGTGTTCCTCTATCCGTTCCCTACATTGAGTGCTGGGAAACGATTCAAGGAGTTGATTTAAAATGCTGTTTAAATGGCTTTTAAAATCTTGAGAAGGAAAAAAAGGAGGGAGAGGTCCTTTCAAAAGATGTGAAGAGATGCCATGAGGTTAAAAGTGGTCATTGGAGTGATTTAGAGACTTTAAAGGCTCTTTGCTGAGTTGGGCATGAGTGTAGCCATGAACCTTGTGTTTTTAGCAGTGGGCCCTGAGCGTTAGCACCTTGTACAGACAGAACCAGTGAAACCAAGAGTACAACCTGTTGGGGAAAACTCACAGCCGGGTAATAGGGTTTTCTAAATTACTCTGTAATTTCAGACCAGTGACATATAGGGATGCTATGAATCCAGAAGACAAAAGTTGTGATCAGAGCCTGGGTTTCAGTTTCTGTTGGAGCAATAGCCACAGCATGGCATTGAGGCTGCCAGGTTGGGTTCATATCCAGGAATCCAGAGAGGTCTATATGACAAGCTGAGGCAGAGTTGGGGATATGAGGCTGGTTGGGTGATCTGGGGCTTATACTAAGCATGGGATAGTAGGCAGGATACAGCACAGATATGAGTATGGGTGTGGGAGGATGGGGTGGGTGGGGCTCCATATGTCAGCACATATAAGACCGCATGGCCATTCTGCCAGTCTTGAAGATAGCTGAGCAGATGAAGCAGGTAGAGCAGAGCTGTATTAATTCAGGTCCCCAGAGCCAGAGATTGAGCTAAGAAGGTAAACTCATCTTAACTTATTTGTTATAATCTTTAAATAGATCAGAGTTTTAAAATTAATTATTTACTTTATCTTTTGATTGCACTGGGTCTTTGTTGCTGTGTGCGGGCTTTTGCGAGTTGCAGCAAGTAAGGGTTATTCTTAGTTGCAGTGCGTGGTCTTCTCGTTGTGGTGGCTTCTCTTGTTGGGGAGCGCAGACTCTAGGGCCTGTGGGCTTCAGGAGTTGTGCATGGGGCTTCATTGCTCCATGGCACGTGGAATCTTCCTGGACCAGGGATCAAACTTGGGTCTCCTGCATTGGTAGGTGGATTCTTATCCACTGGACCACCAGGACAGTCCTAGTTCAGAGTTTTGAATGCTGATATGTGTTTAGATTTGGCCCAAACAGAACACATGCTTAAGGGTGGAAGAAAGGAACAATTTGTGAAATACGTAGTATGTGTCAGATGCTTCCACATAGGTTATCTTATTTGATTCTCAACAACACTGGATGGTGGGGTTTACAGATTAGCAAAGTGATGCTCAGAGCAGACTGGTAACATACTCAAGATCAGACATCTGGTAAGTGAAAGAGCCACATTTAAACTTGGGCTGAAACTGTGGGTAGAATCTATTTCTGAAGCAGATTCTCTTCTTATCCATGCTACTGTGTACTTCTTTGGGTAGAATCAGGTTGGGATCAAGGGTGGTGGGAGAGAGAGGAAATGGTCTACTAATGTGTTGGTAAAAAGAGTGAGACATTTCCTTTCTAAGTAAAGAGAAGTTACTATTAAGTAACAATAGTTCACACCTGATGCGAACAGCTGACTCATTGGAAAAGACTGATGCTGGGAAAGATTGAAGGCAAGAGAAGAAGGAGGAGGAGGAGAGGGCGGTAGAGAATGAGATCGTTGGATAGCATTACTGATTCAATGGACAGGAACTTAGGTGAACTCCGGGAGACGGTGAGGGACAGAGAGGCCTAGAGTGCTGCAGTCCATGCAGTGGCAAAGAGTCGACTTAGCGACTGAACAACAATTAAGTAATAATTTTTTTAAAAAAGGAAATTTAGAGAGGAAAGTACCCATACCTTCTAAGGGTATTTTCAATTATGTATCATGTTGCTATGAATAGAAATAAACCAGCTTTTTCATAACCAGCTTATGGGAACCCAAATGAACTTTTGGCCAACCCAATATTAAATCAACTTAATATTTATGCTGTTTTAATAAACTGTTTTATTTTTATAGAAAAAGCATACTTTATTTTCTGCCTCATCAGTTATCTGTCCCTGGGGAAATTAGATGGTTGGCCTGTCAAGGCTTTGTTTTTGCCCTTAAGGCTGCTAAATAAATGGTTCTTGGAAGAAAGAAAAAATTGGCCCCTTTGACTTTGCTCGTGTGGACTTAACTGTTATGAAATGAGGCTGATAATCGCATTTCACTCTTACTCTCTCTTCCTGCTAGAGGCGGACTCCTATCTCACCCGTTTCGCCATCCCTCAGACATACAATTATTCAGTTCTGCTTGTGGATCCTGCTTCTCACATGCTTTATGTCGGCGCCCGGGACACGATCTTCGCTGTATCCCTGCCCTTTTCAGAGGAGAGACCTCGAAGGGTGAGAGATGAGAGTGGGGAGGACCTCAGATTCCAGAGCATGTGATTGCATCCTTGGTTTTATGGCATATGAGGGAGGGTATTGTGGTAGGAGGGGGAATGCTGGGTGAAAAAGAATAAGGGTAGATCATCAACTTCATTGTTTCAGCTGAGGGTAATTGGGGGGGTCATGGCGACTGCAGAGGCTAGAATGGAGGTTCATGATGATGTGGAGGAGGTCACAGTGACCAGGGTTCAGGTGGCAGTGGGCAGAGGAATCATTAACATCACATTACTCTAGGGAAATAGCTTTCAGACTTTTTTGATCATCCCTTAGTAAGAAATATCTGGTACATTTTGACCCAGTGCACAAAGTATGTACTGAAAGAAAACTTTTTTGAAACAATATTTACTCTCCTACATGTGGTACGTTCTGATGTATTCTATTTCATTAAAAATAATGTTGGTTGAGATTTCACCACTCATTAATGGGAGGAGATCTCCAGTATGAAAATCCGTGCTCCGTGGTTGGGAGAGGGGGTTCTGCCTCTTTTGTTCCCAAGTTGATGGAGGTTGTGGAATTGTGTCACCTACCCTGACTTGGAAGGGATTTGGGTGAGAATGTGGGGGAAATGGTCACTCTTCCTTTCTAGATTGACTGGATGGTGCCTGAGGCCCACAGACAGAACTGTAGGAAGAAAGGCAAGAAGGAGGTAGGTATAAATCTAGGCCCTGTTCTGAGTGTCAGCTGAGGCCTTGGCCCAGTCCTGACTCTCTGTCAGCCCTCCATAACGCTCGCATCCCAGTGGACCCAGGCGAGGACTCTAACACCATACCCAGAGCTGCATATAACTGTCCTAACCCTACCTTCCCTTGTACCTGCTGCTTCTGATTCTCTCTAACCATCTCTGACCCCTAGGATGAATGTCACAATTTTGTCCAGATTCTCGCCATTGCCAATGCCTCTCACCTCCTCACTTGTGGCACCTTCGCTTTTGATCCGAAGTGCGGGGTTATTGTGAGTGACAGGGGTGGGCGGACGGGAGGGGTCTTCTGTGAACAACTGTGGCAGGGGTCATGCTTAAGGCAACCCTTGTGCATGATAAACATTGTGGGTGAAGGATGCCCTCATAGGGTGGAGGCTTTGTCCACTGAAGGAGGGTGTGAAAGGGAGGGGGAGGGAGGCTGTCTGTAGAAGGTGAGGAGTACGAAGCGTAAAGGGGGCTGCAGTGGGATGGCGCAGGAAGTGAGGATGCCAGCTGGGCTGAGGGGAGGCACTTCAGAGGCCAGCAATTCTTGGTTTCCTTGCCCCGTGCATGCTTTGTCCAGGTGACCTGGGTCCGCTCCTCAGACAGCACTGTGTGTGCCTGTGTCTTCCTCACACAGCATGTGACTGACTTTCACCCCTTTCTCCCACCTCCACCGTCAACCTCTCTCTGTGTGGGCTGTGACTCTTCGCTCTCATGGCTTCTGAGGTCACTGCCCTCTAATGTAGTACATGTTGACCTCATACTCTGGATCTAGCCTTCAAGGTGGGCACTCTGTCAACAATATTTTCTTCTTAATCCTCTTCATTGCTGCTAAAGCCCTGGGCATCTCCAAACTCAAACCCAGGCAGGCCTGGGACATGGATACCCCTAGTCATATGTAGATTGGCCATGGCCTCAAAAGCCCCTGGGGTTGGTTACATCTGAGGAAGGGTTTTAATGTTTCTGACCCCTCACCTTTTCCCATCAGTTACCTGGTAGTCGATTACTGTTATTCTGGCAGCATACATTTGTGATCAGTCCCTGGAATGAGTCAAAAGCCTCAAAAGGGAGTGCAGCAGTTCCCTTTCCTGACCATGGTCATTAATGGTAGATCTTGACTTGATTCTTCTGCGGTCTTCAGTAGTCTTTGGCACATGGGTCTACTCAGCACATACCTTGAAACCTTTGTTAAACATCATCCTTGTATTTTTGACTTAAGATTGCTCTAATTGCATATATTTGATGCCTTCATCAGTCCCTCTGAGCTCTCCCGAGAGGGAGTTGGTCTTCTTATGTTGAGTTATTTTCATCATGCTGGTGATAGATTCCCTGTTGAGGTATGGCTAGTTCTCCCATCCTGGGAAGGTTTCCCAGTTCAGAATGTTGACAGTCTCTGTATCCCTTCAGGTAACATTGAGAGTCTAGTTTCCCTTCAGTCTCATGAAGCTCACAAAAGTAGCAGTGGAACTGCCGTTGCCATATTTGTCCTTTCCCAGTATATATAGCATCAGGGAGCCCATGGATCTGAATACCAGAGCCATGGTTTACAGATGGTGCAGTCACTCCAAGCTGGTTCCACAGGCCTTCTGTTCTTCTTTGACTTTCTGAGCTGGGACCTTAATGGTTGTTAGATAAGTATCTAGACAGAAAATGTTCTGGACACACCTGTCAGGATTGGTGTGACTTGGACCCCTATCCATTTTTTTTTTTTTTTTGAGGAATATCAGCAACCGACAGTGAAGCTAGGGGCCTGTGGTCTGCACTCCTATGACTTTCAGCTCTTTTTCTGAGCCCTCCTATCCAGCGAGCTCATGAAATGAAGGACCATCCTTCAATCAAGAGTTGTTTATAGGAAAATATAAGTTACAACTAGCAACTGTGCTAACTCTTCAAGCATCCCGAGACTGCTCTCTAGACTCCTTGAATGCTTTCTTCTGCCTTTCCCTGTCTTACCCTGCTACCTGGCAATCCCCATCTGCTTGAGCAATTTCTTGCCTTATCCTTAGTGCTGAACCTCTCGTGTCCCAGATGGATAACTCTGAGACTGTGTATAACTATTATCTGAGAGCTTTGACTAGCTGATCCAGACATAACAACTTGCTCAGAGTTGATTGCTCAGAAGAATGAAGGTTATTACAAAAGAAAGCATAGGACCTGCCAGCTCTAAAAATGCGGAGTGCTTCCCGTCAGTGACAGCTCATTAGACATTGGAGGAAAATATTTTAATTTGTTTTGTTGAGAGAGCTCCAGTGATTAACAAAGATAAATGTTAGACTTAAAAGAGCAGCACCAACAACAGTGAGAAGAATTCCAATTTAACTGAGTGTCTACTCCGTTCAGGCTTGGTGCTAGATACTTACATTTACAGATGAGATTAATTCTTATCACCATATCATGATATTTATTTCTTATGATAGTGATAGCACATCACGACAGTATTTATTTCCAATTTACATGAATGAAACAGAAGTTCCCAAAAGTTAGGTAAAAGTAAGAGATGATGATGGCCAAGGCAGAGCCAAGATTCAAACTCAGGGTTTGTCTGTCTCATCTCCACTACCCTGTCCTTCTAATCCAGCCTACACCCTAGAAGAAGACCTTAGGTGGCTTCAGTCTTGTGTGACATTTGATTTGTTTCATGTAACAGGGACCACCTCCCCTCTATCCCTCACCCCTAATCTTTTAGGAAAGGTCCTTTATATGCCTTGCACTCTTGTTGGCCAAAGTCAAAGGATGGGTTCCAACCCCACAGCTTAATGAAAGCTTGCCTGCATAGCTCTGGCTTTCAACTTGAGGGATTTGCCTTCATCTTAACTGATGCTGATAAGACTGTGCCAACTGACACATGATGATATAATGAAGAATCTCAACATTCAGATAATGTGGTAGAGTGGTCTTATCCTTTCAGACCCTAATTAAATGTCACTTTGAACATACAGTAATCATAACCTATATAGTTAATAGGGTCACTTACTCAAAGGCTGTAAACCTAGATACTATAATGATGCCATTTGGGAAAACTGGAAGAAGATGAGTTTTTGACATGTTGAGTTTTAATAGATCATCTTTGTAAGTCCAGCTTTAGAGAGTTAGGGGAATGATTCTCACAGAAAGTCTGGGCAGAAATGTGAAAAATTAATGAGATCTTGAAGATATATGTGAGAATGACTAAGGATACATGATTAGAGGCTTAGAAAGAAAAGAACCAACCAAAGGAAATAGACAACAGGTAGGAGGAGGGGCTCCAGGAGGTAGAATTTCAAGGTAGTCAAGAAGTAGAATATTTTAAGGAAGGGAGTGAATCAAAAGTATTCAATAGTGCAAAAAGATCAAAGAGAATAAGAACTGAGAAAAGGCTCATCCTTTTTAAGTCCTTGGTGAAGTGTAAGGGTGTAGTTTTAGGAATTGTTTTCTAGGAATAACTGGTGATCCAGGTTTGATTAGAAGTAGTAGTTTGGGAAAAGAGGCGACGGTGAGCCATTTTTTTTGTCTTTCTCTGACTCAAGCATTTATCAAGCCAGTGACTAATAGTCTTGGAATATTAATCTGGGGTGGGTATGGAGAATAAATTAGGGGCAAGGCTAGGCAGTAGGGAGAAAAGGAGGCAATAAGACAGGCCATAGCAGCAGGTAATAACCCCATGTTCAGAGAGCCTAAACATCTTGGTAATCTCTCATTGAACTGTCATCTTTCTCCTCAAGCTGCAATGTGCCCAATGCCACACAGGATAGGTGATTGTGCTTCTGTGGGGTCCTCTATTCCAGAAGATTCTCGACCCAGTCTTCCCACGGACAGAAGAGTCTGGCAGGTTACAGTCCGTAGGGTTGCAAAGAGTCAGACATGACCTAGTGACTAAACAAAAACAGCAGTAGTCCCCTTTGAGGGAGCATCAGATAACATCTGATTTTAACAGGCCTTCTTCAAGCCTCTCTCAAGCAAATAAAACCCTGTTTACCAAGTGTAGCAAATAAAGGAGCAGTCAGAATGGGCCAGTGATACACTTACGCTCAGGGGACGTAGATCTGTGTTGCTACTGCCACTATCATCACAGTATTTAGGCTCCAGCCACATCCTATGTCCATTCTAGTTTGTGAACTAGATATATCATGCTGGCACTTCATGTCATAACTGATTCCTGACTGGCCACTTTTAACTTCCCTGCCAGTCCAGGTTGAAATCACCCCTGATTTTCATTTTTAGATGTTATCTTAAAGCCTCTCTTAGTGCTGGGTGCTCAGCTAAGGTACTGTCTGACTGACTCTGTGCAACTCTTAGACCTCTCACCCTCGCCCGAAACCCCCCAACCCAGGTCAGTCTCTCTGGAATCCCTGGATGAGGAAGACACTTACTCACCAGATCTTCAGGTTCTGACCTGAGCTTCAGGTCTTCATTGACTTTGCAGATTCCCTTCCCTCCTATGTATCCTTGATTCTGGTTCTGTCTGTTATTTGTTGGGTGGGATTAGGGGAAGGATGGCCCTTCTCTGTAGGCCCCCGGGCTTCTGATGGTCCTATACCAACCTGTACTTTTCTTTATCCTTCTTAAGGGCTCCCGCCCTTGGGAGGCCTGCTTTCTTCCCTGGTTCTCCTTATCCTGTAGCACATTCTCCAGCCAGTTCTCAAGCTGGCAGTTCAGCAGCATTTCAGAGAGATTTACCTTTCAGTCTCTCGTTGTCTTCTAGTGCCATCCTAGTATTCCTTCATTAGAGCGTGTGGGTGTTAGGTACTATGGGAATTGAAGGAGAGGAGTAAACTGATGAAAAGAGGGATGGCAGAGATAGGAAATGCAGGAATGGGTGGTGGAATCGGGAATAGCAGACTGGGAAACAGGGATGGTAGTGGGGGTGTGAGAGATGAATGGGAATGGGGTTTTTCCTTCATCTGACCATCTTTGTAATTCTCACTATGAACTTCCCCATGACCTCTAAACCAATTGCCCCCTTCTGGTCTGTAGGATGTGTCCAGTTTCCAGCAGGTTGAAAGACTTGAGAGTGGCCGGGGGAAATGTCCTTTTGAGCCAGCTCAGCGGTCAGCAGCTGTAATGGCTGGTGAGTGGGGAGAGACCAGAACCTGTGACTTCTTGCTATAATCGCCTCCTTCCCCACCCTGCTGTTTGAGTTTCTGTGTCCTTCCTTTCCTTTCCTTGGAATGTCTATTATTCCCACATCTCTTTCTGGCTTTTCCTGTTCTTCCCAGATCGCTTGTGTCCCCCTGCTTTCCCCCACAGACTGTCATTTCCCTTGTTTTTCTCTAGAGAATGTGTCTGCTATTCACAGTAGACGGTCAACGTTTCCTTTGTTAACCTTATTTCTTTTAGTCATTTTTTTCCTCAGTAGAAGAGGAATCTACTACAATGCATATTATAATGAGTTTGCAAAAAGTATAAAGACCATGAGAAATCTTTTAGAACAGCACAGTTCAAAAGAACTTTGTATGATGATGGAATTGTTCTGTGTCTTCGCTGCCTAATACGGTAGCCACTGGCTACATGGGCTGTTGAGCCCTTGGAATGTGACTAGTGCAACTGAAGGGAAGAATATTAAATTCTATGTAATTGCAATTTAAATGTAAAAAGCCATTCATACCTAGTGACTACCATAGTGACACAGTTCTAGAGTATTTCTATGCTGAAAACCACGCTAGTATTTTAGGATATTTCCTTTTAGCCTTTTTATGTCCACACGCATATATACTCATGCGTGTATATTTTGCTGGCCAGTCCTTTGTTGCTCAGAAGAATCAGTTATGACTATTAAATACATTTCTTCTGTTACTTCCTTTGAACAAGTTATACCTATACAGTTGCTCAAGTGTTGAATGGTTCTATCACAGATTATGCCTAAAGCTTTTCTGGAGAATGACTAATTCTTTGGTAGCCACAAAGCGAGCAGTTTGTATGCCACATAGCCTGTATATTAGGTTAGACCGCTCCACATACGCTCTGCAAATTCAGTGAGAACACAACCATTTTTCTCATGATAGTTTAAGACAAGCAGGTTAGTAGAAATTTTATGAGTGTGTGTATTATGAAACTTTAAAATGTCATGCTGCACGGACATAACTTTGAATATTGTCGCGTGACTTTATAGCACAGGCATTTCTATATAATTTAAAATTTCTTTGTGAAGAAAAATTTTAATGGTATTATGTTACTCAGCCTGTGAGCATATGCTGATTTAACAATTCCAAATCATTTATATAAACGTATTCTCAAATTTATTTAGTTCACTTCAAAGTTTTTACTATTGTCTATAACACTTGTCTGTAACACCAGGGGCTTCCCTGGTGGCTCAGATGGTAAAGAATTTGCCTGCAGTGTGGGAGACCCGGGTTTGATCCCTGGATGGGGAAGATGCCCTGGAGGAGGAAATGGCAACCCACTCCAGTATTCTTGCCTGGGAAATCCCATGGACAGTGGAGCATGGCGGGCTACAGTCCATGGGGTCACAAAGAGTTGGACACGACTGAGCGACAAAACCACCGCCACTATAACACTGTAATGAACCTTTTTGCATGTAAAATTTTATCCTCATTTTAGATCGTCTCTTTAAGACTCCTATAAATGGATTGCTATATTAAAGGGTGTGAATATTTTACAGCTCATTATTTGTTGCTAATTGAGTTTTTAGAAAGGGTATACCAATTTACACCCCAAATCAGCAGTAAATGAGTTTTTTTCTCACATAAATTTCACTGTACTATTTTGTTATTATTAAACTTCTTCTTTTTTTGCTGATTTGAGGCCAGAAATGGCACCTTGCTTTGATTTGTATCTCTTCAAATATTAGTTAAACATTAGTTAACATTAGTGAAGTTAAACATTTTTCATGTTTTAGTACTTACTTTTATTTCTTCTTTGGTCAATCCTCTGCTCATGTTCTTGGGCCAATTTTCAGGTAAGATGTTAGTATTCCAATCTACATCTTTTCTTTTGTGATTATGTATTTTAAGCTAAACCCTTCTTCAATTAGAGAGGAGGTAAAATTTTCTTCTCAAATTTTTTCCCAAATATTTTAACTCTAATCTACTGGAAATTTATTTTTCAAATGGCATGAGAAGGAAATCAAAATTGATTTTCCCCAACTAGCTAATGAGTTGACTTCATCATTCATCATACTGGTTTTTCTTTCTTCACTAAAGTTGCTGCAAACTTTATTATAAAATATCAGACAATTAAAACTTTTAACTATGAAAACTATTTCTTCAAAATAAACAAGCACATTTGCTTGGAGTTTCCGCATTGAGATGGGAATATAACCTTCAAAACTCTGCTAGGTCCCTGGCCTGATGGCTAGTGTATGGGGCAGAGCAGGAAGGCGTTGTATTAGTTGTTTTTTGCTGAAGTTGATTTTTATTGAAGTGTAGTTGATTTACAGTGTTGTGCTAGTTTCTGCTGTAGGTGAAATGAATCGGCCGTAGACATGCGTGTATCTGCTCCCTCTTGGACCGCCTTCCATCCAGGTCACACAGAGGCTTAAGTAGAGCCCCCTCTTCCGTATAGCATGTTCTCGTTAGTTATCTATTTTATACATATCATCCGTAGTGTGGACAATTTAAATGTTAATTTAAATATTGCACAGTATTTTATGAATAGCAAAAATTGGGTGTAAGATCTAGTATTGAACTTTTATGCATGACTTTACAAGAAGAGTCTTAAAAGCTATATACAAATTAAATATTTTCCTCTGAAGTTCTTTATAGGGCTATAATTTGATTTTTTTCTTGGTCTGACATAATGCCAATATTTAGTTGGAACTTTTAATATTGATCTATTGTGTCCTACTGTCCCTCTGTTTTGAAAATATTAAATAGCAGTATAGAAGATAACAGTAACATTCGTTAAGAATTAGAACCAAAATTTCCAGTTAGGAGTCATACAAATGTCTTTAAGGATAATCGAGGTATTTTGAAAGAAAAGTAAAAGTTCTTAGTAATGAAAATAATAGAATATAATGGCAGGAGCATTTCTTATTTTAAATTATAAAAATTGCAACATGCATTGTGGGAAATTGAGAAAATACAGAAGTGTATAAAGAAGAAAGTAAAAAGCTTATTGTAATTCAGTCATCACCAGGTAACCACTATTATTATTTTGGAGTATTTTCTTTTATTCTCTGTGTTTACACGTATTATAAATATAATATGTGTACATTTATAATAAATTGGAATTATGTATATTTCACTTAGTATTGTATGCTGAGCATTTTATCATCATAGAATTTGTTTAATTATTCAAAATTTGATTTTTTTAGTGATTGCATACTTTTTCATCCTATGAATATAGAAAGTACAATTATTTATTACTACATAATTATACATTCAGATTTTAAAATAAATTATTGCTTTTATAAATGATGCTGTGTAAGGAATCCTTTTATATAAATTTTTATGTAAATCCTTTACATGAATCTAATTAATTACATGGCTTGCCAGGTGGCTCAGTGGTAAAGAACCCACCTGTTAATGCAGGAGACATGAGTTTGATCCCTGAATCAGGAAGATCTCCTGGAGAAGGAAATGGCAACCCACTCCAGTATCCTTGCCTGGGAAATCCCATGGACAGAGGAGGTTGGTGGGTACAATCTATGGGGTCACAAAAGAGTCAGACATGACTTGGCAACTAAACAATAGCAATTAATTGCATTAGTCAATCCAAAAAGTAGGATTGCTGGGCCAAAGGATATAAAAAATTTTTATAGTGCTTGATGGATTTGGCCACATTTGCTCTTCAGTTAGTCCCAC
This sequence comes from Cervus canadensis, assembly GCF_019320065.1. NCBI lineage: Eukaryota > Metazoa > Chordata > Mammalia > Artiodactyla > Cervidae > Cervus > Cervus canadensis. The sequence continues at coordinate 9,654,659 of NC_057390.1, read as the reverse complement.
CAGCAGTGATGAGAGGGGCTGTTTCTTTACACTGTTAGCTATAACCAAAAATATAGTTAATAAGCATAAAGCAGTGACTTTCTCCAGAGTTCAGTTTGATGTTTTTGATTAGCATTTCTGTTAGATCGGAGAGCTTTTCATGTGTTTATTGGTACTTGTATTTCTTTAGGGAAAAGTCTCAGAACTCTTATCTTCAAATTTGACATTTATCTGCACTGCACTGAGATAAAATTAAAAAAAAAAAGATCTCAGTATCTCTAATTGCACTATTCCAATTTTGAAAAATGCAAATATTTTGACAGTAATGTTCACATTAGCCTAAGATCATCAGCAATTCCTTCTCAGTCTTCTTTGCAGGGTCTATCTTCTGTTCATCCTTTAAATATTGGGGTTCCCAAGATCCTCTTCTCTTGTATTCTCTGTGATTGTGATCTCAGCCAGCCCTACGGATTCTGTTTCCACCAAATTCTGATGCCTCCCATACCCTATCTGGAGCTACGGACCACACATCCAGCTACCTTCCAGACAGCTCCACTTAGACGTCCCACAGGAATCTCAGAATCAGCATGTCCCAAACGGAGCTCATCATCTTCCCTCACCTCCCCCAGGCCTTCTCCACCAGTGTCCCCTTCTGTGAGTGCACAGTGCCATTACCCACCAAGGTACCTAAGCTGGAGAACGTGATTTGTCATCTTCGGCCCTTCCTATCACATACAGTAATAAATAGGGCTCTCACAAAGAAGAGCAGAAGGGAGCTTTTGTTTTCTCTTGGGAACCCATCTCATGTTTTTCTTGTCTCCTTTTGGTCTCATTGCATCTTTTGATTACTGCATCAGTCAAGGAGCCCTGTATGTGTTCCAGATGCACTGGGTGCTGCCTGCATTTTGGGGTCACAGTTATCTCTTAAATCCATGAGTGTGTGTACCCTGAGACTAGCATTCACACACCAAAACAAGATAGTTAGAGAAATCCTATATGGCCAGCAGAGGAAAAGGTAGGGTAAAAACTGCATCTCCAGTGATCTATAATTATGTCCTGATAATAGACTTTTAAAAAAGTATCCAGCTGGCATAATCCTTAGATAAGGAAATAGAGAATATTAGGTCAGTAGCAGTCTATGCTGGGCTTCCCAGGTGGTGCTAGTGGTAAAGAACTCACCTGCCAATGCAGGATACGTAAGGGATGCTGGTTCAGTCCCTGGGTCGGGAAGATCCCCTAGAGGAGGACATGGCAACCCACTCCAGTATTCTCGCCTGGAGAATCCCAGGGACAGAGGAGCTTGTCAGGCTACAGTCCATAGGGTTGCACAGAGTCGGACATGACTGAAGCCACTAAGCATGTGTGCGTGCACACACACACACACACACACACACACGTGTGTGCATGCACACACACATATGCGCGCGCACACACACACACGTGCACACACACACACACACACAACAGCTGTCTACCCTGCAAAGCTCTGACCATGAGAAGAAAAGAGAGAGGAAGAAGGCAGGATAAGATATGTTTAAAGCCAATGAGTGATAATTCTTATTATAAACCTTCTTTAAAAGTGAGCATTTTGGTACCAGAGTTAAAATTTGAACCCCTCGAGAGTATAGTGAAATATTCACTGCCATGGCTTGTATCCTAGTCTGTCCATGTTGAGTTATTAACATATCTGGGAGGTCTATGTTCACAGACTTTACACCTGAGCAAGTAGAGATCTATTTCTGCACATAATTGTCACCTTTCTTATGCTGTGATTCTTCATCTTTGTGGCTTTCAATCTTTTTTCCCTCATAGTTCCAAAATGGCAGTATCTTAATTTGGGGGGAGGTTTATAAAGATAAAAGATGCTAACTACAAAAAACATTCAGTGAATACAAAACAATAGAGAGGAGAAAATAAAGATTATTTGTTATTTCATTAACAAGCATCAGTAACACTGTATAGTTGTAACTCCTTCAATCTTTCCTGCAACTAAAGATATGTGTATATATATAGATATATATAGATTTTTTTTTATTTTTTTTATTTTTATTTTTTTTAGATTTTTTTTTTAATAAGGTTGAATTACACCTGGTGTTTTTTTCCAACTACCTTGTTCACTGAATTCAGCACTTTGGGCATCACTGTCTTTGATTTATCATCTTTTGCCAATATAGTACATGTATATTTTCATGTTTACTAGCCTGATCTAGTCAGTAATAATTTCCTAAACAGTTTCTCATACAGGGATATTTTATTGTATGAACACTACAATAGAATATTTGAAATGGACTGTTCCGGAAAATTCAGGGTGTGTGAACTCTGTACTCCAGTGGACTGCTGCCCTCGTGACTGTGATGGCTGGTCTCCTTTCCCTCTGTGTGTGTGTGAAGTCTGTGTTGTAAGCTCCTTGGTGTTCTTAGAATGCCTGAGGCCCTGCTGCTCCCTCCCAAAGTGTCTGACCCCGCCTGCGGCCCCTCTGTGGCCCCCCGTTCTTCCACTCTGAGTGAATGTGCTGTTAGCAGTTCTAGGCTCCAGAGTTGCTGACTGCCCCCACTGATCCCTTATAAAGTCTTGGGACTTTACCTCTGTCCACCGTTGGGTCCTTGGATGGTTGTCTGTGGTCCATGACTGTCTCCACAATATTTTTGACTATTCTCCCTCAGACACATCAAGTTATGCTTCCAAGATATTTATAACTATCTCTTTCACCACATCTCCCCCATTCTCATGGTATCCATGACACAGCTTCTGTCAGAATTTTGGCTTTAAAATGTTTCGTATATAATGCTTTTAGAAAAATTTTCATTCCAATTCTGGCTTCTGTATCAACTTCTCCCCTACCCCTAACCCCCCGGAACTACTGAAGATTTTTTTATTTGCTGCTCCTTAACTGCCAGAGCCTATGCCCCAAATCTTATTTTCTCCCTTCTGAAACACTCTGGAAGGAAATGGGATGCCATTTTATGTGGGATGCCATATATTTGTGGCCTCCTGCCTTTTGGCAATAAGGCAAGCATATGGTCCTCCAAGGTTCGTAAGGTGCTGGACCTAACACATGGTGAATGCCAGCCGTGCGCCAGGCCTCACCTGGGTTTCTCTGTTTATCTCACTTAACCTTTAGCACTGCTCTGAGTAGGACTTCCCTGGTGGCTCAGATGGTAAAGAATCTGCCTACGATGCAGGAGACCCGGGTTCTAACCCTGGGTCTGGAAGATCACCTGGAGAAGGGACTGGCAACCTACTCCAGCATTCTTGCCTGGAGAATTCCACAGACAGTGGAGCCTGGTGGGCTACAGTCCATGGGCTTGCAGAGAATTGGACACGACTGAGCGACTGACACTTTATTTTTACTTTGTCTAACTGCTCTGAGTGGGAGGCGGTATTATCCACACTCTACATTTGAGGAACCTGAGGCTTAGGAAGGGTAATTTGCCTAAGATCATACTACTAATAAGTATTCAGAGTCCAAACCCAACCCTTCCTGACTCTAAAATGCTTGGATTCCTTTCACACGGTTGAGTGATAGTGTAGTCTCTCCTCCCACCTCCTGATCCTCCCCCCCCCCCTTTTCTTTGGCCCTGCATCAAGTGTTTTTAAGTTTAGTGGTTATCATTTCAGTGCCTGAGACATGCAGCGTCACAAGACCATCTGTGAGCCCGGGATGCAGTGCTTCCCCCAGGGTGGCCCTGCTCTCTGCTGCCTCCCTCAGCGTGCAGGACCCCGTGGCTCTTGCTGGGGTTTCTGGACACCAGCCTCCAGCACTCCAGCCTTGCTTGCTTCTCTAGCCTCCTTGACATGATCTTCTCAATTGCTCTCAAATGGCAGTGCCCCAGGGTTCTCTTCTCCCTTTTTCCCCTGGCTTTTAGGTTCAGTAGTAACCTAAACCTGACTCCCAGGTTGCCTGACTCTGGCCCTATTGTCCACACCCTTCTGTTCGATTGCCTTCCAGTGACTTCAACCAGATGTCCCGAAGGCATTTCACCCTTAGTGCATCCAAAAACTGAAATTGCCTCCTCTCAGGCCACCTCCTTTATGAGCCTTCCATCATAATATCACCACCTCCTATTGTCCATCTTATAGGTGGAAACCTTAGAGACATTGTCTTACTACATTCTTTCACATCTCATACTCGATGTTCAAATTTTGTTAGTGGGCTGTACCTCAGAAATACCTCCCAAATCCAGCCTCTTTCCTCTGCTGTGCCTTAGTCCTTCTTCATTCTTGCCAGGCCTGTATGAAGGTCCTTTTAAAAAACTAATTGATTATTTAATGGCTGCTCTGGGTTTTCCTTGCTGTGCGCAGACATGAGTTGTGGTGACTTTAGTGGCAGCAAGTGGCGGTATGTGGAATCTTTCCAGACCAGGGATAGCACTCGTGTCCCCTGCATTGGCAGGCAGATTCTTAACCACTGGACCACCAGGGAATTCCTCAATTAATTTTTATTTGTGTGTAGTTGCTTTACAATTTTTATTAGTTTCTACTGTGAGAAGGCCCTTTTAATTGGCATTGTCTTCCTAAAAAACAAAACTAATTATGTCACTCCTCAAAAAAATCTCTGCGGTTTTGCCTTCACCTTTAGGATAAAGTCCACATTTTCCTGGTGATACAGAGAAGATTCATCAGAACTGAGTGCCTGTCACTGCACCTCTAGCGATCTCTGCATGCTTGCCCCGTGCCCTGTGGGAGCTTCAGCCACAGGGGGTGTCCCACATCCCCAGACATGGCTCCCCCTTCCCCACTTGCCTGTCTTCTCCCTGGAGCCCTTCTACCTGGCAAATTGCTCATTCTTCAGAGCCAGCTCACGCATGACCTCTTGAGATGCTGTTCTAGTTAGATGTGGCTGGGTCCTCCTGTGCTCCCACACACATCTAGGAGTTCACGCCTCCTGGTATCTGGTTACATTTGTCTTCTAGACTCAACTGGGAATTCTTGGGGGAGCAGTGATGTTCTTAGCACCCAGCGCAGTGCCTCTCACATAGTTAGGTGGTGAAGGAATGCTTCTCTGTTTTCTGCAGAGTCCCTGTAATACTCAAAACTCCAGCAGGGGCTTTGTGACCTTCTTTCGTCCCCTAAGTCATTTTCTCCACTCTTGTCCAAGCCTTTGGCAGTGTTGCTCAGAGTGGCTATAGTTCTTATATTCAGCCCACAGAGCTGCACCTTCCGTTTCTTTCCAGAATGCAGAATCTCACTTCTCCAATCCCCACCATCGCTAGAGCACTTCTGCTCCACCACTGAACCAGGAGGGAGGATCTGATTCCTGTGGCTGGCTGTGAACATCCAGAAACCCGTTGGGTTGGTGTTTTTCAAAGTGAGGTCTTGAGTCGCCCACACTGTAGTAACTTGGCTTGTTTGAGATGTAGTTCTTGGGCCAACCCCCGACTCTACTGAGTGCGGATTGTGGGCCCCAGGTTTAGGAACCTGCATTTTGATCAGTTCCCTAAATGATGCTAGCATACCCTCAAGTCCTGATTTGTTCCAGGGCAGCGTTCGCCACTAATGCTCAGAAAGAACACAAGTTCCTTCAGACATTCACCATAGTGGGAGAGCTTCAGCAAGATGGGAACATGCAGCAGAACAGACCTCTTCCCGGATAGTTATCATGTAATTAGCATATTGCAGAACATAAAAGTCATTAAACATGACAACAACAAGAAACAGGCCAACACAAAGTCTCGATTTCCACAGGGATAGCTTTTATTCTTCGTTCTTCTACGTGAACATTCCAGCATTTCCCCCTTAACCCTGGTTCCTGTTACTGCCCTAGAACACTCTGTTCCTGTTTATTTTAAGTGAGATAATGCCCCCTGTGCTTAGCAGTGCCCGGCACATGGGTGCTCAGCCCTTGAGGGTTCTTGCCCCTGCTTTTACTCCCTGCTCTGCCCCTGTGAGCCTCTCTGAAGGCTTCCTCAGTGAGTCTGACAGCCCATCTTCTCCCTGTCACGCTGCAGGGGGCGTCCTCTACGCTGCCACCGTGAAAAACTACCTGGGGACGGAGCCGATTATCTCTCGGGCTGTGGGTCGCACTGAGGACTGGATTCGGACAGAGACCTTGCCATCCTGGCTTAACGGTGGGCAGAGGGGGGCTGCTCCGGGGACAGAGTCGGGGGAGGCTGGGCGGCCCCGGGCTCTGTCTGTGTGATCTGAAGTCGCCGGTCTCCCCAGCCCCAGCCTTTGTTGCAGCCATGGCCTTGCGCCCAGCCGAATGGGGGGATGAAGATGGAGACGACGAGATCTACTTCTTCTTTACGGAGATCGCCCGCGCGTTTGATTCATACGAACGCGTTAAAGTCCCGAGGGTGGCTCGTGTGTGTGCGGTGAGACCCTGATCCCAGTTTTCTGCTCTGCTTATTCTCCTGTCTTTTCCTCTGGCCTCTGTCTTTGTGTCTCTCTTCCATCTCTTTTTCTGCTGGGCCTTAACTGCTTTTCTGGCAGCTTGAGGAATGTGGGAGAAAGGGCTCTGGCCTCTTTCACCCCGTTATTACCCCGTGTGACGCTGCAGTGTGGAGGTTAAAGGCAGGAGCTGTTGACAAACAGACCTGGGTTCCAGTCCTTGCTACACTGCTCACTGCCTGGGTAACTCTGGGCAGGAATAGCTACTGTTCTGAGGACTAAATGAAGCAACTTATGTCAAGCACGTAGTGCAGAACTCCACAAGTGCACAGAGAACTTAGTCAGCCTCATTATTGTGACCCCGCCCACCCCATATCTGTGTCCTCCCCAGTTACTTGTATCTCTCTCCTTGCATTTCTGTGGATCTTGACTGTGTCTTGGGGGGAATGTGTGTTGGTCTCCGTGGTCCTTCCCTAATGCTGGTCTTGTAAAGAGAACTTCCTACATGCTTGTCATCCCAGGGCGATCTTGGGGGCCGGAAGACCCTCCAGCAGAGATGGACGACCTTTCTAAAGGCTGACCTGCTGTGTCCAGGGCCTGAGCTTGGCCGGGCCTCCAGTGTCCTGCAGGACGTGGCCATTCTTCGACCTGAGCGTGGAGCAGGGACCCCTGTCTTTTACGGCGTCTTTTCCTCCCAGTGGTGAGGGGGTCCTGATATGGAGAGTTACAGGGTGGAAGATACTTGGGATTGGTTCAGTGTCGGTGTGGTCTCCTCCAGAGTGGGGTGGATTCTCCCTAGAACCCCGTTCCCTCTGCCCTGGGGCAGGCTGCATAGCTCCCTCTGAGTTTCTCATAGGTCATCTCATTTGACAGGGGCTGAGTTGCCTCCCCCCAGTTCCCTCCAAATATCTGGCTCCCATCTATGACTCTTCCAGGGAAGGGGCTGCCATCTCTGCTGTCTGTTCCTTCCGACCCCAAGATATTCGGACTGTGCTGAATGGCCCCTTCAGAGAGCTGAAACATGACTGCAACAGGGGACTGCCTGTCATGGACAATGACGTACCCCAGCCCAGGCCTGGAGAGGTGAGGGGGCCTGGGGCAGTGAAGAACTGAATTGCCGCCCTAGGACAAGAGTCCAGCTAGGCATCACAGACACTTCCTGGCCCCTGCGAAGCTTTGTCACTCATTCTGTGTTTCCTCTAGTGCATCACCAACAACATGAAGCTCCAGCAGTTTGGCTCCTCCCTCTTCCTGCCTGACCGTGTGCTCACCTTCATCCGGGACCACCCACTCATGGACAAGCCCGTGTTTCCAGCTGATGGCCGCCCCCTCCTGGTCACAACAGATACAGCCTATGTCAGAGTTGTGGCCCACAGGGTGCCCAGCGTCTCAGGGAAAGAGTATGATGTGGTCTATCTGGGGACAGGTATGTTTAATAGCCAAGCAAGTTGCCCATCCAGCGCACACAGGCTGTGGCCGCAGAGAGGGTCCCCTGCATACAGGTAATCAGGGTCCCGGGCCCAGGTACAGTTACGTTACGATGTCTCGCCCCTTGCCTGCTTCCTAGAGGACGGACACCTCCATCGAGCCGTGCGGATTGGAGCCCAGCTCAGTGTCCTTGAGGATCTGGCCTTATTCCCAGAGCCTCAGCCAGTTGAGAATATGAAGTTATATCAAGTGAGTTGTAGATGTTGGCAAGGCTGGTGGGAATCCATGTCTGAATCCGGAGACAGTTGGTGACCCTGAGGTCTGGGAGGTCTAGCACGTTGTTCTTCCTCGTTCCCTTTCTGTAGAACTGGCTTCTGGTTGGCTCCCGTACTGAGGTGACACAAGTGAATACAACCAACTGTGGCCGTCTGGAGAGCTGCTCAGAGTGCATTCTGGCCCGAGACCCTGCCTGTGCCTGGAGCGTTCGGCTAGCTGCGTGTGTGGCCCACCCTGGAGAGCATGGAGGGTGAGCGTGGCTGCACTGTTACGTTGCCTGATGTCCCCGAGCTCTGGCCCAGCCATCTGTCTGAGTCTATTTCTCATGGGTTAATGTTGCCCTGTGTGTGTGTGTGTGTGTGTGTGTGTGTGCTAGTATCACTTGTGTGTCCATCTGTCAGTCCATACTAACTCATCTGTCTGTCCTCATCCCTGCTGGACCTGCCCTGACTGTGGTTGACTTGCATGTTGCCATGTGCTTCTCAGTTTTCATTTTACAAGTGCTCTTAGAAGTGTTTCGCTCCCTCCTTCCTCCCTTGAAAAACTTCATCTTGTTGCCTTCTATGATTCTGCATTCTCCTGGTTTTCCTTCCTACCTCTCTCACCTATCTAGATCTCTCTCTTACTGGTTCTTTTTTTTTTTCCCATTTATTTTTATTAGTTGGAGGCTAATTACTTCACAACATTTCAGTGGGTTTTGTCATACATTGACATGAATCAGCCATAGAGTTACACGTATTCCCCATCCCGATCCCCACTCCCACCTCCCTCTCCACCCGATCCCTCTGGGTCTTCCCAGTGCACCAGGCCCGAGCACTTGTCTCATGCATCCCACCTGGGCTGGTGATCTTCTTACTGGTTCTTTTTCCATCTAGTTTCTGAATGCTGATGTCCCCCTGGGTTTAATCCTTCTCTTTACACTTTTATGCACTTACAAGGTGATTTCATTCCCATTGTATTCAGTACCGAGCGCAGGTGACAACCACAATGTGCCTTTAGCTGAGCTATTTTATGAAATAGAAAGTCATCTCACTGACCCTAACAGGATTTTGATTAACTGTGATAGAAAAGAAGCTTTTCTCTTAACAGAAAAATCTTTTACTAGAGATTTCCAGAGAAATCTTGAGGTCGTGGACAACCAGCTGTACTTCTTGGAAGGCTCCTGTGTTTCTTTTAAAGTACCCCACCAAATGTCTTTCTGACAGACCTAGTGTAGATTTAATTCTCGGTCGACTACCAGAAATATTTGTAGAATTTGACGTGGTAAATGTCATGCATATAAAAGGTATTGGGGAAAAATTTAGAGATGAAGAGAGTGTTGACTGATAATTCTAGAGGTGATTTATGAGATGATGGGAGGTGCAATTGGCAAGTGAACGTTCAGTGGTACTGAGGAGGGTAGAGGGGGTGTTGACACTGGATTTATCAAGTGTTCTCTTCTTTATAGGCTGGTTCAAGACATAGAGTCAGCGGATGTCTCTTCTTTGTGTCCTGAAGAGCCTGGAGGTCTGTATGGTTTAGGGAAATATGGGTGGAGTGGCTGGAAAGGGCCTAGAAAGTTGTCCTTTTTGGACCTACTTTAAAACTTATATCCTGGAAGATATGGGAATCCACTTTTTGGCTTTGTCCACCGTGGCCCCTTCTCATATCACCCCACATTTCTGTCACCCCGAACCTCTAGCTTCACCATCTTTTGTGCCTTTGCTTTCTCTCCAGAACACCCGGTGGTGTTTGAAGTTCCTGTGGCTGCAGCTGCACATGTGGTCTTGCCGTGTTCCCCGAGCTCAGCCTGGGCATCCTGCGTGTGGCACCAGCCCAGCGGAGTGACTGCACTCACCCGCCCGCAGGAGGGGCTGGAAGTGGTGATATCCCCAGAGGCCATGGGTGCTTATGCCTGTGAGTGTCAGGAGGGTGGGGCAGCCCGTGTGGTGGCTGCTTACAGCCTGGTGTCGGGCACCTCGAGGGGCCCCTTGAGCCAGGCTCACACTATAGGGGCTGGACTAGCAGGCTTCTTCCTGGGAGTTCTTGCAGCATCCCTGACTCTCCTCCTGATTGGCCGGCATCAGCAGCGACAGCGACAGAGGGAACTTCTGGCTAGAGACAAGGTGGGCTTGGACCTGGGGGTCCCAGCGTCTGGTACCACGAGCTACAGCCAGGACCCTCCCTCTCCCTCTCCTGAAGACGAGCGGCTGCCCCTGGCTCTGGCCAAGAGGGGCAGTGGCTTCGGTGGCTTCCCTCCACCCTTTCTACTTGATCCTTGCCCAAGTCCAGCCCACGTTCGGCTAACAGGGGCTCCTCTAGCCACCTGTGATGAGACATCCATCTAGGGCCAGGCAAAGAACCACCAGCACAGAGACATCCATCTAGGGCTGGGCAAATAAGCACCAGTGCATGAGAGACCCCTGGATGGAATGACCACTGGGACGCTGGGGGGTCCGTGGGCTTGGAATGTCACCGTGGCCTCTGAGTTTTCTTTGTCCTTTGAATGGTCACTTCGACTTCCCTGTCTGCTCTCTCTGGGCCTGGACCGGTTCAGGGCCAGGCCTTTGCCTGATTCCCCTGAGAGATCAGAACTGCTCTCACAGTGAATCAGGACTTTTCCTGCACTTGCCCGTTCAAACCTTGTGACCACTTCAGCCCACTCTCTCGGGCTTGTTAGTTTGGGGCTGGGGCCCAGGACATCGCTGTGACTTTGCTTTCGGGTTGGGCCCTGGCCAGAAGGAGGAACAGTGGAAGTGTCTGGGGGCTCATGTGCCCTGACTCCTTTTGCTGATTCTTGAAATTTATGTGATTCTCTGTGGGGAATGCATGCTCCCCAAACTGTAACATGCAATCTCTGTCCTGAGATCTACCCCATCTCAGTTTTCCTTCTTCCATGAAAGAGCATGTGTAAATACACGGGTGTTCATAGATTACCATGTGCCTGGATGACTGGGCCAATGCTCAGGTGTATTCATGGGATGTTGAGAGGGTCAGGTTGGAGTAAGGGCAATGCCTATAGGACTTTAGAGCCTGTAGCCAGAGGGAACGGCTCTCCTTTCTGAAAGGAGAAAATCACTGCCCTGTCTCCATCCCCTCTCTCAGCCCCTCTGTTGAGCAGACAAAACCCCCTGAAGTGATCTTCTGGGTGGAATAGTATATATGACCCTATCTTTCTCTTTGCTTTTGCCTCCTGGCTGCCACCACTGCCATGCACAGCTACTCTTTCTCTGGCTAGAGCCCTCTCCATGACTTCTGCTAAAACTTCACAACATTCTAAATATCAGGGGATAGCAAAATGGGAACAGTCATGGTAACTACAAGCTGCACAAAGATAGGTTTGTTCCGGTGACTTTACTCATGACATCCTTGCTGTGAAGCAGGCTTTCGCCTGAGTTCATGGCCTCCCGCAAACCACATGCAAGATGCTGTCTGTACATGCGTGTCTCTATTTCTCTCGGGGGGCAGGGGGTTATGACTCTCATCAGATTCTCAGGCCTTAACAAAAGTAAAGGACCGCCTCCTGAAAGTCAGCACGTGTTGGCCAAGCTGAAGGAGTGCCAAGCAGGGGCAGCTCTTCCTGCCCTGCCACACTTGCCCTGTGGCTAGCCTCTGGACTGGCAGCTGCTGGATACCTTCTTGTTGCTCCATTCCTTGGAAGGGGGGCCCTGTGCCTATTTGAAGACACGTCAACTCTCACCAAATGTAAAGATCTCTTCTTGCTTCACAACTCCCAGAAGCTCTAGGCTTCTCCTGCTCGGTTCCAGGCTTGGCCTGCGAATGTGCCTCATTCCTCCCTGGCGAGGGACCCCCCTGAACTCTCGTAAATGGTCCAGCCTTTCCCAGTTGAGGTTTTCAGCTCTACTTTCCTTGACAGCAGCCTGTGAACCACTCAAGAGTCCCCTTGGGTTGTAATTATTGGTGGCTTTGCCGTAAATAAGTGTGTGATCTTCAGCAAGTAATCTAACCTTGAAACAATGGCTTACTCATCTGTAAAGTGGGGATAATAATACCTACCTCAGGGTTGCTGCGAGGATTAAATGAGAGAACATGTAAACAATAAAGCACTATCTATACCAGTAGAGGTTGTTTTTGTAAAAATTGGCTTATTATGCCATAATCACACAGCTTAACCATCTGATAACCATGACACATGCAGTCACTTTAAGCCTCATTTGGTTGGAGAAGAGTCATTGCCACACACAAACATCCTGTCCTGGGTCATCTCTGGTCAGATCTTAGCTGCCAGTGTCCAGGTTTTGGGAGCAGGGCCTGTCATTTTTATACTCTTCAGATGCATCTGATCTTGGTGACCTTATTAATCTTCGTGGGAATGGAGGAGGGCTCTGTATTTGGTTTATCCTCACTCACTGTACTCTCTGGAGGTTATGGGTTAGTTTTATTTTGAGGAAGGAAGGGAATGGGAGATTTCAGAGGGACCTGGAGTCTCTGGGAAAAGGGGAGAACAGTTTCACAAGGAGGGAGGCCCAGATCACAGTGGATTTGGGGCATTTGATCCTTAGATAGTGGCTCTGGTTGGAGGAAAATGAGAAGTGAAATGTAGGAAAACTGAGGAAAGTTGGAAATAGGCATGAATGGAAGGGAGCCACATCTTAGGCTGTGGAAGGTTCAAGCCCCAAGAGTGAGTGATAGGAGAGAAATGTGAAACCTGTTCCCAAAGAAATAGTGTGAATAGCTGGTTGCATTATCTTTGGACTGTGGGGATGTGGGGTAGGGAAGAATCCAGTGATAAGGGAGGTGAAGAAGTGTGCAGGGTTCCTGCGGGTAGAACTGTGAGGATTCTGGCTATTTGTGTTTACCTCCAGACTCTAAAGATCATCCACTTTCTGGCCCTCACTCTTAAATTCCCCTCTGTTTTTGGTCCACACGTTGTGACTCTTAGCTTGTCAACTCTAACCAGTGGTCTGCTACTATCCACGTGACCTTACTGAAAGTAGAGCCAGAAAGAGACGCCCACCATTGACTGTCACGAACCAAGTGAATTCCAGCATACTTCTCATGAGCCAAGTGAATTCCAGAATGTTGGCCCTAGCCCAACAGGAGGCAGACTCACATCTCTTCCTGGGAGTCTCCTGACTCCCTACCTTTCCCCAGCAGCCCACAAGTGATGGGAGGAGAGGGTGCCTTTAGGTATCTGCTGGACCTTGTCCTTCCTGGCTACTGTGCCCCTGTCAGAGGGGGCAGTCGTGGCTACAACAGGCTGTTCCCGATCAACAGCGCAGAGCTCCTATCTCAAGGGTGTGGGGACTGGACTTGCCTTTTTTGTTTGTAGTAGAGCCAGGGTTGGAATTTTTAAAGATCAATTTTCACCAAATGGAGGAAAAACTAGCAATAAAAGCAGTAAGAATTGTTTATGCAGTTTAAAATTCTCCCTAGTAGAGTCCAGGCACAGACCTCTCTGTGATATGGCAATTTGTGTGGCCACTAGACTGAAGATGTGGTCCTAGGTGAGGGGAAGTTCAACTGGATTGATTTTAAGTTTGCATTACGGTATGGAGGGGCAAGCAACAGAGAGAGTGACCTGGCTCCCTGTGGATGTTAGGTGGAGTCAGGGGTATTTGGAAGAGCCCAGATGAGGGGTCAGTTTCAGAGAACTGCTTCTGGTCCTTTCTTTCTGGAGAAAGAAATGCAAGCCAGGAACTGTCTTCCTCTCTTTTTTTCTTGGGTTCCCAGGGAGACTGTGTTTTCCCTAGACACATTGAGCCTAGGATTTCGGGCTGCAGATGAAGCCGGAGCTTCACACTAGTGTGTATGGCACCCTCCTCATGGCCTTCAAGGCATGGCAACACTGAACCACAGGCTGAAGGCTTTTGTCACCTGCAGCTGGAGCCATGGTTGAGGCGGGAGTCAGCAACTGATGCTGGGTCCAAAGACCAACATCTCAACTTCAGTTTCAAGCAAGTCCTTTGGGTTGAGGCGGCTGGGAATACAGTCCACTTGGGGGCTGAGGTTCACTCCAGGGACTCTCTGAAGGCTACGTGTTGAAGAGGCTGATCAGACCTCTCTAATCAGAAGCTGAGGAAGAGAACTCCTAGGAAAATCTCAGGTTTCAGGCCTTTGCCAGCAAGCTCCATATCTGTCAGGAAAGGTTCTAATCAGCCTCAGATGGGTTCTCTGGAATTCTCCCCTGCAAGCCCAAGAGGGCAAAGACTTGGCACACACCACCTCAATACTCTCCTTTCAAGATACATTTAATTGTGTGTGGTAGGTAAGCTATTCCTTTCCTTATAAGAAGTGAGGAGACAGAAGAGAGGTGAAGATGGAGTTGGCTGATTTTTCCTTTCAGTGATGTAGAACTGTGTCCCGTTTCCATGCAGCTTCTCCAGGAGTGACTCCTGCTCTGGTGTGATAAAAGTTATGGATGCTGGAGACAGTCATGACCTTGAGGATTATGGGCAGGTGTCCCCGTGCTTTGGTGTGGAAGGATGGAGCTGCCTATCTTTCGTGTGAGGTTGGATGATAAGCATAGCAGCAGCCATCATGGAACCAGAGACTCTTCTTTCCTTTGGTGGGAGCCACACAAGTCCCCTGAATTCATGTTCAGTTCTAGGGAGAAGGATAACCATCTGCAAATAGCTGAGATAGAATATTTTCCCCATGAAGTGACTGGGAGTTCAGAACCAGATTAATTTGACTTATAGAGATAAAATAATAGTTTTTGTACCTGTGAGTTTGTGGAGAAAAATCCACGCACCTTATAACTAACACCAGTGTATCTGAAACTATCTGAGTCTAAAATGCCTGCTTTATGAACTGACCTATAGATGGAGAGAGCAGAACTGACTAGACAGAGTAGGACTGAAAGACTCCTAGTTGTCTGAAATGAAGGAGGGGCTTCTTCCAACCCTTTGCAGAAGTCAGTCCCCCTAGTGTAGCTCATCTGCATACATATCCACCAAATTAATATTTCTTTAATCAGACTCAAAACTGATCACCTCTCAGATTTCCTGGAGTTTGGCAATTTGTCTGTGGTTTCATCATAATACTATACCTCACTGTGTTGTAATCACTTTGTAATTCCCAGGTAAACATTCTTAGAAAGAAGGGAACATGAATCTGTTCCTAGTTGACAAACTAGGACAAACTAGTTGTCCATATGCTACCACTACAAAGTTTTATGACAAAGCTGTCCTTAGGAGCTTTATTAGATAAGTTCTTATTCTTTGGGTATTTATTGCTGTACTACTCAGGACAGGCTTTGCTATGATGTAATAATATGCAACCCCATCTTCTTCTTAGTGATTTGAAACATGTTTCTTACACGACTTAGAAAGGAAGGAAGTTCTGATATGTGCTACAACATGGATGGGCCTTGACATTATGATAAGTGAAATAAACCAATCACAAAAATGCTGTATGATTTCACCTGTATGAGGTACTTAGGGTAATCAGATTCATAGAGACAGCAAGTAGAATGGTGGTGTCCACAATGAGGGAAACAATAAGCAAGGTGAAAAGACAGCCCTCAGAATGAGAGAAAACAATAGCAAATGAAAAAACTGACAAAGAATTACTCTCCAAAATATACAAGCAGCTCATGCAGCTCAATACCAGAAAAGCGAAAAACTCAATCAAAAAGTGGGCAAAAGACCTAAACAGACATTTCTCCGATGAAGACATCCAGATGGCTAATAAACACATGAAAAGATGCTCAACATCACTCATTATTAGAGAACTGCAAATCAAAACCACAATGAGGCATCATCTCACATGGTCAGAATGGCCATCATCAAAAAGTCTACATATAATAAATGCTGGACCAGGTATGGAAAAAGAGAACCCTCTTACAGCGTCGGTAGGAGTGCAAATTGGTACAGCCACTATGGAGAACAGTGTGAAGATTCCTTAAAGTCCTGGGGATAGGACTGCCATGCTACCCAGCAATCCCACTGCTGGGCATACACACTGAGGAAACCGGAACTGAAAGAGACACATGTACCCCAGTGTTCATCACAGCACTGTTTACAATAGCCAGGACATGGAAGCAACCTAGATGTCCATTGGCAGATGAATGGATAATGAAGTTATGTACACAATGGAATATTACTCAGCTATAAAAAGGAACACGTTTGAGTCAGTTTTAATGAGGTGGACGAATCTAGAGCCTATTATACAGAGTGAAGTAAGTCAGAAAGAGAAATACAAATACTGTATATTAATGCATATATATGGAATTTAGAAAGATGATATCGATAATCCTACATGCAGAGCAGCAAAGTAGATACAGACATAAAGAAGACATAAAGACAATGTAGACACAGACATAAAAAGCAGAGACGTTACTTTGCCAACAAAGGTCCATCTAGTCAAAGCTATGTTTTTTCCAGTTGTCAGGTATGGATGTGAGAGTTGGAATATAAAGAAAGCTGAGTGCCAAAGAATTGATGCTTTTTAAACTGTGGTGTTGGAGAAGACTCTTGAGAGTCCCTCAGACTGCAAGGAGATCAAACCAGTCAACCCAAAAAGAAATCAATCCTGAATATTTATTGGAAGGACTGATGCTGAAGCTGAAGCTCCAATACTTTGGCCACCTGATGCAAAGAGCTGACTCATAAGAAAAGACTGTGATGCTGGGAAAGACTGAAGGCAAGAGGAGAAGGGGACGACAGAGGATGAGATGGTTGGATGGCATCACTGACTCAATGGACATGAGTTTGAGTAAGCTCCGGGAGATGGTGAAGGACAGGGAAGCCTGCAGGAAGTGCTGCAGTCCATGGGGTCGCAGAGTCGGGCACAGCTGAGCGACTGAACAATAACAGCATAGAATTACGTTGCTTCTGGCAACACCCAATCTAGAGCAAAGTCCTGCTTCCTTAAACTCTCCTGCAAGCCACCAACACAAATGTAAGTTCCTCCTAACAGCCTGCTACTGAAACACCCCATAGTTGCCCACGCTGTGCATTCTCCCTCACCGTAGAGTGACAAACCCAACTACCATTGTATTCCTGGTCATCTCTGGCTGGAGGTCAATGACAAACAGTCCAGTCCATTATTGTTTGTAATAGATATATACTGCCATTGTTACAGAAGTATGTGGAATAATACGTACCAAGCAGTTGGTTATGGTGAGGGATTTTACAAAACCTGGTGAGGGATTTTACTTTACTTTTTTTTTTTTTTTTGAGGGGAGAGGGGAAGAAAAGAGAAGAAGGGAAAGAAGAAAGAGAAGAATGAGGAGAGAATGATGGTGGTATCGGTAGTGGTGCTCAATGAAGTATTAAGTGTTGATACTGATGTTATTGAACTATATTTTTTCTCTAAAATTTCTACAATTAATATACATTACATTCAAATGAAAAATAATAGAAGTTACTTTTAGTTGGAAGAAAATTGTGATTTTTTTCCCAAGGAAAATGCTATGTGGCCATTTAAATTGTTTAAATAATTAAAAATTGAGTAATAGCTAATTAATTTGAAATATTGTGTTAGTTTTAAGTGTACAAAAAGTGATTCAATTATACATATACATGTATGTATATATTTTTAAAATTCTTTTCCATTATAGTTTATTACAAGATATAGAATATGGTTTCCTGTGCTACGCAGGAAATCCTTGTTATTTATCTACTTTATATATAGTAGTGTGTATAGATTAATCCCAAATTCCTAATCTACCACTTTCCACCCACTATCCCCTTTGGTAACCAAAATTTTTTTCTATGTCTGTGAGTCTATTTCTGTTTTGCAAATAAGTTTATTTATATCATTTTTTAGATTCCACATATAAGTGATATCATATGATATTTGTCTTTATCTGTCTGACTTACTTCACTTAATATGGTAATCTCTAGGTCCATCCATGTTGCTGCAAATGGCATTATTTTGTTATTTTTTATGGCTGAATAGTATCATAAATGCCACATCTTCTTTATCCATTCATATATCGATGGACACTTGGGTTACTTCCATGTCTTGGTTATTATAAATAGTGCTTCTATGAAAAAATTTTATTTTTGCAATGGTATTTTGTGCCTGACTAAAATAGGCTTTCCGTATTCCAGATCAGTTGCAGTACCAGACAAGGTACAATAGGTGTCGCTATTCCCCAGAGAGCTGCATATTGTTAACGAAGTCTTTGAGTAGTGCTCATTGTAAACCAATTATCTATCTGCCAGATATATCTAATCTCTAACTCTGAGTATTATGTACTTGTAATTTTCCTTCCTCTCCACGTTTTATTCCATGACTCAGTCTCGGTAAGAGAAATTACTGTAGTAAAACATACTCTTTATTCCTTTTCACATATACATCCTATCTTTACAGGAATTGTTTGAAGTCCTGCAAGCAGGTATTATATACTCCAGTGTACAGATGAGGAAACTGAAGTTAACCAGAAAACTTAAGTCATTAACAGTTCATTGGTTCAGATTTCTTTCCCCTCCATTGGCTAGTTCTAGAAACTTGCACATGTATAGGAAAACAGCACTATTTGTGTTTTAAATATGTCAGTATATAGAAGTACCAGTAGTAAAAGTACATTCAAATCAGTTTCCAAGAACTGCCATCCAGATGATGAGAACTGACCCATGTTGCTTGTGCAGTGTGGTTATGCAAAAGCTCCTGATGGATGTACTGCAAAGCGGAGCCCTGAAATTTGGGCAAGTAGGCAGCCTTCAGAAGTCTGCGAGTTCTTTGTAAGCACCTAGGCATCCTTGGGGAGCATGCTGAATGTAACTCACGTTTGTGTGTGACTATGAGTTACACTGTAAACATCCATTACTGTGCTTTGTGGTAATGTCAGATACATAGAGTTTTTGCTTTTTCCTTCTGAGGGTCTACATTGTCCCAAACCTTAACCCAATTCTTCTTGGGTTATCACTTCCTGATGCCTGCCTTGTAGTTGCTATCTTCTCCTTTTCTAATTTGCTTTACCTCAAATATTCAGTTCAGTTCCCTCAGTCATGTCCGACTCTTTGCGACCCCATGAATCGCAGCACACCAGGCCTCCCTGTTCATCACCAACTCCCGGAGTTCACCCAAACCCATGTCCATTGAGTCGGTGATGCCATCCAGCCATCTCATCCTCTGTTGTCCCCTTCTCCTCCTGCCCCCAATCCTTCCCAGCATTAGGGTCTCTTCCAATGAGTCAATTCTTCTCATGAGGTGGCCAAAGTATTGGAGTTTCAGCTTCAGCATCAGCCCTTCCAATGAACACCCAGGACTGATCTCCTTTAGGTTGGACTGGTTGAATCTCCTTGCAGTCCAAGGAACTCTCAAGAGTCTTCTCCAACACCACAGTTTAAAAACATCAATTCTTTGGCGCTCAGCTTTCTTCACCGTCCAACTCTCATATCCATACATGACTACTGGAAAAACCATAGCCTTGACTAGATGGAACTTTGTTGGCAAAGTAATGTCTCTGCTTTTAAATATGCTATACAGGTTGGTCATAACTTTTCTTCCAAGGAGTAAGCTTATAAATCAAATACCCAGGCTAGGTAGAAATGACTATGAAGTTAGCAAGTTCAAAGCGAATCTATTGGAAGGCATTTGTATTTGTATGTTACTTACTGGGTCAAACTGATAGGGAGTTGGTTCTGGAGAGATGAGGGTTGACTATGCCAATTAAAAAAAAAATCCCAATAATCAACACCAGTCTTGATTTCAGTCTACTGAGTCACTCTGGGACTTGGTCTTTCACTTCAATGCTGTAGCGATTTGAAGGGTGTGCTCCAGGCTGGGGTGAGGATATCTAGCCTTGTAGAGCTGGCCTGACAAGCTCTGATGGCCTGGTGGGTTCTGGACCAGGAGGAAAGCTGGTGGAGTATGGGGTGAGTAAAAGGTAGAAGAAGAGGCTCAGGGGAGGGGCTGCTAGATTATGACTCAGGTTGAAACGAAGTTGACAGATGATCCAGTCCTCTTCCTAGCAAGCATTGGGACCTACTAGGGGCCTTCTTACAAACACCAGGGTGCAGAATGGAGGATTGGATGAACCACATATGCCAGACAATGTCTATGTATGATGAGGTGGGCAGTGGCAGATGCAGAGTTCAGACACAAAATTGTGGCCACTAGGAATGATGTAGCAGGAAGGACCCAAACAACTATCTGAGGTACAGGGCTGGGGCACAGGTGGGGAACACTTAAGGTCTCCAAGAAACCTAGGATAAGGTTACTCTACTTGGCATGCTCTGCCCATGACCTTCAGCCCAGAAGCGGGGCAAAGATGCCTGGAATATGAGATTGCCAGAATGGTTTCCAAATCCACCTACCGACTAGGCAAAGACTTCTGCGGGATGACTGCAAGGAAGAGCCCTCTCAACTTTGAGCAAGGTGGGCAGCTTTAGAGGGTTGGAAATTCTTTGCAAATAGATTAGATGGGGCAGGACTATGGGCAGGTGCTGACACCATGGGCCATAGCCACTTGGGGAATCAGGCCCAGGGCTAGGTCTTTCTGGAACCCATGGATCTGGGGCTTTCCAGGGGGAGGGGACCAGGCAGAACAGACCAATCTGGTGAGTAGGGAAGTGGCCTTAGGGCACAAACACTAATCACTTTAGGAGAAAAACAGCTCATCCTTTGAAATGGACTTTGCATGCATGGCCAATGTGCATGTGTTTGTGGGTAAATGAGATTTATTGTTTTTTTCCCATTATACAAATATGCTTATTACAGTATAAAACATTCAGAAAATACAGAAAAGTATAGAAAATAAGTATCACCTGAAACCCCACTGTATCTCGCCAGAAATATTATCTCTAAATATATTTTGGTGAATTTCCTTTCAGTCTTCTCTCTCTCTCTCTCTCTATATATATATATATAGACAGAGAGAGAGAGAGAGAGAGAGAATATATATATATACTCATTACATATGGGCTTCCCTTGTGGCTCAGATGGTAAAGAATCTGCCTGCAATGTGGGAGACCTGGGTTTGATCCCTGGGTTGGGAAGATCCCCTGGAGAAGGGAAGGGCTACCCTCTCCAATCTTCTGGCCTAGAGAATTCCATGGACTATATGGTCCATGGGGTCACAAAGAGTCAGACATGACTGAGCAACTTTCACTTCAATAAGTATATATATTCAGCATAAGTATATAAATATAAATTTAATTAAATCATACTATAATGCTCTTTGTATCCTGTTTCTTCCACTTAATAATATATCTTGGACATTTTTCCACAATAACATATATAGTTCTACACCATTATTGTAATAGCTGCATAAGATTTGTTTTGCTTGATATTTCTTGTTTTAATGAGCCCTCTTGATTAACATCATATCTTCCTAGAATAATGATAAATTTGTTTATTATTTCAGCACATTGAATAGAACTTCCAAAACAAGCCCAGATACTGCTCATTCTTGACCTGAATCTAATTTTAATAGCAGTGCTTTTAAGAATTCACCATTTTTTTCGTGTTTTCTGTTGGTTTCTAATACATTCATAGTATTAAGGGAGTCTCCTTCTATATCTCAAACACTAACAGGGGTGTATATTTTTCTTTTAGGAGAATCAGGATGGATGTTGAATTGGGTCAAATACCTTTCCATCATCCATTAACATGGTACAGATTCTCCCCTTTAGCCTGCTAATGTCCTGGTGTGGAGAATACCTTGGTTTCTTGGAATGAATCCTGTCTTCGTGATTTTGCAGCCTGGGAAGGGGAAGTTGCTGCTCTTGAAAATCTCATAAAAAAGGCCGCATGTTTCAAGCTGTGTGCAAACCCCACTCTTCATGGACTGCTGCGTGTGTGTTAGAATGAATTGGGAACATTAAGCCTTTTAGTGATAGATCATTAGATGGGTAAAATCTGACTCAGATAAGCAGAGTTTAGATAACTTGGCAACAATCTATTCCTGGGTTTGATAAAACAGCCCCAGCAAAGACAGTTGGGGCTGGAATTCTCCCAAGTACACATGGGGAGGGGAGGAAGGGGAGTGGTTGTTGGATACCTGTCACGTCTCTTTCTTGACACTGGAGCTTTCCCAGAGCTGTGCACATCCTGGGCTTCCCAGGTGGCACTACTGGTAAAGAACCCGCCTGCCAATGCAGGAGATATAAGAGACGTGGTTTCTACCCCTGGGTCAGGAAGATCCCCCGGAGGAGGGCATGGCAACCCACTCCAGTATTCTTGCCTGGAGAATCCCATGGACAGAGGATCCTGGTGGGCTACAGTCCACAGGGTCACAAGAGTCAGATGACTGAAGCGACTTAGCAAGCATGCAGGTGACGGTGGAGACAAGGAAGATAGTAATCATTATCACACATTGAGCACCTTCCCAGAGCTAGGCACAGTGCTGGGTGCTCTGAGTGTATTATTTCTTCAAGCACACCAGGAGCTCTTCTGTGTCTTTTTTACAGATGAGGAAACCAGAGTTTAGTTTGCTCAAGGCTCCCAGCTGGGAAGTGGTAGAGGCAGGATTTGAAACCAAGTGTGTTTGCTCCTCTGTTAACCTTGCCCATGCCCACATCCAGCTTTGCTGGCATCTCATTCTGTTGGGAAAGACTGACTGATGGAGATATGTTTAATCAAAAACAGTACTTTTCAGCTTCTGGATTATTCTTTTAAGAAGCAGCTCTGTGCTACTAGCTCTATTTTTATGTTGAATCAGGTCAAATTAAATGTTTTTGGGCTGTTTACCATGTGGAAGGTATAATGCTAGTTGCTGTAGGAAACGTTGAAGTGTAAATCAAGACTCATATCTGGAAATTTGAAATCCAGTCTTGCAAAGCAATATGTAAGTTGACTGCTTAACCTTAAAAATAGCTACTCCACCAGATAATATATACCAAACTGACTTTCCAGGGGTGGGACTGTGTGTATTAGAAGACATATACAATCAGACAGGTCTGCTCCTTTCTGAGGCCCTCACACCACACACCAATGTAACTCCTGGTCTATAAGTTTATTAAAAATTTTAATTCAAGTCATGGAAAACTAGCAAAGATTAAAGCATCCATTTTTATTGTGGAGGAATAGCCTTATTAGAATTGATGCTACAGAAAAATAAAGTAGGAACATTAGATAACAATGGAGAATTTGAAAAAGTGTTTAAATAAATAAGAATACACTGAATTATATGTCATATACACATTATTATATATTAAATAGATAATTAATAAGGACCTGCCATATAGCACAGGGGACTCTTCTCCATACTCTGTGATGGCCTATATGAGAAAAGAATCTAAAAAATGGGTGGCGAGTTTCCTGGTGGTGCAGTGGTTAAGAGTCCACTTGCAATGCAGGGGATGTGGGTTCAATCCCTGGTCCAGGAAGCTCTCACAGGCTCTCATTTGTGGCAACTAAGCCTGTGAGCCACAACTACTGAAGCCCGTGTGCCCTAGAGTCTGTGCTCTTCAACAAGAGAAGCCTGAGCATTGCAATGAAGAGTAGCCCCTGTTTGCCACAGCCAGAGAAAGCCTGTGCATGGCAGTGAAGACACAGTACAGTCAAAAATAAAGTAGAAAATAGAAAAGAGTAGATCCATGTATAGGTGTAACTGATATTCACTTTGCTATACAACAGAAACTAACATTGTAAATCAGCTTTACTCCAATACATTTTTAAAAACAAGATTATATGAGTCAATATGATAAATTATACTAAAATTTATAAAAGACATTCAAAGTTTTACAATGAGCAAGCATTACTTTTAAAATAAAAACTGGTTTCAGTAACTTAAACCCAGGTTAAAAAAGTTTATTAAATACATAAGAAAGCAATACCTCACCTTCAAATACTGGCAACAAACGTAAACAGATAATTTGCCTTATGATATTAGTAAACTCTGTGGCTGGAGCTAGGATAAAGTCAAGAAAGGGAAAAACAGTAAGAAAATAGTGAAAATGTTCAACATGTTCATATCCTTTAACTTAGTTTCCTCTTTCTGAGAACTTATTCTAAGGAAAATGTTCTATGGATGGGGAATCTAAATGTGCAAGATGCTTCACCATAATGCAGAAGCGGTTAACCAAACCATAGTAGATCTATGCAATGGGATATTATTCAGTCATTAAAATAATCATTGTGAAGACTTTGAGGTCACAGACTAATAGAGTAATGATAAATGAAAACAGCAGAAATTTACCTACACAATTATTCCACTTCTGGGAAAGTAAGTTGTTATGATTAAGGCTTAGAAGTAAATATGGAAAAATCAGTAGAGTTGTACTTGGATAAAGATAATCAGGATTTTTTAATTTAAAATTTAGTTTCTGGTCAAGAATGATTTTTTAAACTTTTTATTTTGCATAGGCATATAGCCAGCTCACAATATTGTGATAGTTTCAGGTGGACAGCCAAAGGGCTCAGCCACATGTATACATGTATCCATTCTCCCCCAAACTTCCCTCCCATCCAGACTGCCACATAACATCGAGCAGAGTTCCCTGTGCTGTATAGTAAGACCTTGTTGGTTATCCATTTTAAATATAGCAGAGTGTACATAGTCAAAAATTATTTTTAAAGAAAAAAAAAGTGTGGTGTTGGGTTCTTTGGGCATCTCAGTGGGTTATGCCAACATTGTCTACACCAGCATTAGACAGTTGGCTAGATGGGACAGAGGAGCCGCTGCCTCTGTAGCAGGCACAGATCCCACCCAGACCTGGTGCCTTCCGTTCAGATGGTCACCCCTTCGTCAGCCTGTAGCCTAGGCCCTCTTCCTGATTCTCATGCGGGGCATCTCCCTAGCACAGTCCTCTGTCCTGCTTGCAGCCCCCAAAGCTCCCAGATACACTGCACTCCCTTGTTCAGCTCCTGCTCCCTCCTTCCCGTAACCCTTAAGAGAAGTAATTCCAAATGAATGAACAGAACAGAACTGGACTTTGTTATGTACAGGGTAATTACCTGAGAAACAGGATGCTACATTAAATTTTTATGATTCATCTTTTACATGACCAAACTGCTTCCTAGAAGGGGCTTGCCTGGTGGCTCAGACAGTTAAGAATCCGCCTGCAATGTGGGAGACCTGGGTTCTATTCCGGGTTGGGAGGATCCCCTGGGGAAGGGAATGGCTACTCCAGTATTCTTGCCTGGAGAATTCCATGGACAGAGGAGTCTGGTGGGCTATAGACCATGGTGTTGCAAAGAGCTGGATGCTGGCAGGCTACAGTCCACATTGTTGCAAAGAGCTGGACATGACTGAGTGACTAACACACACAGAAGGATTAATCCAGGTTAAAGTGAAAATTTAAAAGCTTCTGAATAAAGCTTGAGAGAGGAGCATAGGGGCACGGACAATTGACAAATTAATCCAAGAGTGAGGAATATGACTTGTTAGATCTGGAATTCTCTGGAAAACGGTGCTAAACACTCTCAGTTATCTTGAAACTGTCTGAATAAGCAAAAGGGCACTGACGGTAGCAATCATAAAAAACAGGGCATGATCCAGGAAAGGATTTTATTTATAGAAGTGTGAGGCTGGAAGGACAGAAAGCAGACAGGGCCACCCCTGCCTGTCTTTCAGCTGAGGAAATTCAGGGCGGCCAGAGGTCCAGCCAGGACCAAATCTGATCTTCTGGTGCTCGGCCCAGTACCCTTTGTCCTTCTGGAATGATTGTAGAGGGGATTTTTTTTGGTCCTGTATTCATTTCTATTTTGCAAAGTTAAAATATTCACATGATTTAGAAACAAAAACATTATCAAAAGATGTACATTGAAAAGATTCCCTCCTACCACTTTTATTAATTTCTTATGCATCTTTCTAGTGTCTCTTTGTGGAAATACAAACAAATCTAAAAATATTAAGATGCTTTCTTATTTCTGACTCTTTCTAACACAGTGTATAAAGGAGATATTTGCATATCAATGCATAGAAAGCTTCCTTGTTTAAGATATTTCACTGTAAGAATGTACAATAGTGTATTTAACTAGTTCTTTTTTATGGACCATTGGGTTATTTCCAATCTTTTGCTTTTACAACCTGTGCTGCCATAAATATCCTGGTACACATGTCATCTTATAGGAATATAGGTGTATCTGTAGAAGAAATTCCCAGAAGTGGATTTATGAGGCCAAAGAATAATTGCATGTATAGTTTTGATAAATTGTCAGACTGCCTTCCATAGGACTTGTACCCACCCGTTTTGCATTCCATTTAGCAGAGTAGAAACATGCTTTCTTCCCCTACAGAGTTGATCCTTGCTAGTGATCTGTTTTCCCAAGTTATATTCTGCTTGAACTAATATGGAATTTTCTTTCATCTTCTGAGTAAATACCATTGATATCAATTGATATCATCCCAAGGCATGTTGGATCACATGGGGAACCAGCTTAGACTTAAAAACTTGGCACATCTAATACATAATATGTAGTCCCACAAGTGTCAGTGTTTCTTGCTCCAAATTAGCTCTTTCTTGCACTTCTCTTTGAGAGGCCCTTGCTTGGAATAACCTTGGATATTGGGTAATCAGGTAGGCAATTCTAATTTTATTCTCAAAGTGATCTTGTGGGATGTGAGGAGTAATTATAATTTCCACTTGACAGATGAGGAAACCGAAGCACAAAAGAGTGGGACAGCACTCTCTTACTGCCCGCTCCTCTCCTCGGGTCGGGGGCTCAGATATAAGATTGGGGGCTCCAGTGTGAGATGGGGGCATTGTGAGCTGGGGCTGCCTCCTGCTGAGGAGATGCAGGTCATGCAGAGGGAGCAGAGTAGCACTGAAGGATGGCTCTAGGCTCCAGGCTTGAAGAGTAGAAAGAAAGACTCCTTAATTCAAGTGCTACATGGCAACCTGGTTTGCTTGCATCCTTAATGTTTCTCCGGACCGGGCACTGGGCCTTCTCCACCTTCATACCTGGTACTTCCAGGATTTTCAGGGCTCAGGACAAGAGTACAGAAGGAAGACGCCAGCCTCCAGCTGTCCCTTTCCAATCCTAGCCACGGTCCCACCCCTGTTTCTCAAGGAGCCCTGTGCCCTGGCCTCAGCCACCGCCTCAGGCCTAGAATTTCACACACAGGCAGTAAGATCCACCATACAGACCCAAGGAAAAGGCCTGTCCAGACCCTGGAAGCAGGCTTAGGGCTGTGTGGATATTGAATTCCAACATCTCAGGTATTTGGAGGATGGCTTAGAGGGAGGTTAAGACTCCAGGTGAGCACACCCCTTTGGGCCCATAGGCTTCTTTGCCAGAGCAGAACCCTCTAAAATATAGGGCCTGTGGGTAGTACTATGGGAAAGAGTTCAATCAAATTATCAATCTGCAGGCATCAGTGAGAGAAAATTCAGGTACGGACAAGCCAGATGGGAGTCATGAAATTTACTATGAAATATATTCATAGTAAAAAGGGTTTGAAGAGGCAGAAGGGAGGCAGAGGTCACAGAAGCTCAGGAAGCAGGAATACATAAGTACAACACGTGTTCTGGAAGGGGATGGTCCAGGGACGGGCAGGGAGGGAGCTGTCTTCGAGCTGGGGTATCTTGGCACATGAAGGTACATGGCACTGGCTGTAGGTGGGAATCATTCTTTTTCAGACCGTAATTCCAGTCTTCCATCCTCTACTCAGAAGGCAGAGGTGTCTGTAGACTCAGGGGCAAAACTCCTTTCCAGCCTGGTTGTCAAGCCACCGTGTTCTGCCCAGATTCAGAGGCTTTTGCTTCAAGCAATACATGGTTGGGTTTGTTGAATCAGAACTTTAACTCAGGGATCCCTCTGCAATATCAGCTCAGTTCAGTTGCTCAGTCGTTTGTGACCCCATGAACTGTAGCATGCCAGGCCTCCCTGTCCATCACCAACTCCCAGAGTTCACCCAAACCCATGTCCATTGAGTCGGTGATGCCATCCAACCATCTCATCCTCTGTCTTCCCCTTCTCCTTCTGCCCTCAATCTTTCCCAACATCAGGGTCTTTTCAAATGAGTCAGCTCTTCACATCAGGTGGCCAAAGTATTGGAGTTGCAGCTTCAACATCAGTCCTTCCAATGAATATTCAGGACTAATTTCCTTTAGGATGGACTGGTTGAATCTCCTTGCAGTCCAAGGGACTCTCAAGAGTCTTCTCCAACACCACAGTTCAAAAGCATCAATTCTTCTGTGCTCAGTTTTCTTTATAGTCCAACCCTCACATCCATACATGACCACTGGAAAAACCATAGCCTTGACTAGATGGACCTTTGTTGACAAAGTAATGTCTTTGCTTTTTAATATGCTGTCCAGGTTGGTCATAACTTTCCTTCCAAGGAGTAAGCGTCTTTTAATTTCATGGCTGCAATCACCATCTGCAGTGATTTTGGGGCCCAGAAAAATAGTCAGCCACGGTTTTCACTGTTCCCCATCTATTTGCCATGAAGTGATGAGACCAGATGCCATGATCTTAGTTTTCTGAATGTTGAGCTTTAAGCCAACTTTTTCACTCTCCTCTTTCACCTTCATCAAGAGGCTCTTTAGTTCTTCTTCACTTTATGCAATATGGGTAACGCAAAAACTCTGTCAGCTGAATGGTTCCAAAAAAATATAACTAAGCACAAAACACCTCCAAGAAAATCATGCCATGGTGAGTTTTCCTTGACTATCAGTCCTTCCCTCCTTGAGAGTTTATCCAAATTATTTTGTCCTTTCAGCTATCCTAAAATGTTCCTACTATTATTTCCATTTTGGATGATTCCAATCCAGCCAGCAAGTCAATGCCTAACTGGCATCAGTATCAATATTATCAGGTTTTTATTGCATTTGCTCAAGTCTTCATAAGCTCAGTTTCACTTTCTCACAAAGTTATTGACTCCTGGAGTCAGAAGGAATCTAAATCCTGGTGCTTAAATGCTCTCAGTAACCAAGGTTTCATAACCTTGTAAGGTAGTAAAGTCCACACTTGAGTCAATGACTTCCAAAGGGTCTTATTTAGGTTTGGCTGAAATCTAAATTCTCCAATTTCCCAATCACCAGTTTTAATCTGACCCCTTGGGAGCTATACAGAATATCTTCCCTTCCTTTACCAGTTGACCGCCATGGCCCAGTTTACCATTGTAATCTATCTGAATCACCTCTGTGGATTAGACACCTTTAGTATCTTCAACTATTTTTATATGATATAGTTTTAGGGACTATTCCCTAAATCCACATGCTAAATTTGCAATGTTTCAGAGGTTCCCTAAGTGAAGATGTTGTGGAGGCTGTTGGATGGGTAATCTGATATTCAAGAGAAAGAACTAAGCTAATGGATATAGATTTGAGAATCATTAGCTTGTGTAGGGGGTGATTGAAACTTTGAGCATAGATTAGGTCACCCTGAGGGGCCGTGAGGTAAGGGAAGAATGGGTTGTTCAAGGTTGGGTGGAGAAGGAGGTAAGACCACACAAAGAACATGGAGAAGCAGTGACCAGGGAGAGTGTTACTATAGGAACCCAGGAAGGAGAAAGTTTAAAGTAGGGGTAGCAGTGATGCCTAATGTAGCAAAGGCCCAGTCTTTTGGTAGTTGAGGGAGATGTCGGTTTCTTAGGAGAAGTGAGAGCTAGAAAACAGAGAATTGAGAATGGGAGGCAAGGAAGTAGAGTCAAGTGACTGGAGATGAATTTTTGAGATGCTAGGCTGGGAGGGGAAGTGGAGCCCTAAGGAAGGGGAAGTCTAGGGAGATCTATCTATCTTTAGAGTGGGAGAGATCTGAGCTTGTTTCAGTTCTATGGGAAAGGGCTGAGACAGAGGGAGAGATGGAAGAGAAGTGGCAGGTGGGGAGATAGAAGATGGGTGATGGAACAATGGTCCTGAGGAAGACTGTGGGGGATAATGAAGGACACGAGGAGGATGTGTCCTTAATGGATTGGAATGGGCACCTCATTCACAAAGATGGAAAAAAGACAATGTGGATGGGTTTCAAAGCAGATGAACCTGAATGTTGGGGAAGAGAGTTAAGGACAAGATATCCAGTTTCTTCTTGACACAGAAGGTATCATCATGTACTGATGATCAAGGGGTGCAATGATACAGTAGGGATCTGAGAATAATTACCAGGGTGAGGAATATATTGCCCTGCTCCTAACAAGATGATATGTCTCCTGCCTGGCCCTGAGTAACACCGCAGCTCCTGCTGTCCCTCCACCCCACCCATAAGATTGGATAACTGTGGATCCCACCATCGGCTTGAATGGGATCCCAGTTTATTACCATCAAACTTGAGGACAAATATCTGATTGAATCCCTGGTGTCCAAACTCTTCTCTTGGATGAGAAAGAACCTGGGGGGTCAGGGACTCTTCCAAGTGCTCTAAGGATATTAAATGATTTACTCCTCAAGCAACACTATGAGGCAGGCACTATTATTATCTCCATGAGGAAACTGAGGTACAGACTGTAAGTAACTTGCTTAAGGTCATTTAGCTGGGAAATGGATGAGCAGTGTTAGGATAAGAATATCAGGTAGCTGGTTCCAGAGTGCAAGCTCTTAAGTTCCTTTAAGGAGAGAGAATGAAGATGACTTACAGAGCAAAGGAGAGAAGGAATCTAAAGAGGGTCCAAATGGTTTTGAGCTCCTGGTTATAGTCCTTGAGGTCCAGGCTTTTCTGGGTCTTGTTTTCTTGAGCCTTAATTCTTCAGCCATGCTTCTGATACTGTGAGATACCCTGTGTCATAATAAAAGGTGAAACTGGACAGATTCAACTGGAGGGCCTGAGTTGTTCTTGGGAAGCTAAGGTTTCCCTAGCCCTGATACCCGGGAGTCTTTGATAAGGAGGATGTGGCAGTCACAGGGGATAGTGTAGGATTTCTGCTGCCTTGCTTGAGGGAGGAGATGAGGCTGCGTGGGTTACTGAGCCAGCTTGGGCATGGGAGTGTCAGTTGTCTTAGGTTTCTCTGTCCTCGACTTGTCTGCCCTGGTGCCCTATGCTTCGTCCCTTTGAGATCCTCGCAGATTCACCGGCAGTCTGTCTGAGTTGGGACACTCTGGGTATCAGATCCTCCTGGCTTTACCTCCCTCCCCTTTCCAGCCTGGGGCCAACTGGCAATTGTTTCAGCTATATTCTCATCAACAACCCACCACTTGCTTTCCCCATGTACCTGTCAGGCCGTTTCCCAATCCTGAAGGCACCCTAATATTCACTTTCTCTGCTGGGGTTTAGCTAGAGAAAATTCACAATCAGGCTGACTCCTCAGACAAGAAATGGTTGTCTGACAAATAGCTAAGAAAAGAAGAGAAGTGACAGGCAAAGGAGAAAGGGAAAGATATGCATCTGAATGCAGAGTTCCAGAGGATAGCAGGGAGAGCTATGAAAGCCTTCTTAAGTGAACAATGCAAAGAAATAGTCGGAATCAATAGACTGGGAAACACTAGAGATCTCTTCAAGAAAATTAGAGATTCCAAGGGAACATTTCATGCAAAGATGGACACAATAAAGGACAGAAACAGTTTGGACCTAACAGAAGCAGAAGATATTAAGAGGAGGCAACATACAGAGAAGAACTGCACAAAAAAGGTCTTAATGACCCAGATGAACATGATGCTGTTATCACTCACCTAGAGCCAGACATCCTGGAGTGTGAAGTCAAGTGGAATTTAGGAAGCATTACTATGAACAAAGTTAGTGGAGGTAATGGAATTCCAGCTGAGCTATTTCAAAATGCTAAAAGATAATGCTGTGAAAGTGCTGCACTCAATATGTCAGCAAATTTGGAAAACTCAGCAGTGGCCACAGGACTGGAAAATGTCAGTTTTCATTCCAATCCCAAAGAAAGGCAATGCCAAAGAATGCTCAAACTACAGCACAATTGCACTCATCTCACATACTAGCGAGGTAATCTTCAAAATCCTTCAAGCTAGGCTTCAACAGTACATCCAGATGTACAAGCTAGATTTATAGAAAAGGCAGAGGAACCAGAGATCAAATTGCCAAGATCTGTTGGATCATACATTACTATATATAAAGCAGATGGCCAGTGCAAGTTTGATGTGTGAAGCAGGGCACCCAAAGTTGGTGCTCTGGGACAACCCAGAGGGATAAGGTGGGGAAGGAGATGGGAGGGGAGCTCAAGATGGGAGGGGACACATGTGTACCTGTGGCCAATTCATGTTGATGTGTGGCAAAAACTTTCAAAATATTGTAATATCCTCCAATTAAAATAAATAAACTAAAAAATTAAAAATATTGACAGGAGAACAAAAAAAAAAAAAAAAAAAAGAGAGAGAGAGAGAGAAAACAAGGGAATTCCAGAAAGACATCTACTTCTGCTTCATTGACTACACTAAAACCTTTGACTGTGTCGATCACAACAAACTGTGAAAAATTCTTCAAGAGATGGGAATACCAGACCACTTTACCTGTCTCCTGAGAAACCTGTACGAAGGACAAGAAGCAACAGTTAGAACCAGACATGGAACAATGGACTGGTTCCAAATTGGGAAAGGAGTACGTCAAGGCTGTATATTGTCACCCTGCTTATTTAACTTATATGCAGAGTACATCATGCAAAATGCTGGGCTGGATGAAGCACAAGCTGGAATCAAGATTGCCAGGAAAAATATCAATAACCTCAGATATGCAGATGACACCACCTTATGGCAGAAAGAGAAGAGGCACTAAATAGCCTCTTGATGAAAGTAAAAGAGGAGAGTGGAAAAGCTGGCTTAAAACTCAACATTCAGAAAACTAAGATCATGGCCTCCGGTCCTATCACTTCATGGCAAATAGATGGGAAAACAATGGAAACAGTGAGAGACTTTATTTTCTTGGGCTCCAAAATCACTGCAGATGGTGACTGCCGCCATCAAATTAAAAGATGCTTGCTCCTTGGAAGAAAAGCTATGACCAACCTAAACAGCATATGAAAAAGCAGAGAAATTAGTTTGCCAACAAAGGTTTATCTAGCCAAAACTATGGTTTTTCCAGTAGTCATGTATGGATGTGAGAGTTGGACAATAGGCAAGCTGAATGCTGACGAATTGATGCTTTTGAACTGTAGTGTTGGAGAAGACTCTTGAGAGTTCCTTGGACTGCAAGGAGATCCAACCAGTCCATCCTGAAGGAAAGCAGTCCTGAAAATTCATTGGAAGGACTGATGCTGAAGTTGAAATTCCAATACTTTGGCCACCTGATGTGAAGAACTGACTCATTGGAAAAGACCCAGCTGCTGGGAAAGATTGAAGGCAGAAAGAGATGGGACAACAGAGGATGAGATGGTTGGATGGCATCACCAACTCGATGGACATGAGTTTGAGTAAGGTCTGGGAGTTGGCCATGGACAGGGAAGCCTGGCGTGCTGCAGCCCATGGGGTCACAAGAGTCAGACACAACTGAGCGACTGAACTGAACTGAACTTTTAGATCACTTCATGATATGGCCTTTGGTGGTCTTGACCTCATTCTCATCTGTAGCACATTCCCTCTCTCTCCTCCTCCCTGACTGTTCTCCTTTCTGAACACTTTCCTCAGGAAGCCCTTCTTTCTCTCCTTGCTCCATGAGTCTTCTTCCGTCAAGGGTGAAGTCTCCCTCTAGCAGGTGTTCTTGGTCCTGCAGTGAGCCTTTCTCTGAGTGTTTTCTGTGAACCTCCTGCATTGGAAGAACTCTCTGTTGACCCTGAGGGTTCTTGCCCCATATTAGACCTGGGGGAGAGACCCTGGAATCTGCTTTTCATCAACGTCTCCTCTTGTCCCTCCGCATATGGGAGCTAGGAAACTCTTTTTTCTATTGCATCTAAAGTTCCTCAGAACTTTAACCTCTCAGAATCCTCATCTTCTTTCCCTCCTTTGTTGCACTTGCTTTTCCTCAAGTCCTGTGGAGGTGTTCAGTTTTCCACTGACTTCCACTGCAGATGTTCAGTATGTGATAGTTGGATTTTACAGTTTGCCACAGATATGGCAGACTAGTTTGCCACAGATATGACAGGAAAATGAGCTTGGAATTCTAAACAGCCTTTGAAAAATTAAAAAAAAATATTGGGACCAGAAGCCATGAATCGCCTGGGGCTACTTGTGCAGTTATTGTTGAAATTACTGGAGCTGTTGACTATTTGGAAATCAAATCCCATAAACAAACTGGCTGTGCCATCAGTCATAAAAAGATCTGGCTCTGGGAAGTCCTGATGGGTAGGGACAAGCAGGGACATGGGAGGAGAATGGGAGGCTCAGAATTGCATGAAGTGAGCAGAAATGTTTGGCGAGCTGCAAGGAGCAGCTGCTCCCTGCGAGCTGGGCCCTAGGGACTTGTGGAAGGGAAGACAAGCTCTGGGCGGGCTGATGTCATCGAAACCACTCTCTGGAGACATAGGTGCTATTCGCTGGGAAGGCGAGTGGCCGTCTGTCACATGAAGGGCTTTGCCGATCTCCGACACTGGATATCCCCCCCCACCCTGCTGCCAGGAGCTAGGGGAGAGAGTGCTCTGGGGCATGAGTCAGGGCCAGGAATGCCAGGCACAGCCCGGGAAGGAGCCAAAGAAGATGACTCTGGTATAAACCCTGGCCACTTGGGGTGGAAAATAAATCAGAGAGAAGGTTGTGGTAGGGAGTGTGCACTCACCCCCACCCCCCATCTGCTGCTCCACATGAGGCACCTTCCCTGTGCAAGCCTGGCAGCAGCTGCCCTGCTCTTTCTTGGGGGGCAGGCCAGGCAGAGGTAGAGCCTCTTCTCTTAGTGTTAGACAGACCTGGGTTCAAGTTCCTTTTCTGCTACTTTACTTACTAGCTGTGTGATGTTGGCAAACTCAAGTCCTTTCTCAGACGGCTTCTTTATCAGTGAAATGAGGATGACTGAAGTACCTGTGTGTAGGGTTGCTGCAGCATGTGAATGGAGCTTATACATGTAACATGCTTAGTTTAGTGCCTGCTCATGGTTGACATTTGATAATTGTTCGTTGTTATTATTACTTTACTAACCAGGAAAGAAAGATCTTCAATGAAGTATTTGGACCCCAATTATTAAGTCTATCCTTAATCTCTTTCCCTATAGATTGGGATGGACCTGCTATCAAGAGTTTAAAGAAATTTCATCTTGTTTCCTGACTCCTTTCAGTGAAAAGTGTTTCTTCTCTGCTTTTCTTTGAACCGACATCTTCAGTCTTGAGTTTCACACAGCTCTCAGTCTGCAGGGAATAAAGAAGAAGAAAGAAGCAATTTTAGCTCTGCAGGGGAGCATTTCAAAAGGGGAGTGTGAGGGGATTGGGCTCAATTATTAATAATACACGTATTTCTCTCAATTTCCTTAAAACTTGGAGGTCTGGTTTTAGGAAGTTACTAAAACTTGAAAAACTGCAGGCATTGCATAGATATTTGACGAACAGTTATAACACACTATATGTACTCATCACATTTAGAAGAATTATAAAGGCAAGAGTGATGCAGTAAGCAGAGCCCTGGTCTTGGGGAGAGAAGAGCTGGGTGTGCGTTCTGGCCTACTTGCTGTGTGACACAGGGTATGTCAGTAAACCACTCTGAGCCTCAGTTTATTCATCTATAAAATGGGGATGAGGACAGCTCCCAAGGCAATGGAAAGAATACATACAACTGTACTGAAGACAACTGTAAAATGATGAACAAATGGGACATTGTTTATCTGGGAATTTAAAAACCAGAATCTTCCAAGCAACAAAATGCTGAATATAGCAAAATCTAGTTCAGGTTTAACAGACTGACATTTGAGTTCTTCCTGTGTAAGAACCATAGTAGACCTATTTAATTTAATTCTCATAAATAACCTGTGAGATAATGCTCTTATCATATCTATTTTACAGATGATAAGCCCAAGGCACAAAGAAGTGAGGTAACTCATCCCATATCCCCCAAACTAGCAAGTGTCAAAGGCTGAACACACACTTGGGTGACTTGAGCTTAGAGCACATCCTGTTTTTTGGTAGACTCACTGCATGCATTCCTGTGCATGATCTCATCTACAATTCACAACAATTCTAGGAGGACTGTATTATCACTTCCATTTAGTAGACAAGGAAAGTAAAGCATAGAGAGAATAAGTGACTTTGTCAAGGCCAAAAAGTTTAAAAGTTTGAGTCAGGATTTAAACCAGGCAGTTTGACCTCAGGGTCTATACTCTTAACCACCACTCTAGTGGAATGGTTCTAAAATTATTTTTAAAATAATCATTCATTTTCAAAATCATACTATCAGGGTGCCTGAAGAAAGAGTCACTATGGCCCAGAATACAGGTCAATGAGATAACCCACTGGGCTGTGAACTCCCCAGATGATGACCACTGGTATGTCACAGGGGGCGCCCTGAGCAATTTAGGCAGGGCAGAGCCAACCGTGATGGAAATCACAGTGACATCATGGAGGTGGCATCAGTAACACACCAGCTGACCGAGGTGGGTCCATCACATGCTTTGGTGGTGAACATCTGTTTTATTGCACTAAACTGCACTTGTGCACACATCAATCCCCTTCTAAATCCACAAAACGGAAAAAGAAACCAAAGAGAAACCTCCAGAGGACCGGTGGAGCCTAGACCAAGTCTTCTGTAAATTGTTGTACCCTTTGGAAATAATATGTTTAAACGTCAGTAGCTCCAGTAATCTGGAATATGCCCTATCCGGTCTTGAAATCCTCCGTCCAGCCACGGCACCCAACGACGGGTTCTTTCACCCGCGGGGGGCAGCGCGAGCGCAGATCTTGGTCCGGTCAGGACGCTCCGGGCTGCGGAGCTCAGGAGACAGAAAACTGGAAGAGGAGGGAGGAGTTAGATACAGAAATAAGACCCATGAATTCTGACTTCGGATAAAACATGTCATTCGTTTAAACCCCTCCCGTCTGGCTGAACCTGAAACTCCCGGCGAGCAGGCCTTGTGGGCCCAGGAGACGTGCGGTGCCGGACGGGTCCAGGGAGGGCAGGCGCAGCATCCTTTGCCCGGCCCACAAGGAAGCCTTTGCCGAAGTCGCGGTGGGTACGGGCGCTGAGCAATATCCTGCGTGGATATCAGTCCCTCCGCGGCCAAACTGCGGCGCCAGGGCCGGCCGTTCCCATTTCGTAAGACCGGACAGAAACGCATCCTCGGCTACCCGGACCAGGGCGGGCCCGCCGCCCCCTCACGTGCTCCCCGCCCGGGGCACAGGCGCGGCCCCGCGCGGCTCGTCTGAGGGCTGGGCGCCGGCGGGCTCGGCCCACTCACTGCAGGCGCCCGCAGAGCGGAGGACGCGCCCCGGGCTCAGTCGTCTCGGGACGGGAGGCTTTTCCCTTTACCAAGTTATTTTTCCCTTTTCCCAGTTATTTTGTTCCCAGTTTTCCTGGCAGGGACTCATCCTCAGTCTCTATGTTCTCTTTCCTCCTCTCAAATGAATGCTGATCACATCCAAACCAAGAGATTGGAGACTAAATGTGGCCTTCCTCAGGAAGGAAAGAATTGGATACAACTGCATGGTGTATAATGGTGTCGCTTCAGGCTTGTGGACAGGCTTTTGGGGGAGATCTTTGAGGGCAATAGTTTTCTTTCTAGGATTCCTCACCTTGCATCTCCTAACTCACAACTGACTCAAGCCTTTGAGTGTGTGAGTGAAAGTCTCTTAGTCGTATCCGACTCTTTGCGACTCCATGGGCTATACGGTTCATGAAATTCTCCAGGCCAGCATCCTGGAGCGGGTAGCCTTTCCCTTCTCCAGGGGATCTTCCCAACCCACGGATCGAACCCAGGTCTCCCTCATTGCAGGCCGATTCTTTACCAGCTGAGCTCTCAGGGAAGCCCACCTTTACTTAAGGCCATATGTATGTGATGGAGAGGGAAGTCTGACGTTCCTGCAAACCTTCTTCTCTTGGATGAAGTATGGCTGACCTTAGTAATCTGAATAGTGACTTAGAGCCTCAAAATAAAAAGGCAAAAAACTCAAAAACTTCTTCGATCAAAGTTGACTTCCCAGAAACTGTAGCTACTTTTATTCAGCTACAGGTTTGGGAAATGCCCATTACTCACATGGACTTCTGACAGGTAAATGCTAATCCCTGGTGTTTATAGTTATGATAATTACTATATGTGAACACTGTAGCTGGTATCCATTGTCATCTACTGATACTTCATAGCAAAGAATCATTAACTTAGTAGGTATCATATTGCAGTTAGCTTATCTCCCTCCCCAATAGAGCAGGTATAATAATTATTCTGTTGTAAAATTACTCCTCCCTCTGCTTTCTCTATCTAAATTCATCTGCCTTCCAGTAAGCTCAACCTTCTAGTGAAGATTTCTGTCTTTGTCCCTCCCCTCCCCACTTTCTGACTCCTTCAAAGACTCCTCTCTAGCTTGACCACCCAGGAAACTGTCTGGATTATATGTTGTGAAATTTGATTATAGTTGATTAAACACATTGCTAAATATTGTCCTGACTTGTTCTCAGTTTTATTTCTGAAAGCATAATCTTCTGAACTAGGCTGTAAGTTTTGATAGGGCAAGAACCATATTCATTAATCCTAGACTTAATAAGAGGTATTAATAAGCTTAATAGGATGCTTAATAAATATTTGATTAATAAACAGGTATCAGGATGCAACTTTATTGTTGAGAAACAGGAAATATCATCCACCTAAACTTTTGATTAAAGTTTCCTGAGTTTCAGCTCTGTGACAGACCCTGTCTGGGCTGTGTAGAGGTTATTAAATTTAAGGAAGACATGCGCTGTCTTAATTTGTAGGAAGATGAAGCATTTACACAGCTTACCAGAAGGCGGTGTAAATGCCTTAGAAGTATTGGAAGCAAAGCTGAGAGGGGTGAGGATAAAGCTCTTAAAGCTTGTGGTTGAGGAAAAGCTCAGAGAAAAAACATCTGAGCAGGGCCTTGAATAGAATTTCAGAGGGTGAAGATGGTGGGTAAAAACTGCAGGCAAGGGAACAGTATGAGCAAAAGTAGGGGAATGAAAAATAAATCTCAAAACTTGTATGGGGAAACCAAGAGATTCAGTTTGATTGCAGTGATGTCATAATAGTAACAAGATCTGATGTTTATTTATGCCTGATTTTATGCTTTGTGTACTTTATCTCATCCTATCCTCCCAACAACATATGAGGTAAGTGCTGCTAATACTCCTATTTTATGGATGGTGAAGCAGAGGCTTAAGATAATTTACCCAAGGCCAAAGCACTAGGTTGGGTTCTGACTCTGGAGCTATACTATTCCGCCTCCAAGATGTCTGTGGGAGGAAATGAAAAATAAGATTGGGGATGTTATTTGGCATGTCATATTAAATTGGGCCTTAAACGTCAAAACTCAGTTTGGTAAGTAATGTGGAGCTGCTGAAGATTATTGAACAGGTAAGCCACGCCATGAAAGCCAACCTTTAGGAAGATTAATATGGCGGTTGGATGTAAGCTAGATTGGAGAAAACAGAAATAGAAGGTAAAAGATCAAGCAGGTGGTGAATGCAAGTGGGAGATGAAAATTCAAAGTCTGAGTGGAGCAGTGAGAATGAGACATAAAAAACTGTTGTGGGAAA
This sequence comes from Cervus canadensis, assembly GCF_019320065.1. NCBI lineage: Eukaryota > Metazoa > Chordata > Mammalia > Artiodactyla > Cervidae > Cervus > Cervus canadensis. Next base: position 9,615,360 of record NC_057390.1, on the reverse strand, counting down.
TATCTCAGAGAGATTTCTGTAGGGCTTGTCACTTGGTGAAGTGGAACATAAAGGAAAGAGTGGACAGTGACTCTGAGACATCAGGCTGAACCCCGAGGAAGTGGCAGCAACATGGGCAGGCATGAGGAGACAAGCAGAGCTAGTTAAAGATGGCTCCCTTGGGTTGGTCAGTGGAGTTGGTGATTCTATATTGGACTATGTTTTGGTGGTATTGCACAATAGGAAGGGGAGATGCAGGTCTGGGACCCTGGAAAGAGGTTAGGGCTGAGGGTGTAGGACCAGGGAAAGAGGCTTTTGGAGAAAACAGCCCTGATGACCCCTTGATGTCAGCCTTCTAGCCTCCAGAATTGTGAAAGGCATTTGTGTTGCTGATGCCTCCCAGTCTGTGGTATTCTGTTATGGCAGTCCTAGAAAACTGCTAACAGTGATAAAGAATAGAAGTTTGTCTTTCAAAGCCAGTCTCTAGCCAACAGCTAGGATAAAGCCTCTCTCCCTGACTTGAAGAAGGGCTTCAGTGAGACCAAGGGGATTTTACAAAAGCAAATGAAAGAAATTTTCAAGGTAGAAGGATGATCAATAGTGCCATGTGCTGTGGAAATTCAAAGAGAAAGAGGACTGAATGCTTTGGCAACTAAGGGATCACTGGATCTAACAAAAGAATGAGATAAATACATATGGTGGAATATTCTGTGGACATGAAAAAATCCAGATTTCCTAAGAATACTCAAGGATTTGGAAAGTGCTTATAATATTAAGCAATAAATACATAGATAAAAATAAGATTGAAAGAGAGGACACAAACTATGTATAACATGATCCTAATCTTATTTAGACTTCACTTCTTTTTTACATGAATAAAATATTAACATATATTGGAGTGCTTTCTTGCATTTTCTGCCAGGCTCTTCTGCTCTTGTTGAGCTAAGCAGGGTGACATGTAGCAGTGAGAATTGGAAGTTCAGAAGACTAGATTGAAAAGGGCTTGGAGCTACTTGCATGAAGGATCAGGGAAGATCAGGAAGAGGACAGGAAGAGGCAAGAGTGAACGGGTGGTGAAAAAGGCAGATGAGCCCAGGTAGGGCAGGAAGTTTGAGAGGGAATCAGAGAAGAGAGACATGGCCTGAGTTAGTGTGACTTGGAGGAGACACAAAAGTCTTTAGATTTTTGTGCTGATATTTGCCATGTCTCAAACACTGTGATTCCTTGTGTACTTTTTTGAAAAACTGAAGCAAAAGTTGAAATTCATTTTTAATGAATTTTGAATGTGGTATAGATGAATCTTCTTTTTTAAAAAGGCATTTAATGATGGAAAACTTCCATGCATTCACAAAAGTTGAGAAAATACTTTAGTGAACCTGATTCACTCAGCTTCAACAATTACTAGTACATGGCCAATCTGTTTCATATGTACCCGCACATGCTCCTCCCACTTTATTACTTTGAAGCAGTCATATCACCTATAAATATTTCAACAGGTATCTCTAAAATAAATGCCCTTTAAACATAAACATTATCACACTTAGAAACCATCAGTAATTCCTTAGATTACTAAATATTCAGCGTTCACAATTTGTCAATTGTCTTATAATAATTTTTTTTTTAGTTTATTTAAATTGGGATCCATAATTTACCCACTGCAATTGGTTACTCTAGCTCCTAAATCTTTTCAAAGCTACCTCTTTACCTCTTCTGTTGTTCCTGGAATTTATTTTCTGAAGAAGTTCACAGTATGGATTTTGCTGATGATATTCCCATGGTGTAAGGTCTGGGAGAGGAGCAACAGGAAGCCGATTTCAGGTGGATAGCTATGAAAGCAGGGAGCACCCAGATGTGGTTGGGAAGTGGGAATGTTTAGCAGGTCCTGTGGAATGGTTGTGATACTTTCTCTAGCAAGACTTGGCAGCTCTGAAGAGAGCAGATGTCCAATGACCTACAGCGAGGGTTGGTGTTGAGAACGCTGGCAGGTAAAAGGGCTGAGGGGGCCAACGATGTTAGCAATGGCAGCACTGATTGGCTGGAGGCCAACATCTCTCTGGTAGACTTGCCTGTCCCTCGTCATCATGCCATTGACCTTGATATATAGAGTTCTTGGAAATTCTTTGTCTAGCCAAGGGGGATAGTTATTTCAGCAAAGGCCAAGGTATAAAATTACAGAGCCAGGGTTTACCTTTTTTTGTAGGTTGTTCCACCTTTGCAGCTCTGATGCTTTCTAGGTGAGCCACCAGTGAGATGTTAATGGCTCCACAGAGATGAGTTTCCTTTCGCCTCTGTGGTTTACCCACTGTCTGAGGTTCTTGGCACTGATTACTTTCTCAGGTGGGGAGAATGGGCATTTCTGCCCAGTGATTTCCAATCACTAGAGTTGGTTCTTTGACTTTTCAGGTGGGTTCTGGGAACAGCTGACCAATGACCCAGAAAAGCCACCCCATTCACTCTTCAGGTAGAAGAGGATCTTGTACATGGAGACACTGCTTCTAGCCCTCTCTGCATTTGGCTTTGGGGAATCACTGCTCATGAAAAAGTGAAGAGGTTCCTTGAATTCAGGAATATGTTTCAGAAAAGATGGTGTATTTTACTTCGCTAGCACTGCCATAACCAAGTAAAACAAACTGGGTGGCTTAAACAGAAATTTACTGTCTCATAGTTCTGGAAGCTAAAAGACCAAGATCATGGTGTTGGCAGGATTGGTTCCTTACAAGGCCTGAAGGAAGAATGTGTTCTAGGCCTCTCTCCTTGGTCTGTAATTAGTCATCTTTTCCCTATTTCTCTTCACACCATCTTCCCTCAAGATGAGTCTGTGCCAGTGACCAAATTTCTCCCTTTTATAAGAACACATCATGTTAGATTAGGCCCCACCCTAATAATACCATCCTGACTTAACTAATTACATCTGCAATGACCCTAATTCCAAATGAGGTCACATTCTAAGGTACCAGGGGTTAGGACATCAACATGTGAATTGGGGTGGGAAGTGGACACAGTTTACCATAACAGATGAATTGGCACACTCCCTTTTTTCTCTCTCCCTACCCACCTCCCTTCTGTAGGCCCTTGTGACCCTCTGCTGGGGGAATTGAAATTGTTTCCAATGATTCCTTGTCTCCTGTTCCTCAACTCCAGCCTACCTTGCATATGGTTCATCAAATTCATCTTTTCTAGAATCCCCAATCATGATTCTTGATTACAAATCATCCATGGCCCATTGCCTGAAGAAATGGTTCCAGAACTTTCTGGTTTGGCAGAGTCAAGTGGCAAGTGGAAAGAGACACAGGTTTTTGGGCTCGACTCTCTAACATTTTGATATAAGGTCTAGCATTTTTTTTCAAAGCTCTCCAGATAATTTTAGTCATCAGAACAACTGATTTAGAGAAGAGAATCAAATTCCTCACAATCTGATCAAAATTTACTCTCCAACTTCACAATCCTCTAGAATCCTCTGTCTATTTACCAGGCTCCAAAATTGCTGACAATTCTGCCCCAATATATCTTCATGTTGGACCACCTGAGGAGGTTCTCTCTCCTGACCTACTTCTCCATCTGTCTCTAGTCCTTCTCAAGTCCCGTCTTTACTTTGACGTCTCCCTACAACTCTCTCTTACTGTTATCACCCCTTTCTTGACCTCCTATATATTCTTATCTGTGCTACTTGCTAGGCAGAGAGCTCTACCTTGTGAAGGTTCATAGGCTAGGGCTGAGAAGGCCAGGGCTGAGAAGATCTTAAAGAACACATGTGTCTCAAAGGTCCTCAGTGTTCAGAGAAAAAAATGGAGGCCTCAACATGATATGCTCAGGGACACACAGTCATAGAAAACAAGAAATGGTTCAGGGTATGACTTCAAACAAGAGGACTGAATAAAACCCTTAGGCTTCGTATCCTTTTCCCTACTACACACAACCAAGCAGTTATTAATTGACAGGGAACTGGAGCAAATATATTTTCTGTAGGGTCTGTGGCAAAGAAGCTCTGGAGTTGAGAACTCGGGTACAGCAGAGGGCAGAGCAGAGTGCCATATTGAGAAGAGTGCCAATAAGTGAGAATTCATATACTTAGCAGGCTCTCCAATCATCAGAAATACCTAAAATAAAAAACTAAATTATTTCTGTCTGGATAAGCTGACCAGTCCAAAGAGAAATACTGACAGAATGCATTTATTAAAAAAAAAAAACTGGCTAGTTTTCAACATGCTCCATCCATATACACTGATCAGCCTTTTGGTTTCTTGTTTTCACATGTGAGTAAATAGTCATGATCATTAGAGACACAACCAACCAACCAACCAACCAACCAAAGCTTTTCTGGCAAGGAGTACAAGAAAGGAAAATAGTTTACATATTAAGGACTGGGAGGTGGAATAACATAGGACGTTTCAACTGCAACTTGAAAAATTGCATTACCTTCAGTATTCTGAGGAAAATAGTTTTCAACTTAAAATTTCTTATCCAGACAAACTATCTATCAAGACTGAGACTAGGCCAATTCAGACAAACGCTTATCTCCAAAGCCATACTTTCTCAGGAAGATACTGCAAGATGTGAGTCTCAGAAAACAATTAAACCAAGAAGAAGCCTAGAATTTAAAATATAGAGGATTCAACATAAGTGAGAAGACATTCAGGATGCTAGAGAAGGAAAGTTTCAGCACAACAGCCACGAAACAGATCTCAAGAAGAAACAGCCAATCTGGAGCAGAGTATAGGGCTCTGGGAGGAAAGAAATTTACGGTACTAATGGATCATCTGATGCGTTTGATTTTGTGGACTATTGTATTAAAAGCCTCTCTCTCTGTCTCTCTCTCTGTCTCTCTCTCTGTCTCTCTCTCTCTCTCTCTCACACACACACGCTCTTATGGAATATGGGAAGACTTAACCATAGAAATAAAGAAACTAAATAGATGAAAACATAAGGTAGGAGGACAAGAAGGATGTGGTCAAGAAAAGAATTGAGCTCATAGGCTCTTGATGTGTTTGTTTTGAGAAGAGTTTTATATAGTTCTATGTAAGAATTTTGGGGATAAAATTGAGACACAGAAAGATAAGACAATTATTAAATTCAAGAAAAAGAGAACGTTGTATAAGAAAGGAAATGTTATCATGCACAGTACATGACTCAGCTGTAAACAATAGTATGTACTAACCATAACATAAGTGATAAACATTGACTTAACCCAAAATAGAAATGTACACTATATTATAAGCATTAGGGCAAGATAAATGTATGTGTGTGTGTGTATGTGTGTATACATGCCAGTTAGTATTACATGCTTGTGTCTCAGCTTCAAACCCACCCTTCTGCAATTTGCTCTGTAATGCTGGGACTAGACCCCTGCACACCACAATTTTCCCTTGCCAGCTGGTTCCATGTTAGTCTCTGCCAACATGGAAACAAGAAGAATATTGCAGAACTGGAGGAGGAACAAGCTTATACCTCCCTACTTGCTTCCTTTTCTTTCAATATTCATTTATTCATTCAATTATTGAACAAAGATTTGAGTGACTATTGCATGCCAAGCACTGTTCTAGGTGTTTAAAATTCATCAGTGACAATATTTCTGCCTCCATAGAGTTTATCTTCTAGTAGAGAGAGATAATAAACAATGTGCATAATAAACAACAGTGTTGTAGGAAAAAGGAAAGAAGAAAGGAAAGAGTGATTGGGAGTGCATGAGTGTTACAGTTTTAAACAGGATGGTCATGGTCGAGTTCTTTGGGAAGAAGATATTTGAGTAAAGACTTGGTGTTAAAATGAAAGTAGGCTTGGCATGTTCAAGGAACAGTCCAGAGGTCAGTGTGACTGGATTGAAGGGAGGGAGGATGAAAGGGAGAGAAAGATAAAATTGTTTACCTTTGGGAGAAAGGAACTTGAGGTGAGGAACGTTTGGGCAGATTGCTTTTCTTTGTTTTAAGTGGTATACAATCTTTTGACTTTTTAAACCATGAATATGTGTCAATTTTATACAAATAAAATTTAAAATAATGAATTACAAATTGCGATATGGTATCCTGAATTGGATCCTGGAACAGAAAAATGACATTAGAGGAAAAGCTGGTAAAATCTGAATAAAGTCTATTCAATCAAAATGTGCTAATACTATTTTCTTAGCTTTGACAAATATATCATGTACTATAAAATGTTAACATTAGGTAAAACTGGATGAAAGGTATATACTAATTCTCTATATTTGAAATTTTTTTGGTACATCTAAAATTATTTCAGGATAAAAAGTTTATTTAAGAAAAATTTGAAACAACCAGAAAACTGAATCAGGTGGTAAGATCTTGCCCTTTCTTTACTCCCAACTCCCAGCCCTTGCAGCCTTTTCTGGGTTTGAGCAGTGGGTTATTTACCTGGCAGGAAGATGTGATTTACCCATGGGCCTGGGCTAATCCCCAGATGGAAGGGAAAAGGCTGGTAGGGAAGAATTTTGGATCACACCTATGGAACATCCAGCTCACTGATCCTTGGTGAATGACATCCAGAAGCTGAAAAGCAGAAACCAGGACAGACCATTTACACGTAAAAAATATGAACGTGCCAATTCCCTTAAGCTTTTAAGAAAGCAGGGTACTAAAAATATCTCCACAGAACTTTACTCCTTGTTTCATCTCTGTTTCTAGAGAGCTTTAAAATTAAAGGAGTGGCTTCAAAGTAGGAATAACTCCAGATCCTTGATTCAATGACTTTTCCCTCACTTCAGACTTTGTAAAGTTTTTGGTGGAGGTGCCTGTTTAGGTGACTCTTGTCGATGTTAAATATTGTCCTATGTTGGTACTTTCCACCTCTACTTTTATATTCATTGGTGTATGAATTACTAAAAAAGTTGTTTTAAAATTTTTAGACAATTACGTAATAGTAGGGAAAAAAAGCTTAATCTTTGGTGTCATTACTCTGAGACTATCAACTTACTACTCTTCTCCCTGGTGAGTCTTTTCTTAGTATTGAGGAGATCATTTTCTGTTCATGGTTCTTCCACATATTCTGCTTCCACTTACAATTCCTCTTCTCTTTCTGGCCCTTACCTTTTTGGAAACAAAAGCCAGAAAGGAAAGTATTTTGCATACTATTTTTATTTTCTGTCCTATCACATACCTCCCTTGAAGTAGAGCAGGCTACCCCTTAAGTTGGGGTGAAAGAAAAAGGGAAAGAGAAAATGAGAGAGAGAAAAATAATGGACATTTCAACATTTTATCCAGCCACGTTTAAATCCACTCTCCTGGCATGCAGGAGTATGTATATATATATATATATATATATATATATATATATATACACACTATATATATATGTATTTCTGGGATCATGAGCAATTAAGTGGTGATGAGTAATTAGCATTCAGAAGTTCATTTTGATTTTGTTTTCCTCACACTTTTAAAAAACTATGTAAGAAATACATATTCAGTATAGAAAAATTAAGAGACAAATATTAGACTAAATTAAAAATTACTTGAAATCTCAGAAAGAATCCCCCTACTCTAACATACCATCAACCATTCAATGGAAGAAAGCAAGAATAGAAATAAGGAATGAAGCATTGAAGCATGTGAAGCTCCAGTTCCAGAAGATTCTGAGACTCAGTGCCTTTCTTGGGGCCTGGTGGTTTCATGTTTTGCCACGGTTGATATACTGCTGCTGCTGCTAAGTCACTTCAGTCGTTTCTGACTTTGTGCGACCCCATAGATAGCAGCCCACCAGGCTCCCCTGTCTCTGGGATTCTCCAGGCAAGAACACTGGAGTGGGTTGCCATTTCCTTCTCCAATGCATGAAAGTGAAAAGTGAAAGTGAAGTCGCTCAGTCGTGTCTGACTCCTAGCGACCCCATGGACTGCAGCCTAGCAGGCCTCTGTGTCCATGGGATTTTCCAGGTGAGAGTACTGGAGTGGGGTGCCATCGCCTTCTCCAATGGTTGATGTACAGTGTCACATTAATCATCCCTACTGGATAACACTCTTTGGTTGTAAGTGACAAAAAACCCAACTCAAGTTTATTTATACAAAAATAAATAGAAATAGGATATCTGCTCAAACTGTGTAAATTTGAATGCCAGCACTACATGATCTTCAGCATGTTACTACCTCTTAAAGCCTCTGCTTCCTCATCTGGAAAATGGCACCTCTCTTCTTGTGAGGTTGTTACAGGGAAATGAGGCATGTGCCTGGCACATAGTAACCACTCCATGAATGGTAGCTAGTATCTTCAGTAATTAAGTAGTATTTGGTTTCTTGAAGAGTGGGGAAAGTTGTGTGGCTAGCATTTTACTACTAGAGGAAGTTGAAAGGCAGGAAACAGGGGGAGTGAGGCAGAGCTTTCCTTCTCATGTGTTCTTATCCTCATGAAGTCCACCACGACTGTGCAAGGATTGCTGGTGTGGACAGCTCTGCCCTGACATCCTATCTTACCCACAATGCCCCGAGTGACTATTTCCTGGTTAACAGGCAGACTTCTGCAGCCAGAGTCCAGTAAAACTCCATATGTCATCAATCATGAAGGGAAACTTTGCCAGAGCTTACCTGGAGAGCTGAGAACTCTGCAGTTTGAGATGGTGGTTTCTACATCCCAAAAGGATGCTGAAACCTGTGTCAGACATCTCTGAGAATTTAAAGCTGCTCCTTCTACCCAGGGTACCATCAGGAAGAAGGAAGCTTCCCCCTCTATCCTTCTTGAGTTCTTGTGGCTGAGCTAATAATAAAATTGACACAAGAGAGATTAACAGAAGAAGAGATGAGTTTAATTCATGTTCACGGAGGGCTCATTGAAATGGGACCTAAGAAGTAGCCAAAGAAGACAGCTTTTATACTTTTTAGAAAAGAAACAATAAATTTGAGAGGAATTGGCAGGAGGAAGAAACTTAGGTTTGGGTGCTTAATTAGTTAGGAATTTAAGCAAAGTTTGGGTTTGGGTGGAAGATTAGTAAATAAGTAATAAAGTTTGTCTACATAGGCTTCTTGGCTTTGAATTCCCTGTCTCTGGTCATAAGGATGTCCTACCTTTTGGAGAAGGAAATGGCAACCCACTCCAGTACTCTTGCCTGGAGGATCCCATGGATGGAGGAGCCTGGTAGGCTGCAGTCCATGGGGTCACAAAGAGTTGTACACGACTGAGCAACTTCACTTTCACTTTCTACCTCTTAGTATAGGGAGGGCACTTTTCATATGGGAGATTTATTTCCTACTTTCAGGGAGACAGAAAGAAAGGTCAAAGTGTCCGTCTTGCATAATCTATTTCTTAAGTAACTTTAGTTCAAAAATAATATGCCATTGAGACATATTCTGGGGTGGCCTGCCCTGGGCCCCAACAGTACACTCACACATACTGCTTGTGTCCTATGTCTATCTTTTCATCTTTAGGGTCTACTTAATAAATATGTAATGAAAAACCAACCAAAACTTGGTAAAAACCTTTTCAGAAATGATTGCCTGAAATCTCTAATTCATAGGTTTTTCAATTTCTCTTACTAAAAATTCAAAGTTTCTTAATGGAATATTTATTAAAGTACACTGGGATATAGTCCATTCTTGTCTTGGAATCAAAACAATGTCAATGCCTCAACCAGAATTTGTGATGAACCATGTACAAATCTTCAGATCTGGCTTGAGGTGGCCTAGGTGGCCTATAGGCCCCAAAAGGAAAGTACCATTTCTCATGAAGTCCCAGAAACAGGATGGTGAGGCCATAAGATGATGTCTCTTTTTACACACCAGTTCTGTAGCCCAGGTAGAGCTGCCACCCATTTGAATCATGGCAGACAGGTTTTTCCTAAGTATGGCTAACAGAATCACAAACTATAGCACCCCATTCAGTCCATTTGTGTGTTTTTTCCTACCAAAACAAAACTCCTCCATTAAAACTGAACAGCAATTGGACAATTTCTTAAATCTTAAATCTCTAATCTCATGCATGAAAGGCAACCTGCAATTTAGAGCAAGATTTGAAGAGGTAGACACACCTCATAGACTTTTTTCTTACCAATCTGCTTCAATAGATGGGAATCTTTGTTTAAGCTGACTCCAGGTCTTTCTTTGTGTTTGAAAAAAACACTAGTCTTTTGTGGTTTCTCCATGTCCCAGTTGCAACTTCAGGAACTCTGATAAGTGTCACCAAAGTTGTAATTTATAACTTTTAGGAGGCCCAGGCTTCCTCTGAGTGAGACATTTATCAGTCCTTGTTATCCAACCACTCGTTTCTTTCTTGTTGCTCTATGTGGTAAAGAAAGCAGTTTTCTGTTCCTGGTGACTTGCCAAAGCAGTGAATAAGACAGCAAGATTATGGTCATAGCAGGTTCTTCCAAACCCCTTCCCTGCGGTCCTTTTCTAAACAGGAGTCACTGATTTCCATATTTAAAGAGGCTGATCTATTTTGTACCATCACGAGACAGAAAGTAGCTTAAGGAATAAATTTACTGTCAGAATGCAGCAGATTCTCCTACTTTCAAAAGTTTCCAGGACTTCCCTGGTGGTCCAGTGGTGAACAATCCAGCTGCCAGTGCAGGGGACACTGGCTCAGTCCCTGGTCTGAGAAAATTTCACGTGCTGAGGAGCAGCGAAGCCTGTGTGCTGCAGCTGCTGAGCCCCTGAGTCTGGAGCCTTGCTCCCCAACAGGAGAAGCCATTGCAATCGAAAGCCCGCACACCTCAAGGAAGAGCAGCTCCCCGCTGCCCACCCCATCCACCAAAACTGGACAAAGCACAGACAAAAGGAAACAAAAACCAAAAACCCACACAGAACAAAACAAAAAAAGTTTCCAGATTACTTTTAAAAAAAAGGATCAATTTTATTTTATTTTGGCGGCTGCTGTGCACAGCCTTTCTCCAGCCGCAGCGAGCAGGCTCAGTGGTTGCAGCGTGTGGTCTCCAGAGCATGTGCTCAGAGTCTGCACAGGCTCAGTTGTCCCAAGGCATGTGGGAAGTCCTCCCCAGACTAGGGAAGGAACCCATGCTCTCTGCGTTGACAGGGGGATTCTTAACCACTGGACCACCAGGGAAGTCCTCCAGACTACTACCACAGCCATATTAATTTCTTGAAATTAATGTTTACTTTTATCTAGAAACATATAGCTTTAAATATTAAATTATTGCAAAAGTCTCATAAGGAAAAACAGCTACCCTTGTCCAGTTAAACTTTAAAACTATTGTTAGTTCCTTCTTTTCTTTACTGTTTATTTTTCTATGGATATGCATATATGTAATTGGTTGGAAGACTTAACTATGGGCTTTCTCATTAGTTAAATGGATATTGCCTTCTTGCTACTTCCTTCTTTTTGCCAGTACTCAAATTCTTGGTTAAATTCATTTCCAGTATTATGACTATATAAATACTGTTCATTGAAAAGCCAAAAACTATTCATTCCTCCTTTCCTATAAACATTTTGATATTATTAGGGTTAATAATTGCTCCTCTGCCCCTCTGCCCTCTTTTGCTGAAATGTCTTGGTTCTAATGGTCAGATTCTTAACACAATTGTGCACACAGTTAAATGTATCAGATAACTTCTCAGATAACTTTCAGACAACTTTTCTGCCTCCATTATCTTGATCCAAGCAAATGTCTTACTCTCTGGGCCAGTTATATAGCTACAGCTCTGGAATTTCCCTTCATAAACCTGGAAATTGCCTGTGTCTGAGTCCGATACTTATATGACATGACTTTCTCTTTTGGGGTTTATTAACTCCCTAATTTTTCATGGCTCACATTTTCAAATAGCTTCTTGAGAAAAAAATACATGGGAGAAAAGTCTTTTGAAACTTTTCAAGCCTGAATTTTCCTTTATCTTCATAGCTGGTAGATAATTCAACTGGGTATAGAATGGACTGAAAATGTTTTTTTTCCCCTTAGAATTTTGAACACATTCTTCCATATTTTCTAGTTCCCTATATCACAGCAGAGGAATGGCCCTTCTTATTTGTAGTTATTTTGATATAACTTTTTCTTTCACTTTAAAAACCTCTATTCATCCCTGGTGTTCTGAAATGTTATCAAGATGTGGACTGTATCTTTTGTACTGCCACTCAATGAGCTCTTTTAATCTTGAAACTCAAGTCTTTTGGTACAAAGAATTGTTTATAAATTATTTGCTTGAAGAATATCTTCCTTTCTTAATTTTCTGTTTTCTATTTCTAGAATTCAACTTGTTCTCATCATTGTTTTTCACCTTGAGGATCTTTTTCAAATGTCTGTGAATCTTAGGCTGTTTGTTAAGGTTTGATTCAATCACTAAAAAGTTAATCAGGGCTCTTTGTGCATATGTAGGATTCTTCTGGTGATCTTCACTGTAGGACAGTTGTTCTCAATAAGGACAGATCCCATAAAAGGCATTTTGGAAGTTGTGAGAATTTTTAAAAGAGTTATTGGGGTTCTGTGACATAAAAAGAGAAATACATATTTGGTCTTTGCTCCTGGTTCCTGACACAAAGCTCCAAAAACCTTTCCAATTTCCTGAGTAATAAGCATGCTGCCGCTGCTGCTCTGCTTCAGTCGTGTCCGACTCTGTGTGACCCCATAGATGGCAGCCCACCAGGCTCCCCATCCCTGGGATTCTCCAGGCAAGAACACTGGAGTGGTTGCCATTTCCTTCTCCAATGCATGAAAGTGAAAAGTGAAAGTGAAGTTGCTTCGTCATGTCCGACTCTTAGCGACCCCATGGACTGCAGCCTACCAGGCTCCTCTGTCCATGGGATTTTCCAGGTGAGACTACTGGAGTGGGTTGCCATTGCCTGCTAGGAGTGTCTTACTCACTATGCAGGATGGTTACCAGAAGGTCCAAGTCATGACTAGAGGCTTGGGAATTTCCTCACCGCCTATCCTCTGGGGAGAGAAGAGGTTAGACATTGAATTAATAATCAATCATGTCTACATGCTGAAGTTGCTATAAAAATTCCCATACTATAGTGTTCAGAATGTTTCTGGGTTGGCAAACACATTGAGGTGCTGGGAAGCTGTGCGTGTGTGTTAGTTGCTCAGCTGTGTCCTACCCCATGGACTGTAGCTTATGGATGTAATCCTCCAGGCTCCTCTGTTCTTGGAATTCTCCAGGCAAGAATACTGGAGTGGGTAGCCATTCCCTTCTCCAAGCGTTGGGAGGGTCGTGCATCCCAAATTCCTTGGGGACAGAAGCTCTGGCACTCAGGACCCTTCCAGAATTCACCTTATGCACTTCTTCATCTTGCTGTTTGTCTGTATCCCTTATCATACTCTAAAAAATAAACTTTTAAATGTCAGCTAATGTTTCTCCAAGTTTTGTGAGCCGCTACAGAAAATTATCAAACATGACGAGGGGGTTGTGGAAATCCCAATTTGATCAGGAGTACAGGTGACAACCTAGGATTTGTGATTGGTGTTGAAACTGGGGGCAGTCTCGTAAGACTGAGATATTAACCTGTGGGATCTGCACTAATTCTGAGTACTTAGTGTCAAAACTGAATTGTAGTATGCCTAGTTGGTGTTGGAGAAATTAGTAGGTGTGAGGGAGAACCTCACACATTCGGTGACAGAGTGTTGTGAATGTAGAGAAATGAAGTGGCCTGATAGTATATAGTATATGGGGGACAAAAATGCTAGCTGACTTGTCGAACAGTCGCATAAAACAAAGACTGCCATAGGTCTAGGGTTGCCAGATAAAATAAGGCCACTCAGTTGAATTTCAAATTTCAGATAAGCAACAAATATATTTTTTGTATCAGTATGTCTCAAATATTGCCTTTTTATTTGGCAACTTCATCTGTGTTCTATTTCACTCTTAATGTCCTCCTGGACAGTTATGAAGTCATTTTTAGTGATTTGATTCAGGATATCAACACTATTTAATACAAACACACCAATTATTTTTTGCGTATATTTGCTGTACCTTGAGATTTCCATAGATTTTCATTTCTTCTTTTTTTCATTTCTAAGAATGTAGCTACCATATAAAACCAGGGGTGACTGGACTTTGTCTTGTTTTGAACTTAACCAGAGGTTGTTGTTCACCATTTAGAGAGACATATCACTGACAATAGCCCTACTTGTGATCAAATATGCTGATGTTAGTCTGCAGTTTACTTGTCTTACTCATGGTGATTCAAATATACGAAATACAAAGAATCATAAGAGATGACTAGTAACAATTACACTCCAACAAATCGAACAACCTAGAAGAAATGAATAAATTCCTAAAAACAACAATCTGTCAGGACTGAATCATGATGCAATAGAAAATACGAACAGGCTAATTACTAGTAAGGAGGTTGAATGATTAATAAAAAAATCTCTTGAGGCTCAAATATTTGCTCCTGCTGAGACACTGGTGCAGCTCCAAGGCTCTACCAGCTCTTGATTTCTATGGATTCCAGCAACAGAGAGGACAGGATTGAGGCGATATGGGACTGATGGTGCTGGTCCCCTGACCTCCGGCCTGCTGGGAACAGGACTCCTAAAACAATAAATATGTCTGGAAGGCTGTGGTCCAAGGCTATTGTTGCTGGTTTTAATCAGGGTCTACGGAACCAGAGGGAGCACACAGCTTTCCTGAAAATTGAAGGTGTGTATGTCCAAGATGAAATTGAATTCTATCTACGCAAGAGATGTGCTTATGTGTACAAAGCAAAGAACAACACAGAAAATCCAACAAAACCAGAGTTATCTGGGAAAAGATAACTCACACTCAGGAACAGTGGCAGAGTTCATGCCAAAGTCTGAAGCAACTTTTGTGCTAAGGCCATTGGACAAAGGATTCATGTGATGCTTTTTCCTTCAAAGATTTAAATTTATTGAAAAATGAATAAAGTTGTGGATTTTAAAAAAACAAACAAATCTCTCAACAAAAGAAAGTCCATGGCCAAATGTTTTCACTGGTAAATTCAACCAAACATTCAAAGAAGAATTAGCACCAATATTTCTCAAACTTGTCACAAAATAGAAGAGGAAGGACTATTCCAATCTCATTTTATGAGGCCAGCATTACCCTGATGTCAAAATAAGACAAGGATCCACAAGAAAAGAAGATTACATGCCAATATCCCTGATGAACATAGATCCTCAACAAAATATTAGCAAATCAAATTCAATAATACATTAAAATGATCATTCACCATTATTAAGTGGGATTTATCCCAGGAATGCAAAGATGGCTCATCATCCACAAATCAGTCAATGTGATATACTACATTGAAAAAATGCAGGGTAAACATTGTGTGATCATCTCAATAGATGCAGAAAAAGCATTGTACAAAATTCAGCTTATGATTAAAAACCCTCAACAAAGTGGGTATAGAGAAAACATGTTTAAACATAAAAAGGCCATATATGACAAGTCCATAACTAGCATCATACTTAATGGTGAAAACTGAAAACTTTTTATTTAAGATCAGGATCAAGACAAGAATTTCCCCTCATCACTTTTATTTAACATAGTATTGAAAGTCTTAGCCAGAGCAATTAGGCAAGAATAAGAAACAAAAGTTGTCCAAATTGGAAAGGAAGAAGTAAAACTGTCACTATTTGACATGGTATTATATGTAGAAAACTCTGAAGACTCCATCAAAAAATTGTTATCTAATGGACAAAAAAATTAGTTATCTAATGAACAAATTCATGAAATTTGTAGGATACAAAATCAGTACACAAAAATATGTTGCATTTATAAAACAGTAATAATGAGCTATTGGAAAGGGAAATTAATAAAACAATTCCATTTGCAATTGTACCAAAAAGAATAAAATATCTAGGACTAAATTTAGCTAAGGAGGTGGAAGACCTATGTACTGAAAAGCCCAAGACATTAATGAAACAAATTAAAGAAGATTCAGATAAATAGAGAGATATTTCATGCTCATGGACAGAAATAATTAATAACGTTAAAATGTCCCTAATACTCAAAGCAATGTACACATTCAGTGCTATCCTTATCAGAATCCCAGTGACATTTTCCATAGAAATTAAACAAACAATCCTAAAATTTGTATGGAACTATGAAATACTCTAAATAGCCAAAGTAACCTTGAGAAAGAAGAACAAAGCTGGAGGCATAATGCTTCCTGATTTCAAATTATATTACAAGCAATAGTAATCAAAGTAGTATGGTATTGGCATAAAAACTGACACATAGATCCATGGATCAGAATTCTGATAAAGGGATCAGAATAGGAGCCCAGTTTATAGCCATACTACCCTGAACAGACCCAATCTTATCAGAATAGGGAACCCAGAAATAAACCATATATATATAATACATATATATATATATGGTCAACTAATTTGTGACAAAGGAGCCAAGAATACACAATGGAAAAATTGGACAGTCACATGGAAAAGGATGAAAATAGACCAGTCTTACACCACATACAAATTAATTCAAAATAGATTAAAGACTTAAATATGAGACCTGAAACCATATAACTCCCAAAAGAAAACATAAGTGGTAATCTCCTTGACATTGGTCTTGATGATTTTTGAATCTGACACCACCACCAACAAAAAAACAATGAAAGCAAAAATAAACAAGTGAGGTAACATCAAATTAAAAAGCTTCTGCACAGTAGAGGAAATCATCAACAAAATTAAAGTCAACCTACTGAACAGGAAAAAATATTTGCAAATCATATATCTGATAAGGGACTAATATCCAGAGTATATAAAGACCTTATAAAACTCAATATAAAACTCCCCACAAACAACCCAATTAAAAAATGAGCAGAAGATCTGAATAGACATATTTTCCAAAGACATACTGATGATCACCATGTACATGATAAGAAGATACTCTACATCATTAATCATCAGGAAGATGCCAATCAAAACTGCCTACCCATGTCACTTTATACTTGTTAGAATAGATATTACCAGAAAAAATCAGAAATAACAAGTTTCAGTGAGAATGTGGATAAAAGGGATCCCTTTTGTGCTGTTGGGAATATAAATTGATACAGCCACTGTGAAAGTTCTTCAAAAAATTAAAAATAGAGCTACCATATTTTCCAGCAATTACACTTATGGATATTAATCTGAAGAAGATTAAAACATTAACATTAACTCAAAAGAATATAGGCACCTTCATGTTCATTGAAGCATTGTTTACAATAACCAAGATATAGAAACAACCTAAGTGTCCATTGATAGAGGAATAGATAAATAAATTGTGGTATATAAATACAATGGAATATCATTCAGCCATAAAAAATGAATGAAATCTTGCTATTTGTGACAACATAGATTGATTTTGTGGGCATTATGTTAAGTGAAATAAGTCAGAAAGAGACACACAAATACTGCTTTTTCTCTCTTATATGTGAAATCTAAAAAAGAAAAGAACCCTCCCTCCCAAGCCAAGCACATTTATAGAGAACAAATTGGTGGTTGCCAGAGGTGGGGATTGGGGAGTGGGAGAAATGAGCAAACTGTTTGTATTTTAGGTTAAATAAATTGAATTTAGAAACAGAGGAGAGAACTGTCTTCCCCTGAGGTAAGAGAAGTGAAGTTAAAAGTGTATGTGCAGCCCATGCTTCTCCACTTAGCCAGAGATAGGTAAGCTACTGATTAGAGAAATGATTTGGGAATGAGAACATGAGGAGAGAGAGTAGATCTGAAATAAATGCTCTGGGCAGTTTAAAAGGAAGAAATCATTAAGAAGTGAGAGACCCATCAGCAAGGGCCAACTTGGGTCTGCAACCTCTTATAAGAATCCTCTACAACAAAGGATAAGAAGCAGAGAAAGTTGAGTTGAGTGACCATGAGTTAGGAATTGGCATGGTAAGCCTGGCCAAAGATTTTCTGGAGGTGAAGGAATACCGAACAGAGTACTGAGGAGTTTTCAGTGAACTCTGTTTAGCCAGAAAGCAATGAATAAACTGGGTTGGAAGCTGTCCACTCCAAGAGAATCCCCATGGACAGAGGAGACTGGCAGGTTACAGTCCATGCAGTTGCAGAGTCAGACATGACTGAGCGCCTAAGCACAGGTCAGCACATGTTCTTTGCATCCAAAGATGGAGAAGCTCTATACAGTTAGTAAAAACAAGACCTGCAGCTGACAGTGGCTCAGATCATGAGCTCCTTATTGCAAAATTAAGACTTAAATTGAAAAAAGCAGGGAAAACCACTAGGCCATTCAAGTATGACCTAAATCAAAGTCCTTATGATTATACAGTGGAGGTGATGAATAGACTCAAGGGATTAGATCTGGTAGACAGAGTGCCTGAAGAACTATGGACAGAGGTTCATAATCTTGTACAGGAGGCAGTGACCAAAACCATCCCAAAGAAAAAGAAATGCAAGAAGGCAAAGTGGTTGTCTGAGGAGCTTTTATGAATAGCTGAGGAAAGAAGAGAAGCGAAAGGCAAGGGAGAAAGGGAAAGATATACCCAACTGAATGCAGAGTTTCAGAGAATTGCAAGAAGAGATAAGGCCTTCTTAAATGAACAATGCAAAGAAATAGAAGAAAACAATAGAATGGGAAATACTAGAGATGTCTTCAAGAAAACTGGAGATATCAAGGGAACATTTAATGCAAGCTTGGGTACGATAAAGGACAAAAAAGATTAGCTTAGGGCCCAACAGAAGCAAAAGAGATTAAGAAGAGGTGGCAAGAATACACAAAAGAACTATACAAAAAAAAGCTGTTAATGACCAAGATAACCATGATGGTGTGGTCACTCATCTAGAGCTGGACGTTCTGGAGTGTGAAGTCAAGTGGGCCTTAGGAAGCGTTACTCTGAAGAAGGCTAGTGAGGGTGATGCACTTCCAGCTGAGCTGCTTAAAGTCCTAAAAGATGATGCTCTTAAAGTGCTGCACACAAAAACTCAGCAGTGGCCACAGGACTGGAAAAGGTCAGTTTTCACTCCAATCCCAAAGAAGGACAATACCAAAGAATGTACAAACTACTGTACAACTGCACTTATTTCACATGCTAGTAAGATTATGCTCAAAATCCTTCAAGCTAGGCTTTAGCAGTACATGAACCAAGAACTTCCAGATGTACAAGCTGGGTTTCAAAGAGGCAGAGGAACCAGAGATCAAATTGCCAACATTTATTGGATCAGGGAGAAAGCAAGGGAGTTCCAGAAAAACATCTACTTCTGCTTCATTGACTATGCTAAAGCCTTTGGTTGCATGGATCATAACAAACTGTGGAAAATTCTTCAAGAGATGGAATTAACAGACCACCTCACCTGTCTCCTGAGAAACCTGTATGTGGGTCAAGAAGCAACAGTGACAACTGGATCATGGAACAACTGTCTGGTTCCAAATTGGGAGAGGCGTAAACAAACTGTATATTGTCACCCTGCTCATTTAACTTCTATGCAGAGTACATCATGTGAAACGCTGGGCTGGATCAATCACAAGCTGGAATCGAGATTGTCAGGAGAAATATCAACAACCTCAGATATGCAGCTGCTACCACTCTAATGGAAGAGAGTGAAGAGGAACTAAAAAGCCTCTTGATGAAAGTGAAAGAGGACAGTGAAAAAGCTGGCTTAAAACTCGACATTCAAAAACTAAGATCATGTCATCTGGTCCCATAACTTCATGGCAAATAGATGTGGAAAAAGTAGAAGGAGTTGCAGATTCTTCTTCCCAGAATCACTGCAGACAGTGACTATAGTCATAAAATTAAATGATGTTTGCTCTTTGGAAGGAAAGCTATGACAAACCTAGACAGTGCACTAAAAAGCAGAGACCTCACTTTGCTGACAAAGGTCTGTATAGTCAAAGCTATGATTTTTCCAGTAGCTATGTACGGATGTAAGAGTTGCACCATAAAGAAGGCGGAGCGCTGAAGAATTGATGGTTGCGAATTATGATGCTGGAGAAGACTCTCACTGAAAGTCCCTTGGACTGTAAGGAGATCAAGTCAGCCAAGCCTAAAGGAAATCAACCTTGAATATTCATTGGAAGGACTGATGCTGAAGCTAAAACTCCAATACTTTGGCCACCTGATGTGAAGAGTGGACTCACTAGAATAAAGACCCTGATGCTGGGAAAGATTGGAGGCAAAAGGATGAGAGCAGCAGCGGATGAGATGTTTAGATAGCATCACTGATTCAATGGATACGAATTTGAGCAAACTTAGGGAGATAGTGGAGGACAGAGGAGCCTGATACACTATTGTCCACGGGCTGCTAAGCACTCCTATTGTTCAGTGGGATTCATGTGAAGTAACTGAAATAATTTATGAAAAGTGCTTAGCAAGTTGCCTGGCACAGAATAATTGATTACCAAATGGTTGTTGACATTGTTCAGTTGTTAATTTGAGTCCAACTCTTTTTGATCCCATGGACTATAGCATATCAATCTCCTCTGTCCTCCACTATCTCCCTGAGTTTGTGGCTGGGCTTCCCTTTTACCTGCTATGAATCCACCTGCAATGTGGGAGACCTGGGTTCGATCCCTGGTTTGGGAAGATCCCCTGGAGAAGGGAAAGGCTACCCACTCCAGTATTCTGGCCTGGAGAATTCCATGGCCTGTATAGTTCATGAGGTAACAAAGAGTTGGGCACGAATTTCACTTCATTTCACTTCACAGATGAGGCTACAGAAACTCAAAGATATGCAGATGACACCACCCTTATGGCAGAGAGTGAAGAAGAACTAAAGAGCTTCTTGATGAAAGTGAAAGAGGAGAGTGAAAAAGTTGGCTTAAAGGTCAACATTCAGAAAACTAAGATCATGGCATCTGGTCCCATCACTTCATGGTGAATAGATGGGAAAACAGTGGAAACAGTGGCTGACTTTATTTTTCTGGGCTCCAAAATCACTGCAGATGGTGATTGCAGCCATGAAATTAAAAGATGCTTACTCCTTGGAAGGAAAGTTATGACCAACCTAGACAGCATATTAAAAAGCAAAGACATTACTTTGTCAACAAAGGTCCATCTAGTCAAGGCTATGGTTTTTCCAGTGGTCATGTATGGATGTGAGAGTCAGACTATAAAGAAAGCTGAGTGCCAAACAATTGATGCTTTTGAACTGTGGTGTTGGAGAAGACTCTTGAGAGTCCCTTGGACTGCAAGAAGATCCAACCAGTCCATCCTAAAGGAGATCAGTCCTGGGTGTTCTTTGGAAGGACTGATGTTGAAGATGAAACTCCAATACTTTGGCCACCTGATGTGAAGAGCTGACTCATTTGAAAAGACCCTGATGCTGGGAAAGATTGAGTGTAGGAGGAGAAGGGGATGACAGAGGATGAGATGGTTGGATGGCATCACCGACTCAATGGACATGAGTTTGGGTAAATTCTGGGAGTTGGTGATGGACAGGGAGGCCTGGTGTGCTGCAGTTCATGGGGTTGCAAAGAGTCAGACACGATTGAGCAACTGAACTGAACTGAATGTGCCCAAAGTCACTGAGACAGAACCACATCCATACAGACAGGCTCCAGCGCTGGGGATTCCACCTGAATTCAAATACTATCCCCTTAAAAACTAGCTGTGGGGATTTTAAGTCGAATTGGGGATTGAGGGAAAGCTCTTTGGAGGTCATCCCGGCTAGGGCTGTATGAGGAAAGCAGGCTGCACAGGCAGCAGTGAGGCAGGAAGCACTTGGCTCCCTGCCCGAGACACACACAGGTGGTAGTCTCACTAGATCAGTGTGCCTGTCACATCATGGGCTTGCCATCAGGGGACCCAGGTTCAAGTTCCTGGCCTGCTGCAATCTCCCTGTGTGGCTTTGAGTGGTGGCTAATTTCTTACTGCATACTGAGGGGGAAAATTTGACTAGACAGGCCTACAGTTTTTCTCAACTTTAAAATGCTGGGATTCCCCCCAGAGGTATTTGTGATGTGGAAAAAAAGGCCTTTTCCTTATGTTTCAGGGAGGTGTTTTTTTAGGTCAGGGGTCCCTTCCTAATGCCCTGAATTTGAGCATCTTAAGTTTCTGTCTACCCAAGGGCAGGCCTCTCCTATGCTAGGCTGTGGAAACAGAAGGGTTAAATAATACACCCTGCTCTGCTTCAGGCTGGGTTCTAAGGACCCACTCTTGTTTCCGCTTTGCTGGCTGGCAGTTGTGACTCTCTGTGATTAAGTAAACACCCAGGAACAGGCAGCCCCAGACTTCTCCCATCAGATTCGCTACTTTTTTAAAAATCCTTCTTTTGGATACAAGCTTCTTTGAGCTCATCTTTGGAATGGAAATGAAAGCATTACTGTGGAACAGGCAGAACAGGAATTGCCCATCAATCAAACTACAACTAGAATATGGAATCCCTGGGCCTGGAGCCTGTGTTGTTTAGTCCTGGCTTACTGGTCTCCTTGCCTCCCTGTCTTCTTCCCTCCCTCTCACTCGTGTGGTCTACCTTCCCTCGTTGACCCCCGCGAGGTAGCCCCACTCCCACCAGGAGCCTCAGGAAAATGAGACCCCCACCCCCACCAAGAAGTGACCATCCCTGGGGACAAGAATCGAGTGAGTATGTGTGTGGACGGTGAGGAATAGGAGCCGGAATGGTGCTGCTGCGGCAATGACCTCAACAGTATTTCTTCTTTGCTTCCTCCAATCAGGTTGCACACTTCAACCTCAGCTGTCATTCCAAGTGAAGACTGTAGCTTAGATTTTAGCTTTTTCCCCATCTCCATGGCCTGACATATTTTTTCGGGGGGAGGTCAAGGATTCATTTTACCTCTGGGTTTATTTCTCTTTGTGTCTCTTCACCTATCTGGAGCTCATCTTCCTCATCTACTCCCTACAAACTACAAGAAAACAAACAAATGAAAAAGCAAATATGAGTCTCCTCCCTCACTTAACCATCACTTTCTCTGCCTCTCCTTTTGCAAATTTCTTGAATGCATGAGTCTGTCCTTGCTGTCTTCACTTCATCATCTCCTGTTTGTATCTGACTCTACAGGGCAGTGAACTGTCCTCACGGTCCCCCATGACCTTCTCATCACTCAATCCCAAGACCTTTTTTTAGTCCTCATCCAATTTAACCTTTTGACAACATGTGACATGCCAGACAGCTGTGCCTTCTCTCCTCTTGGTTTCTGTGACCAATCTTTTTACTGCTTCACCTACCCCTCAGAAATAATCACCTCCTTCTCGGTCTCTTTTGCCATGTTTTCTTCCCTGGCATGGACACAACATATATGTGTACCTATACATGTGTGTTCATTGCTCAGCTGTGTCCAGCTCGTTGTGACCCCATGGACTGTAGCCCACCAGGTTCCTCTGTCCATGGAATTCTCCAGGCAAGAATACCATTCCCTTCCCCAGGGGATCTTCCTGACCCAGGGATTGAACTCAGATATCCTCATTCGTAAGCAGGGAAATACTGAGCCCTTGTCTTCTCCTGAAAAGAATTTAAACAGACTATAGACAGATACACTTTATTAGAGTAGCCAAAAAAAAAGGAATGAGATGGAAGTGGTGGGGAAGAGTAAATTGTAGCCATAATACATGAGGAATGTAAAACTTTATCCAAAAGGTTCTATAAGGGCATTAGTCTACCCAACAAATCTGATTGTGTGACTCTCCCATCAAAAAGTCCTTGAGTACCCATTATTGCTCAACTTCTTAGCTTAGCCTTTTAGTTGTTTATTTATTTGGCTGCCTTGGGTCTTAGTTGCAACACACAGGATCTTCGTTGTGTCATGCAGGATCTTTCGCTGTGGCCCACAGGCTCTCTAGTGGTGGTGTGAGGGCTCCAGAGGGTGTGGGCTTCGGTGGTTGTGGCTTGCAGGTTTATTTGCTCCACAGCATGCGGGATCTTAGTTCCCTGATCAGGAGACGAACCCACATCCCTTGCATTGCAAGGCAGATTCTTAACCACTGGACCACCAGGGAAGTCCCCATAGCCTTTCATACTTGGATCCTAGCTTGCTTTTCCAGCTTATTTACTACTCTTGGACCTTGATACAGCTGATTCCTCTGCTTAGAATATACTGTGCTCAACGAACAGAAAAAGAGAAACCCTAAACCAACTATATGAAAAGATACTAAACTTCATTAATCATCAAGGAAATATAAATTACAGCCACAATGCACCACTGCACACCCACTAAAATGGCTTAAAAAGACAGTGGAAAGTTCCAAATCTAGCCTAGTGAGAATGCAGAGCAAAGTGAATTCTCCTAAACTGCTGACAGAAGTGTAAATCAGTACAATTATTTCGGTAAATTGTTTGTCAGTGTTTAGTAAACCTGAACATGTGCATACAAAAATTAAAATTGTTTCTGAGGATAAGCATTTCTACGTATGGGCCATCACAAAGAATATGTGCCCGTCTTCGCTTACCAGGGCTCAGATTCTACCTGGACCATCTGTTGTTTAAAAATCACAAAACAAGTATTAATACAATATGGTGGAATGAAACTTGACAAAAAACTTTCTGGAAGCTACATTGTGAAGTAAATTTCAACTCTCTGCTTTGTTTCCATTTATTTCAAATGGTGAATTATTTTGAAAGAGATTTAAAGTTTTCTTAATCACATGCTGCAAAACAAAAGACTTTGGAACACATGTTTTAACAACCTAATAAATCTGTGGAAAGGTTTTATTCCATAAAAAAGAATATACCGGGCTCTCTCCCTCTCCCTCACTTTGCCCACTCAGCAAACATTGACTCATGTTTAAAGACAGTTCCAGCGTCACCTTTTCTGTGAAGCTTCCCCCAGCAACTCCTGTGATAACTTATTACTCTTTTTTGGTAGCAAATAAACTTCCACAAGCTTCAGTTTCTGCATCTGGACAATGGGAATGATAATGGAACCTACTTCATTGTAAGGATTAAATGAGACACACATGAAAAGTGTTTAACATACATCCTGGCATATTGTGTGCCTTTATTAGATGTTAACAAGTAGGTATTTTACCCTTTTTATAAATGGAAAAGACAATAACCAAGAAGACTAGGCTATTTTCTTAAGCTAATTAGGACCCAAGGATAGAGTTTAGAATAAGCCCCTGACTCCTCTTGCCTGGGCCATAGGCTATTCAATCCTTGCCCACAAAGTCTTGCAAACATTGCTTTTCATCAGTCCTGGCTGTTCCTCTCTGGAAAACCTCTCCTACCCTGAATGTCAGACTCTTCAAGTTTAGCACTACTAGGGTGCATGACTTTATCTGTGTACGTGTGAGTAGGATCGCTGTTTAGTTCTAATCCGGTTGCCTCAGTCTTGCTGAGATCATTGTCTCTGTGATTCACTGCTAAAACAGTTTGGTCTCAGGGTGCACTGGGATAGCCAAATGGATTCAGAAGTCAAGGAGAAGGCATCCCAGGGCCAGTGGTTAGCCAGGTACAGGGGCCACCAGACCCAGCTGCACAAGGCGTTTGCTGCCCCTGGTGACCTGACGTCTGGCTTGGCTGCTGGGGGTGGGTTCTCCAGGGCCACCTCCTCAGCAGTCCTCTGACTGGGCACTCGGCAGTGCGTGTGCACTTAGGCTTGTGTGTGCTCGGCTGTGTCTCTCTGTGTGTGACTATCCCTAGGACTCAGGGACTCTGTGGTTCCCCTAGAGGAATCTCATAATAATTAACCCAATACGAAGTGGAAGCTGGTACCCATGCATATCCAGAAAGACGAAATAGGAGGCTCTGGGAGGCCAACTGCCTCACACAGAGTCACTTGAATTTTAAATGATGTTCATAAGTGATCTGCCTCACCCTGAGCCCAGGCTGTTTCTGGCTTACTTTATACCCATCTCAGAAAAGCAGAAGAACACACGAGGGTTCTCGGATAACCACGTGAGACACCCTGCTGAGACACCTTCCCATGGCTCCAAGGCCACCCTGCACTTGCAGTGGGCTCCCAGTGAACATTCTTGGAGTGACCTGTCTGTGGAGGTGCCCTGAGGAGGGGGGATCACAGGCCTTGGAAAGCAGGAATTTCATATTACAGTTGGAAGAGTGGGTTTAGTGAGCATGTGGGGAGTGGTTTGTTGGTGCTGACAGGCTGTTAACCTGTTCTGGGATCTTAAGCAGCTTTCTCCCCATTTCTCCATTTTGGGAGAGATGACTTTAAGGTTCCTTTCTTTAATGAGAGGTTTTCATATGGTGTTGAATCTCTCCTTTGAGACAAGCATTATTAAAAATTTACTGTGAGCACACAGTGGCTTACATGTGTTTGGAGCTTCATTAATACTTTCCATTGCTTGTTTGCATTTGGAAGTGCATTTTAGCTTATTTTACACAGCACAGTTTTTTTTCATATTACATGGTAACTGAGTAAGGAATTTTTCTGGCACCTTGTGGCAGAACCCCCATCACTTTGAAAGCAAAAGTTTTACCACCTACGGGCCTCAAGGAGCAAAACAGGAAGGTGGTATCCACCAAGGGGACAGGCAAGGACAGGCCTGAAGAGAGGCGTGCGGTCAGCAGTCACCGAAGACTCCAAGGGGTCACAGCCAGACAGCCCAGAGAGCCAGCACAAGCAGGTGGCCTGCACGCGGGTCTGGTCGGGACCACACAGTGTTTTAAAGAATTAAAAATTGCTGCTAAAATTGAAAATTAGGATATTCCACATTAAAAGTCATTGCTTTGGGGTTCTGTTGAAAATTAGGAAGGGGCATTAACCCTGTATTCCTACTTGACCATCTTTTGTCAGATGCCCCTTTATTAGGGGGTCACACTGTCCAGTCCATCCCAGGGTCTGCTCCTCATGCTTCCCACTTCTCCGTCACTTGCATTTGTGGGCATGTTACCCTAGTATTCAGCCCACTGTGTCCATCTCTGCAGGAGCTGAGTCATGATCAACAAACTTACAGACAATTAAAATTCCTAAATGTGACTGCAATCTGACCCAATATTAATTGTACCACAAAGGAGCTGCCAAAAGATATGAGATTCTGTTCGTATTGTGGATCTTATTTTCCAGAATTGACTATGAAATCAGGCCCTCTCTGCTGGGATCACTTGGTCCATGTTCTAAGTATTTTAACTGCCACAACCACCACCTGCATGAGATAGCTCCCAATAGCCCCCTTTCATCAGGGAGAAACTGAGGCAGGTAGAGGTGAAGCAACTAGCTCTGTGGCCAGGGACTAGCAGGACTGGGATGGAAGCCATAGGCAGTCCTCCTCCAGAGAGTATCGTCCCGCCGAAGCCCCCGGCCTGCCCCCAACCACCTCTTGTCACTGGTGAGAGGCCGGCCAGTCATCGCTGCCTCACAGGGAGCAAGTGAGATCATGTGTGGGAAAGCACTTGGTAAACTGCAACGTGCTCTATAAATGTTAGTTGTTACTAGTAATTACTCTAACCTGCAGGTCAGGAGTCAAGCCATCAGCCTGTGGTGGAGGCTACCCGTTTCTCAGTCTCTCTCCAGCTATGACTCTGGTGGCCTCTAGATGGGGAAGGGTTGTCACTAGCACTGATTCTTGACATTCCAACATGATGTGAACAAAGAATCATTGAGACAACGCAGCAGGGTGGTAACTGAGGTGTGGGGCCGGTTTTCAAAGGCACAGACTAGTTTATTTCAACACTCCCTCCTCTCACCATGGAGTTAAACCCACCCACGGCCTGCTCCTGTTGGGAGGTCCAGGCTTACCCCATACCAGGGAGAACCAAAGGGTTTGTCACCCCGTATCTGAGCAGTTTCCAAGGCATTCATGTACAAGGCATGCAGTTTGTAGACTGCCCACAGATGCTGGCCAAAGGAGTAAGTCGGCATACAAAGGTGCCATCTGAGTCCCTCTGGTTTGTCAACCCACCTGGTCTTCCTAGACGTGCATCATTTTCAGTTCATATGGGGGCACCATGTAGGCTAGAGGGGCCCTGGTTTTGTAACCTAAAAAGACAGATGGCAGACTCCTTTGCTGTCCAGTAGCTCAACCACTATCTCCAGCTCCCAATTCTCCTCTTTGTCTGGGCCCCTGAGTCCCCTCCATGGCAGGCTCATCCCTTGCATATTCTCCCATGACTCCCCACCTCCTGCCCTCCCCGATCTGATCATAGACAAGGTGATCCAGGGCCAACTCCCAAGGTCCAAGGTCGGAACCCCATTTCCTTCACCTCTGGCCTCTGTCCCTGGGTTCCTTTTCGGGTAACCTCCTAGGATTCCTGCTTATACCTTCCAGTTCCCCAGCCCCAGGACTGGAGAATTCTCTTAAATCTGAAGCTTAGCCACAGATTCCTGGCTGTGGACAACCTGTCTGACCAGACCTCCAAATGTGGCTCTGTTGATATTGCCTGCACCCCACCCACCTGTGAGGCTACCCCCTGCTTGCTTCTACATGATTCACAGTCTGCTTCCACCAGAGCTGGGGACTACCCATGACAGTGACACCGGACCTCACCTGCCTGGCTGAGCATGTGGGATCAGGTTGGGCCAAAGGGTCACTGCCCGCAGCACCCATACCACCCCAGTAGTGAAGTTGTGCTGGTTCAGACCCTCCCTGCAGGACTGTCTTGTGAGTAAATAAAGGGCCACGTTCAGACAAGTCCAGAGTGATGAGCCAACAAAGCAATAGCTCTTGTGTCTTCCCAGTGCCCCGAGTCATCTACACATGGCACCAGCACACAGGAGGTGCTCAGTAAATAGTTACTGAACCATTTTGGCTGCAGATACTGTAGCCGTTCTTACCTGGAAGTTGATTCAGAATTTCTGTGGGTGGGTGTGGCGGTGGCTGGAGGGATTTAGAAAGTCTCCCCTCCTCCTACTGAGAATCACAAATGCCCCCACGTCCCCTTAGAGACATGTCCTCTTGGAATCACTGCACTAGAGTTTCTTTGGTGACTTTAGCATCGAGGTGACAAGCTCCAGATATGAGAAGGGGTAGATTCCTCTGTCTCCAACTTGCTGCTTTCTCCAGTACTATATGCTTTTATTCCTGTCAGCTTGGTTCCCTGCCTTTGGTCAGCAGATGGTTTTGGAGGACTGAGGTGTTTGTACCCTGAACTTGCCACAAGCTTGGGCTGGTTCTTAAGCCCCTAACATTGAGCCGAATTGGATTAGAGATTCAGCAGCCCTCATCTTCCTCATCTCAGACTCAAGCTGGCCTAGGAACTGAAGGGCAGTGGTCTTCAGAGGGTGCCCTATTCCACTCTGCCAGAGGCTTGTGGAAGCCCCCCTGAGATGCAGTGACCTCAGTGTCCAACTAAGGAGTGCCCAGTGCCAGCCAGTGGGACAGAAAGTCAAGCTTGGGATGTCAGGGGTGCTGGCTCTAACACCTGCTAGGCCCTCCCCTTACCCACAGGGGCAGACAGAATCAGGACACATTATCCCTGTTAATGTTCTGGTCTGGGAAGTGACAGGCACATAAGAGGTTCAACCCAGAAGAGAAGCCAGAAATCCTACTGTCCTGTGCACCCCCCACACACCCCAGGCTTTAAAGGGGCCACTCTGGGGCTTCTCCTGCAGCTGGGCTTTCTCCGGTGACCTCAGTCCTTCAGGGTTGTGCAAGTCTCTCTGCTTCCTCCCACACCCACATCCTACTCAGACTGGCAGGACCCTGACTCATGGCCACGTGATTGGGCAACCAGTTTTTGGAGACTGACCTTGGCAAGAGGAGCGGTGAGATGTGACTCAGGGCTGACTGGGAACAGCACCCATCAGGTGCGCACCCAGAAGGGTGTGTGCATGAAATAAGAGACTATAGATTGCGTTCTCTTTCCCCTCTTACTCCTCTGACCCACCTCTCCCCCACCCTCTGGAGCCCAGGGCCACACATTGCTGCCCCCTTTTCCGCAGTGGTCAGATCTTCTACCCCGTCCCCACCCGGGCTGAAAACCACGTGTCTAACTCTCCCCTTCTCAACTTCCTCACTTGGCCCCTCCCTTCCTTACACTTTCTCTGTGCATCTCACCTCTTTCCAAGCCCTTCCTCTGCATACCCCACACCCTTCCATGTCTTCCTTACATGTCTCCTCTTGGCCTGCTCACAGGCACGCGGGCACACACTTTTCTGGTGCCCTGATTTATCAGTATTTCCTCTCAGGTAGCTGTTGGGTTGAAGGGCACTGAGAAAGTAGGTCACTCTACCTGGGGAAGAATATCCTTGTTGTGTGTTGCTATCATTCCCAGGAACATCTGCGTCCCCCAACTGTAAGAACCGAGAAAGCTCTATGGTGGTAGGAGCTCCTCCATTGTTGACAGGTCAGTTGGGAGAAAGTCTGCAATTAGAGGAATCTTCCTCTATTCACTATCAAATCAGGCTTTGCATCAAGAGAATTACTCAGATTGCCTAGAGAATTACCCAGATTCCCTGTACTCGGGCTCATCTCTCCACGCTTCTGAAACCCTGAGCTCAGAAATGCATGGGTTCAAACAGGGTGCTATTGCAACGCTGGCTAATGTGTGTTTGAGGTCTGGTGAAATTCTCAGCATAGTCCCCCATCTGTTAAAACTGGTGTATGTCCAACTCTGTCTTTTCAGTCAGATGCTCTCAATCTGACTGTTTAACATATTGTGGTTGAGAAAGAGAAAAGAAGGGGAAAAACAACACTTTTCTGTAAGCATAATAATATTTTAACATGAAGTTGACTAAGAAAAGGCTATAAAACACATTAAATGGATATATACATAAATGTCCCAGAGAATCTGGTAATTTCTTAGAAATGAACTAAATGATTACTCTGTCATGAACTGTGAATGTAATAGAGTTGCAGACAGAAAAACTGAAAATGTTTTTCTGGAATGTTTGGTATACACAAATGATCCGAACACATGTACCTAACTGTGTTACTAATATGATAGAAACACTAAAGAATTGCTAATATGTAATTTTTAGAACTGTTCTGCTTCCATTTTACGTGGGGGAAAAAAAACGAGATTTTGTCAAAGGGTGACTTATACTGCAAGATTCCTGAATAGGACCTGAATGTGGAACTACGGCTGGGATGCCTGAAGGCAGTGTGAGGCCCAGCGCCTGGGTGCAACAGTGCCTGTGAACCCCACCCAAGAGTTCAGCTCAGTCTGTGCAGCAGGTTGTCAGTTTGAAGTTTTGTCGACATTTGCAATCTGATGTTTGGAAAAGCCAGAGACAATCATGCAAGACACAAAGAACCCTGGAAACTACCCAGCTCAAGTTGTTGGGCCTGCAGTTGCCCAGCTGCACGGCCCAGGGTATTTTCTGGGCCATTTTTGTGGCTTGGCCTGGGATGTTAGAGGGAGTCAGTATGTGGATAAGAGTGCAGATTTTGGAGTCTCGCTTGGAATCAGCTCCTTATGTCTATTACTTGGCAGCTGTGCGAACTTGGGCAGGTTACTTAAGCATTCTGATCTGGATTTCCTTACTTGTGCAGCAAGATAATAATGAGGAGGAGAGGAACTAGCATCACTGAAAGAGTACCCAGCATCTAGCAGGCACTTAACAAGCATTAGTTTTTTAAATTACTTTTACTATTTAAAAAAAGGTCTCAGAAATCACACTGGACTGCTAGTAAAGTCTGTTAACTGTGATATGATAATATGAGCTTTATTATTATTCTCATTTGTCTTCTTATTTGGTGGTAAAATAAGTCTGGAGGTATGAAGTCCAAAATTGGTAAGTGGAACCCATGATAATCACTCTGTCCATCTGCTCTGCTATCCATAGTGCTTGGCTTCCATCTCTGTGTTGTTCATGGTCTAGTGGAGCTGCTGAAGATCCAGCCATCATATTAATGTTCCAGGCAGGAAGCAGAAGGACGTGTGGAAGAACAAAAAGAGAGAAGCAATTTCTAGCTGGCTGTTTCCCTTTAGCTTTTTTTTTCTGTGCACTGCAAGGACTGATGCTTAAGCTGAAGCTTCAATACTTGGCCACCTGATGCAAAGAGCTGACTCATTGGAAAAGACCCTGATGCTGGGAAAGACTGAAGGCAGGAGGAGAAGGGGATGATACAGGATGAGATGGTTGGATGGCATTACCGACTCAACGCACATGAGTTTGAGCAAATTCCTGGAGATAGTGAAGGCAGGGAAGCCTGGTGTGGTGCAGTCTGTGGGGTCACAAGAAGTCAGACATGACTGAGGGACTGAACCAAACTGCCTCCACAATAGCTTCTACTCCCATTTCCTTAGCTAAAATAGTGTCACATAGCCATATGGTTTTAAAGAGGCTAAAAACAGTCATTCTAAATAATTAAAGTGGGGTTGCTTCACTCAGGAAGAAGAGGAGAGTAATACTGGTTGTGTAGACAAACAGTAGTTGTTGCCTAGTTATATCCAACACGATAAGGTTGTACTTTTAGATAGTCTTGATTAGTTGTCTTCATATGTTGAGAATTTGGAAAAATGCTGAGATGAAAAGTATCTGTAGATACATGAAGGCCACTAATGAAACTGTATCAGGTGCAGAAATTAATAAGGCTCTTCAGTACTTCATGAATTCTTTTGACAATTAATCTGCTCTGTTTGCTAAGTGTTAAAAACAATAACTGAGGGGAATTTTGGATTAACAGCCCCAGTAGAGCATCTCTTGCCTTTTCAATAAAATGTAAACCCATGGCAAGAAGTAATGATGGGAAAGCTTTTATCTACCCCAGAAATGAAACCTAATGGGCAGCACAAACCTAAAATTTCAAAGGAATCTTTAACATAGACATTAGACAAATGAAGTTTAAGACAAATCTTCATGTCATTTGGACCCTGAAACAGCATAGGTGAAAAACATAAGACTCTTCAGACTTCCCCATGGTTTACCTCTTGACTCAAAGACCCAGCTGACCCTCAACTGTGGGGTTACTGTGAGGTAATAAAGATTGATTCTCTTCCTCTCTCCTTGTTACTTTTTTGTGTATATTTAAAGACAACACCACCACAGAAGTTAACTAGCAGTAAGAAGTGGGATTTTGTGTGTGTGTGAGTATGTGTTGGGATACACCGGGGTGAGGGGCTGCCGTAGTACCTACATTCAGGGGGATATAATCCTTACAAGTAAAGAGCTATTAGAGTTGGCATTGAGAGGAAGAACTCTGTTGGAACCAATCAGAACTGTAGCTTCTCAAGAATCACATTGGTTGAAGTGTGCTAGGTTTAAATGGATGAATACCCACTAGAAATCAGAACTGGGCCAGCTGTTATGTATGCCAACATGTCTCTCAGCCATGGAGTTTGACCTTCACACAAATAGAAATGGAGCCAGGGAAAATCTACACACATTATCTGTTGTTAAATACCAAGTTTAAATAGCATTTACCTTTAAAAATGATTTAAATATGACGGAGAGACAGGATGGCATCGACACTCTGGAGCCAGACTGTCTGTGTTCAAATCCTGACTCCAGCATTTATAGCTCTGTGACCTTGGGCAATTACCTAACCTTGGTGTCTCAGCATTCACGTCTATAAAATGAGGATAGCAACGTTTCTTTCTTCACTGTTGTTGTGAGGATTGCATGAGTCAGTGTATGAGAAATGTTTAGGACAGTACATAGTAAGCACTCAATAAATGTGACCTATATTATAATGATGAAGATTATGATTAAAGAGAAAAACAATTTAGTATAGAACTTGTAAATAAATTACAGAAACCAGGGAAAGGAAATAGCTGGCTGAAGATTCAGAGGTCAAATATATCTTCAGAAATAATATACTGCAGGCTCTAAAAGAAAATTTCAGGAAGCTCTTTGGTATCTTCAGCAGGGTAAAAGAAGATGTGGTCTTTACAAAACAGGACAGAAACCCGCAATGAGAGACAACACAACTTTAAAATGTATGTTGAGCTAATGAACAGAACTGATAACATAGAAGATTAAAGCAGGAATTTGTGGAAAACAAACTTGAGGAATTCTTCCAGAACACAGAGGAAAATAGAAAAAAAAGTCATGTGGGAGAATATGATGGCTGTAGAGAACAGAAATTTGAGACATGACCTATAAACAATTGACTCTGAAGCAGAGAACAGAAAAATGGGACAGAATACTTCACTATGAAGTAAAAGAATATCTTCTGATTGCCAGAAAGAGAGACCTCTATGTTGATCAAAACAATTTGCTCCTTCTATACCAAATCAATGATAAGAGGTTCACTATTAAGGTGCACCCCAGCAAAATTTTCAAAGCATCCAGGATGAGGAGGTATGCTGAAAAACTAGACTGGCTATACACATCACCTTTGTAGTACGAAACACTTAGACAAAAGCATGATGGTTTGTCAGTGATATTATTATCTATTCAGAAAGTTAAATGCTGTTAATACAGAAGTTGCAGAAAAAATTTTCCAGAATTTATAACCGAGTTTAGCACCATGATCATCTTTTAAACTACTTTGCAAAAATAACAATTTCTTATTTTCCAGCAGTAAGCAGTGTACTGGAGTGCTTGCCTGTCCTGGAGTGGGGGCCTAGGAGGCTGAGTGACATCTTTCAGCCTCACGGGACTATAGAACAAGGCCTGGATTCCAGAACCACCAAAAGGAAGTCTGATGAATGCACCTCCCTTTAGGTTGAGACCTCAAAGGGGTGTCTGTACCCTAGGAGTAAGGTTGAATTAGGCATAAATAGGCTTTCAGGGGGATTGCAACTGAGCTTAAGTATTCAGTTTCTGAAATCGGGTTAGAGTGATCCCACGTTACTAGCGCTTCCAGGCACAAGGCAAAAGGAAACTCATTCTAGGCAAAGAGATAACTAAAGGTTTTTGTAGAAGAAAGTTTATAACTGACTTCAAATTCACACTAACATCTTGGAAACATCAGAACACGGAGAATAGCATCAAACATTTGAAATTAATACACTAACAAACATGGCAGCTTGCTTTTATTCAACTGGTACCTGATGGTAGAATTAAATTGACCA
Organism: Cervus canadensis; assembly: GCF_019320065.1. Classification (NCBI taxonomy): domain Eukaryota; kingdom Metazoa; phylum Chordata; class Mammalia; order Artiodactyla; family Cervidae; genus Cervus; species Cervus canadensis. The sequence continues at coordinate 9,580,773 of NC_057390.1, read as the reverse complement.
AAAGAAGTCTCCAAAAATATACTTTAAAGTTTAATTAGTAGGTGAAGTCAAAGCTATGGTTTTTCTAGTAGTCACGTATGGATGTGAGAGTTGGACTATAAAGAAAGCTGAGCCCCGAAGAATTGATGTTTTTGAACTGTGATGTTGGAAAAGACTCTTGAGAGTCCCTTGGACTGCAAGGAGATCCAACCATCCATCCTAAAGAAGATCAGTCCTGGGTGTTCACTGGAAGGACTGATGCTGAAGCTGAAACTCCAGTACTCTGGCCACCTGATGCGAAGAACCAACTCACTGGAAAAGACCCTGTTGCTGAGAAAGATTGAAAGCAGGAGAAGAAGTGGATGACAGAGGATGAGGTGGTTGGATGGTGTCACCAACGCAATGGACATGAGTCTGAGCAGGCTCTGGGAGTTGGTGATGGACAGGGAGGCCCGGCATGCTGCAGTCCCTGGGGTCGCAAAGAGTTGGACATTACTGAGCGACTGAACTGAACTGGACTGAAGTCAACTCATGAAAAACTTTTTAAGAAATCCTGCTGGGAATAAGCCACAAAACCAGAACAATGTGTTTGAATTTTATTTTTAAAATAATGGTATCCTGTACAAGAAAAAGGAATGCATTCTTTGCTTATAACTCAGGCAGAAACAATTTTTAATGTAACATTTGATAAATATGAAAGAATATTATTCACATATTGGTACAAAATAAAGCATGGTAACCATAAATCTGTGAGGCCACCACCCAGTTTATAAACTAGATTATTACCCTTTCTCTTGATGATCTGTGCAGGCTGCTTTCATTCTCCTGACTTCGTACTACCAAGGGAGAACCTCTGTCCATTTTTGTGCTTTTCATTTCCCTGCTTTTTCTCCCCCTTAAAGTCAAAGTAATATTTATTTAGTTTAAGATTAAATCTGATAATTAACAGTTTTGTTTCATGACTAGTACTAAGAGTGAAAGAAGAAACATGATTCGAAAAATAGTTATGTTTAAAATTTTAAAACTCTATATAGCCTAGAAATAGTTTATGTATATACATATATATGTATATATATATTTACATATGTGTGTGTATACATACACACACACACACACACACACATATATAGCTTCCCTGGTGGCTCAGATGGTAAAGAATTGCACGAGGCCTGGGTTTGATCCCTGGGTCAGAAAGATCCCCTGGAGAAGGGAATGGCTAGCCACTTCAGAATTCTTTCCTGGAGACTTCTATGGACAGAGAAGCCTGGAGAGCTATAGTCCAAGGGGTCACAAAGTGGCAGCTGCGATTGAGCAACTAACAACTTCATACACACACACACACACACACACACACACATATACATACACATATATCCTTAATGTGTTTTCTAATGCTGAGGAACATCTCCTTGAATAAATATGGGGTAGATCATGATGTCAAAATTGTTTGATAAGAATGGGATAGTTTTGGTTGTGATTTTTTTTTACTTGGTCCTTTTTGAACATGCTTTGAGATGGCTGGATGGCATCACTGACTCGACGGGCATGAGTTTGAGTAAACTCCGGGAGTTTGTGATGGACAGGGAGGCCTGGTGTGCTGCGATTCATGGGGTCGCAAAGAGTTGGACACGACTGAGCGACTGAACTGAACTGAACTGACTGAAGGTTAAGGGTAGGATGTGAAGAAATAAAAGTTATACTTTGGGGTATGAGAATTTAAACACTGCATGTGTGTTTGTCCCATTGTTCAGTTGTGTCCGACTCTGTGACCCTTTGGACTGTAGCCCTCCAGGTGCCTCTGTCCATGGGATTTTTCAGGCAAGAATACTGGAGTGGGTTGCCATTTCCTCCTCCAGGGGATCTTCCCGACCCAAAGATCAAACCTCCGTCTCCTGCGTTGCAGGTGGATTCTTTACGACTCAGCCATTGGAGAAGCCCTTAAGCACTGTACAAGGAGACATTTTCAGTGAAGATTTTGACCTGTAACAAATGGAAAGTTTCTGAATGAGCTCATTTTCTACCTGGCTGCCTGAAGAACTGTTCTGAATTGTTCCTTGAGGGGAGGGGGTGTGTGGAGAGAGCAAATTAGCCAAGATGGTGTGTTCAGGCTCTCTCGCCCCATGTTTTGCAAATAATGTCTATGTAACAGCTGAGGTCATTTGTAGCACCATGCATGTGCATCATGAGGTACTTGCTTGGTCTTTGTGCAGTACGCCTGTCTGTGAACTACACCTATAAAGAGGTGGCATTTTACTGCTGCGTCACGGCTGTGTCCGTTGGGTCAGTCATGAGAGGAGAGAATATAGTGTGTCTACTGCTACGGTGCTGAGCCAGCCAGGAGAGAGGTTGTGTTGTGTTATGCTATGGTATGCTGCTATGGTTGCTACGCCAGCCAAAAGAGAATAAATGTGTCTGCAGTTCCTACGAATTCAAGTTCCTCAAATCTCCTTCCAGTCTCTTAGCTTGCACCTTGCCTACCCTGGGTTCAGCGAACAGTGTGGACAGTGTGAACAGTGAGACAACTGGTGTCATGAACAGGATCAGTGACACATTCCTCCATTAATGCATCCAAACAAATGCCTTGTGGTGGGATGCAGGTCTCAGGACATGCATGTGTGCTCAGTTGTGTCTGACTTTTTGCAAGCCTATGGCCTGTAGACCACCAGGCTCCTCGGTCCATGGGGTTTTCCAGGCAAGAATACAGAGTGGGTTGCCATTTCCTCCTCCAGAGTATCTTCCCAACCCAGGGATCAAACCAAGGTCTCCTGTATCTCCTGCATTGCAGGAGGATTCTTTACTGCTTGAGCCATTGGGGAACCCCCACAGACTTCAGGGATCCAGATCATAGTCTTATATCTAGAAAGTAAGGGCAAGAAAATGTAAAGACCCCTTTGGGAGTAGTTACTAAAGTTGGAAATTTGATTGTCTTAGTAGCAAAATGTCAGCTTCATGTTTATGGCATGCTGAAATCTCTAGTAAGGGCCAATGAATCTCCATGCCAAAACTTTCATATACACATTGGCGGGGAGAAAGGAAGAGTAGAAGAAAGAGGAAAAGAGGAGTTTTGATGTGAGTCAAAGTCAAGGAAACAATTGGGCCACAGTGGTAGAATCAGTAAAGGATTAAAAGTTTCCTGCATTAGTTCTTTTTACCTCTTGCTATTTCTTTAGATTCTTTCTTTTGGGACCTCTTGGCTCTTGGTCCTCTTCCTTTAGAGCATCTGGCTTAATTAAAGACTCTCTGCTCTGGGACAGGCCTTGGCTGCTTCTGTTTTAGAAGCTAGGAAAAAACACTACTACTTGGGTTAAGACTAAGTTTGGTCCAGGATTAAGTTTGGCCCTGGATTTAGTCTGGGCTTTGGACTATGGGGTTCAAAATCTTTATTGTGTCTGTTAATGGCCTGGCTGAGTTCACAAAGTTTAGGAGATCCATGTGGCAATTAGGGGGACAAAATCCTCTCATAATACACTATATGTGTTTATTTTCTCAGAAACTTATGGAAAGATGAGTAGCTGAACATACATTTGAAGATTTGTTGTTATAGGAATCTCTCTCACTTTCTATTGGGAAAGATTAACACTATATGATCAAAATAGTTTGCTGAGAGGTTTTTTTTTTGTTGTTGTTGCTGCCAAAAATAGGATTATTTGACGGAAAGGATCAAGAAATGGATTCTCTTGAAGAAATATGACAGAGAGAAAGCAATCCTTGACGACAGCACACTAGACAGTTGAATTGACTTAAATAACACACACAAGTGAATCCAAAGAGTAAAAAAAACACCTAAATCTGTATGAAAGTACTTGAATCATGGGTATTTCAGGCTGTCATGCATGACTTTCTTTGGGAACCTGATGGTCATGGCATATATGCTGGAAAACAACCCTGGAAGCACAGAGAAGCTGATGATCACAGACTGTAAAGGAGAGAAAAAAACTGATCTGCTTAGGTAAACAAAGTGTATGCAGAAGAGAAAGGAGCACTCACACAGTTCTTATTCCTTTTGTCTCCTGCATCATCACCTTTTCTTTCTATACAGACATTCTCCCAATGTCATACAAGCATGCCATAGTGTATCTCTCATTTCAAAATCATAAAATCTTCAAGTCACTCTTTATCACATTGGTATGTTTAGTTTCTTTAAAGCACTTGTTATCTGAATGTTCTTATGTATGTATTTACTTATTATTTTCCTTCCTAATCTAAGAAATTAGCTCCATGAAGGGAGAGATCTTATCTTCCTTGTTCACTGTTATTTCATCATAGTCCTAGAATAGTATTTGGCACATAGCTGGGGTTCAATAAGTACTTCTTGACTAACTGCAAGAGGTTGAGTGGCATGAAAATATGGGATATAATTTCTAATGTAAAAGTAGATTTCTTTCAAAGGTAATTATAGATTCCAAGGACAGAGGCTGAACTGTAATCCTAGGAATAATAGGAAAGGCAATTCCATAATCTAGTTGGTTATAGACAAAGGATGGCAAACAAATGGTGTGCCACACACTTCCCCATTCTGATTCTAAGACAGACATCACTAACATATCACAGCTCATTTTCATGCATAGAGTGTCTACCTCCTCTCTGATTAATGAATCCATAGTTCAAGTGGACGGATGAGATTTTTCCCTAGAAAAACAGTGTTGGTGGAAAACCATATTAATACGGAAGGCCAAAGTCCTTCTATAAATAATGCTGCTTGATTATCAACTCTAGATTGCAAATAAGGAAAAGAAAGAAATAGTTTCATAACTTTACTTTTACTTTTTTTCCTTCCTAAACAAACCAAAGGACCACACAGTTCATTCACTACACGTTCACTGATCAAGGAGCAGTTAGGGAGCGCAGCATTTAGCCAAGGGCAGATGCCAAAACCAAGTCAAGAAAACCTGCCTGGTGACTTCCAAAAGTACTAGACAGAAATATGCCCCACTGGCTATGACTAGCAGCTGTAACTCACCTATTTGAAGAGCTGCTGGCTTCAGAGATGTGCTTGGATAGAACAGGGAGAATGAAAAGAAAGCGTGGGTGAGGCTCAGAATGGGGCAACTCTTTGCCAGTTTCTGAATGTTTTTATTGGGTTGGCCAAAAAGTTCCTTTAGTTTTTTTTTTTTCCCCATTTATCTTTATTAGTAGGAGGCTAATTCCTTTACAGTATTGTAGTGGTTTTTGCCATACATTGACATTAATCAGCCATGGATTTACATGTATTCCCTATCCTGATCCCCCCTCCCACCTTCCTCTCCACCCGATCCCTCTGGGTCTTCCCAGTGCACCAGCCCTGAGTACTTGTCTCATGCATCCAACCTGGGCTGGTGATCTGTTTCACCCTTGATAATATACATGTTTCGATGCTATTCTCTCGAAACATCCCACCCTCGCCTTCTCCCACAGAGTCCAAAATTCTGTTCTGTACATCTGTGTCTCTTTTTCTGTTTTGCATATAGGGTTATTGTTACCATCTTTCCAAATTCCATATATATGTGTTAGTATACTGTATTGGTCTTTATCTTTCTGGCTTACTTCACTCTGTATAATGGGCTCCAGTTTCATCCATCTCATTAGAACTGATTCAAATGAATTCTTTTTAATGGCTGAGTAATATTCCATGGTGGATATGTACCACAGCTTCCTTATCCATTCGTCTGCTGATGGGCATCTAGGTTGCCTCCATGTCCTGGCAATTATAAACAGTGCTGCGATGAACATTGGGGTGCACGTGTCTCTTTCAGATCTGGTTTCCTCGGTGGGTATGCCCAGGAGTGGGATTGCTGGGTCATATGGCAGTTCTATTTCCAGTTTTTAAAGAAATCTCCACACTGTTCTCCATAGCGGCTGTACTGGCTTGCATTCCCACCAACACCATTCCAAAACTGAACCAGAAAGAAATAGAAGATCTTAACAGACCCATCACAAGCAAGGAAATAGAAACTAATCAGAAATTTTCCAGCAAACAAAAGCCCAGGACCAGATGGCTTCACAGCTGAATTCTACCAAAAATTTAGAGAAGAGCTAACACCTACCTTAATCAAACTCTTCCAGAAAATTGCAGAAGAAGGTAAACTTCCAAACTTATTCTGTGAGACCACCATCACCCTAATTCCAAAACCAGACAAAGATGCCACCAAAAAAGAAAACTACAGGCCAATATCAGATGAACATAGATGCAAAAATCCTTAACAAAATTCTAGCAAACAGAATCCAACAACATATTAAAAAAATCATACATCATGACCAAGTGGGCTTTATCCCAGGAATGCAAGTATTCTTTAATATCTGCAAATCAATCAATGTAATACACCACATTAACAAATTGAAAGATAAAAGCCATATGATTACCTCAATAGATGCAGAGAAAGCCTTTGACAAAATTCAACACCCATTTATGATTAAAACTCTCCAGAAAGCAGGAACAGAAGGAACATACTCAACATAATAAAAGCTATATATGACAAACCCACAGCAAGCATCACCCTCAATGGTGAAAAATTGAAAGCATTTCCCCTAAAATCAGGAACAAGACAAGGGTGCCCACTCTCACCACTACTATTCAACATAGTTTTGGAAGTTTTGGCCACAGCAATCAGAGCAGAAAAAGAAGTAAAAGGAATCCAGACAGGAAAAGAAGAAGTGAAACTCTCTGTTTGCAGATGACATGATCCTCCACATAGAAAACCCTAAAGACTCTACCAGAAAATTACTAGAGCTAATCAACAAATATAGTTAAGTTGCAGGATATAAAATTAACACACAGAAATCCCTTGCATTCCTGTACACTAACAATAAGAAAACAGAAAGAGAAATCAAGGAAACAATACCATTCACCATTGCAACAAAAATAATAAAATACTTAGGAGTATATCTACCTAAAGAAACAAAAGACCTATGCATAGAAAACTATAAAACACTGATGAAAGAAATCAAAGAGGACACAAACAGTTGGAGAAATATACCGTGTTCATGGACTGGAAGAATCAATATTGTGAAAATGACTATACTACCCAAAGCAATCTACAGATTCAATGCAATCCCTATCAAGCTACCAACAGTATTTTTCTCAGAACTAGAACAAATAACTTCACAATTTGTATGGAAATACAAAAAAAACCTCGAATAGCAAAAGTAATCTTGAGAAAGAAGAATGGAACTGGAGGAATCAACCTGCCTGACTTCAGACTATACTACAAAGCCACAGTCATCAAGACAGTATGGTACTGGCACAAAGACAGAAATATAGATCAACGGAACAGAATAGAAATCCCAGAGATAAATCCACAAACCTATGGACACCTTATCTTCGACAAAGGAGGCAAGGATACACAATGGAAAAAAGACAACCTCTTTAACAAGTGGTGCTGGGAAAACTGGTCAACCACCTGTAAAAGAATGAAACTAGAACACTTTCTAACACCATACACAAAAATAAACTCAAAATGGATTAAAGATCTAAATGTAAGACCAGAAACTATAAAACTCCTTTAGTTTTTTATGTAAAAATAAACGACACATTTTTTTTTCATTTTCGTCAAGAACTTTATTGAACAATGTATTTACCTCTTTGCTCCACTATCTTCTGCCATTTTTCAGGCAACTTCATAACTCCATCTTCCCAAAACTTTTGACATTTCTGAACAAAGAACTGTTCCAAGTGCCTATTACTGTCTTCCAAGAAACTGAAATTTTTTCCATTAAGAAATTTTGTAAAGACTGAAATCAATGGACATCCACAGGTGCAATGTCTGGTGAATATGTTGGATGAACTGGACCTTCCCAGTCAGAAGCACTTGCTCTTGCACTACCCTAATGGAAGATTATGCTTTTTATGTTTAATTCTGGATGCTTTTTGTCAAGTGTTGCTTTCAGTTGGTCTAATTGGGAGCAGTACTTGTTGGAGTTAATCACTTGGTTTTCTGGAAGGAGCTCATAAAATAGAGGACTTCCTTCCAATCCTACCATAAACACAGCATCACCTTCTTAGGTTGAGGACTGGTCTTTGGGTGTTTGGTGGTGGTTCATTTCACGTGCTCACAGTCTACTCCATTCCACATTAGTGGACAGTATCTTCTTTTCATCACCTGTCACAATTTGTTTTAAAGAGGGGATGTTTTTGTTACACTTCAGTAGAGAATCACATGCAGAAATACAGTCAAGTAGCTTTTGTTTTACTTATGTGGAATCCAAACATCAAAGCAATGAACATAACCAAGCTTGTGCTAATGATTTTAAGCACTTGATTTGGATACTTTGAGTACGTTGACTATCTCCTGCATAGCTTGAGATTGATTGTTCTCAATCAATGTCTCGATTTGATCCCTATCAACCTCAACTGGTCTACTTGACCATGGGGTATCATCCAGTGAGAAATCTCTAGCATGAAACTTCGCAAACCACTTTTGACCTGTAAGACCAGTCACAGCACCTTCTCCATATACTGCACAAATCTGTTTTTGCATTTTAATTGTGTTTTCACTTTTCTTGAAATAGTAAAGCCAAAATACTGATTTTTCCTTCTATCTTCACTATCAAAGTGGCCAGAGAAAAATTCACCAATATCAAGTTGTTTTTTTTTTTTTTAATGCATGCTGATATGACAGCTCTCCCAATACAATCTAACAAAATTGTTTCAAATGAAGTTAAGGACAACTAAGAACTACTTGGGCCATTTTACAGAAAAAACCAAATGAACATTTTGGCCAACACAATATTTGGGGAAAGAGGCAAATGGGGTAGGGATAGCAGTTGGGATGTTGCCTTTCATTAAAGAGTGGGCACTAATACTTAAATTGTAAACTGGGGCTTCCTGCAACAAGCCAGAGCCACCAAGTATTTAAAACTTACAATAGCCTGCATGGGAATAAATGTCAAGAAGCAGAGAGTCCCTCCCATTGTTCTGCTTCCTCCTCCACCACATACCCAAAGCACTGCCCAAGAACATGCAGCTGATACATGAGTACCTCCGGAACAGAACACTGCTCATGGCTAGTGGAGGAAAGTCTTTGGCCAAGAGGCAGAATTCTGCCCAACAGAAGTGATCTGAAGGAACACCATAGAAATCTTGTCAAGATAGTTAACATGTCAAGCAAACGAAGAAGCAAAACTATAGAGTAGAAGTAAGCTCTCCATTTGCTTGAATTCCCTGCTCTTGTCCCTGCTCTTGACCTCATAAAGCAGTGATGGGGCCCTTAGATGAACTTCTGAGAGAGGTTAGGCAAAGGGCTCAGTTAGACAGTGCTGAGATTCTGCTCTCTCCCTCCAAGGGGTCTCTCTGTGGGTGAATCATCTGAGGCAGGACCACCAAGAGAATAGGTTTGTATGTCTCTGGAGTGGCACTGGATTCACTAAACAGAGGAAGATAAAAGTAGAGTGAGATATCATGAAGGATCTGTTTGCTTAGGGGAATCTGTGTAGGAAATGAATTGCAATTCGGGTATGCCATGGGCTAGGAATAACATCTTCTGTGTGTATCTTCTTGCCTGGATCATTTCCTGTTTGTCCTCTGCCTACACCTACTGGGCCTTCTTCTCCCCTTCTCATTCCTCAGTGCCCTTTACTATTCCAGGTGGCTTTATTCTTCAAGAAGCCATTTTCTGTTCCCAATTCACCCTACATCATCTTTTTCCACACCCAAATTGCTTGGACTATGTTGTCTACACTGACCATTTCTTTTTAATATCCACATTTTCAGACACTGTGCAAGGCAATATCTAGAATCACTGCATTTAGTCCTCTCAACAATGCAACAATACCTCAGTGAGCTAGCTATTATTTACCTCATTTTAGGAAGCTCAGAGTTGTTATAGCTTTCTCATGGTCCAAACAACAAGGTGATATTTGGCATTCAAACCTAGGAGTGTCTACTGTTAACCTCTATTCTTGTGTTTTCTAAAGTATGTCATTTAGAAAATAAGTATCCAGTGACATTTAAATAGGGATGTTACAAAGGCATTTGAAAATTTTGTGCTTTGAAACTAAACATTATGTACTGTGCCTTGTTATCATGAAAAAAAAAATCTGCCTGTAAAAACGGTGTCATAATATACACTACGAGTATTTCCTGATGGGGGTGCTACTGATCTGGAGTTAGAGAGTGTACAATGGCCCGTGGGGACCTTAGTATGCAACTAAGAGTGCGCCCCTAAGTCCAGGTGTACCCTGCGGATATGAATGCTACTGACTCCAGTAGAGGGTAACTGATCCTAGGCTATAATTACCAAAAAGACAGGGTCTGTGTCTTTTGACTCATCACTGCATCCCTAGCATTTGGCTCATTGTAGGCCTTTAGTAGACATCAGGAAGTGGGCTAATGCATGAATGTGTGGTGAATAATAGATGGGCAGCATTTAGCCATGATGTTGGATGTTATCTAACCTGATCTCGCTGGATATCTGGTTTAAATAACCTGAGTATGCCTGTGATATTATTTGATGTTTATTATATATGAGATCATACCATTTCTGTCCTTTCTTGAGTCCATATTTTCATGAAATGTTCCCTTGGTATCTCTAATTTTCTTGAAGAGATCTCTAGTCTTTCCCATTCTGTTGTTTTCCTCTATTTCTTTGCATTGATTGCTGAGGAAGGCTTTCTTATTCTATTCTTTGGAACTCTGCATTCAAATGGGAATATCTTTCCTTTTATCCTTTGCTTTTCACTTCTCTTCTTTTCACAGCTATTTGTAAGGCCTCCTCAGACAACCATTTTGCCCTTTTGCTTTTCTTTTCCATGGGGATGGTCTTGATCCCTGTCTCCTGTACAATGTCATGAACCTCCATCCATAGTTCATCAGACACTCTGTCTATCAGATCTAGTCCCTTAAATCTATTTCTCACTTTCACTGTATAGTCATAAGGGATTTGATTTAGGTCATATCTGAATGGTCTAGTGGTTTTCCCTACTTTCTTCAATTTGAGTCTGACTTTGGCAATAACGAGTTCATGATCTGAGCCACAGTCAGCTCCCAGTCTTGTTTTTGCTGACTGTATAAAACTTCTCCATCTTTGGATGCAAAGAATGTCATCAATCTGATTTCGGTGTTGACCATCTGGTGATGTCCATGTGTAGAGTCTTCTCTTGTGTTATTGGAAGAGGATGTTTGCTATGACCAGTGTGTTCTCTTGGCAAAAGTCTATTAGCCTTTGCCCTGCTTCATTCTGTACTCCAAGGCCAAATTTTCCTGTTACTCCACGTGTTTCTTGACTTCCTACTTTTGCATTCCAGTCCCCTATAATGAAAAGAACATCTTTTTTTGGGTGTTAGTTCTAAAAGGTCTTGTAGGTCTTCATAGAACTGTTCAACTTCAGCTTCTTCAGCATTACTGGTTGGGGCAAAGGCTTGGATTACCGTGATATTCAATGGTTTTCCTTGGAAACGAACAGAGATCATCCTGTCTTTTTGAGATTGCATCCAAGTACTGCATTTCAGACTCTTTTGTTGACCATGATGGTTACTCCATTTCTTCTAAGGGATTCCTGCCCACAGTAGTAGATATAATGGTCATCTGAGTTAAATTCAACCATTCCAGTCCATCTTAGTTCGCTGATTCCTGGAATGTTGACATTCACTCTTGCCATCTCCTGTTTCACCACTTCCAATTTGCCTTGATTCATGGACCTAATATTCCAGATTCCTATGCAATATTGCTCTGTACAGCATCGGACCTTGCTTTTATCACCAGTCACATCCACAACTGGGTGTTTTTTTTGCTTTGGCTCCATCCCTTCATTCTTTCTGGAGTTATTTCTCCACTGATGTCCAGTAGCATATTGGGCACCTACCGACCTGGGGAGTTCCTCTTTCAGTATCCTATCATTTTGCCTTTTCCTACTGTTCATGGGGTTCTCAAGGCAAGAATACTGAAGTGGTTTGCCATTCCCTTCTCCAGTGGACCACATTCTGTCAGACCTCTCCACCATGACCCGTCCATCCTGGGTGGCCCCACATGGCATGGCTTAGTTTCATTGAGTTAGACAAGGCTATAATCCTGTGATCAGATTGGTTAGTTTCCTGTGATTATGGTTTCAGTGTGTCTGCCTTCTGATGCCCTCTCGCAACACCTACTGTCTCACCATGGGGATGGTCTTGATTCCTGTCTCCTGTACAATGTCATGAACCTCCACCCAAAGTTGATCAGGCACTCTGTCTATCAGATCTAGTCCCTTAAATCTATTTCTCACTTTCACTGTATAGTCATAAGGGATTTGATTTAGGTCATACCTGAATGGTCTATTGGTTTTCCCCACTTTCTTCAGTTTAAGTCTCAATTTGGCAGTAAGGAGTTCATGATCTGAGCCACAGTCAGCTCCCGGTCTTGTTTTTGCTGACTGTATAGAGCTTCTCCATCTTTGGCTGCAAAGAATATAATCAATCTGATATTGGTATTGACCACCTGGTGATGTCCATGTGTAGAGTCTTCTCTTGTGTTGTTGGAAGAGGGCGTTTGCTGTGACCAGTGTGTTCTCTTTGCAAAACTCTATTAGCCTTTGCCCTGCTTCATTTTGTACTTCAAGGCCAAATTTTCCTGTTACTCAAGGTGTTTCTTGACTTCCTACTTTTGCATTCCTGTCCCCTATAATGTAAACGACATCTTTTTGCGGTGTTATTTCTAGAAAATCTTGTTGGTCTTCATAGAGCCATTCAACTTCAGCTTCTTCAGCATTACTGGTCAGGGCACAGACTTGGATTACTGTGATATTCAATGGTTTGTCTTGGAAACGAACAGAGATCATTTTGTTGTTTTGAGATTGCATCCAAGTATTGCGTTTTGGACTCTTTCGTTGACTGTGATGGCTCCTCCATTTCTTCTAAGGGATTCTTGCCCACAGTAGTAGATATAATGGTCATCTGAATTAAATTCACCCATTCCAGTTCATCTTAGTTCACTGATTCCTAGAATGTCGATATTCACTCTTGCCATTTCCTGTTTGACCACTTCCAATTTGCCTTGATTCATGGACCTAATATTCCAGATTCCTATGCAATATTGGTCTTTGTAGCATCAGACTTGACTTCCATCTCCAGTCACATCCACAACTGGGTGTTGTTTTTCCTTTGGCTCCATGTCTCTATTCTTTCTGGAGTTATTTCTCCACTGATCTCCAGTAGCTTACTGGGCACCTACTGACCTGGGGACATCTTTCAGTGTCCTATGTTTTTGCCTTTTCCTACTGTTCATGGGGTTCTCAAGGCAAGAATACTGAAGTGGTTTGCCATTCCCTTCACTAGTGGACCTCGTTTTGTCAGAACTCCCCACCATGACCCATCTATCTTGGGTGGCCCTACACAGCATGGCTCATAGTTTCATTGAGTTAGACAAGGCTGTGGTGCATGTGATTAGATTGGTTAGTTTTCTGTGATTGTGGTTTTCATTCCATCTCCCCTGTGATGGAGAAGGATAGAGGCTTATGAAAGCTTCCTGATGGGAGAGACTGACTGAGGGGGAAACTGGGTCTTGTTCTGATGGGCGGGGCCATGCTCAGTAAATCTTTAATCCAATTTTCTGTTGATGGCTGGAGCTGTGTTCCCTCCCTGCTATTGACCTGGGGCCAAACTATGGTGGAGGTAATGAAGATAATGGCGCCCTCCTTCAGAAGGTCCCATCATGCACTGCTGCACTCAGTGCCTCCAAGCCTGCAGCAGGCCACCACCAACCCACGCCTCTGCTGGAGACTCCTGGACACTCCTGGGCAAGTCTGGGTCAAGTTCTTGTGGGGTCACTGCTCCTTTCTCCTGGGTCCTTGAGCATAATGAGTAACACACCCAGAGGCATATATATGTATATAGGCTTCCCTTGTGACTCATATGGTAAAGAATCTGCTTGCAATGTGGGAGATCCCTGGGTTGGGACATTACCCTGGGCAAGGCCACCACTCCAGTATTCTTGCTTGGAGAATCTCCATGGAGAGGAGCCTGGCAGGCTGCTGTCCTTGGGGTCACAAAGAGTCAGACATGACTGAGGAACTTTCACTTTCACTTTCACTTTCAAGGGAACAAAAGAACACAGAAATTTTTATGGCAAGAGAACTAAAGATAGCAAAGATAACATATCAGTTCTAAAGACTCCCAGTTCTGTTTCAATGATAAAGATTAGCCTAAAGTCCTCAACCACCAGAGCAACTGGAACCCAAGGGATGATGATGTTGACCTTCCCTGACCCAGTGACTTCAATCAGCTAAAGCTTAGATTTCGTTCTGCCCAAGTCCCTTCATGAATATGCATGTCCCCATAAACTTTCCTCAAAGGGGGAAAAAGAATTAGAAAACAAGCAAGAAAACTTCTTCAATTTGCTGTGCAGGGAGACACTGCTTTGGGAAAGATCCCTGGTATTCTCCTGACTTGCTGCAATTAATAAGTCCTTCTCCTGATGTTTGGCTTGGCTGTATCTTTTGCTCTGACACCCATTAAGAGGCAAATCCAGTTTTTACGTAGCGTAACTGTGGCTAATATGTTGGTGTATTTTTTGCTCTACTTAATGTATACTGATTTTTATCTGCTTAAGTTGATTTTATATTCTCTTTTCACGGAAACGGAACTCTTTTAAGGTCTGATTTGTAGTGATTATGTAACATTACATGATATCTGTGTTGGCCCGGCATGTGTTCATTTGTTGAACTGAAACAAGAACAATGTTAACAATGCCACATCAGAACTTCTCTGGTGGTTCAGTGACTAGGATTCTGTGTTTCCAATACACGGAGCCTGGGTTCAATCCCTGTTAAGAATTCACACGCTGCAGCTAAGAGTCTGTATGTTACAAGTAAAGATCCCATGTGCTGTAATTAAGCCCGGGTGCAGCCAAATAAATATATAAAAATATTTTTTTAAAAGTTTTTAAAAGTGGCATATTGATATGGTAGTTTACTAAGGCCTAGATATTGTTCTAAGTGTTTTAAATTTATGAACTTTTGAAATCCTCAAAGCAACTGTATTATTATTATCCCCATTTTATAGCTGAAGAAACTGAGGCAGAGAGTGTTTCATTTGCCCCAAATCACCCAAATATTAATTGGTGGGAGCAGGAATTTCTCTTTTTTGAAATCAGTTTTGATAGTCCATATTTGTTAAATGATATTGGAATAACTGAATAACCACTTGGAAAAAATGAGGTTGGCTTTCATATCACACTTTACCTTAAAATTACACATAAACCAAAGACTGGGCTTCCCTGGTGGTTCAGACGGTAAAGAGTCTGCCTGCGATGCTGGAGACCTGGGTTTGATCCCTGGGTCAGGAATATCCCCTGGACAAGGGAATGGCAACCCACTCCAGTGTTCTGGCCTGGAGTTTCCCATGGACATAGGAGCCTGGCAGGCTATAGTCCATGGGGTTGTCAAGAGTCAGAAGTGACTTCACTGTCACTTTTGGAGAAGGAAATGGCAACCCACTCCAGTATTCTTGCCTGGAGAATCCCATGGACGGAGGCGCCTGGTGAGCTACAGTCCACAGGGTCGCAAAGAGTCGGACATGACTGAGCGACTTTACTTTTCACTTCACTAACTATAGAAGATGAAATTGTAAACATGCAAAAAACAGTAGTTCTCAGTCCTGGCTGAGCTTTATAATCACCTTATTGGAAAAGACCCTGTTGCTGGGAAAGATTAAGGGCAGGAGGAGAAGAGGGGCTATAGAGGATGAGATGGTTGGATGGCATCACTGACTCAATGGACATGAGTTTGAGCAAACTCTGGGAGATAGTGAAGGACAGGGAAGCCTGGTGTGTTGCAGTTCATGAAGTCACAAAGAATTGGACACAACTTAGCAACTGAATAACAACAACTGTAATTTAAGAAAATCCATAAAAAGAATACAATTTTTCCATTTGCAAAATGAATAGATTTGGAGGGCATTAGGCAAAATGAGGGCTTCCATGGTAGTTTAGCTGGTAAAGAATCTGCCTGCAATTCAATTCTTGAGTCAGGAAGATCTCCTGGAGAAGGGATAGGCTACCCACTTCAGTATTCATAAACTTCCCTGGTGGCTCACATAGTAAAGAATCTGCCTGCAATGCGGGAGACCTGGGTTCGATCCCTGGGTTGGGAAGATCCCCTGGAGGAGGACTTGGCAACCCACTCCAGTATTCTAGCCTGGAAAATTCCATGGACTGTATAGTCCATGGGGTCACAAAGAGTCAGACACAATTGAGCGACTTTCACTTTTGTTTAGATTCCTTCACCATCAGTTTATCATTAGAGGCTCTGTGGCGCAATCGGTTAGCGAAAGGTTGGTGGTTCAAGCCCACCCAGGGATGATTGCCTCTATGGTTTTTTTATTTTGAGACTTCCCTGGTGGCTCAGCTGGTAAAGCATCTGCCTACAATGTGGGAGAGCTGGGTTCAATCCCTGGGTCGGGAAGATCTCCTGGAGAAGGAAATAGCAACCCACTCCAGTATTCTTGACAGGAAAATCCCATGGAGGGAGGAGCCTGGTGGTCTATAGTCCAAAGGGTCACAAAGACTGAGCAACTTCACTTCACTTATGGGAAATACAGCCAATATTATATAATAACTATAAATGAAGTATAACCTTCAAAAATTGTGAATCACTGTATTATACATCTGTAACTTATACAACATTGTACATCAACTATACTTTAAAAAAAAACAACAACAGAATTATAAGTGTTTGGCTCCCATCCCAAGTTATTTAAATCAAAATCTCTAGAGGTGAAGCCTAGGCACTTGTATTTTTCAAAAGTTCCCCTGGTAATTGGAATGCAGTCAGGACTAAGAAGCACTGACCAAAAGAAAAAAATATGTAGATTAAAACATATATATCTGGGAAAAGAGAAATCTTTCTATGTATGATATAAAATTCAAAAGCTCAAAAGCAAAGGTGATCAGTACAGTAGAGGGGAGTTACTGTTTAACAGATACGGAGTTTCAGGTTGGGGAGATGTGAAGTTCTGGAGATGGATGGTGACACATTGCACCGCACGTAAAAGCGTTTGATGCCATTGAATTGTACACTTGAACACAGTTAAAATGACAAACTGCATGTTGTACGTACATTTCCACAATAAAAACTGCATCACAAAACATCATAGGCACAGTCAAGACACAAACAACACACTGGAAAAAATAAGGTAACCCATCCTCAAAAGGGACTCACAAAGAACTTCCACAAGCCAGTAAGAGCAACTCAACATAAAAATTCGTATAAGAGATGAACAGGCAGTTTACAGAAAAGGAAATACAAAATATCCTTAAACACATGAAAAAAAAAAAGATTTTTCTCACTAATTGTAAGAGAAAATAAAATTAAACCTACACTGAAATATCATTTTCACTTCAACTGAGAAAGGTAAAAAAATGTTGGATGACTCGTTTGTTGGTAAGGACCTTAGGAAACAGTCATTCTTATTCCTTGCTGGGTATACTCCCTGATGGGAGTGTAAATTGGTATATTTTCTAGAGTGGGCTCATTTGGCAACAGCTATAGAAATCCCCAATGTGCATACAATTTGATGCCATAATTTCACTTCTAGGAATTTATGCTATAGAAACATTCATATTCAAAATAACGTAAATAAAACTGCAATATTATCTGAAATAGCAAAAGACAGATCCAAACATCTAGCAATAGAAGACATGTCAGATAAATGTTGATATGTCTGTTTTGTGTACTTTGGAGTACTCTGTGGGATGTTAGGAAAAATAAGGCAGCTCTATACATGCTAATAAGGAATGATGGTCATGTGAAAACAGCAAGAGAAAAGGTAAAGATAGATGTAAATCTATGCTTGTAAGGAAATGGTTTAAAAAAAAAGTAGCCTCTGGGAAAAGGATTGGGATATAAAGAAGACATTTTGTACATTTTAAAATATTGATTTTAAAAAATGCTTATGAATATTTAACCTTTTTCTTTAAAAAAATTTTAATTTAATTATTTATTACTTTTGGCTGTGGCGGGTCTTTGTTGCTGCGTGGGCTTTTCTCTAGTTGCAGCTAGTGGAGGCCACTCTCCAGTTGCGGTGTGTGGACTCCTCATTGCTGGGCTTCTCTTGTTGTGGGGCTCAGGCTCCAGGGCGTGCGGGCTTCTGTAGTTGTGGCGCGTGGCCTCAGAAGTTGCAGCTCCTGGTCTCTAGAGCGCAGGCTCAATAGTTGTGGCACATGGACTTAGTTGCTCCCCGGCATGTGGGATCTTCCCAGAGCAGGGATCAAACCCACGTCTCTTGCATTGACAGGCAGATTCTTTACCACTGAGCCACCAGGGAAGCCCCTAACTTTTTTTTTCTTTAAATAAAACTTCACTGGTGAGTGAAAGAGCAATATAAGACAGCATCTAGAAATGGCAAAGGGTCAAGGGTCTGTCTTTGTCTGCCTATTTGTTTCTAAGCAGCTGGGAAGACGGGGGCATGTTCATGTGATGCAGGGACAACACCAATCGAAAGGAAAAGTCTCCTGGAGCCAGTTATTGGAGAAGTGAAATTAAGATCAGGCAGGAGGCCTTAACTTTGGACATGAGCAGACACACCTCTCACTCTGGGCCGAGTGAGACAGGGAAGGATTGGTACCTAAAAAGATGGAACTGGGTGCACGGTGTGGGGTTGAAGGAGCTCCAGCCTCAAGGTCTCTATTTTCTCCGAAAAATACAAGGTATCTGTTGCTAGTGAGGGAGATGGTGGCCCCAGGGGCATGAGGAGAGTGGTTAAACTTTAAAGCAGTTTGTGAAAGCAAGCAAGCATTAAGGAGGCTCAGAAGGTAGCAGTGGACATAGTGGACCACTTTGAGGGCCTCATAAACCTTCAGTAATGGCAGTCTGAGTGGCTAAGTTTTCTCTAGCAGTTTTGAACAGCCTGGGACCCCAGGCAGAGGGCCAGCAGAGTGAAGAGCAAAGGGGATAGCAACTTTGGGGTGTCAGAGTGAATGAGGTCTGAGGCCAAGGAGGGGAGCAGATGAGTTAGGTACTTTTTGTCTGCTCAGTGGACTTGGACCCCATTTATCCTTAGGGCAGGGAGCCTCATCCCATCCCAGGCCTATTTTTCATTGTTCCCAGGGTCTGATAGGGTGTCTGATCATGGGACACATCTACAGAATGTTTCCTGTATTATTCACTGACTTTGCAAAAAATAAAAACAAACAAAATCCAAGTCTCACTTTATTAAACCTGTAAAGAGGCTTTTATCCCAAATGGTATCATCCCATTTATTTACCTACTTTGTGCACCAGAGTTTGCTGTCTTCAAATATGAAAACCACTCTAAAAGATATTGAAGATCTATGTTTTTACATATGCTCCACTGAACAACAACAGGCTACAATAATGATGACAAATAATTTGCAGGATTCCAAGCGTCCCCTCGCCTTTGCTAAAAACATTTTCGTCATTGAGCTTAATATTCCACTCTCTGACGATTCATTGCTGCCTACCTCTCTCCCAAAGTGTGTGTGTATGATTGGGGTGGGGGGGGGGGGTGCTGGTATGGGAGGAGGGTTCTGCAGAGGGGGGGGAGCCCATACTCCTGGGAGGGGGAACACTTTGGTACTGACTCAGGATCGGGGGCTTGCAGCTCATAGGGGTCAACAGGCACTCGATTTGTGAGAAGTGAAGTGGGGAGGCCCTGAGAGATGATCTGGAGACCAAAATGTGTCTTCTGTAATCACAGAGGGCCAAGCTTCCTCTCCCCCAGCCTTTGGTTTTCTCTCACTTCTACAAGCAGAAGAGCTTAGACTCAGAGAAACTCATTTGTTCAGCCATTCATTCAACAGTTTTTAAGCAGCTGCTACATACCAGCTCTACAGTAGGGGTAGAAAGGGGGAGGTGCCCAAGTCCTGGACACTACCGAGACGGCCTGCAGACACACGCGTCCAGCTCCAGATGGCTCAAGGGCCCACAGATACCTTTAGAATACCAGTATTAGAAACTCACTGCTGAACCGTGAGCGAGTGAGAGCCAGCAGTGCCCTCCAGGGGCCGGCAAAGTGCACGTGCCAGGCCGCACGTAGCTGCTAGGGCAGAATGGAGGCGTTGCTACGGAAACGGCCCTGGCAGGCTTTCCTTTCCAGCACCTCTAGGTTCCTTTCTTCGAAACCCTTTATTCCAAGGAGACACTTGCACAGCTGTCTCTCCTCCTTTTTCTCATCGCAGGGAAGCAACAAAGTTGAGGAGGAGCTGTTGGCAAGAGGCTTGCAGGAGAGGTTGAACGCAGCCTGGGTAGGAAAACAGCTGTGGGGCGGGGGCGGGGGCGGGGTCGGGGGCCGGGGCTCCCAGCAGACCGGTGGGATGGTGGCTCGTTCCAGGTTGCCAGCTCTGCCGCAGTGGCTGGAGAAGCCCCTCAGAGCTGATCACATTACATCACACCCACTTCCCGCCCCTCTCCCTGCCCCCACAGGCTGCATGGCATTTGGGAACAAGGCCAGGCAGAGCAGGATTGCTGTGATTAAGCCTCGCTCAGCTTCCCAGAAGCCAAGCAGAGGGGTCCAGGAGCCTCTGAGGCAGAGCATTACAGTTGAGAGAACACTGGAATTGGAGTCGGGAGGCCTGTATTCTGGCCCTAATCCTGGCACAGTGTGACAATGTCTTAACTTTTCCACCCTCCCTGGCTGTTTGCTCATTTGGAAAACGAGAGGACTGGAGTAGAGCAATGATTCTGGAGTGTGATATCAGATCTGTCCAAGAATCTTTATTAAGAAATGCTTATTTCTAGGTTCAATTCCAGGAGTTCGTATTAAATACATCTGGGGTGGGCCCTGGGAATCCAGTCTGTTAATACACTTAAGAAAGAGACACCTTGAGAGCAATCATACCAGGACTGTGAATCAGGGAGATAAATGTCAAGGATACTCAGATAACTGCAGAGAGTATATACACTAAGAGTATCTTATTTGATTAGTCCCAGGCTTTTATGGCAGTGATTCCACCTACCTCATTATGTTGTATCTTTTGGTACAAGAGAAAAAGACCCAAACTGAAACCCTCTTAGGCAGGAGTAACTTCAAGGGTGTACTTTGCCTCAGGAATGATGACCATCACTCACCAATTGGCACACCAGAGCTGCAAGAAGGGAGGGGCAAAGTTTCTTGAAACTTTCCTTATTTCACTTTAGTAAGTCAGTTTCCTCCGAATCTTTCCTGAGGGAAGGACTTTTTTCATTTATTTATTCAACAAATATTGATTGAATGCCTATATGCAGTTAGACTCTGTGCTGGGCACTGGAGAGACAAAGAAAGACAGGCTGTAGGTCAAATATAATATGGTGTCATGAGTGCTATGAAGGTACCTGCAGGGGTTCTCAACCCAGGAGGACCCCAAATATCTTCTTGCCCTTCTCCTGCCTCTGAGTGTGAGCATTCTCCAAAGCTCAGCTTTACTCAGCCATTATGGCATTTATTGGCAGAGAGATGGAGCAGAACAAGGTTGGCCATGACTAGTACACTGGATTGACTTGAGGAAAAGAAGGTGGCCCTGGCAGGAAAAATCTCAGAGTTGGTGGCAAGAAGTTCAGATTGGAGGGCAATCAGCACCCAGATACTCCAAAGAGCTTGAAACAGATGAATATCTTGATATGCAGATAAAAGCATAGGTTTGTATTCCATGAATCCAGCAGTGGTCATGTGGACTCAGCATCAGGGTCCTAGGGCATAAGCTAGAATGGTGTCTTGGGCAGGGAAACTGGGAGACTGAATAGGACATCAGGCATGAACAGAGACATGGATTGTCACAAAGGAAGTAGCACAGATTTTCCTAACCCCAAGGCCTAAGAGAAATACCTCCTGGGGTGCTCAGAAATAGTTTTGTAGAATGACTTGAAACTGCTCAGTGAAAGCTGTAGTAGGAGCGATTGAAACAAAGTAGACTTATCTTGAACTCCAGGATCTCTTGGTGATTTCCAACTCTCCTGCCAGAGTACCATTGTATCTAGATGAATGGGTGATGTGCATAGCTTCAAGCCAGGGTCTGACAAACTTCTATAAAGGGCAAGATAGTAAATATTTTAGACTTTAGAGCCATTAGATCTCTATTGTAGTCACTCAGTTGTGTCCGACTCTTTGCAACCCCCTTAATGGACTGTAGCCTGCCAGTCTCCTCTGTCCATGGGATTCTCCAGGCAAGAATACTGGAGTGGGTAGCCATTCCCTTCTTCAGGGGATCTTCCCAACCCAGGGATGGAATCTGGGCCTCCTGCATGTCAGGCAGATTTTTTACTGTCTGAGCCTCCAGGGAAGCCCTACATCTCTATTACAACTACTCAATACTGTCATAGGGTAAAAGCACCATAGAGAATCTGTAAACAAATGAGTGTGCTTCGGTTCTAATAAGACTTTATTATGCTATGGAATACTGAAATTTGCATTTCTTATAATTTCCATATGTCACAAAATATTATTTGGAAGTTTTAAAATTTTTTTCCACAACGATTTAAATGTGTAAAAACCATTCTTAGCTTGTGGACCATAGGTATACAAAAACAGGCAGCAGGCTGATTTGGTTCATGTGCCGTTGTTTGCTGACCTCTGCCTCAGGTATTCCTCCATAAAGAGTAATATTTTTAAATTAAAAAAATGTTAATTATTTTTGGCTGTGCTGAGTCTTTGTTGCTGTGTGAAAGCTTTCTCTAGCTTCACTGAGTGGAGGCTACTCTTTGTTGTGGAGAATGGGCTGCTCATTGTGGTGGCTTCTCTTGTTGCAGAGCTTCTCTTGTTGTGCACTGGTTCTGCGTGCTGGCTTAAGTAGTTGTGGCCCACAGGCTTAGTTATCCCTCAGCATGTAGGATCTTCCCGGACCAGGAATCAAACCCAGGTCCCCTGAATTGGTAGGTGGATGCTTTACCACTGGACCTCCAGTGAAGCCCAAAGATTAATTCTTATATCTGATTAAGAAATCAGGTGGTGAAGAGTTTGGATAACATTAGTTACTGTTACAGACAAACTTCAGAATCTCAGTGGCTTACCATGAGTGTATTTCTGATTATGTAGAGTTCAAACAGGTATTCCTAAAGGGTAGGCAGCTTTCCTCCAAAGGGTGACTCAGAGACCCGGGCTCCATACACTTTCTGGCTCTACTCCCAGTCAGCAGATGGGGAAGGAAAGACAAGTTGAAGATGGGGCTGCTACTCAACCATTTCAGCTCAGAAGGGGCACATACTACCAGGCCCTGTGTAGGTGCAGAAGGGTGGATGGTGGAAATGCTGAGAAAGACAGTCGCTGGCCGTGTCTGGTAATGGCGCTCCCCTGCGGAAGACAGTGTAGACTTATTGGGTGACTAGCTGCTCTGCCACAGTGACATTCCTGGGCAAGAACTTGAGTGTTGGTTGTGATGTTGATTAAAGGTGGTTCTGTGAACCAAGCTGAGTATAAAGAGGACATTCTTTTATGAAAGTTAAAGCTATTGCCCAGGCCACATGCCTGAAGTACATGCAGGGCCAAGATTTTCCTCTGAAAACCACTCTGGGTGTGCTCAATACAAATTCTAACATGCAGGTGATGGAAGTCTCAACATTCTTCACACAGAATCGTGATTATAACATATTTCGTCTGGAAAAGCTTCAAAGAGTGGTAACCTATTATCCAAAATGGCCATAAAAAATCATCAACAAAGAATTCAGAGAACCTATAATATTAACCAATATAACCTCCTGTTGAACCTTCCAAAATGCAGTCATCTTAAAATGTATTTCCAGGTAACTCAAGGATTCTCAGCTTTGGTATTCTTTACCTTTTGGACTAGATAATTCTTTGTTTTGGGCTTACCTGTGCACTATAGGATATTAGCAACTTCCCTGGCCTCTATACACTAGATGCCAGTGGCATCCTCTGCCACCCTTCCTCAGCTGTGAGAACCAAAATTGTCCTTGGACATTGCCAAGTGTCCCTGAGGGCAAAATTGTCCTGAGTTGAGAACCACTGTGTAACTAAATGATAGAACTTATTGAATGAAATTGTTTAAAATGAGCCAACTAAATAACAGAGGTGTAAATATAAATTAAAATGTTGATTCTAGAATGGTTGGTCTTGTGTCATGCTTTCTGACAATGGCTAGGACTTGGGCTAAGACCTTTATTGGTAAAAGATGACCCTCCATCAGCAGCATCGACAAGAATAGCTGCCTTCAATACATTCCTTGGTCTCAGTAGCAAGAGGGCATTTAGCTACACTTCTCACAATGGTTTCATGTCAAGGATATGGACTGCGGCTAAAATGTGCCAGAATTAACTTATTTAACTTAATAGTTTTAAACTATTCTCTGATCTTCCAGGTTGTTCCTACCAACTCTGACCCTGGAGGTGGCTCTAAATCACAGGTTTCAAATACATGAATATTGCTCAGAGCCCCGAGCTTTACTATTTTCTGGCTGCAGTATCCAAGGTCAAGATATAATCAATAAAGGCTGAAAACAATCCATTTCTGAGCATGTGCTCCACAGTGTGATGGAGAACGCACTTAGCCTTATGGCCAAAACAAACAAACAACAAATTGTTGGTTCTGTCATTGCTGATGGTAGGCCTGGGGCGGTGGCTGTGCGGTGCTGGAGCAGCTCTGCATGGCGCTGGAATGACTTTGAGGAGATATCCCATGTCCAGGGGCAAAGGGGAAGCCCCAACGAGATGGTAGGAGGGGCAAAATCATGTTTAGAATCAAACCCCATACCCGCCAGAGACGCTCAGAGGGCTCAAACAAACCCCGTGTGCACCAGGACCCAGAGATCCCAGAGAGACGGAGCCAGAATTGTGTTTGAGTGTCTCCTACAGAGATATGGGTCAGCAGTGGCCTGCTGCAGAGACAGGGGCTCTGGGTGCAGCAGACTTGGGTGTGGCATAAGCCCTGTTGGAGGAGGTTGCCATTAACCCCGACATAGAGCTGCCAGAACTTACACAGGACTGGGAAACAGACTCTGGGAGGCACAAACGGAAACTTGTATGCACCAGGACCCAGGAGAAAGGAGCAGTGACCCCATAAGAACCTGACCCAGACTTGCCTGTGAGTGTCCAGTGTCTCTGGTGGAGGCGTGGGTTGATGGTGGCCTGAAGCAGGGTTGGAGGCAGTGAGTGCAGCAGTGCGTGCATGGGACCTTCTGAAGGAGGTCACCATTATCTTCATCACCTCCACCATGGTTTGGCCTCAGGTCAAATAACAGGGAGGGAACACAGCCCCACCCAGCAACACAGCATTGGATTAAAGATTTACTGAGCATGGCCCCACTCGTCAGAGCAAGACCCAGTTTCCCCCTCAGTCAGTCTCTCCCATCAGATAAGCCTCTTATCCTTCTCCATCAGAGGGCAGACAGAATGAACCACAATCTCAGAAAACTAGCCAATCTAATCACAGGACTACAGTCTTGTCTAACTCAATGAAACTGAGCCATGCTGTGTGGGGCCACCCAGGACGGTCAGGTCATGGTGGAGAGGTCTGACAGAATGTGGTCTACTGGAGAAGGGAATGACAAACCACTTCAGTATTCTTGCCTTGAGAACCCAAGCAAAAAGATAGGACACTGAAAGATGAACTCCCCATGTCGGTAGGTGCCCAATATGCTACTGGACATCAGTGGAGAAATAACTCCAGAAAGAATGACGGGATGGAGCCAAAGGAAAAACAACACCCAGTTGTGGATGTGACTGATGATCAATGTAAAGTTCGATGCTGTACAGAGCAATATTGCATAGGAATCTGGAATTGTTAGATTCATGAATCAAGGCAAATTGGAAGTGGTCAAACAGGAGATGGCAAGGGTGAATATCGATATTTTAGGAATCAGTGAACTAAAATGGACTGGAATGGGTGAACTTAACTCAGATGACCATTGCATCTACTTCTGTGGGCAAAAATCCCTTAGAAGAAATGGAGGAGCCATCATAGTCAACAAAAGAGTCTGAAATGCAGTACTTGGATGCAGTCTCATAAATGACAGAATGATCTCTGTTCATTTCCAAGGCAAACCATTGAATATCACAGTAACCCAAGTCTGTGCCCTGACAGGTAATGCTGAAGAAGCTGAAGTTGAACGGTTCTATGAAGACCTACAAGACCTTCTAGAACTAACACTCCCAAAAAGATGTCCTTTACATTACAGGGGACTGCAATACAAAAGTAGGAAGTCAAGAAACACCTGGAGTAACAGGCAAATTTGGCCTTGGAGTACAGAATGAAGCAGGGCAAAGGCTAATAGAGTTTTGCCAAGAGAACGCACTAGTCATAGCAAACACCCTCTTCCAACAACACAAGAGAAGACTTTACACATGGACAGCACCAGACAGTTAACACCAAATCAGATAGATTACATTCTTTGCAGCCAAAGATGGAGAAGTTTTATACAGTCAGCAAAAACAAGACCAGGAGTTGACTGTGGCTCTGATCATGAACTTCTTATTGCCAAATTCAGACAGAAATTGAAGAAAATAGGGAAAACTGCTAGACCATTTAGGTATGACCTAAATCAAATCCCTTACAATTATACAGTGGAAGTGAGAAACAGATTTAAGGGACTAGATCTAACAGACAGAGTGCCTGATGAACTATGGGTGGAGGTATGACATTGTACAGGAGGCAGGGATCAAGACCATCCCCAAGAAAATGAAATGCAAAAAAGCAAAATGGCTGTCTGAGGAGGTCTTACAAATAGCTGTGAAAAGAAGAGAAGCAAAAAGCAAAGGGGAAAAGGAAAGATATATCCATCTGAATGCAGAGTTCCAAAGAATAGCAAGGAGAGATAAGAAAGGCTTCCTCAGTGATCAGTGCAAAGAAATAGAGGAAAACAATAGAATGGGAAAGACTAGAGAACTCTTCAAGAAAATTAGAGATACCAAGGGAATAGTTCATGCAAAGATGGGCACAATAAAGGACGGAAATGGTATGGACCCAACAGAAGCAGAAGATATTAAGAAGAGGTGGCAAGAATACACAGAAGAACTGTACAAAAAAGATCTTCATGGCCTATTTAATCACAATAGTGTGATCACTGACCTAGAGCCAGACATCCTGAAAGGTGAAGTCAAGTAGGCCTGAGGAAGCATCATTATGAACAGGGCTAGTGGAGGTGATGGAATTCCAGTTGAGCTATTTCAAATCCTAAAAAATGATGCTGTGAAAGTGCTGCACTCAGTATGCCAGCAAACTTGGAAAACTCAGCAGTGGCCACAGGAAAAGGTCGGTTTTCATCCCAAAGAAAGGCAATGCCAAAGAATGCTCAAACTACTGCACAATAGCACTCATCTCACATGCTAGCAAAGTAATGCTCAAAATTCTCCAAGCCAAGCTTCAGCAGTACATGAACTATGAACTTCCAGATATTCAAGCTGGATTTACAAAAGGCAGAGGAACCAGAGATCAAATTGCCAACATCTGCTGGATCATTGAAAAAGCAAAAGAGTTCCAGAAAAACATCTACTTTGCTTTATTGACTATGCCAAAGCCTTTGACTCTGTGGATTACAATAAACTGTGGAAAATTCTGAAGGCGATGGGAATACCAGACCACCTTACCCACCTCATGAGAAATCTGTATGCAGGTCAAGAAGCAACAGTTAGAACTGGACATGGAACAATAGACTGGTTCCAAATTGGGAAAGGAGTATGTCAAGGCTGTATATTGTCACCCTGCTTATTTAACTTATATACAGAGTACATCATGAGAAACGCTGGGCTGGATGAAGCACAAGCTGGAATCAAGATTGCTGGGAGAAATATCAATAACCTCAGATATGCAGATGACACCACCCTTATGGCAGAAAGTGAAGAAGAACTAAAGAGCCTCTTGGTGAAAGTGAAAGCGGAGAGTGAAAAAATTGGCTTAAAGCTCAACATTCAGAAAACTAAGATCATGGCATCCGGTCCCATCACTTCATGGCAAATAGATGCTGAAACAGTGGAAACAGTGGCAGGCTTTATTATTCTGGGCTCCAAAATCACTGCAGATTGTGACTGCAGCCATCAAATTAAAAGATGCTTGCTCCTTGGATGAAAAGCTATGACCTACCTAGATGGCTAGTATATTGAATAAGCAGAGACATTACTTTGCCAACAAAGGTCCATCTAGTAAAGCTATGGTTTTTCCAGTAGTTATGTATGGATGTGAGAGTTGGACTATAAAGAGGGCTGAGCGCCAAAGAATTGATGCTTTTGAACTGTGATGCTGGAGAAGATGCTTGAGAGTCCCTTGGACAACAAGGAGAGCCAACCAGTCCATCCTAAAGGAAATCAATCCTGAATATTCATTGGAAAGACTGATGCTGAAATTGAAACTCCCACACTTTGGCCACCTGACTCGAAGAACTGACTCATTGAAAAAGACCCTAATGCTGGGAAAGATTGAAGGCAGAAGGAGACGGGGACAACAGAGGATGAGATGGTTGGATGGCATCACCAACTCAGTGGACATGAGTTTGAGTAGGCTCTGGGAGTTGGTGATGGACAGATAAGCCTGGCTTGCTGCAGTCCATGGGGTGGCAAAGAGTCGGACATGACTGAGCAACTGAATTGAACTGATTATTACTACATTCTTAGTCACTCAGTCATGTCCGACTCTTTGTGACCCCATGGACTGTAGCCCATCAGGCTCCTTGTCCATGGGGATTCTCCAGGCAAGAATATTGGAGTGGGTTGCCATGCCCTCCTATAACAATGGGCAATGAGAGAGTGGTTTGCCTTAAAGATATGCAAGCTTGTAGTATAGAATATCTTGGTACCTTGTAGCTCATTAAAGAGGAAATTAGAGCAGAATGCAATCCAGACTCTTTAACATGACCTTCAAGACCCTGAGTGATCCGGCCCCTAACTTTCAAAGCTTATCTTGTCCCACTCTTCCCAGGGCTCACCAAACTCCACCCTCTTGGCTTTTAAAAGTTCCCCTCTACCCTGGTGATTTGGCTTCTCTAGGTCCAGGAAGGGGTACTTTTTTAGAGTCTTCCAGTGATTCTGACAGATTTGTGGCCTGTCAGTTGTGACAGCTGTGGCCATGAGTGGTGTGTGGCTCAAACTTGTGTCAGCTCCAAAGTAGACAGTTGCCCAGTGAAGTGAAAAGCAGGGAATCCATGAAGTGAGGACTTCCTATCCATGATGGGAAGGTTGTTGTTTTAGTAGCAATGTAGGCTGAGCTTGCCAGATGCCTGTGACTGTTTGAGGGTCTCCTGCAGAGGCATGGGTGAGCAGTGGCCTGCCATGGGGACAGGGGCTCTGGCTGCAGCAGACCTGGGTGGTGCAGCGTGTGGCGTAAGTCGTCTTGGAGGAGGTTGCCATTAGCTCCACTGTAGAGTCACCAAGCAGGCAACTCACCACCTGGAGAACAGTTATACCAAAGAAATTCTCATTGCAAAAGTTCTAGGGCCCACAGCAGATTTTCCAACCTGGGGATTTGGCAAAGGGACTGAGAACCCCCAGGGAATTTGACTTTGATGGCCAGTGGGATTTGATTGAAGAACTTCCACAAGACAGGGAAACAGACTCTTGGAGGGCACAAACAAAATCTTGTGCACACCTGGACCCAGGAGAGAGGAGCAGTGACCCCATGAGAGACTGAGCCACCCCATGGGAGACTGAGCCGTGTGTGTTCAGGAGTCTCTGGCGGAGGGGTGGGATGTCCTGGGAGGTGTAAGTTCTTTTGGAGGAGGTTGCCATTACCCCTACCATAGTTTGGCCTCAGGCCAAACTACAGGGATGAAACACAGGTCCACCCATCAGCAGAAAATTGTATTAAAAAATGTACTAAGCATTGTGTTGTCCACCAAAACAAGACCCAGTTTTCCCCACAGCCAGTCCCTCCCATCAGGAAGCTTGTGGTGTTGGAGAAGTCTCTTGAAAGTCCCTCAGACTGCAAGGAGCTCAAACCAGTCAATCTTAAAGGAAGTAAACCCTAAATATTCATTGGAAGGACTGATGCTGAAGCTCTAATACTTTGGCCACCTGATGCAAAGAGTAGACTCATTGGAAAAGACCCTGATGCTGGAAAAGATTATAGGCAGGAGGAGAAGGGGAGGAAGAGGATGAGATGGTTGGATGGCATCACCGACTCAATGGACATGAATTTGAGCAAACTTTGGGAGATGGTGAAGGAGAGGGAAGCCTGGTGTGCTGCAGTCCACGGGGTTGCAAAGTCGGACATGACTGAGTGAGTGAACAACAACCTTCCATCAAGAAGCTCACAGAAGCCTCTTGGCCTCACCCACCAGGGAGCAGACAGAAGAATCAAGAATAACCACAATCCAACAGTGGAGGCTAGAACAAAAATTACATTACAGAAAGTTAATCAGGGTGAAAAAGCAGTAAGTTATGTCCCATATGAAGGGACAAGATAAAACCACAGAAAAACAACTAAATGAAATAGAAATAGGCAACCTCCAGAAAAGGGACTCAGAATAATGATAGTGAAGATTCAGAATATCTGAAACAGAATGGAGAAGATGCAAGAAATGTTTACCAAAGACCTAGAAGAACTAAAGAACAAACAAACAAAAATTAACAATATACTAGGAGGAATCAGTAGAAAAGAATAACTGAGGCAAAAGAATGGATAAATGACCTGGAGGATAGAATGGTGGAAATCACTGCTGCAAAACAGAATATAGAAAAATGAATGGAAAAAAAAATGAAGACAGCCTAAAAAACCCCTGAGACAATATTAAATGCACCAACATTTGTCTTAGAGGGGTCCCAGAAGGAGAAGAGAGGGAGAAAGGACTCGAGAAAATATTTGAAGAGATAGTAGCTGAAAACTACTCTAACATGGGGAAGAAAATAGGCAACTAAGTCCAGGAAAGACACAGTGTCTCAGACAGGAGGAACACACCAAGGAGGAACACACCAAGACACATAGTAATCAAACTGACAAAAATAAAGACAAATATAAAATATTAAAAGCAATAAGGGAAAAACAACAGGTAACATACAAGGGAACACCCATCAGATTATCAGCTGATTTCTCAACAGAAACTCTACAAGCTAGAAGGGAATGGCACAATATATTTAAAGTGATGAAAGAGAACAACCTATAATCAAGATTATTTTACCCAGTGAGAGAGTCAATTTCTAGGTAGGTTGATAAGATGTCCAGGGTGCCCAAGGAGGAGAAAGGGGGCCAGAGCCCTTGAGAAGGAGAAAGGGGTCTGGGGCTCTCGAGGAGAAAAGGACAAACATTTTTTTCTACATTGCTTTGTCTTAGTCAATGTAACAATGTATCTTGCTGGAGGACATGTTTCACCTTAACAAGAACCTTCTGGCTAATCTTGTTATTTTAAGACATTTATTGTGGGAGTGGGTCTGGTAAGACCTTTATATTGTTAGTTCTAATCTTGTTAATTTAAGATGTGTGTTGTGGGAATGGGTCTGGTAAAAGTACATAGTTCAGTTGCTCGGTCAGGTCCGACTCTTTTCGACCCCATGGACTACAGCATGCAAGGTCTCCCTGTCCATCAACAACTTCTGGAGTTTACTCAAACTCATGTCCATTGAGTCAGTGATGCCATCCAACCATCTGATCCTCTGTCATCTCCTTCTCCTCCCACATTCAATCTTTCCCAGCATCAGGATCTTTTACAATGAGTCAGCTCTTTGTATCAGGTGGCCAAAGTATTGGAGCTTCAGCTTTAGCACCAGTCCTTCCAATGTTTTTGCTGACTGTATAGAGCTTCTCCATCTTTGACTGCAAAGAATATAATCAGCCTGATTTTGGTGTTGACCATCTGGTGATGACTATGTGTAGTCTTCTCTTGTGTTGTTGGAAGAGGGTGTTTGCTATGACCACTGTGTTCTCTTGGCAAAACTCTATTAGCATTTGCCGTGACGTCACCAGACAGTCGACACTGAAATCAGATTGATTATGTTCTTTGCAGCTAAAGATGGAGAAGCTCTATACAGTCAGCAAAAACAAGACTGGGAGCTGACTGTGGCTCAGATCATGAACTCCTTATTGCCAAATTCAGACAGATATTGAAGAAAGTGGAGAAAACCACTAGACCATTCAGGTATGACCTAAATCAAATCCCTTACAACTATACAGTGGAAGTGAGAAATAGATTTAAGGGACTAGATCTAACAGACAGAGTGCCTGATGAACTATGGATGGAGGTTCGTGACATTGTACAGGAGGCAGGGATCAAGACCATCCCCAAGAAAAAGAAATGCAAAAAAGCAGAATGGCTGTCTGAGGAGGCCTTACAAATAGCTGTGAAAAGAAGGGAAGCAAAAAGCAAAGGGGAAAAGGAAAGATATACCCATTTGAATGCAGAGTTCCAAAGAATAGTAAGGAGAGATAAGAAAGCCTTCCTCAGCAATCAATGCAAATAAACAGAGGAAAACAATAGAATGGGAAAGACTAGAGAACTCTTCAAGAAAATTAGAGATACCAAGAGAACATTTCATGATAAGATGGGCACAATAAAGGACAGTAATGGTAGGACCTAACAGAAGCAAAAGATATTAAGAAGAGGTGGCAAGAATACACAGAGGAACTGTACAAAAAAGATCTTCATGACCCAAATAATTACGATGGTGTGATCACTCACCTAGAGCCGGACATCCAAGAATGTGAAGTCAAGTGGGTCTTAGGAAGCACCACTAGGTTGATGAATCTTTATTAAGCTAGGGCCCACCAAGAGGACAGCTGGGGCAGGAGCAGGGCCTCCTGTAGGCTGGGGGCACGGGAGGCTCGGGGTGGGAGTTGGGGGGGCCCCCAGGGCGATGCCCGGGCGCTCAATGATTCTCGCTGGGCTGGGGCGCGGAGTCAACTGCACCTTCTCCACCAGCCCGGCCCACTGGCGCTGCATGCCTTCCACCAGGGGCTCGAACCAGCTCCTGAGGCGGGCCTGGAAGGCCTCGGCCTGCAGGCGCATCTGGCTGCCCTGCTCCTCGACCTTCCCGCGCACCTCCTCTAGCTGCTGGCGCATCTTGTCCAGGCGGTCCTGGGCCCGGACGCCCACCTCCTCCAGGCGCCCGTGCAGCTTCTGGCGCCAGGCCTCGGCGCGCTCCAGCAGCGGCTGGCCGGCTGGGGTGCTCAGGGTGGCGGCCCGCGATTGGCCCTGCTCCCCCAGGGGCCCGAGGCGCTCGCGGATGGCGCTCACGCTGCGCTCGGCGCCCTCGCTGGCCCTGGCTTGGTAGAAGGCCAGGCGCTTGTTCAGGTCGCCAGTGTCGCGGAGCAGCCGCTTGCGCAGCTTGAGCAGGTGGGAGGCCATGCGGGCCGCAGCTCCTCGGTGGTCTGGCCCAGCATAGCCTGCACCTCGCTTTGGTACTGGGAGGCACCACAAGCTAGTAGAGGTGATGGAATTCCAGTTGAGCTATTTCAAATCCTAGAAGATAATGCTGTGAAAGTGCTGCACTCAATATGCCAGCAAATTTGGAAAGCTCAGCAGTGGCCACAGGACTGGAAAAGGTCAGTTTTCATTCCAATCTCAAAGAAAGTCAATGCCAAAGGATGCTCAAACTACTGCACAATTGCACTCATCTCACATGCTAGTAAAGTAATGCTTAAAATTCTCCAAGCCAAGCTTCAGCAATGCTGCTTTTAGAAAAGGCAGAGGAACCAGAGATCAAATTGCCAACATCCGCTGGATCATTGAAAAAGCAAGAGATTTCCAGAAAAACATCTATTTCTGCTTTACAGTCTATGCCAAAGCCTTTGACTGTGTGGATCACAATAAACTGTGGAAAATTCTGAAAGAGATGGGAATACCAGACCACCTGACCTGGGTCTTGAGAAATCTGTATACAGGTCAGGAAGCAACAGTTAGAACTGGACATGGAATAACAGACTGGTTCCAAATAGGAAAAGGAGTATGTCAAGGCTGTATATTGTCATCCTACTTATTTAACTTATATTCAGAGTACATCATGAGAAACGCTGGGCTAGAGGAAGCACAAGCTGGAATCAAGATTGCCGGGAGAAATATCAATAACCCCAGCTATGCAGATGACACCACCCTTATGGCAGAAAGTGAGGAAGAACTAAAGAGCCTCTTGATGAAAGTGAAAGAGGAGAGTGAAAAAGTTAGCTTAAAGCTCAACATTCAGAAAACTAAGATCATGGCATCCAGTCCCATCACTTCATGGCGAATAGACTGGAAAACAGTGGGAACAGTGCCTGACTTTATTTTTCTGGGCTCCAAAATCACTGCAGATGGTGATTGCAGCCATGAAATTAAAAGATGCTTACTCCTTGGAAGGAAAGTTATGACCAACCTCGACAGCATATTAAAAAGCAGAGACATTACTTTGCCAACAAAGTTCTAGTGGTCATGTATGGATGTGAGAGTTGGACTATAAAAAAGCTGAGCGCAGAAGAATTGATGCTTTTGAACTGTGGTGTTGGAGAAGACTGTTGAGAGTCCCTTGGACTGCAAGGAGATCCAACCAGTCCATCCTAAAGGAAATCAGTCCTGGGTATTCATTGGAAGGACTGATGTTGAAGCTGAAACTCCAATACTTTTGCCACCTGATTTGAAGAGCTGACTCACTGGAAAAGATCCTGATTTGGGGAAAGATTGAGGGCAGGAGAAGGGGATGACAGAGGATGAGATGGTTGGATGGCATCACCAACTCAATGGATATGGGTTTGGGTCAACCCCGGGAGTTGGTGATAGACAGGGAGGCCTGGCATGCTGCGGTTCATGGGATCGCAGAGTCTGACAGGAGTGAGCAACTAAACTGAACTGAACTGCTTCATTCTGTACTTCAAGGCCAAATTTGCCTGTTACTCCAGGTGTTTCTTGACTTCCTACTTTTGCATTCCAGTCCCCTATAATGAAAAATAAATCTTTTTTGGATGTTCTAAAAGGTCTTGTAGGTCTTCATAAAACTCTTCAACTTCAGCTTCTTCAGTGTTACTGGCTGGAGCATAGACTTGGATTAGTGTGATATTGAATGCTTTGCCTTGGATACAAATAGAGATCATTCTGTCGTTTTTGAGATTGCATCCAATTAGTGCATTTCGGACTCTTTTGTTGATTATGATGGCTACTCCATTTCTTCTAAGGAATTCTTGCCCACCGTAGTAGATATAATGGTCATCTGAGTTAAATTCACCCATTCCAGTCCATCTTAGTTCACTGATTACTAGAATGTCGA
This sequence comes from Cervus canadensis, assembly GCF_019320065.1. NCBI lineage: Eukaryota > Metazoa > Chordata > Mammalia > Artiodactyla > Cervidae > Cervus > Cervus canadensis. The sequence goes on along the minus strand of NC_057390.1, from coordinate 9,545,819 downwards.
TGTTCACTCTTGCCATCTCCTGTTTGACAACCTCCAATTTGCCTTGATTCATGGACCCTACATTCCAGATTCCTATGCAGTATCACTCTTTACAGCATCGGACCTTGCTTCTATCACCAGTCCCATCCACAACTGGGTGTTGTTTTTGCTTTAACTCCATCCCTTCATTCTTTCTGGAGTTATTTCTCCACTGAGGTCCAGTAGCATATTGGGCATCTACTGACCTGGGGAGTTCATCTTTCAGTGTCCTATATTTTTGCCTTTTCATACTGTTCATGGGGTTCTCAAGGCAAGAATACTGGTTTGCCATTCTCTTCTCCAGTGGACCACCTGTTTGTCTTGGGTGGCCCTACACAGCATCAAAAATATATAACTTCATAAGACTAATGAGTGGGGTACTCCCCATCCCCCTTCTGATGTGTATGCCAGAAGTGTTCTCTGTCCCTTTTTCACTTTAATAAAACTGTGCTACACAAAACTTCTAGAGTGATCAACACCGGTCCCTGGTCTTAAACTAAATCTTCTTCAGAGATCATGAATCTGACATCGTTCACTGTAAGCTATCACCAGGAAGACACTCATTTAGATTTGATGGAGAAATCAAAAGCTTTCCATACAAGTAAAAGTTAAGAGAATTCAGCGCCACCAAACAAGCTTTACAACAAATGCTGAAGGAACTTGTCTGGGCAGGAAACACAAGGTAGTAAAAGACTTACAGGAAGTAAACCCGAAACAATTAAGAAAATTGTAATAGGATCATACATATTGATAATTACCTTAAATGTAAATAGACTTAATGCACCAACAAAGACACATAGACTGGCTCAGCAGACGAAAACATGTGCATGTACGCACTGCCACTTACCGCATTACTCTGCTTGACCACACCCCCATATTGTATGTAATTATTCATATTGTAGGAATTGGGAAGGGGTTTTGCCTAATGGTTCAGTTGGCAAAGAATCCACCTGCAATGCAGGAGACCCAGGTTCAATCCCTTGGAGGGGAAGATTCCCTGGAGAAGGAAAATGGCAACCCACTCCAGTATTCTTGCCTGGAAAATTCCATGGAGACAGCAGCCTGGTGGGCTACCATCCATGGGGTCACAAAGAGTCAGACAAGACTTAGTGACTAAACCACCACCATTTTATATTGCTAGGTTAATCATGTTCCCATTATGGCTTGCAATTGTAATTATCCATTTATTTTTTGTATGGCCATTGATTATGAAAACTGATAAACATCTTTTACTTTTTCATTATGTAAGTATTACTCATTTAATACCATTGTATCATGATTGGTCAACAGAAAAATAATAGAATTCTGTATCACCAAAACTACCATTTAATAGAAAAACTTGTAATCAGTTTTTGAAATCCACATGCATTTCACAATTATCTTGGAATTTTTGAAAAATACAAATGCTCAGGTATTGCTTTGTTTCTCCAAAGCTCCAGATATGTTTCTAATGATCAGTCATGTTTAAAAACAACTGGGCTATATGGTGATCTTTTACTTTTATCTAGTTTGTTTCACTTTTTCTACTTCATATTCAGTGCTCCCATTTCGTTTAGTTTATGTTTTCCAATTTCTCCATCTCTTTTTTTGTTGTTCTTTCTCAAGCTTTTATCAAGTATAGTGGAAAAGCTTTTGTATACATATATACATACAGATAGTATGTATAATATGACATTTGATTCCACTTGTTTGACTTAGTATGAATAGAATGCTACTCTTCTAATTAAAACAATAGATATGCAACAAGCAAGAAAGGTTTACTGTATAGCACAGGGAACTACAGTCAATATCTTGTAATAACTTATAATGGAAAATAATCTCAAAAATAATATATGTGTATGCGTATAACTGAATCACCTTGTTGTGTACCTGGAATATTGTAAGTCAACTGTACTTCAATAAAATATATATATTGAGAAAAAAATTCCTTTCAATGGCGTGTATCTGCCCGTGAAGTCCAACATCCAGGATAGGCATATCTCACTCTGCTTAGGAATTCATTTGTACACTGATGTTTAACACTTAAGAGCCACTAATGATGGTGGTACAGTCTTAGAAATGTAATGAATGCCACTGCATAGTGCACTTAAAAATGATACATTTAATGTTACATGTATTTTATCACCTCCTGCTCCTCCCACAAAGAACCACTCAACTGGACTGAAGTATGTGATAAAAGGCAAATCTATATGTGGATGTGGGACATTTAAATAACTCCCTTTAACCTCCAAAAGGATGATGGGTGGTCAGTTTCGAAGAGTTCTTGGCTTGTCTGCAGGATTTATTACCTTGTGACCTTTTTCTTATTGAACTTTTTATTATAAAAATTTTAAAACACAATAAAAAGTGGAGAGGATTGAACAACGAACCCACTTTGAATCTGGGTCCCAGCTTTAACAACCATCACCTTTTCCTGTTCCTAATTATATAGCCCTCTAGCTTTCTTCTCTTTCTCTCTTTTGGAGTATTTTAAAGCATTTCACAGGCATATTAATAGTTCATCCATAAACACTTCAATTTTCCTATTCTATTTTACCATTAAGTTTCATAGCTTAAATCTCATTAAAGGATTCACTAGCTGCTGTAAGGATTAAACAAATAAGATTAGGTTCAAAGTCAGCTCAGTTTCTAAATTAGTATTCGACTTATTCCATGTGATAGGTGGTCTGACCTTGAAAAACTTGACCCTCTACCTGAAAAAAATGAACCATGAATATAAAATAAAATTGTGAAAAATTAAAGGCTACAATCACCGAGCCATAAATGTCAAAGGGCAGCCAGCATAAATTCTGTAATAAGACTTGAATCTTGTGCATGTCAGCAGAGCAGGAATTCAGGAGAGTGGGCTGGCTCTCTGAGCCAAGCAGTTGGAGAGGTCAAGATAAGAAGATACCAGGAATGGGTCTGGAATCTGTTGCCTTGGCATTCAACATTTGGTGTTCCTCACAAGATCATTTGTAAGATTTACAGATCTACATTGCTGGTCTTTGGCTTTCAGATGCTTTGCTGAATACATTCTGTTCATTTCTCTTATAAACTTCTCATGCCACTGGTCCCTACCACAAACTCTATTCGGTTCCTTCCTTGTTTCTTCTACCCCAGACCTTCAAGACTCTGCTCCCGTTGAGCACCAGCTTTTCTCCAACTTCCTGGTTCTCTAGTGGGGCTGTGGTGGAGCCCGCCACTGCTGTTTGAAACTGGTGAAATTTACTTGTGTTTTGGACTTGACCTAGACTGTGGGCCCAGAGAGAGAACATGATGGGCAAATCCATGAAGGTGGTGAGGGCTTTTTAGTGACTAAAAAGCAGAGGTAGGAGAAGGAAGAAAAGAAGGACAGGAGGAAAGGATGGATTTGGAGTCTAGCTGAGGGTGTAGAAGAGACTGCTGGCAGAGATCCAGGGCTCTGGGGGCCTGGGGCCCAACTCAGCTAGAACGAAAGCAGGGCCTCATCACTACCAGTTGATGGCCTCCTGGTCTGCCCAGGGTCTATCAGGGAAAATTCAAGCCAAAATTTAAGGCAAGGCAGGGTGAACCGATTCTGGAGGGAGACAGACGAAAGGTGAACTGAGCTGGCAACAGGCTGGTGTCAGGTAGGAGCTGAGCTGTGGGATTTAGGACCCAGCACTTTGTGACATCTAGCTTCCTGTTCTAAACACTTGCATTTACAGTATGATTTTTGGATTTAGAACATCTGTATTACTCAGGGGTTGTTAGCAGTGCAGAACCTCAGTCCTGCTCAGACATACTGAATCAGAAACTTTGGGGTGGGGATTCCGCGGCAGTCCGGTGATTTCATGTTTCCACTGCAGGGGGACCTGGTTGAATCCCTAATTGGGGAACTAACATACTACAAGCTGCATAACATGGCCAGAAAAGAAAAAGAAATTCTAGGGGTGGCATTCCTTGGCTTATGGCTACATCACTCTAAACTTTGCTTCTACTGTCATCATATCATTCTCTGAATCTGACACTCCTGCCTCCTTCCTCTAAGAACACTTGTGATTTCATTGGGTCCACCCAGATAATCCAAGATAATCTATCCGTCTCAAGATTCTGAACCGAAGCACATCTACAACATCCCTTTTACCAGGTAAGGTAATTTATTTGCAGGTTCTGGGAATTAGGATGTGACATTTTGGGGGGCCCACTATTCAGCCAACTACAGGAAGCCATTAGAGCAGTGACACAATTTGACACCCATTAAAAAAATAATTTTATTTGTTTATTTTTGACTGTACTGGGCCTTCTTTGCTGCTCAGGCTTTTCTCTAGCTGGGGCAAGTGTTGGCTTCTCTTGTTGTGAAACACAAGCTGCAGGGCACACGGGCCCCAGTAGTTGTGGTTCCCAGGCTCTAGATCATAAGCTCAATAATTGTGGCTCACGGGCTTAGCTGCTCCTTGGTATGTGGGATCTTCCCAGACCAGGGATCGAACCCATGTTTCTTGCATTGGCAGGCAGATTCTTTATCACTGAGCCACCAGGGAAGCTCTTGACAAACACTTAAAGGGTAATTACGGCTGCTGCTTTAAAACTTGTTTTTAAAAATTTTTGGCTGTTCTGGGTCATCACTGCTGTGTTTAGGTGTTCTCTGGTTACAGGGAAGAGGAGCTACTCTCCAGTGGAGGTGTGCAGGCTCTCCTTGCGGCGGCTTCTCTTGTGAAGTACAGGCTCTGGGCGTGCAGGCTTCTGTAGCTCTGGTGCACGGGCTTAGCTGCTCTGTGGCATGTGGAATCTTTCTGAACAGGGGTCAAACCCATGTCTAATGCATTGGCAGGTGGATTCTTAACCACTGGATCACCATGGAAGTCCTGGTTGCTGTTTTGAAAATAGTTCTGTGGTGGCAAGAATGGGAACAGGAAAATTAGTTATTGTGTCAGAGTCAGTGTTTAACTTCTCAGGACCTTGTTGTCTGTTCCCATGAAAATGAGCATATGATTCTGTTATGGGCTGAATTTTGGCCCCTTAAATTTCTATGTTGAAGCCCTAATCCCTGATACCTCAGGATGTGGCCATATTTGAATATAGGGCCTTCAAAAATGTGACTAAGCTAAAATGAGCCTGTTAGACTGGGCCCTAATCCCTTGTGACGGGTTTCTTCATGAGAAGTGGAAACTTGGTTGAATGAAGAGACACCGGGGATATACATGCACAGAGAAAAGCCCCTGTGAGGACACAGTGAGAAGGTGGCCACCTATAACCCAAGGAGAGAGGCCTCAGGAGAAACAGCCCTGCCAAAACCAGGATCAGAACTTAAAGAAATACCCAGTCTATGGTGTTCGGTTGTGGCAGCGCTAGAGAACTGATGCAAATCCAAATTGTCTTCCTGAAACCAAGATACAGACTTCCTCCTAACCCCTCAGTTTATGACTCTTGCCAGAAAAGGAAATCATGTCAGAAAAGTAGCTGGCAGGTCCTTTATGAAGTAACCCTACGTATATACCAGGGGTAAACATTTAAAACAATCTTTGTTATTTAAAAGACTTTGTTCAAAAAAAGAAAAGAAAAGCCAAAGACTCAGAGAAACAGTTTGTAAAATACTCATCTGATAGAGGCTTGTATCCAGAATACATAAACCATCTAAGGAAGACATGGGCAAAAGATTTGAACAGCTACTTCACATTAGACAAGGTACAGATGACAAACAAGCACACAAAAGAATGCTCAACATCATTAGTAACTCAGAATGCAAATTAAAACCATAAAGAGCTATCACTATATACTTACATACGAGAGTGGCTTTTAAAAAACTGACAATACCAAGGGTGTGCAGGAATTCAGAGCAATAGAAATCTCAGACACTGCTGGTTGGAATGGCCACCTGGGAAAACAGTTTGATAGATATTTATAAGGTTTAAGCATACTCTTATCATATGATCCAGCAATCTTACTCTTAACTATTAAGCCAAGAAAAATAAAAATGCTTTACTGAAGGACCTGGGTAGGGATGCTTATAGTAGCTCTATTCATACTGTCTCAAGCTGGAAGCAACCTAATGTCTCTCAGTTGGTGAGCAAATGAACAAGCTATGGCATATTCACTCAGTGGAACACTCCTCAGAAAAGAGAAGGAATTATCATTACATGCAAAAAAATGGATGACTCTCAAAAGCATTATGCTAGTGAAAGAAACCAGAAAACAAAAAACCACACACTGTATACCCCATGACTTTTTGAAAAGGCAAAACTATAGGGATATAAATAGATTGGTGGTTGTCAAGGGCAACCCAGCTACCTGGGTGAATTTTGGAGGGGTGATATATAATTCCATATGATTGTAGTGGTCCTTATGTGACTGGACACTTTTGTCAAAATTCTTTAAATTGGACATTTAAAATTGGTAAATTTTAACAGGAGAATCCCATGGACAGAGGAGACTGGCGGGCTATGGTCCATAGGGACGCAAAGAGTCGGACATGACTGAAATGACTTAGCATGCACACACACACAGGATTGCTGGATCATATGGTAAGAGAATGTTTAAACCTTAAATCAGTAAAGCTGTTTCTAAACAATACATGGACATGGTGAGAGGATAACTAAGCTATGACTTGGGATAGACACGGTCCTTGTGTCTTGAGTTCTTACGGCTACTTCTGTGCGGGTCACTCTACCACAATGGTGGAGCACTGAACCCACAGCTGTCCTGGTCAGTGGAGGGGACATTGGGGTCACTCACAGGCAGCTGTGACAGTATCTTTTTCCACGAGGTGGCTGAAGAGCAGAGGAGTGATTTTAATGTATAAAAGAGTTTGAAAATCATTGGTTTAAAAGAGGGGTCTTTACAACCTCTTTAACAAGTGGTGCTGGGAAAACTGGTCAACCACTTGTAAAAGAATGAAACTAGAACACTTTCTAACACCATACACAAAAATAAACTCAAAATGGATTAAAGATCTAAATGTAAGACCAGAAACTATAAAACTCTTAGAGGAGAACACAGGCAAAACACATAAATCACAGCAGGATCCTCTGTAACCCACCTCCCAGAATATTGGAAATAAAAGCAAAAATAAACAAATGGGACCTAATGAAACTTAAAAGCTTTTGCACAACAAAGGAAACTATAAGCAAGGTGATAAGACAGCCCTCAGATTGGGAGAAAATAATAGCAAACGAAGCAACTGACAAAGGATTAATCTCAAAAATATACAAGCAACTCCTGCAGCTCAATTCCAGAAAAATAAATGACCCAATCAAAAAATGGGCCAAAGAACTAAACAGACATTTCTCCAAAGAAGACATACAGATGGCTAACAAACACATGAAAAGATGCTCAACATCACTCATTATCAGAGAAATGCAAATCAAAACCTCAATGAGGTACCATTACACGTCAGTCAGGATGGCTGCTATCCAAAAGTCTACAAGCAATAAATGCTGGAGAGGGTATGGAGAAAAGGGAACCCTCTTACACGGTTGGTGGGAATGCAAACTAGTGCAGCCACTATGGAGAACAGTGTGGAGATTCCTTAAAAAACTGGAAATAGAACTGCCATATGACCCAGCAATACCACTTCTGGGCATACACACTGAGGAAACCAGATCTGAAAGAGACACGTGCACCCCAATGTTCAGCACAGCACTGTTTACAATAGCCAGGACATGGAAGCAACCTAGATGTCCATCAGCAGACGAATGGATAAGAAAGTTGTGGTACATATACACCATGGAATATTACTCAGCCATTAAAAAGAATTCATTTGAATCAGTTCTAATGAGATGGATGAAACTGGAGCCCATTATACAGAGTGAAGTAAGCCAGAAAGGTAAAGACCAATACAGTATACTAACGCATATATATGGAATTTTAAAAGATGGTAATGATAACCCTATATGCAAAACAGAAAAAGAGACACAGATGTACAGAACAGAATTTTGGACTCTGTGGGAGAAGGCGAGGGTGGGAGGTTTCAAGAGAACAGCATCGAAACATGTATATTATCCAGGGTGAAACAGATCACCAGCCCAGGCTGGATGCATGAGACAAGTGCTCGGGCCTGGTGCACTGGGAAGACCCAGAGGAACTGGGTGGAGAGGGAGGTGGGAGGGGGGATCGGGATGGGGAATACATGTAAATCCATGGCTGATTCATGTCAATGTATGACAAAAACCACTACAATATTGTAAAGTTATTAGCCTCCAACTAATAAAAATAAATAAATAAAAATAAAAAGAGGGGTCTTTAGCAGCAATGTATGTGTGCACACAGGAGGTGCTATCTCTGTGTGTATGTGTGTGTATCTGTCTGTCTCTTCTGTTTGCAGGAAGGAGGCTGAGGGGGAAGGAGTGGGGACAAGTGCAAGTAGAACAGGGAGGAAATCCATGAGATTTTAATATCCTTAGATAATCTGGGCCCAAACAACTTTGGGAGAGCTTAGAATTTATGGATAACTGTTACCTTCGGCTTCAACTACCTTCTCTACCATTTTTTCCCCTGTGACTCCAAAGCCACTCCCCCATTAGAGGCTTATCCCTTCACCTTGGGCTTTAGGCACCTTGCTGTTTTAATGAAAACAGCATTTTAATGCTGTTAATCAGAGTTGCTTAAATCTACTGTTCAGTTCCTCAATGTTGTACCCTATTATCATCCACCTTGAATGGATACAAGAACCTACAAAGAAATAGGAGTCTTGTCCCAGTTTACCCAGGGAGTAAGTGGGTAGCTTTGAGGCCTCCAGCTCCAGCATCTCCTGGGCCAGATGGCTTCCATAATTTTCCACTACCCCTCACCGTCCAAGAGTCTGTTTCCTTTGTGACCACCAATCAGAGTGAGGAGGGAAAAGGGTGCTGGGGTGAGGGGGACTGGCAACAGGGCACAGAGGTGACCAGGAGAGAGTGACTTGGAAGGGAGGGTTTTGAGCTCCCTGCAGTTTCTGCCTTGGGGCATTTGGCTGGGGACTGTGAGGGGCAGAGCTGGGGAAGTTATACTATGTAAGAGAAAAAGCTGCTAGAAGTGGCAGACAGTGTGACTGTAATTGTCATGAGACCACCTCAGGAAATGGACAACACACGGTGGTCACAAATATGAGACCTTGGTAGAAAACCTCACCGTGTAGGAAGAGCAGAGCCTGGAGCTGGGAGACGAGGATTTCTGTCTGGACTTACGCTTATTAAACCTTGAACAAGTTACAGACCCTCTTTCAGCAAACAACACAAATAAACATATTCCAATGTGTTTTATAAAATGCTACACAGGAATGAGATCTGATTCCAAAAATTGGCAAACTTTCATTAGAAGAGCAGTCCTTGTGAAATGAAAGAAATGAATGAAAGAAAGTCTTGCACCACCTTTCCTGAGGCAATGCGCTGCTGCTCTACACTTGAGCATTTAAAAACAGGCACTTGAAAGATTTATTTGTGACCTCTGATCCAAAGTAACTTGCTGGCAACTCATTGATTCTAACCAGGCCACACCCAGATGTCAGTGTCAGTTATCTCTTGGGTAGCAGAATTACAGAAGAATTTTTATTTTACTTTTTATATGGTTCTGCAATTAAGAAAACAAAGACATAGACATGTGAAATAGTGGGGAGGTTTGGGGTAACTACAAAAGGTCAGGTGTATCTGGAAGTTGGGGTATTTGCAGAAGGAGATAGGGCAGGAGTTTGAGGACAGCCATGCTAGGGATTGTGCTTATGGATTCCTCTTTTCAAAAGCCCTTAGCCTACTCTGCTCTGGGTTTAAAGCTGTGGCCCTCAAAATGTGATCTCCAGACCAGCAGCATTTGCCTTGCCTGGGAACTTGTTAGAAACACAAATTCTTAGGCCCCAGCCCAGGTTCAGTTCAGTTCAGTTCAGTCGCTCAGTCGTATCTGACTCTTTGCAACCCCATGAATCGCAGGACAGCAGGTCTCCCTGTCCATCACCAACTCCTGGAGTTTACTCAAACTCATGCCCATCGAGTCGGTGATGCCATCCAGCCATCTCATCCTCTGACATCCCCTTCTCCTCCTTCCCCCAATCCCTCCCAGCATCACGGTCTTTTCCAATGAGTCAAGTCTTCACATGAGGTGGCCAAAGTATTGGAGTTTCAGCTTCAGCATCAGTCCTTCCAATGAACACCCAGGACTGATCTCCTTTAGGATGGACTGGTTGGATCTCCTTGCAGGCCAAGGGACTCTAAAGAGTCTTCTCCAACACCATAGTTCAAAAGCATCAATTTTTCGGTGCTCAGCTTTCTTCACAGTCCAACTCTCACATGCATACATGACCACTGGAAATACCATAGCCTTGACTAGATGGACCTTTGTTGGCAAAGTAATGACACTGGGGCTAGAGCCCAGCTCTGTTTTCATAAGCATGCAAGTTGAAGCCTGAAAACCACTGGCTTAAAGTGAAAAAAGCTGGCTTAAAACTCAACATTCAAAAAAGCAAATATTATGGCATCTGGTCCCATCACCTCATAGCAAATAGATGGGGAAACAATTTAAACAGTGACAGACTTTATGTTCTTGAGCTCCAAAATCACTGCAGATGCTTGAGCTCCAAAATCACTGCAGATGCTGACTGCAGCCATGAAATTAAAAGACGCTTGTTCCTTGGAAGGAAAGTTATGACAAACCTAGACAGCATATCGAAAAGCAGAGACATCACTTTGCTGACAAAGGTCTATATAGTCAAAGCTATAGTTTTTCCAGTGTCATGTATGGATGTGAGAGTTGGACCATAAAGAAGGCTGAGCACCGAACTGATGCTTTCAAATGTGGTGCTGGAGAAGACTCTTGAGTCCCTTGGACAGTAAAGAGATCAAACCAGTCAACCCTAAAGGAAATCAACTCTGAATATTCATTGGAAGGACTGATGCTGAAGCTGAAGCTCCAATACTTTGGCCACCTGATGGGAAGAGCCAACACATTGGCAAAGACCCTGATGCTGGGAAAGATTGAGGGCGGGATGAAAAGGGGGTGAGAGAGGATGGATGGTTGGATGGCATCATCGACTCAATGGACATGAGTTTAAGCAAACTCTGGGAGTTAGTGAAAGAAGGGAAGCCAGGCGTACAACAGTCCATGGGGTCACAGAGTCAGACACGACTTAGCGACTGAACAAGAACAACAAAACTGGGCCAGTGCTGCTTGCTCTTGGTGAAGTGGTAAGAAAGAGTCAGTTGCCTCAATCATCTGTTAGCCCACCCTATTGTGGGGGTCCCATGGATTGTTTTTCCAAGCCCTAGAGAGGTCCTCTTCTCTGACATAAAGGCAGTGTAGGTGAAGCCTTGTTGTTGAATAATTAGCCGGGATTTTATTTACAGTCAGAGAAGTGTCTGGGAGGGACAGACCTCACAGTGCTTTTGCAAATTTAGTTGCTTCTCACTTTGGGTTAAGGAAGGTCTGGAAGGAACCCAAAGGAGGTCCTCGGAGGCACTGGGTCATCTAGTTCTGGGGTGTTACAGTATGTTCCTTGCTGGTTTTTCTGCTGTTGTTCCCTACTTGTTCTCATTATCCAGGGACAGAGCCTCCCACCTGGGCCTCCTGGCTGAGAACAAAGAGGCCAGGGGTGCATTGAATGTGCTATAAATCCCTCAGGGCCAACAGCTCCGACTCCTTTGACTCTCAGATCCCTCCACTGGAAACAATCTATACTTTATCTGCACTTACTTTACTCTGAAACTCTTACCCAGAAATACAATTATCCCTGTGGATCTTATCCTCCTTACAGTCGAAAGTGCCTAGTATAGAGTAAAGAGTTCAGTAAATAATAGTTACAATTATTGTTATTATTATTTTGTGTTAAACAGGGAGAGAAGAGGTAGAGGGCATCCCAGTCAGAGGAAACAGCAGGGTTGGCTGCATAATTTGCAGGCATCGTCCTACAGGAGGAGTAGGGGGCGACAGAGGACGAGAGGGTTGGATGGCATCACCGACTCAACGGACAGGAATTTGAGAAAACTCCAGAAGACGGTGAAGGACAGAGGAGCCGGGTGAGTTGCAGTCCATGAGGTCACAAAGAGTCAGACACGACTGAGCGACTGAACAAGAACAATTGAGAGGAGCATTGTGAGCCAGGCAGAAGTACTGGCAGTTGAATTTTAGAAAGATGATAACTTTAGAAATATAAGACTTCCTTTTGGACCCAAGCCTAGCTAGTCTCTACAAGCTCCAAATGTCTTTCACACTCAGAATTCAAGACCCATTCCAACATGTCTCTGGAACCACTGGTTATGGTAAACAAACCTCCTTATAGCCTGGATTTCTTTAAAAATAAACAAAGAACAAACAACAAAATCTTCCCCTGCCTTTTGGAAATCCGATTCTCTCCAGAGAGCACTGGGCTGCTCATTCACCAGCTGCCATCTGAGGAGCTGGGGAGCACTGTCAAAAGTCTTCTAGCATTTTGCTGCTCTTCCCCCCAAATTTTTCTTTATCTTCTTCTAAAACCCTTTCTCCTTAGGAACAGTACCTGCCTGTCCTAGCAGTGTGCTCTGTGGTTCCCATTCCTAGTCCTCGAGGTTCTAGAGACCCAGCTCAGTGTGCTCCTGCCCAGCTCACGTTCTGGGCCATCTTGCACTACTTTAACCGTAAAGTCGACAGACCTATATCTGGATTCAAAGTTTCCTGATCTAACGATACGTTCAATAGATCTATTAATGTGTTAAATTTTGTACCCTATAAACAGAGAATACACTGTATTTTCCAGAATTCCCGTTTGTTTTTTTTTAATTAAACACGAAGCAAAACTTATCTTTGCTCTCCAAAGTTTTTTCCTAATATATTAGTCCTCTGCTATCTTTTTTGTTTTTCAGAAACCAACTCTTTTGAGAACCCTGTCTTTTGTCCCTTCACTGACACTGATGGTTTGGACAGGTGACCTGGATGGCCCCAACAGGGCTCCTTGCTCAGAGGGGCCCCGTACTTGGCTTAATGATCTGCTCTTGCCATCTTTAAATTCTTAATAATTTTATCTTTGAACTTGTGTTTAGTAAGTGATGTCCAATGAGACGATGGAGCATGAACATGAACAGAGAAGATACTCACAACATGTGTCCACCATTCCTTGCTGCCCATTCATATGGCATTCACGATGCCTGATGGGCACATAATTTTATTTTATAGCCCCAGAGGCCATATTTTTTCATTTCAACTAGAACTTGCTTCAAATGCAGAAAAGAAGGCATTTTAAGAAACAGAAACAATTGAGGAACCCTTTCATATCCTTTCTTACTGCCCGGCACTTACTCTGAAAATGATGGCAAAGAAAGCAAAGATTGGTTAACCCATAGTTCCTTCTTACAGTCCTCTCTTACTCATCACTAAGCCTAAGGTAGGTGGAATTGTATACATTAAGAAGTAAAGTTAAAACAGGTGAGTTAGTTTTGTTCTGATAAGATGAAACGCACATTCTGTAGCATGTACCAAATACAAAATATAGATTCTGTAATTTTAGTGATTCTGCATATGAGTTACATGAATTAAATGCTCTTGTGTTCACATTTAAATTGACATTGCACATAAAGATGAATTGTAAAATTCATACTAATAAGTTAAATATTTTATTTTTTATATTCAGAGTGACATTAAATAGCAAATGAAAAACATCATGGCAAGTCAAGAGAGAATGTGGGGGAAAAGATAGCTTTATCAATTTAGGGTCATGGCCCATATGAATCCTCTTCACCTAGCATCAGGCTCTGCAATTTCAACATTCATTTGGTTGAGTCACAGTCCAGAGATATATGTTTTGGAAAAAGACAGTGTATTATCTTAAGATAAAAACTTGTATATTCATGAAAGAGTTAGAAAAATTGACCTATTTTAGATAAGAATGTTTATTCTAATACTTCTTACTATAGTAAAAATTTGAAACAATGTATATGGAATATAATGTATATGGAATGGAACATCAACTCTTCCCTGGGTCTCAGTCCTACAGATTTCAAATTTGCCAGTCCCAACAATCACATGAGCTGATTCCTTAAAATAAATTCCTCCCTTTATCCACAGACATCCTATTGGTTCTGCTTCCCTAGAGAACCCTTACTAACAGAAGTTACTACACTTTTATTTGGTTGTGCATTTCTGTGACTAAATCTAGACCATGCCATGATCAGAAGGAGCAGGATTGCCCCCTACCCATTCAGCACCTCAGATGCCACTCTTCTCTTACTCATAGACTTGCGTCTACACACCTGTTTCTTCAGTCTCATTGACATCTCTAGTCCTGTCATCCTTGTATCTTCTCACCATCCATCTACCCTATTCTGATTGACTCCATTGTCCTTCCCACCTGGCTTAAGCTTCCACAACCTATTATTTCAGTCACTCTCATGCCCCAAATTTCAATTCCCTTACCTTTCCCCTTTTTCTCCAACTGCCCTTGTTGTTGTTGTTGAGGCACTCAGTTGTGTCTGACTCTTTGTGACCCCATGGACTGCAGCATGCCAGGCCTCCCTATCCTCCACTGTCTCCTGGGGTTTGCTCAAAATCATGTCCATTGAGTTGGTGATGCCATCCAACCATCTCATCTTCTGTTGCCCCCTTCTCCTGTCCTCAATCCTTCCCAGCATCAGGGGCTTTTCCAATGAGTCGGCTCTTCGCATCAGGTGGTCAAAGTATTGGAGCTTTAGCTTCAGCATCAGTCCTTCCAATGAATATTCAGGACTGATTTTCTCTAGGATTGACTGGTTTGATCTCCTTGTTGTCCAAAGGACTCTCAAGAGTCTCTCCAACACCACAGTTCAGTTCAGTTCAGTTCAGTCACTCAGTCGTGTCCGACTCTTTGTGACCCCATGGACTGCAGCACGCCAGGCCTCCCTGTCCACCACCAACTCCCAGAGTTTACCCTAACTCATGTCTATTGAGTTGGTGATGCAATTCATCACCAGTGATCTCCTTTAGAATGGACTGGTTGGATCTCCTTGCAGTCCAAGGGACTCTCAAGAGTCTTCTCCAACACCACAGTTCAGAAGCATCAGTTCTTTGGCACTCACCTTTCTTTACAGTCCAACTCTCACATCCATACATGACTACTGGAAAAACCAAAGCCTTGACTAGACGGACCTTGTTGTTAGCAAAGTAATGTCTCTGCTTTTTAATATGCTGTCTAGGTTGGTCATAACTTTCCTTCCAGGGAGTAAGTGTCTTTTAATTTCATGGCTGCAGTCACCATCTGCAGTAAAAGCATCAGTTCTTTGGTGTTCAGTTTTCTTTATGGTCCAACTCTCACATCCATACATGATGGCTAGAAAAGCCACAGCTTTGACTATATGGACCTTTTTCAGCAAAGTGATGTCTCTGCTTCTTAATATGCTGCCTAGGTTGGTCAAAGCTTTTCTTCCAAGAAGCAAGTGTCTTTTAATTTCATGGCTGCAGTCACCATCTGCAGTGATTTTGGAGCTCAAGAAAATAAAGTCTGTCACTGTTTCCATTCCCTCCCCCCCAACCCCATCTATTTGGCACAAGGTGATGGGACCAGATGCCATGATCTTAGTTTTTTGAATGTTGAGTTTTAAGCCAATTTTTTCACTCTTCTCTTTCACTTTCATCAAGAGACTCTTTAGTTCCTCTTAGCTTTCTGCCATTAGGGTGGTGTCATCTGCATATCTGAGGTTATCGATGTTTTCCCCAGCAATCTTGATTCCAGCTTGTGCTTCATCCAGCCTGGCATTTCACATGATGTACTCTGCATATAAGTTAAATAAGCAGGGTGACAATACACAGCCTTCACGTACCCTTTTTCCCAATTTTCAACTAGTCCATTTTTCCATGCCTGGTTCTAACTGTTGCTTCTTGACCTGCATACAGGTTTCTCAGGAGGCAGGTAAGGTGGTCTGGTATTCCTATCTCTTTAAGAATTTTCCACCGTTTGTTGTGATCCACATGGTCAAAGACTTTGGCGTAGCTGCCCTACCAGTCCCTAACTCTGAATCATCCTAGCCAACTGCTGCCTTCACTCCTTCTCTTCTAGTCTTCCTCTGGGGGATATCAGTATTTTTCTCTTATGGACTTCAATTAATTGAATGACTATAAACAGTAATCTTCTTTACTCAAAGTCTATTGATTTAAATGTAATTACATTTAAAAGATAGTTTGACTAAGCATCAGGATACCATAGCCTAGTCAAGTTAACACATAAAACTAACAATCACAGCGGGGCAGTTGCAAAAACTCACATTTTCATTTAGCAAATATTTGTTGAGCACGAAGAATATGCTGTGTAACGGAAACACAAAGCTGGATAAAAGACATCTTCCCTATTCCCCCAAGGAGTTCATCGTCTCTTAGAGTGAAGTAGATATAGAAGCAAACACATTTGTAATGCGAGGAAGTAAGTGCTATGATGGAAAGGTACATAGAGGAATTATCTGTTTGGGCTTCCCTGGCAGCTCAGTTGGTAAAGGATTTGCCTGTAATGCAGGAGACCTGGTTCAACCCCTGGGTTGGGAAGAGTCCCTGGAAAAGAAATGGCAACCCAGTCTGGTATTCTTGCCTGGAGAATTTCATGGACAGAGGGGCCTGGTGGGCTACAGTCCATGGGGTTGCCAAGAGTAGGACACAGCTGAGTGGCTAACACACACACACATCTGTTTGTAGGATACAAAATGTGATAGGGATCTATTAAGTCAATGAGAAGATCAAGAAGTTGTGAATCTAGACATAGCATGAATCAGCCTCATGGTTGAGGTTGTTATATAGGATGACACAGAACTTGGGCTGGACAAAAAGGTGGTGACTGAACTGCATCTTAGACTTTGTTTCAGAGAGGAGACTAGGACAGGTGAAACAGAGAGAGTGACGAATACAAACTTAAGTAGTCTGCACTTGATCCCATGTGTAGTGAGGCTTGATGAAAGTGACAGTGTGGTTAAAAAAAAGACTCCAGATAATATGGATATAGGCACATTTACTAAAGTGTAGGGCTTCTGAGGGTGGATTAGGAGACAAGGGCTTTGAATGAAAAGCTAAAGTTTGAAGTTTATCTTTCAGGCTAGCACTTTTCAAAAATTTTGAAGCAGTGAAACTCTTTCTTTTTTTCCCTGAAAATAATCTTAACAGAAGTCCAATATATCAAATGTCTACAATATGTCAAATATATCACTGTTTGCCTGGTTTGAAAGCCCCTGATGAAGGTGGTGAGGATCTGAGGAGTTGTAAACTCTGATGTCCATATAGGACCACATTGGAAGGGAAGAGGGTGAGAGCTGAGAGGAAGGTTATAAAGAGAGGAGAGTGTGGACTATGGAGGAGGCAATAGAGATGAAAGAAGAGGGTAGATTTGAAGGATGTCGGAGGATTAAGCAATGGGCGTGGGAGTGGTGGAGGAGAGAGTCCAGTTACATCCAGGAGGGAAGAAGGTGTGGTGGTGGGCTGAGGCTCTTGGCTGCCATCAGCGGGGAGAACTTAAAAACATCTGGTCCAGTTGTATGGCCACTGTCATTATTCTTGTGGTCATTATTTCTTGTCCCCAAAACTGTTCAGTGCTGGGATGTTTTGGAAGAACTTTAGAAAGAAGTTTTTGGATTTATTCTCATGAATAGCGCAGTACTACGTATTTGTTCATGCAGTCTGACAATCTGAGGAAGTAAAAGAACTACATCTGGGCTGTCAGGAAAGTTTTATTTGAAAGACCCAACATAATTCTTGATATCGCTAACACTGCTGTTAAGTCCTGTGCTAAAACTGCCCTTGCAAGTGCCCAGTAGTCAAGAATACTTAAAGGTTTGAGATTTTACCTGACTTCAAAGCTACAAGACCGCCTCATGGATGCTGGCAGAAGACACAAGATTCCTGGGTCAGAAACAAAGGACAGTTTATTACTCACAGCAATAGTAGTAGCTACAATTACATCCTTTTTGCATTGGTTAATCAAAACCCAATTTCCACAGGATGACATGAAAAAGCCAAGCAATACCTGCACATGTAGTGGGTACATTTTAACAGAGGAACCCCAAGTTTGGGGAACTTGGATCTCTTATGGGGCTTTCCCGGTGGTTCAGCAGTAAAGCACCTGCCTACAATGCAAGAGATGTGGGTTCAATCCATGGGTGAGGAGATCCCCTGGAGGAGGAAATGGCAACCAACTTCAATATTTTTGCCAGGAGAATTTGCATGGACAGAGGAGCTTGGCATGCTATAGTCCATGGGGTTACAAATAGTCAGACACAATGATCTTTTATAATGAATAGCAAGCCTACCTTAACTTTGTCCTGAAGGGAGACAATATCCTTTTTATTTTTTAAATTAAAAAAATTTGTATTGAAGTATGGTTGATTTACAATATTGTGTTAGTTTCAAATGTACAGAAAAGTGATTCAATTATTTTTTTCAAATTGGTCCATTGTACTTTATTGCAAGATATTGAACATAATTCCCTGTGTCATACAATATATCCTTGTTGCTTACCTATTTTATGTATGGTGATTTGTATCTGTCAATCCCATACTCTTAATTTTCCCTCCCTCCCTCTCCCCTTTGATAACCATAAGTTGTTTTCTGTGTCTATGAACCTGTTTCTGTGTATGTGGATTTATTTGTATATTTTCAGATCCCACATATAAGGGATATCATTTGTCTATCTGGCTTACTTCAACTAAGTATGATATTCTCCAGGACCATCCATGTTGCTGCAAAAGGCAATATTTCATTCTTTTTAAAGCCTGAGTAATATTCCATTACGTGTATATATACATCACTGCTGCTGCTGCTAAGTCACTTCAGTCGTGTCTGATTCTGTGCGACCCCATAGACGGCAGCCCACCAGGCTCCCCTGTCCCCGGGATTCTCCAGGCAAGAACACTGGAGTTGGTTGCCATTTCCTTCTCCAATGCATGCAAGTGAAAAGTGAAAGTGAAGTTGCTCAGTCGTGTCCGATTCTTAGCGACCCCATGGACTGCAGCCTACCAGGCTCCTCCATCCATGGGATTTTCCAGGCAAGTGTACTGGAGTGGGGTGCCATTGCCTTCTCCGATATACATCACATCTTAAGCTAATCATTGGTTAATGGACACTTTGGTTATTTCTATGTCATGGCTATTGTAAATAGTGCTGCAATAGTGAACATTGGGTTGCCCATATCAACAAATTAGCCTCATGTTCTGGAGGGAGACACCATCTCTGTCTTCAAGGTTGTTTGCTATATAGACATCCTTGAAAAGATATCTGGAATAAAGGCAAGTAGAGCTCTGATCCCAAGATAGGCAGAAATGCCAGAGAATGTATAGACTTGTTCCCTAACATGACAAGGCTCAGATAATGATCAGCTAATGGGGTGATTAATTTCCCTTCACTTTCTATCTCTTTCTCCTATTGTATTACTCTTTCTCCCATTGCACCTATAATACACAGGTGACTTTTCCAGTTGACCTAAAAGGTCAAACCTTCTTCTATTACTGGCATTCATTTTTTTTTTTTCATTTATTTTTAGTTGGAGGCTAATTACTTCACATATTACTGGCATTCTTTTGACCACTATGTATCTGAAGTTGTGTCCTAAAGGGACGTTCAAATGATCCTTCACTGATCAATTCCTCAAGCTACTTTGCTTCGTCTTACTTCAGAGCTCTCACGTCCTTTGTTAGCTTGAAATATGGTAAAATTGGATCAGTTTTATTTACTTAGACTCAAGTCCTGAGCTTATAATTAAGAGATGTATAAGGGATGTTCAAAAACACTTCTAAAGATTTTTTTCAAATTTGAGAGAAATAAAATGCATATAGAACTTGGCAGAAAAAGAGTTGTAAAACAGAGCAATACACCCTGATGGAAGATTTTATGAGGTAGTTGGAGAGAGTAAGCTTCACACCTGGAATGTCTTGCTAAATCACTGGTCTGGACATTTTACAATCTCACTGGAATGGAGGTTCTCACTTTGTCACCTTCAGATGAGGGTGAGTTACAGCAACAGCCCAGACTGATGCTCTAAAGGAAGGTATATCCTCAGCCTCTTTTGAGGCTAGAGGGTTAAAGTGGAGGCTGCATCGGGAATTGGTCAACAGCAAATGAACAATCTTCCATCAGGATAATGCAAGACTACATGTTTCTCTGATGATCACGCAAAAGCTGTTGCAGCTTGGCTGGGGAGTTCTGATTCATCTGCCATTGCACCTTCAGCTTTCCCTTTGTTTCTGTCTTTACAAATTTCTCTTGATGGAAAAAACTTCAATTCCCTGGAAAACTAAAAGGTACCTGGAATAGTTCTTTGCTAAAAAAGAAAAAGTTATGGGAAGATGGAATTATGAAGTTGCTTGAAGATAGCAGAAGGGAGTGGAACAAAATAGTGAACTTGCTGTTTAATCAAGTTCCTGATGAAAATGAAAAATTTGTCTTTCATTTTTATTTAAAAACTGAAGAAACGTTTAGGCCAACCCCATACGTTGAATCCTGTCACTCACTTGCTTAGCACCCTTTGGAACTTGGACAAAATTTCCTCTCGTAGCCCTCCAGAGCCTCATCTCGCACTCCTTCCTTCACGCTGCCCCCATTCTGTACTTCCCTCAGGGACTTGTCCTTGCCAAACTGTTTCCTATTCTGTTGCCTTTGAGCATGCTCTTCCCTCTCCTGGAAGGCTTTTTGGCTCCATTCTGCCGGGTGGCATCTGAGATGCCATGCACATTATGCAGTGTCTGCTGAGGCTGGCACCAAGGCAGCCCTCGTTCCTAATCACACAAGTCAGAACGGGTTGGCAGCTTCTCAGTTGCAGAGCACCACACTCTTCCCTCATAGCATGTGTCATCACTTGTATTATATACATACTTCAGTTTTTGCTTTTTAACTGCCTGGAGAAGGGGGTAAGTTCCATGAAGGTAGAAATCATATTTGACATGTTAACCACTCTCTCTGTGGGCTTAATACAGTGCTTGGTATAGCAGGTACTCAATAAATTCCTGTTGAATGGATGGATGAATAAATGAAAGCCAGCAGGGTAAGGGGAACAGGGTCTTACAGTCTGGGTAATGAAGAATTAAGTGGCAGAATGGCACCAATACTGAGAGAACCTGAAGCATGAGTAACATCCTGGGTCCTTCTCTTGAGAGTCCCATCTGTCAAAGCTCTTAGAATGTGTACTGATCATTTTCTAAATGGGGATAAATATTAACACACCTTTATTATGCTGAATGTGAACTCAACCTGCACAATACTAGGCCTTGTCTCTCGAGATGATCACCAGACACAAATGGAGAGAGATGGGTATATCCCCGTTTTTTTGTTTTTTAGCTGAGACAGTTATTTATCCAGTATCTCTTTAGCCTGAAAACAAAACCATTAATTACAAAGACCAACTTTTTAGGACACAGAGCAGGGTTGATATACCACTCTGGAAATTGTGTGTGTCTGTGTCGATTTCTGATTACTAAGCCTCTGGAAATATCTTGAGAACTAACTCATGCCTACAGAATAGGCACAAGCTTCTGGTGTCATCAGGACTCAGCCACCACCAGTGGATGGCGGCTCTCTTCCATGTCAACATGACTCTCTCCCAGAGCTCTGTTCTATAACTTAATTCTATTAAACCTAAAACTTCATCCACCCCATGGCTCACATCCCCACAAATTAGAGTCACTCTCTGTGGTAGTCATTAGTTCTAGTCACAGAATATTTCTAGTTCTCCAAGTTCACAGCAGGATTGCATAACCTCATCCCTTTAAATTTAGATGTGACCATGTGACTTGCTTTAGTCAATGTAAAATTCAGCAAGTGTACACCAAGAATTGAACTTTGGCTATATCATGGAAAGACAGAGACAGCTTCTGTCAGCCTGGATCCCTAAGTGAAGATGACAGGAAACAGAGGTAATGTCAACCTGTAATGTAGGAATGAAACACAAAGATAAAATTATTAAGAATTTCAAGATGACAACAGCAGATCATTCAGCCACGCAGAATCTGCCTTTCCCCCTCCTCTCACACCTCCATTCTGCACCCTGATAGCTTGATGTCCCTTCAAGCTGCTGTGTTCTGCCTTTACTACTTACTTACCTTTTTGGTGCGCTCCATACCCAGAAGGCTGCCCTCTCTTTTTGGCCCCTGCATTGCAGGAACATTCTGACCCTTTCCTAGGGGATGACTGCTGAATCAACTCTGTGCTGAGACCTTCCCTCAGGGCTTGCTGAGGGCTGGAGCGCCCCCACCTCTTGCCTGCCCTCACTGGCCAACACTGCTCTCAGCAACAGTATGTCAGCTTTGTGTCCTGACACCCACTCTCTAAGGCTACATTGTAGCTGTCTCTGATCAGGTAGGGAGAGCTATTCCTTATGCTCTTGTGGATTTAAAAAAGCAGGTATTACTTTATCACTAAATGCCTAGAGAATCCAAATCCCAGAATAAAAACAGAACCCTCTCTATAGTCTCTTTCTACTTCCTTAAATTTTTTTTAAATTTTTATTTATTTTTTTCTACTTCCTTTTTAAACTTCCTTTTCTTTGTATCTACAGTCAATAGAAAATTAGAACCATAACTCAATGGACATCAAAGTTTCTGCTGAAAAAACTGGTAGCATTTGATAATTTATCATCATTTAAAATTGTAATTACATTTTATAATGATGTGCATGATATAAAATTTAGTGGGTGTGAAAAGGTAAACACAAAATGTTAAGTCTCCCTCTCCTGCTCCCACTGCCCTCACTTCCTCTCTGTCAGGTTCTGGAATAACCTTCTGGAGATCTTCTATGTACTTACAAATATACAAATATTTTCACTCTCCTTCCCCTCCCCCCACTCTTACAATGTTCTGCAGCTTTTTCTTTACTCTGAACATGCTCTGTAAATAATCCAAAATCTTTGCAACTTTTTATAGCTCTTTATAGTATTCCCTTATTTAGGCAAATCATAATTTGCATTAATAAAATGATGTATAATTTCATACATATTCAAGTATATTTGTGAATATTTTCCTAGAAGTCAAAGGGTATGTTCATTTTTAATTTGAAATAATGTCAAATTGCTGTCTGCAGTAATTTACAAGAGTGCCTGTCCCCATACATCTTTGTTAGTATAGTTTCTAAAATCTTTCAAAGTTGTCAATTGATGTGAGCTGAAAAATGTATCATCATTGTAACTCTAATTTGCATTTTTAAAATTATAGTGATCTCAACTATGTTTCCATATATTTAGAGCATTTATGTTTTCTTTCCTATGAACTCTTCATATTCTTCCCCATTTTTCAAATAGGAGAATGCTCTTCTTACTGATTTTTAAAGAAGTTTGTTTATAGCAGGTTTGACTTGAGGAATTAAAATTTTTTTTAATGTAGCTAAATTCATCTTTCTTTTAAGGCATCTGGGTTTTGTGTGATGCTTAGAAAAGCTTTAACTGGAGGTTACTACAAAATTTTTCCCACAATTTTTTCTAATAATTTTTAACATATAAATCTTCATTTTATCTGGAATTAATTTTGTAGTAAGCACTAAGCTAAGAATCCAAATTAATTTTTCTTCACTGATCATCACCCTGATGTTCCAACACCATTTATATATTAGTTAATCCATTTTTTCCTCACCGACTTGAAAAACCACCTTTAACATATACTAAGCCCCTATTTGTCTGTGGATCTGTTTCTGGATCTATCTCTGGTCTGTCTAATCATGATTTAAACTCTATAACTTCTATTATTATGTCAAAGGGGTTACTACAGTATTTTAGGCTAGTGTTAGGGGTTCTGCTGGTATATAGCAAAGCTAACTAGGCCACATGGAGACAATTCTTAATCCTGGCCTAAATCATTCATCATCTAGCTCTTTGCCAACTACAACAAGTGAGGGTCTGACACTTAAGGAGCAACGGGTTAGGGATGTCTAGACACCACATCCTGTTCTCCGTTAAGCTCACAACCACCCTATGAGGTAGGGTGCTCCTTGAGTTATTTTGGTCACAAGAAATAGAGATTCTCTGGAGCTGATTCAAATAATGAGGGGGTCATTCTTTTCCTATATAAATAAGGGGGACATGAATCTCAGCCACCTCATCAGGAAAAGCCCACAACAAGATCTCCCAGGAAGATCTCAAGCTTTTTTCTTTGTAAAGTGCACATCATTTATGTAGTTTAAAAACATAAGCATACACAACTCACCTTTCAAGGTTGAATGCATGCATACTTAACGACTTATAGCAAACATACTAGAGTGCTGGCCTATGACAAAAGCTGGGGAGGAAAAAGTTGCAAGTATCAAGATGGAAGGGTTAAAAAAATGAAAAGAAATAAACTGCAAGTAATGGGACTTTTCATGAGCTGATGTGAGTATGCTATGCATTGAAGAATTGTGAATCATTTGCATTTGAGATTCTTTTAAAAATTAAAAGTCATAAGTCTGTTCTCTATATCTGCATCTCCATTGCTGCTCTGCACATAAATATCAGTAGCATTCTTCTAGATTCCATATATATGAGTTAATATATGATATCTCTTTTTCTCTTTCTGACTTACTTCACTCTGTATAATAGGGTCTAGGCTCATCCACCCCATCAGAGCTGACTCAAATGCATTCCTTTTTATGGTTGAGTAGTATTCCATTGTATATATGTACCACAGCTTCTTTATCCATTCATCTGTTGATGGACATCTAGGTTGCTTCCATGTCTTGCTGCAATGAACACTGGGGTAAGGGTGGGGGAGAAGGAGAGGGTGAGATAAATGGAGAGAGTAGCAAGGATGCATATACATGAACATATGTAAATAGATAGCCAGTGGGAATTTGCCCTATGACTCAGGGAACTCAAACCTGGGCTCTGTAATAACCTAGGGATAGGGGAATGGGTGGAAGGTAGGAGGGAGATTCAAGAAGGAGGGGACATATGTACACCTATGATTAATCCATGCTGATGTATGATAGAAATCAAACCAACATTGTAAACCAATCAGCAATTGAAAATAAGTAAATACTAAAACAACAACAATAAATTAAAAGTCAAAATGTGAAACTCCAGGCAGTTCACTGGAGTCCTTAAGACAGGTCTCCATTTTGGGGGGCAGGTTATACAGGGATTGATTAGAACTCAAAGAGGCAGTGGTGAGCTCTTCTCATAGGAAGACTAGAAAGAACAGGGCAGCCAGGTCTCATGGACACTGAGCTCCTTGTGACTCAAAGTAAGGTCCATGAACCGGAGGCATGGTTCTCACCTGGGAGCTTGTCAGAAATGCAGAATCTCAGATCTCACGCCAGACCTGCTTAATCCGAGTCTGCCTCTTAACAAGATACACAGGTAACAGGAAGAAATCATTAAAACTTGAGAACCTCTGCTCTAGGATATAGTTTGGGAAGAGGAATGTTGCTTAGGATCCAGCACAACCCAACCTACTGAGCCATTTCCTTGTCCATCTGTGGTGGTCCTCATAGCTTTTACTGCAGAAGGGAAACAAGTTTGAGAGGATTCAGGATGTAGCCTCAAGGAAAGTGATCAGAATACAAAGAAGACAGAGGTCACTGGATTTGGAAAGGACTGGAAGCTATGAGGTCTGGAAGCTACAGGCCAGGGCATTTGGTAGCTGTCCTTAGGGCCATTGAAGTCTCCCAGGATTCTGTAGGACTTGGAGAAGACAAGAAGACTATATTCCAGGAGCCCAAAAGGGAAGGATGTCAATAAAATGAAAGACTGGGGGTGACCCAGCAGGAGGCCATGAGTCTTAATGGAGTGGGACTTTTACTCAGGGATCGAGCCATCACTGGCCATGGGAATGCCAATCTCACTTACCCACCCTCAGTTCTGAAGTGTGTGGGAAGAGAAGCCTCTAGAGGAGAGCTAGGATTCAGGTAAGGTCCAGTGGTAAAGGACACATTCTGTGGGGAAGTTGATGATGCAGGAGAATTTCCTGGTACAAAATGGGGCTCCACAAGGCATACTGTGGAGACTGAGATTTGAAAAGAGAGGTAGAAAGTTAAATGGAGGACAGCAAACTTGGAGTAATCCAAGGAAAAGATGTAGGAGGAAACAGCTGGAGGGAAGCCAATATTTGGGGAACAGCACCAGTCAGGATAAAGTGGGTTACACTCCTTAACCCCAACATTACAGGTTGACATTACCTCTGTTTCCTGTCATCTTCACTTAGGGATCCAGGCTGACAGAAGCTGTCTCTGTCTTTCCATGATATAGCCAAAGTTCAATTCTTGAATTTTACATTGACCAAAGCAAGTCACATGGTCACATCTAAATTTAAAGGGATGAGGTTATGCAATCCTGCTGTGAACTTGGAAAACTAGAAATATTCTGTGACTAGAACTAATGACTACCACAGAGAGTGACTCTAATTTGTGGGGATGTGAGCCATGGGGTGGACGAAGTTTTAGGTTTAATAGAATTAAGTTATAGAACAGAGCTCTGGGAGAGAGTCATGTTGACATGGAAGAGAGCCGCCATCCACTGGTGGTGGCTGAGTCCTGATGACACCAGAAGCTTGTGCCTATTCTGTAGGCATGAGTTAGTTCTCAAGATATTTCCAGAGGCTTAGTAATCAGAAATTGACACAGATACACACAATTTCCCGGATGGTATATCAACCCTGCTCTGTGTCCTAAAAAGTTGGTCTTTGTAATTAATGGTTTTGTTTTCAGGCTAAAGAGATACTGGATAAATAACTGTCTCAGCTAAAAAACAAAGAACAGTGATGTATTGTTCTGGATGTTTTAGCTGATACTTTAATTTCGACTCCCTGAACTCCTGTGTCTCCTTGAGACATCAACCAGTGTTGCAAGTGGGAGCAGCCAACCACACATTTTCTCTGATGGCTAAAATCCCATCGAGTGATGTCACACTGTCTTCTCTGATATGATTTAGAGAAGCAAAGTTTTAATGTTCTTGGATTGACCAAAGAGCGAGGGTCTGTGGCTATTTTGAGTGCCAGCCTACTAGTTCTGCAGAAATATAAATATTAAATCACAAATGTTAACCTCTCTGGGTTCTGGGACTATAGATCTATATAATCTGTTGTGATTAGGCCATCAGTTTATAAATTTCCTGTTTGGATTACATTGAAGGAAGCAGATGCTGGACCCTAAGACCTTTGAAGCAGTCAGATAGGGGACATTGTTGGCTGTCTATCACATCCATTCTTTTCCCTAAAAAACCTGATATTGTTTGGTCCCCCTAGTCCACCAAATGACTAGGGGAATGTAACCCTGTCATCAGCTCCAGGGATGAGCCCTGACTGATCTAAGCCAGGTGTCTCAGTCTTGGCACTCTTACGTATTGGATTGGATAATTCTTTGTTGTGGGGACTTTTGTGTGATTACAGGATGTTGGGCAGCATCTTTGCTAGTAGTATTTCCAGCCCTAGTTGAAACAACCCAAAATGTCTTCAGATGTTGTCAAATGTCTGCTAGGAGGCAAAATCACCTCCCTAGTAGAGAACCACTGATGTAAATCAGCCATGATAATCTTACTCTTCTTTCAAGATAACTGAGTTTAGAATGGGTATATGGCAATTTGACTAATGAAATTAAGGGAAAAGAAGGCTACTGGGGAGTTTCAGGATATGTTTTATTCCCTTATAAGAAAGAGACCTGGGAGGAGACAAGTCCTTTCTCTTTCTCCGGATTTTGTAGTTTGTGGATGAAATCTGGATACATTGTAGCATGAAGATGAAACAAACTCAGAGAGAAAGACAAAATCAAGAGATTCCCGGAGAAGTGGGGCAAGAGTCCTGATACACCCACCAGGAGCCCAGCCCACCACCGGGCAGATTTTTATTAGAAACAACAAGTATTTTTATTGTTAGAGCCAGAGTGTTTTGTTCCTTGCACCTGAAATCATCTGAACTGAAGTCATTGGGGAGAATGGCACAGACAGAGGTAGGGCCCTCCCTCATTCCTGCTGGGACAATTGCCTTCTTAATTAAAAGTAATAGATTTCCCATAATGGCAACCCACTCCAGTATTCTTGCCTGGGAAATCCCATGGACAGAGGAACCTGGTGGGCTACAGTCCACGGGGTGGCAAAGAATCAGACACGACTTAGTGACTAAACCACCACACTTCCCATCATTGAAGCGATAGGACGTTAGGGAGTTTACTCGGATTTTTGGCAAGTTTATAAATAAACTGAGCTCCTACTGTCTAGAGGACAGGGATAAGGCAGCTACAAAGATAAGGACTAGATGATGCTGGGCCAGGAACAGACACAAACATCAGAGAAGCACAAACGGGCCAAACTGTGCTAAGTAGGTGGAGGAGTCAGATTTCAATGCCAAGACTGACGCAGGCTCAGCTGATCCCCCAGCACTGAAGCCAAACCCCCAGGTTTGCTTATACCGTGCTTTTTTTTTTTTAACCATTGGCTGCACATTGGAGTCACTCATGGAACTTTAAAAAATGTTGATGCCTGGGTTCCCTCCACTGTCCTCACAAGCTTCTTATATAATTGGACTGCTGTGTGGGCTGAGCATCATTTTTTTAAAACCTCAAACTTTTCACAGTTGGTGGATTCAGGTGTCTAAGCCCAAGTGCTTTCCATTCTATTGTGTTGCCTCTATTGTGTACCTACTCGTGGGTACGTTTCTTATTTCTATCTTTGTGTGTGTGTGAATAGATAATTCTTGCACCTGGTGCAAAAGACTACACAAACACACACAAAAAGCCTACACAATACAGTTTCTCTCCCATGCCTGTCTCCCAGTTACCTACGTCCTCTGCCTAGAGGACAGTTTATGACTGTACTACACAGGCGTATGTTTATTTTTGGTTCTTTTTATACACTAATGATAATTTTGTACGCATACTGCTCTATAGCTTGAGTTTTTGACTTAACTGTATCTTATAGATCATTCGATATTAATACCTAACCTCTTTGGTTTTTATAATGTGACGACTAAGTAATTCCATTGTATGGATGGGCTTTAATTTACCTAACAAGTCCACAATTGATAGGGCTCAGGTTGGTCCTGCCTGGCCTTACTATGACAAATTATGCCCCAGTGTATAAACTTACATGCATATGTAGGTATGTCTGTAAGAAAAATGGGATCTCAAGATCAATGGGTAGGTGTGCTTGTAATTGAGACCTGTGTTAAACTGACCTCATGGAGGCTTTGTTCTGTCAGCAAATATGCTGGAAGAAAGAGCACCTCCTAGACTTGCCTGGAGGTCCAGTAGTTAAGATTCTGGGTTTGATCCCTGGTCAGGGAACCACAATCCCACATGCTGTGGTCCGTGCCACTCCCCTCCTCCAAAAAAGAAAGAGTACCTCTGTCCCTGTGGTAAGGGGTGTTATCATTATTTGATTTCTACTGAACTGATGGGTGAAAAAATGGTACAACAATATATTTAAAATTTGCATTTTCACTACTCTGAGTGATGTTAATCATCTTTTCATATGCCAAATAGTCATTTGTTCCTTTCTATGAACTTCTGTTTGTATCCTTTACCTAAGAGTTCTTGATTTCATTTTCTTATTAACTTGAAGAAGCTCTTTATATAGTCACCACTCTTTCAAAGAGCAGTCCAAAGGTGAGAATCACTGTCTTAAGAGTTTTTCCTGTCTCCATCCCTCACATTCAATCATTGATCATGTCCTGTTTGGGCTACTTCGTGCTCTTATCACTAATTTCACATCTTTGTCTTCTGTCATAAGCCTAGTAGAGGCATTCAGCATCTTTCCTTAGGACTCTGGTCTCACTTCCCACCAATCCATCCTCCACATTGCTTCCAGCCTTGGTGCTATGCTTTTGAGTGCTGACGGGATTCTATTCCTTCCATTTTGTCTGAGCCTTCTTTGCCTAACTGCCCAGCTTCCCTCCTGCTAATCCCCACTGAAATCTGCTCTCTAGACCAGAGCACTGCATGCCATTCAGAACAAACCAATCCTTTCCATGACTCCAAGACTTGGCATTTGCTGTTTCCGATATGTGGAATTTTCTTTAATCACTGAGTTCTTATCAGATAGAAAACTTGATATTATGAGTGATGTGCTTAGGTAACTGGTATTCAAGATCCACCACATATGAGGCTGTGAACTAAAGTCTTTGCATATCGTGTCTCATGATCTCCACTTTGCAGATAAGAAAAGCAGAGCTCAGAAAGGCTTGAGACCACACAGTGTTCCCATGTCAGTTTCAGCGTGCTGCCATGCTCTTCTCAGGCAAACTGTTTGGGGGATAAAAGTCCTGTGGCCTTCACGATAAGGGGATCAGACACAATAGCCCTCACATTTAGAATGGTACTGCACGGGGGCTTCCTGGCAACATTTCATAGTGGCCTTTTCCCCATTTACTGTTGACATTGACTATAACTGTGGACAGAAACTGGGTTTCAGAGTATTGAGGAGAGGGTGAATCTTCCAGCCAGGTCAATTCATTTATGGTTAGTTTTCCTGCTGTCATTTAGCCTGCTGACTACTTTCTTCTTCCTATTGAATATAAATGCTCTATTTTTAATGTTCACTTGCTTTTTAGATTTCCCTGGTGGCTCAGACGGTAAAGAGTCTGCCTGTAATGCAGGAGACCCGGGTTTGATCCCTGAGTCAGGAAGATCCCCTGGAGAAGGAAATGACAACCTAGTCCAGTATTCTTGCCTGGAAAATCCCATGGACCGAGGAGCCTGGCTGACTACAGTCCATGGGTCACAAAGAGTTGGACATGACTGAGTGACTTCACTTTTACTTTCACTTTTTAGATTTCACATATAAGTGAAATCATATGGGTCTGACTTATTTCACTAAGCATAATACCCTTCAGGCCCATCCATGTTGTTGCAACTGGCAAGATTTCATTCTTTTTTTTTTAATGGCTGGGTAATATTCCATTGCACGTACATACATCTTCCTTAACCATTCATCTATGGATGGGCACTTAGGTTGCTTCTGTATCATAGCTATCGTAAA
The DNA here is from genome assembly GCF_019320065.1 of Cervus canadensis. Taxonomy (NCBI): domain Eukaryota; kingdom Metazoa; phylum Chordata; class Mammalia; order Artiodactyla; family Cervidae; genus Cervus; species Cervus canadensis. Next base: position 9,515,065 of record NC_057390.1, on the reverse strand, counting down.
CAATGCTGCAATGAACATAGGGATGCATATATCTGTTCAAATTAATGTTTTTGTCTTCCTTGAAAAAATAACCAGAAATGGAAATAGTGGATCCTATCATAGTTTTTAATTTTTAATTTTTTGAGGAACATCCATACAGTTTTTCATAGCGACTGCACCAGTTAACGTTCCCACCAACAGAGCTTGAGGGTTCACTTTTCTTCTCATGTTCATCAACATTTATTTGTTGTCTTTTTAATGATGGCCATCCTGACAGGTGTGAGGTGATATCTCACTGTGGTTTGAATTTGCATTTCCTTGATGGTTAGTAATGTTGATCATCTTTTCTTGTGTTTGTTGACCAACTGCATGTTTGCTTTGGGAAAATGTCTATTCAGGTCTTCTGCCCATTTTTAAAATGGATTGTTTGTTGAGTCGTATGAATTTTTGTGCATTTTGGATATTAATCCCTTCACAGATATACTATTTGTAAATATCTTCTCCCATTAACTAGATAGATTTTTCATTTTGTTGATAATTTCATTCACTGTGTAAAAACTTTTAGTTTGACGTAGTGTCATTTATTTTTGCTTTTGTTTCCCTTGTGTGAGGAGACATATCCAAGAAAATATTGCTAAGGCTGACACTGCCTGTGTTTTATTCTAGGAGTTTTATGGTCTTACACTTAAGTCTTTAATCCAGTTTGAGTTTATTTTTGTATATGGTATGAGAAAGTGGTCCAGTTTGATTCTTTAGCAAGTAGTGGTCTAGTTTTCCTAACATCATTTATTAAAGAGGAGGTCTTTTCTCCATATTATATGCTTGCTTCCTTTGTCATAGATTAATTGGCCATGTAAGTGTGGGTTTATGTTTGGGCTCTCTATTCTGTTCCGTTGATTTATGTTCTATTTCTGTGCCAGTACCATACTGTTTTGAGGACTGCTGTAGCTTGTGGTACAGTTTGAAATCAGGGAGTGTGATACCTCCAGTTTTGTTCATTCTCAGGATCATTTTGATTACTTAAGGTCTTTTGCATTTCCATAGTTTTAGAATTTTAAAAAATTTTAGAATTTTTTATTCTATTTCTGTGAAAAATGCCATTGGTATTTGATAGGGATTGCACTGAATCTACAGATTGTTTTAAACTTTACAATGTTTCACACTTAGTGACTACTGGGTGTGGTGAATGTGTTGCCAAGCTTTGGGCCTGCCTAGCCCCTTTGAACACCCTTCTTAATTTAGGACTTCTCCAAGTTGTGACTCCTGACCCTGTGGGCCTGCTTCCCCAGCTTCCCTTGAATCTAGGGCATTAGTGTGTGGCTCAGGCTCTGGCAACCAATTGTAAGATGTCACTTCAGAGGCAAATACCATAAAGAAAGGGGTGCCACACAGATTTCCTTCTAGCAAGGATGCTGACAGATCGATATCTAATCATCAAAGATGGCTGTGGCATATTGCAGCTGTAAAACCCTATGCTTATCATCAGGTGTTGGGCAGAGAAGCCGGAGCCAGGTAGCCACAGTAATAGCATATTCACCAGCAGAGTTTGATGGTATAGTTTGCACATTATGCTTAGCTGGCTAGTCTCTGAATTTGATTCTCTGATCCTCCTGAAGATCCTGAAAGGGACCACAGATTCTTCAATAAACTCTTTTTCTGCTTAAATTAGCTTGACGGTGTTCAGTTTGCAACTGTGACAGATAAAATTAGATTGTTGTGTACCCTGTGGCTTCAATTTTTTAATTGCAACTGCTTTTAAATGACTCTTTCCCCCAATCTCTCAAATTCACACATTACCAAAAAAAAAAAAAATTTCGCACATTACAATTGAACTATGAAACATAAGAAATTTATGCATATCATTAGGGCCCAACATTAAAGACAACACAAAGCAAGTAGTCCTAAACATTTATATTCAGGGCAGGCCCGCTCTCAGTCTTAATATTCTCTAAGTAATCCCATCACTTACAACATGATGCAAACTTGATAAATCCCAACTAGTTAAAGGAATATTTGACAAAGAGAGTGGCCTCTTGCCAAAGTGGTCTCTTCGAAGGGCAGCTCCCTGAAGCCTAATGGTCAGGCTCAGGTCAGCCCTGTGTGAGGCAAGAGGCAGCCTTGTATAAAACCTGGCATCGTATCTATGAGACATGCCTTTGCTTACTTTGGCCTGTGGCTCTGTCTCTTCCGCCTCCAAAACTCCATCACATATAAACACACACATGTTTTGCTCTTGAAAGTGAAAGTGAAGGTCGCTCAGTCATGTCCAACTCTTTGCGACCCCATGGACCATACAGTCCATGGAATTCTCCAGGCCAGAATACTGGAGTGGGTAGCCTTTCCCTCCTCCAAGGTAATCTTCCCGACCCAGGGATTGAACCCAGGTCTGCCGTATTGCAGGCGGATTCTTTACCAGCTGAGCCACAAGGGAAACCCAAGAATACTGGAGTGGGTAACCTATCCCTTCTCCAGCGGATCTTCCCAACCCAGGAATCAAACTGGGGCCTCCTGCATTGCAGGCGGATTCTTTACCAACTGAACTATGAGGGAAGCCTGTTTTGCTCTTAGTGATAGACTTTTCCATTCTGTAATAATGCTTTTATATCTTTGATTGAACAGTTAATCCCTCAGAGGTAAGAAGCACATTTTGTGTTTCTTTTGTATTTCTCACAGCACTGAACAGACTGTCCTGAACATAGCAAGGGTTTGTTTAATACATATTTGCTGATTGATTTCTCTTTGGGTTATGGAATGTAAATTACATGGATGTGTCATGAATCTTCAACGTTTGTGTGTGTTTGTGTGTGGGGATGGGATCAAGGATCAATAAATAATAAATTCCACATGTAGAGTTTGGAGCCAGAAAAGTTGAAGATGTAAGTCCTGGCCTTGAGTGAGCAATACTCTTTACTTTGTCATGCACGTGTGCAGGCTTATAATAATACCCACTCCAACCACCTCCCAGGATTGGGAGCTTTGTGAGATAACAGGCACTTGAAGTACCTTGTGACTGTTATCTGGTCCACAAGAAATGGGACCAGAGAGGGGAGTGGGGAAGAGGCTCTACAATTACGGTGTGGAGAAAGAATCATAGATGACATGACCTGCTGGGCAGATGGTGACTGCAGCCATGAAATTAAAAGACGCTTGCTCCTTGGAAGAAAAGCCATGACCAACCTAGACAGCATATGAGAAAGCAGAGACATTACTTTGCCAACAAAGGTCTGTCTAGTCAAAGCGATGGTTTTTCCAGTGGTCATGTATGCATGTGAGAGTTGGACTATAAAGAAAACTGAGCGCCAAAGAATTGATGCTTTTGAACTGTGGTGTTGTGGTGTTGTGAACTTGAGAGTCTCTTGGACTGCAAGGAGATCCAACCAGACAATCCTAAAGGAAATCATCCTTGAATATTCATTGGAAGAACTGATGCTGAAGCTGAAACTGTAGTACTTTGGCCACCTGATGTGAAGAACTGACTTACTGGAAAAGACCCTGATGCTGGGAAAGACTGAAGGCAGGAGGAGAAGGGGATGACAGAGGATGAGATGGTTGGATGGAATCACTGACTTGATGGACATGAGTTTGAGCAAGCTCTGGGAGTTGGTGATGGACAGGGAAGCCTGGTGTGCTGCAGTCCATGGGGTTGCAAAGAGTCGGACATGACTGAGCAACTGAACTGACTGACTGGGTTTGGTCCCACCTGCCTGGGGCCAAAAGGTTTTGTAGCACTGTACTACTGGGTTTCTAGACAGTATTTCTAGGTGGCAGGCACCCTCATCTCCCACTCCTAGCCAAAGCCATCAACACCACCTCAGACTTTAAAACACCTAACCCTATTGCCTGACTCCCTAACCTACCTTTACCTTGGTTCAGGTCCTGACGCTGTCTTACAGCTTCAGCCTCTTTCTGCCTCTGGTCTCTGACCTCCTTCCCCTGTATCCACATGGAGGGCAATTATTGCTATAAAAAAGCAAATAAGATCACATCACATTTCTAAGAATCTCTGTTGGATAGCTAAACCTATTTATCTGTGGCGTTTCTATATCTAAAGTGTTATGAGACTCTTGCTGTCCAGTGAGAGATGTTGGGTATATGAATTGTTACACAAAATGTGGACAATGGTTATCTCTAAATTTTTTGTATTCATTTATCAAACAAATATTACATGCCTACCATGTGACAGGCACCATTCTAGGCCCCGTGGACACGAGCAAACAACACAGGTACAAATCCTGCCTTCTTGTAGTTCACAGTACATAGAATGGTTTGTATTTTATAGGTCACTTTGGCCCATGAGTGAAGAACTGACAATAGGGGTTGGGTGTAGATAGGCATGAATGGAAGCAGGGGGCAAGGCAGGACAACAAGATATTGGCTCCGGCTGAGTTGTTGGTGGCTTGGCTATGGGTCAGATTGACTGCTCACTGACAGACTGGCTGGATATGAAGGTGAGTAGTAGGAAGGAATCAAGGATGATTTAGGGTGGATGATGATGCAATATGCTGAGACAACTGGGAAAGGAATAGATTTGAAAAGACAAGTTGAGTTCGGCTTTGGACATGTTAAATGAGAGATGCTAGTCACTTCAGTGGGAGATGACAAATGGCAGTTGGAGAAATTAGTCTGGAACTCCGGGAGAGGTCCTCGCTGCAGATCTACATTTGTGAGTCATCAGCATGTAAATGATATAATAGTCATGGGACTGGCAGGGAACACCAGGGAGAGAGTGTGACTAGATCAGAGAAGAGGGTGAAGGACAGCCCTTGAATATGCCAGCATTTACCAACAGGGAAAACAGGGGCTAAGGAACCTGGAGTGAGGTTCGAGGGAAACCAGAAAGGTAAAGCTTCCCTGGCTCAGTAGAGGAAGGTGTGTCCAGATGACAGATTTGGTCAGCTGTGCCCAGCATCTCTGAGAGATGGAGTAAGCAAGGGTATAAAAGAGAAAGGACTGGATAACCAACCAGGACCTACTGTATGGCACAGTACTCCATATTTTGGAATACCTTATCAAAGAATCTGAAAAATATACATACACATAGAGAGAATTGAATATATACACAATAGTTATATATATATATATAAAACTGAACCACTGTGCTGTACATTGGAAACTAACATGACATTGTAAATCAACTACTGTCGCTAAGTCGTAGCCCACTCTTTGTGATCCCATGGACTGTAGCCCACCAGGCTCCTCTGTCCATGGGATTTTCCCAGGCAAGAATACTGGAGAGGGTTGTCATTTCCTTCTCCAGAGGATCTTCCTGACCCAGGGATTGAACCCATGTCTCCTGCATTGGCAGGCAGATTCTTTACTGATGAGCCACCAGGGAAGCCCATAAATCAAACACATGTCAATAAAACATTTTAAATGATAAAAAAGGGATAGGAACAGAGGATTTGACAATATGCATGTCATTGTGGTGACTATGACCAAAACAGTTTTGGGCCTAAGCCTGAGTGGAATACAGGGAGGGAAGGGTGAGAACGTGTAGTTGGCAAGAGTACATAGCTTCTGAGAAGTTTTGCTGAGAGGCTAGATCATCGATGTTTTTGTTTTTTCTGTATATTTGTATACAGAAATTTGTATATTTGTATATAAGTTTGTATATTCTTATTTCCCAAGAATGAACATTTAATACTTCTGTTTTATTATTATTATAGATTGCAGATAGCACTCCCCTGTTTATAAGAGAAGGACAAACTCCCCAGTAGAACATTGCAAACCCTCATCTTCCCTCTTCTGTGATCTTTCCAACCTCAGGCTTGCTGTTCTCCACAATCACTGATCTCCCATAGGCTGCAGTCACTCTTGCTGGCTTCCATCATGAATAAAAGTCTGGTACCAGCATACGATCCAGCAATCCCACTCCTGGGCATATACCCAGACAAAACCGTGGTTTGAAAAAATACATGCACCCCTATTTACAACGGCCCAAACATGGAAACAACTTAAACACCCATCTACAAATGAATGGATAAAAAAGACATGGAATGTATATATAATGGATTACTTAGCCATAAAAAGAATGAAATAATGTCATTTGCAGTAACATGGGTCGACCTAGAGATTATCATACTAAGTGAAATAAGTCAGAAAGAGAAAGACAGACAGAGAGAAAGACCAATGCCATATAATATCACAAATACCATGTAATGTCACTTATATGTGGAAGCTAAAATATGACACAAATGAGACAGAAACAGATTCACATATACAAAGAATAGACTTGTGGTTGCTAAGCAGAAGGGCAAGGGGAGGGAAGTATTGGGAGTTCAGGATTAGCAGATGCAGACTATTATATATTATATGGATAAACAATAAAGTCCAACTGTATACCACAGGGAACTGTACTCAATATCTTGTGATAAGCATAACGGAAAAGAATAGGAAAAAGAATATACATGTATAACAGCATCACTTTGCCATACAGCAGAAATCTACACAACATGGTAAATCAAATGTTACTTCAATAAAATTTCTAGAAAAAGGAAAAAAACGTTTGATGCTGGACATTAGCTGTGGCTCCTATTTGTTCCAGAATCCCTAACCCACCCCACTCCACACACGGCCAGGGTCATTTGGTTACACACTTAGCATCCACACAGTTTCACTCACGCCATCAGTCCCACAGCTGCAGACAAAAGTTCTTTTCTCCTTTCCACTTCCCGGCTCTTAGAATGGCAGGATGGGATAACTAATAGGGAAAAGAATAGGGCCTCAAAGTCAGAGGGACGTGGGTTCCTTCCCTTATCTGCCACTCATTAACTGTGTGATCTTGGGCAAGTTTCCTAAGGGCTCTGTATCCTCATCTGTAAAACAAAGTTACTAAAACTCACATCCATTCAGTTTTGTGAAGCTTGGCATAAAGTAAAGCAGTAGTTGTGGCGGCTAACTTTGTGTCAGCATTGCGCGGACGCCTGGAGCCACAATAGGTGAGAACTAAGATGCTTCAGAAATGTGACCCGGTAGCAGGGGCCCCTCACATGACCCCGAGATGCCAGACAGTGTCTCTCTCCCCGCCCAGGGCGTGTGCAGGTCCGCTGACCCGTCTTTCCAGTCACCCCACACTCCGGGTCTGTGATCATGCACCCCCCACCCATAGCTGAGCCTGACGCGGCGTTGGCTCATGCGCCTTTGCGCCGCAGCCTCTTGCCACGGACCACACGTCTCATCCTCGGCGCCTGGCCCCGCCCCCCGCCCCAGGCGCGCCCCTTCAGCTTGCCCACTCCTGGGCCGAACGGCCGCGCCCGCGGGCCGTAAGCTCCGACTGGCTGCGCCGCGGCGGCGGGCGGCCCCTAGGCGCACACACCCTCCCCGCGCAGCCAATGGGCGTGCGCGCGTCACTGACCCGGCGGCCCGCGAGCCGGCAATCCCTCAATAAGCCACATTGTTGCACGAAACTCCAGCACAGGAGTCCCAGGCCGCCGCTAGCACCGCCGTGACACCTAGCCGGGAGGATCCGCCGGCGAGCGCAGCCCACGTATAAGCCGGAGAAGTCCGGTCGCCCTAGTGAAGCCGGACTTCGATTCTTTCTCAAGTTGAGCCTTAGTGATCTTGTGGCTGAAGTTAGTACTTGGACAGTGGGACATCCCAGCAAGTCGCCGGGAGTGACTCTCGGTCTCCTTTCAGCAGTTGCGACTACCAAAACCTGTTTTTAGAGACCCGAAACCCTCCAGCCGGGCGCGCCATCGTGTGCTTTCTTTGTGTGCCTCCCGGACTCACCAATCCCGGCCGCCAAGCCCAGGTACAAAGCGGTCCGACCGCGCCGCTCTCCTACCCCGCACGCGCTCCGGCCTCGGTTTCCCAACTCTGCTCCGTCGGGAGTTGGCAGGATGATTGCCTCTCATCTGCTCGCCTACTTCTTTACGGAGCTCAACCACGACCAAGTGCAGAAGGTAAGTGAGCGCGGGAGGGGCGGCTGGCTCTCCTCTCTGAGGACCTTACTTTGTCCGCGGGTCTCTTGCCGGGTCCCGGCCGACTAGGAATCTCCTCTTAGACCGTGCGGGGACCCGCCTTCTCCCCATTCTGGGCAGCGGACGCGGAAAATACCAGGACGGCGGGGAAAAGCCCCGGGCTGGAGGAGCCACGTCCGCTAGGCACCGGCCGGCGTGTGCGCGCGTGCGAGGCTCCGGAGCTCGCGCACCGCGCGCCGCGCGCCGCTCCCTCTCTGCCATCCCGAGCGCGCTCGCGCTCCCCCCACCCCCGCCCCTGGAGGGGCGGGCCACCCTGCACGTAGTCTGTGACTGCTGGCTCCACGTGGGAGGAACCCCCCTTTCGCCGCCTGTGTTCCGGCCAGAGCACGTGGGGAGAATCGTGGCGGCTTTGGGGGAGAAGACTCTGCTCCCGCGCTAAAGACGGCATTTCGGGGACCTACGATTCCCTCTAGCGTTCCTCACGGCCTCGTGGGAAAAGACCACACGGGAAAAAGCTGGGAAACGGGCAGAGGAATTTCGCCCGCCGCGCCCCTTTTCCGGAACTGAGGCGCCCGGAACCGAGGCTCCGCTAGGGACGTTCGCCCCCTCCTCCTCTCATCCCCCAGCGCCGGGCTCCGGACCGCCCCGCCTCGAGTAACCTAGCCCCGGGCCCGCCTCCAAATGGGGGGCTGACTTTGGATATTACTTTTGGTGTTCCCAAAAGTTTCTCCAAGAGGACCAACTCCACAACCCCCTCGTTCCTTTGCCGTCTTCCTGGGGATTTTTGTCGTTCTAGAAAGGAGCTTTTTCCAGTTGTAGGCCTCGACCTGTCTGCCCACTTTCTCTCTCAGCAGTGCCCCCAAATCCGAGCTCTTGGCGCGGGCCGGGTCTTCTACCTAAAACGAACCTCCTGCCTCGCCGGGGAGCCTGGCTCTCTGTGCCTCTGGGTATGGAGTGGGGGTGGGGCTAGCCAGGGCCCCAGGCGCTCTCTGGGGGAGAATTGAGTTTCTGAAATGCTCGAGATTGCGGGATTGGCTCCTGCCCTGGGCCTCAGCTAGGATTTGAGACGAAGGGGTGGGCGGGAGTGGAGGGTGTCCAGATCTGTGAGTCAATGACGGAACGTTGCTCAATTACATACTTGAAATTTCTGTCTTAGTGGGAACACATTTTGGGGAAAATGTTTTGACATTATCTTTCTGTGGGGTGACCTGCTCATACTCTCTGGTTGATCCTGAGAGCGAAGGAGAGGATGGTGGGTCGCCATCTCAGTGTTTTCAGAGCCGTGGCAGATGAATTCCAATATAACATGAAGTTTCCTAGCCTCAAACTGGAGTAGGGAGCAGACGGCAGCTGGTTTAGTTGAGTTTTACTTTGCTTGTAAGTGACTTGCTCTCTAACTCAATCCTGGGATGAGGCTCAGCACTTTAATTTAAGTACCTGTCTGTCAGAGGCAGAATCTTAGCCTTGGGCTTAGGCTTATTTGGGCTTATTTGCCCAAGAAGTGAGTTAACCCTTGTGGAAGACTACCATTTCTTGGCAAGTCCTAGAATTCAAAGCTTGGTGGTGTTTAGTCACCCAAGTCGTGTCCGACAGTTTGCAACTGCAGGATGTCAGGCTCCTCTGTCCTTCACAGTCTCCTGGAATTTGCTCAAATTCATGTCCATTAAGTTGGTGATGCTGGGGCTTCCCAGGTGGCTCAGTGGTAAAGAATCTGCCTACCAATGCGGGAGATGCAGTAGATGTGTGATTCCTCTCAATTTAGGTAATTCCTCTAAATTACCTGAGTTGGGAAGACCCCCTGGAGGAGGAAATGGCAACCTGTTCCAGTATTCTTGTCTGGAAAATTCCACGGACAGAGGAGCCTAGTTGTAACCTCATGGGTTACAGTCCATGGGGTAGCAGAGTTGGACACGACTAAACAACTAAGCATGCACGAATTGGTGATGCTATCTTACCATCTCATTCTCTGCCACTGCTTCTTTTGCCTTTAGACTTTCCCAGCATCAGGGTCTTTCTGATGAGTTGACTCTGCATCAGGTGGCCAAAGGAGCTTCAGGTTCAGCAGCCCGCCTTCGGATGAATATTCAGGGTTGATTTCTTTTAAACTGGAGGGTTATTAATTCAGGGGAGGTCTTCTCAGTTGGGTGAAATATTGCCCCAGGACTTCTAAATTTACTCACTCCTTGTACAGAGGATGGAACCTAGGTCCACAAATTTACCCTCCCCCAAGCCAGAGGATGAAAGCTAGGGCTGGAACCGTACTGGCCTGGAATGGGGAGTGGTCATACCTTTAGTCTCAGATTGTAAAGAGAATTACCCAGGATATGTAGAAATGAGTTCTAATCTGTTTTGTGGTTTATTAACCACAGGACCCTGAGCAAGTCACTGTGCTTCTTTGGACCGCCAACTTTTTCTTTGTAAAACAAGGATGATAAACCTCAAGTTTCTCCACTTTAGGAAGTTGTGATGATTAAGCACAACAATGTAAAAAGTTCTTTATTGTGGGTTTCTCTGCACTTGCAGCCAGCTACCTTTCAGCGGATGAAGTGCCTCAGGGACACTTGGGTGTATTTCCTGTAAGTTACCAGTGGGGGCAGAATTGAGTCAGGCCTTAACTCAGCAGTTGCGGAAGCTGGAATTTAGTCTCCCAGTTTAGGTGAGCAGTAAAAAAGTTGGAGAAAAAAAGATGAGAGTGAAAAAGTTGGCTTAAAACTTAACATTCAGAAAACTAAGATCGTGGCATCCAGTCCCATCACTTCATGGCAAATAGATGCGGAAACAATGGAAACAGTGAGAGACTTTATTTTCTTGGGTTCCAAAATCACTGCAGATGGTGATTGCAGCCATCATATTAAAAGACGCTTGCTCCTTGGAAGAAAAGCCATGACCAACCTAGACAGCATATTAAAAAGCAGAGACGTTACTCTGCCAACAAAGGTCCGTTTAGTCAAAGCTATGATTTTTCCAGTAGTAGTGTATGGATGTGAGAGTGGACTATAAAGAAAGCTGAGTGGTGAAGAATTGATGGTTTTGAACTGTGGTGTTGGAGAAGACTCTTGAGAGTCTCTTGGACTGCAAGGAGATCAAACCAGGCAATCCTAAAGGAAATCAGTCCTGAATATTCATTGGAAGAACTGATGCTGAAGCTGAAACTGCAATACTTTGGCCACCTGATGCAAAGAACTGGCTCATTGGAAAAGACCCCAATGCTGGGAAAGACTGAAGGCAGGAGAAGAAGGGGACAACAGAGGATGAGATAGATGGATGGCATCACCAACTCGATGGACATGAGTTTGAGCAAGCTCTGGGAGTTGGTGATGGACAGGGAAGCCTAGCGTGCTATAGTTCATGGGGTCGGAAAGAGTTGAACATGACTGAGCAACTGAACTGAACTGAACTGAACTTAGGTGAGCAAAGCTATTTGATTCCAGCTGCATTTAGGAAATAGGAAGCGAATCAGAGACAGTATTTTGGAAACATCTTTTAAACCATGTCTCTTACATCTCCAGCATTGGCAGGAAGGTTCTTTATCACTAGTGCCCCTGGGAACATAGAGCAGTGACTCTTAAACTCTTAAAAGTTGATCCTTGAAGGAAGAATTAGGAGAGAAGGTTGAAGCTTGAATTTTAGAGTTTTTTGAAAAGGCCTTGATTTGAACTCTTCTGAAATCCCTATCATTTTATATATTCTGAGCTGTAGTCTGAGGCAGGGAAAGTTTAGGTTCATCTGCCCAAAACTAGCCCTATCGGAATCACTTGTCTCCTGATAGACAAGTCCAGTGTTTTGTGCTGTTAGGAGAGGAAGGGTTATTTGCTCACTTTTGCTAATTTGACAGTTTGAAACTCAAGAGCAAACACATATAGCATCTACTGTGTACCAGGCAGTTTTAAGCTCTTTACATCTGTTATCAGCATTTGCTCTTTACATCTGCTCATTAACATTCAGAGCAACACCATGAAGTAGATACTATTATCAGCATTCCTGTTTTACTGGTAAGCAATTGAGGCACAGGTGACTTGTTCAAGGTCACTAACTTTTTCGTAAGAGCAGGGAATTGAAGCCAAGCCAGTTGGGATCTGGAGGTCCTTGCTCATGACCATACTGCCTCTGCCTCTGGGACCTGCCTCTGGGACCATTAGAAGACTCCATGCTGGTCTATGTCTGTGTTCACTTTTGGATGCTGGCAGCACCTTCATCCAGCATGTCCCGGAATGCAGCTAGCTCTCCTCTTGGTCAGATTAATGGCACCAGTGCTCTCTGACTTTTCTGGTTGGGATTCCTGGAGTCATTTAATTGCATTTCCTTTCTGATTGCTATACCTTTGTCAGCTGGCCTCTGGGTTACTTCAGAGGCCTCGTGGGGCTTGTTTCTAGTCTCTTTCTAGAGTTGGACTAGATCATTTCGGAAGTCTTTTAAGACCTTGTACTATAACTTTATATGTGGAACCTAAAATATGACACAAATGAACTTCTTTATGAAACAAACAGACTCACAAAGAACAAACTTATGGTCACCAAAGGGGAAAGGGGTGGGGAAGAGTAAATTAGGAGTTGCGGTTAGCAGATACAAACTATATATAAAATAGATAAACAAGGTCCTATTGTATCGCACAGGAACTATATTCAATATGCTGTAATAGGGCTTCTCTGGTGGCTCAGTGGTAAAGAATCCACCTGCCAGTGTAGAGGACTTGGGTTTGATCCCTGATCCCCTAAGACCCCGCATGCAGCAGAGCAACTAGGCTCATTCACCACAACTGTGAGCCTCTGCCCTAAAGCCCGGAGCCGCACCTGCTGAGCCCATGTGCTGCGGCTCCTGAAGCCTTCACGGCCTAGAGCCCGTGCTCAGCCACAAGAGAAGCCACAGCGATGAGAAGTCCACATGCTGCATCTAGAGAGTAACGCCTGCCGCCTGAAACCGGAGAGAAACCTGTGCAGTGTCAAACAGCCAGCATGACCAAAAATAAATAAATAAATTTTTAAAAATGCTTTAAACAATATCCTATAGTAAATCATAAAGGAAGAGAATATGAAAAAGAATATATATAATTTATCTGAATTACTTTGCTGTATACCAGAAACTAACACAACTTTGTAAATCAATTATACTTAAAAAAAAGATTGCACACTGATTGCCCTCTGACCCCAGCTCCCACATCAGCCTCATATTCTCTATCTCCCATTCCCCGGAGACGTGCATCACCATTCCTCTTGAGTGTCACACCTGTTCACACTAGGTGCTTTTGTGTGGCATTTGTATCATGCCATTGTACACTGGAGTTGGTAGTTTCAGAGAATGGAGACTCCTAGCCGTTTGTAGCCACTAGTGAGGTGCTCAGTGAATGCAAGGATGAAGGAGTAGACCTTTCTGGAAAAAGAACCTGAGTAACTGCTGCAGGAAGTGGAAGAGGGTGAGAAGCAGCTGGGGAGGCGCTGGTACTGCACTGAAGGGGTGAGCGGATGGGTGGACTGCTGGATTGTGAGCTATTCCCTCATCAAGGCCTGAGGCTGATCCCGAGAAGAAGGGGTGGCAGGGAGAGATGGAAGGAGAAAGAGGGTGTTTCCTGTCTTCTACCTGCTGCTGCTGCTGCTAAGTCGCATCAGTCGTGTCCGACTCTGTGAGACCCCATGGACGGCAGCCCACCAGGCTCCCCTGTCCCTGGGATTCTCCAGGCAAGAACACTGGGTGGGTTGCCATTTCTTTCTCCAATGCATGAAAGTGAAAAGTGAAAGTGAAGTCGCTCACTCGTGTCTGACTCTTTGAGACCCCATGGACTGCAGCCTACCAGGCTCCTCTGTCCATGGGATTTTCCAGGCATACAGATAGTTAGTTTAGGCTGTTCGCTAGATTAATGAGGGGTAGCTTTCAACTCTGAACTTAGATGAGAGGGGGAAATATCTTGGAAGCAGAAAGGTTTAACAGAACCCCCGAGAGATTAGAGTTTAGTGTTTTTTGAGAACCTGCTGTGTGTACAAGGCCCTCTAGATAGTATGTCGAAAATTGAGATTAAGACACCTTTCAGCTCTCTAGTGAGATAAGGCTCCAGAAATAGATACTTTACTTCCGCTGAAGGGTTGTGGCAGTTATTTCCATGGGATGGGGAGTTGACTGGTATTTTTTGAGCACCTACTCTGTGTCATTAATCTTCAGATAGGGGATGAAAGTGTGGGAGTAAAAGGATTGATTAAAACCTTAATGGCTCAGCAGTAAAGAATCTGCTTGCAAAGCAGGAGACATAGGAGATGTGAGTCCGATCCCTGGGTTGGGAAGATCCCCTGGAGAAGGGAATGGCAACCCACTCCAGGATTCTTGCCTGGAGAATCCCATGGACAGAGGAGCCTGGTGGGCTGTATAGTCCATGGAATCTTGAAGAGTCGGACATGACTGGAACACCTTAGCACAGGCACACGAAAGATTATTTTTGGCTGAGTTAATTGACATTGACAGGTAGGTACAATTTGGCCCATTTGTTCAACTTTAACTTAGTACTTAGTATCTTAATACTAAGCTCCTTTCCTGCTCAGAGGACAATCGATGCTAACAGGAATGTTTTGTAACTTTTTAAATATGCTTTTTAAATTTATTTAAATATTTTTTGGAAAAGATTTTTACAATGTTATTTTGTAGCTTTTATTCATCATCCATTTGTTTTGTATTGTCAAATTTATATTTCGGAGAGTGGCCAAGAAGCACGTTTTTCTTTACCCCTGAGTGAATTAATATTCTCTCTGAGCCTCCTCAGACAAAGCCAATATATATTTTTATGTATCACTTTTCAAAGTTGAACTTTTCTATCACCCTGAAGAGTTTGAGGGCAGGCAGGGGCCCTTTTCCAGGGGGCCTCAAAACAGCACAAGCCGTAACAGTTTTCTCAAAAACTAGCAGCCTTAGTAAGGAAATCTGGTACATTAAAAGAACTCAGGAACCCCAGAAAACTGGCTTCCTTTGTTCAGATACTTCCGGTTTAAAAGATGACTTCTGATAACTGGTTCCTCTTTATCACTGTTAAGTTTTGAAGTCAGCGAGTTTGGTTTGTTTTCCAGCACCGCATGTTGTCTGTCTTTGACTTTCCAAAGCGGTTGGGCTGGAGACGTGTCAGAGCAAATTGCAGAGTTCATTGGCTGTGACTTAGTGTCTCACACCATAGATCACAGGTGGCTGTTTCTGCTTGCTTTTAAAGTAGTTCTCTCAGCCTCAGTGCTGTTGACATTTTGGGCTGAATAATCTTGTGAGGGGCTACCTAGTCTATCATAAAGAGCAAGAGTTTTTCTCCTAGTCCAATTTACAGGGGCAAAGCTGTGTTTTTTGTTTGTTTGTTTTTAAACTACTCCTTTAGAGCAATGGTTTTCAATTATTAGTGATTTTGTCCCCCAGGTGTACTTTGGTGATGTCTGGAGACAGTTTTGGTTGTCATAAGCAGGTGGATGAAGATGTGTTATTGCATCTAGTTAGCAGAGGCAAAGGATGATGCTAAACATCCTACAATGCCCAAGACAGGTGTCCCACCCCGCCCCCCGCCCCCAAAAAAAGTTTTCTGGCCTCAAATATCTATGGATTGAGAAGCTACATCAACAGAAGCTGCATTAAATGGAATAGTCTATCCCCCATTCTAGGATTGCAGTGCATCGCTAAATGGTCATAAAGCTACTTAGTAGTAGCTGTGATGAAGACCATAGTTCTTAGCTCTCAGTGTCCCATATCGTGGGATAGGCATGGGGGGAGTGGCCTTTTACAAAAGGTGAATTTACAGTGAGGTCTGCAGACCACAATAATTAACAGATGTCCATGGCCCCTGGCTGAAGTGTGGGTTACCTGAGTTACTGTTTTTCTGTCTTCAACTGGAAAAATGTGGGCAAGGTGAGCAGTCCAGGAAGCCACGGGAGAGAAGTTAGCTCAGCTGACCCCCAGAGAATCTCACCCTGACTTTCGCTGGGGTCTCCCTGAAGGCCAGGCATTGCCAGGCTTCTGAGCAAGGCAGGCATGTGAGAAGGTGGCACTACTATCGCTGGGAACAGAGGAAAGGGGCTGTGGGTACCCACTGAGGGACAGTCCAGCAGTCTCGGGGAGGGTCTCCATGGTGACCAGTAGAGCCAGGCTTCCTGGGGTTGAATCCTGGCTCCTCACAAGCCAGCTGTGTGAACTTGGGCCAGTTATTTAACCTCTCTAGACCTCAGTTTCTTCTTGTGAAGTGGAGAGTGGATAACACCTTGATAGGTTCTTTGTAAGGATTTAAGAGAGTGAATATATGTGAAGTTCTTAGAACTGTACCTGCCGGAGTCAACACTCAATGTGTCAGATATTGATGGTGGTGGTTTAGTCACTGACTTGTGTCCTACTTATTGCTACCCCATGGACTGGTTCTGTTCTTCAGCCATCAGATGTGAGTACACAAAGACATTCTCAGATACCCAACTGTGTTGCCCATCTGGGTGGGAGCAGAAGAGGCCCTGTTTCTTTTTTCCTAAGAGCTTTCAGGGCAGGTGGGTTCTGGCCCATTTATGTTCTCTGTCTGATGTCAGGTTAGAGCAGAGGACAGGGAGGATAGAAGGATGGAAAGTTCCTAAAGCTGAGGAATGAGGAAGCATCCTCACTGCTTCCTCTGACTTCTAAACCTTCTCTTTCCCGGGCAGAGGAACACTTTTGAACTCTTCTTCTAACTTGCTTTCCTCCTGATCCTCTGGGAAGGAGGTAGCAACCCCATTGGGAGGGTGGGTCTTTGGGATGCCTGGGCTGTTTCAGTGCACCTTAGTTGAAGCGTCCTCCTTGGGAAGTCATGCGAGACACAGTTGCACTAAATAGTCATAGCATTAGTTCAGCCTCTTTTCCTTGTAGAAGCCTGGTCCCCTCCCCATTGGTACCTCCCCTGGAGGGCAGAATTGCAGAGGCTCCAAGGGCAGCTGCTGAGGCCACTTACGCTGAAGTTGGCTTGTGAGATGCTTGCTCACACTTCCTCACATCTGCCGCAGACTCTGGCTTCCCACTGGGGGAACCACTTGAGGTGTCTTGTGCTATTGAGTCATAGGGCTGGGTCATAGTAGGTTTCAGCCCCACTGACCCTGGAGTTTTAATGAAGCGAATGGTCATTCTCCCATTTTTTTTTTTTTTTGGCACATTGACTGTAGAGTCTCTGGCCATCTTGGTTCTCAGCAGAGAGCTCTTTGCCCTTCATATACAGACTCTGGGCTGTCCAGCTTGGCCTCTTCTGACATTAGGGTGCCTGGGGTTCTTGACAAAGCCAGAGAGGACCCTCTGTGTGGGACCCACGCTCTGCCTCCCATTCCTGTACAACCTTTGTCTTGTCTAGATTGTCATGGCTGGACAATCTCCTTTTCCCCGGAAGTGTCATGCTTTTTGCATTTTTGTCTGGATCTCTAAGCACTTCCTTAATAGTCCTTCCCTGGAGCGGCGTTGTTGTCGTTCAGTCGCCCAGGCATATGCAACGCTTTGGGACCCCATGGACTGTAGCACGCCAGGCCTCCCTTTCCTCACCATCTCCCTAAGTTTGCCCACGTTCATGTCCATTGCATTAATGATGCCATCCAGCCATCTCATCCTCTGATGCCCTCTTCTTCTGCTGTCAATCTTTCCTACCATCAGGGACTTTTCCAATGAGTTGGCTATTTGCATCAGGTGACCAAAATATTGGAGCTTCAGCTTTAGCATCAGTCCTTCCAATGAGTATTCAGGGTTGATTTCCTTTTAAAATCAAAGATTTTATTTGACTGGTTTGATCATCTTGCTGTCCTAGGGACTCTCAAGTGTCTTCTCCAGCACCACAGTTCGAAGGCATCAATTCTTTGGCACTCTGCCTTCTTTATGGTCCAGCTCTCACAACCGTACCTTACTACTGGGAAAACTATAGCCTTGACTATATGGGCCTTTGTTGACAGAGTAATCTTGGAGTTAATGAAGAGAGTGCGACTCTGGGAAATGTTGGTACCTTCCCACCCAGCCTACTTCCTTCTCCTCAGCTTAGCAGCCCTGTCCTGGAGGCTTGCATATGGCCTATGTTCTTGGAAGGCTTTATTCCCAACTTCTTCCTTCTGGCATCTCCATATTGTCTGATAAAGGAATGAAGCCAGATAAGCTATTGAACAGCTTTAATTTGGGCTAAATAAGGGAATTTGAAGCTGTCACTTTTCCTTTTTCCCATTTGAAGGGCTTTTTCCTCCCCAATTTTCCTGTTTCAACCCCTTCTAATGAAGTCTTCCAGCCATTTCCCATCAGCTCTCTCTTCCCCTCAATTCCCAAAGGCCTTAAAATAGCAAACATGTGCACCACTTACTAAGTGCTGGACTCTGTCTAGGAACTTGACCACAACTCAGGCCACCCTCAGGCAGCCCTCCAGGATAGCCATTATTACTGCCTGTTAGTCAGATGGAGACATCGAGACACAGAAAGGGACAGTACCTTGCTCAGGAGCAAGCCAGCATTCAAACCCGAGGTCTGATTCCAGAGCCCTGGCCTTTAGCCCCAGCATGGGGCTGCCTGGGACAAGTGGGGATGGCCAATTGTCTTTCAGCTTCATGGGGTTATGAGACTGGTGTCCATTGAAAGAGACCTTTGAGCTCATCTAGTCCAGACCCTTCGTTTTACAGTTGAGGAAACCAGGTGTCTTGTGCTAAGGGGCCAGCAGGGAACCCTGTTTCACGCCCCGGCCCATCCTGTTTCCTTTCAGCACCACTGGTATAGCATGAGCTCTTCCCATCATTCGGATGTGGGCTCCCCAGGAACCACAAGCAGAATTTGCTCTGTGGCCTATTCCTATGATAACCCCATAATTTTTTTGTCCAAACTGGATCACTTGAGGGTAAAAGGGGACATTGTTAACAGTTATGCTGCTACCACAGTGGGCAGATTATCCCGGGCAAACTGGGATATATGGTTGCCCTGCTTATGGTGGGTGTGACGAGGTGGGTGGGAAGGTCTGGGGCTGGACATGGTACAAAGGGACAGACCCAGGGGGTTTGATCCAGCAGGTGACAGAGGGCAGCTCACAGGAATGGGAATTTAGAAGCCCCTGTGGGAATCTGGGCTCAGGCGCAGAGTCTGGTCCCTGGCATAGGGCACTCCCGAGGAGGCAGGGTAAGGGATCTGGGGTATGGGCCAGGGCAGCCAGGTAGATGGAGAGGAAGCTCTGCTGCCAGGGTCGCATGCAGTGTGGGCCCAGGCCTGAAGAGCAGGGCCGGGCTCTGAGCACCTGGGCAGTCTGCAGGGGCCAGCACTTCTGTTACTCTCTCGCCCCTCTCCGCGGTGCTCCCCTTGCCCCTTTGTGTCCCCGTAACATGTGTCTGGAGCACCTGCTGTCTCTCAACACTGAAATAACTCTGGTGTCACAAATACGAAGTTGGGAACCTGGAGTCGGTGCTTTCATTCCTCTGGGACCAGTGACAGCAAGAGACGCTTTTTAGTCAAAAATGTGTTAGAATAACCAGCTGGGAATTTGGGGAAGATATTTGTGAAGAGGCCATTTGTATTGGGCCCCTGAAGAACAACTGGGAATTTGTTAGGCCAGAGTAGGAGTACATTTTAGGTACGGGGTCAACACACAGCTCTAACCTTTTCAAGAAAAAACAAAACAAAACTCAGAATTGTATTGATGTGTGCAATTTAAGTGATTGTGAATCTATATCTTATTGTAGTGAAAGAAACTGCTTACTGTCTGTCCTTACTGTTTCAGTTTGTGATTAGTTGTTGACATTTGCCTCCTACTGATAGTATGAGCATTTGCAGGCAGAAGGATCTCCTTTGTCCCAGTATCCTAAGTGCCGGGCACACTCAGTTTAGCAGTCAGTATGTGTGGGTGGAAGAACTGTTGCAGGGTCATGCACACCTGGGACATGTTATTCCTTTGAACTGAAGTCCTGTAGTCTGAGGATAGGAGGGTCCCAGGACAGGGGTCCCAGAGGCCTGTCTCCTGGACCCTGACAGGTGCTGTTGCCTGTTGTCTGTCTGGCTGTAACTTGATGCAGCTGAGAGCAAGAACTGGAAGAACAGGAAACCGTGTGACTCACGAGCCACAGGATCCTGGAGGAGTGGCCTGTGAGCCTCGCTCCACACTCACCCTGCCCTCCAGGGTGTGTGAGTGTGTCGGCTGGCATCTCCCTGAGGTGGCATTGTGCCCCTAGCGGGGGTCTGCTTTGTCCCGTCTGAAAAAAGTGTCAAGGCAGATCTGTAGCTTTTGGTTAGCTGCATTTCAGAGGACAGGAGCCTTAAAGAATCCAGAATCTACTGTGTCTTTTCCTCCCCAACTCATCCTTTTTTTTGTTGTTGTGGTTATCTTATCGGGAACATCTGGCCTTGGCTTGGCAACTTTACAGGATAAACCTGCTGCTCTTTGTACAAACTTGGTCCTCCCAGGAGGAGTCTGTGAAGACATTAGTATTAATGAGGTCACAGATAGCAGTTACCTAGCTTTCCCTGGATGAGCGCACACCTATGCCCCAGGTCAGGGCATTCATCTGGCCTGGATGTTACGGGACCTGTTAGGAACTTGGCCTGTGGTTTGGGGAAGCTTCTTCAGACCTTGGTTTCCTTGTCAAAGATTTGCAGTAAAACACTGGCAAAGGAATAATGTGAAAACATGAAATTCTTTTGAAACTAAGTTGCAAGTGTATATTAGCACATAGAGTCACTGGAAGGCTTTGTGTGGCTGCATTTAGGTTATGGCTTTCCCCTCCTATTTGACCTCTTTGGCCCTACCATGTGCCAAAGACTAGATCTAGTCAGTACCTTGTCATTATTCCTTCCTTTATTTTTAAAGTGAGGTATAATTTGCAGAGAGAACTGCAAACACTAAGTAACCACCACCTAGATCCAGTAAAAAATTATTACCAGCAACAGCAAGTATGCGTGTGTGCTAAGTCACTTCAGACATGCTGGGCTCTTTGTGACCCTATGGACTGTACCAGGCTCCTCTGTCTATGGGACTCTCTGGGCAAGAATACTGGAGTGGGTTGCCATGCCTTCCTCCAGGGGATCTTCGCAACCTAGGGATTCGACCCAGGGTTTGAACCAGAGTTTCTTGTGTCTTCTGCATTGGCAGGAGGCTCTTTACCACTAGAGGCAGCTGGGAAGTCCCAACAGCAAGTATACCCCCCACTAAATGTAATCACTATCCTGACTTCTACTTGTGTAGATCTGTTTCTGCACTTATTATAAATGGACTCATATGATCCGTTCCCTTTTGTATCTGGCTTCTTTTACTCAACTTTGTATTGTGAGATTCACCTATGTAGGCGTGTAACGACAGGATGTAACTATACAGCATTCTCGTTGCTGTATAGTACCCTGCCCCTGCCCCTCCAGCCCTGTTTTAACTGTAGTTGAGTTAAAGTAGATGAACCTAGCCAAAGCCCTTCACTTCAAGGGGGCGTGGTCCTTCCTAACTTTCTTCCTAGGAGACTAGGTTATAGAGCCCTGGAGTCTGCCCTAATATATTATTTAATATATATACACCAGATTATATCTTTGGTACAAATATAAAAGGGCCAGGAAAGTTGAAATTCAGTCAGTTGGTTTGCTTGGGGACTAGAAGAATCTAAAACATAGGAATTAGCTAGTGTTCGTTCAGCAGCTCCTGGAGAGAAGGTTCTAGGTACTAAATCAGAAATACTCAAAGACTGGAGAAAGCAGTTTGACAGGACAGCAGTACCTCAGGGTGTCCTTGTGTCCTCGGCCCAACTGTGCTTATGGAGTTGCTTTCTTATCCAATTTGGTCACTTGAATTTGCCCTTCTACCAGGAGGGTGTATCTTGTAGGGATGACTGATGAGCATTTGCTTGTTCATGTATTATTTATTTTCTGCCTGCTTACTAAAAGGATTAGATGATATGGTTTAACTTTCATTGAAAGGACTTCTAGAATAAGAGTCAAGGAACAGGCAGGAATGATTTAAAACTTCGTTCATTAAAGTTGAGTACAGAGCCCTGAGCTTCCTACTAGCCAAAGCAAAAACAAAAAACAACAACCGCCAAAACTGACTCTTCCTGAATCAGTTGTTTTAATTTCATTGGCCTGTATCAGGAAGTACAGTGACTCTGGGCAGCAAGACTTTCTCTTGACACTAAATCCAGGGAATTGACTGGCCAGTGAACAACACAGCAATTTCATGCAGTGGGGTGATCTTTATGATTCTCCCTTCCTGTGACTCCTTGATTAAAGGTAACTAGGATTAAGTCATACTAATATGAAGGCATTGCATTAGGCAGCTAATGCAGGGTAGTGAGGTGAGTGGCTTTCTGGTCATAAAGTTCATAACCTCCTTCCAGTATCCTGGGCTTGCCCACACCTTCTGAGCCTTTTCACATGATCTCTCTACTGTCTCCATGTCAACATACATCCATTGACATGTATGTTGGATACGTATGTTCTTAGCCCAGAAGCAATCTCCTCTGAATGCTAGTCTCATAGGCCATTTACTCATAGCTGTGACACTTCCCATGGGCCATTTTACATTAACTCCCATCTTCCATTCATTTCAGAAACATCGAGTCTACAATGAGTTGAGTTCTGTGGTATCTTATAAAGTCCTAGAGAACAGGAATCTTGATTTCTTAAAAAAAATTTAAAAAACATTTGTGTGCATCAGTTCACCCTTGAACAATATGGGTTTGAACTGTACAGGCCCATTTATATGTGGATTTTTTTCAGTAATAAAAATGTGCTATAGCTCTATATCACTGCATTATTCACAGTCGGTTGAATCTGTGGATGTGAACTATATACAAGGAGTGCCAACTATGGAGGCTTAGCTCCCAACCTGTGTGTAGGTCAAAGACCCACTGTGTATGTATTTAGAGTGTACAATTCAGTGGCATTAAGTACATCACATTGTTGTACAACTATCACCACTATCTCTGCAATTGATTTCTTTTAAAATTATATTCTTGTATACTATAGCGCTTTGCATGTAATTGATTTTCAACAAAGACTTAAAATGAGAGAAGCTGGGGTCAGGGATTCAGCAATTGAACAATAGAAAGGAATCTTACAGATTTAGATGTTGAAATTTAACGTTTCTTCGATACTTTCTTTCCAGACCTCTTAAGGTATTCAAGGTAAGATTTATGGCACTTTATGTAACAAACTGTCAAAGTTGGCATATTGTTCTTTTCTGGATGTAAGTAGTTTGATGAGGACTATTTCTTCCCTGGGACTTGTTAGGATGGCCTCAGGGAAGGCCACTAGTCATTCAGTTGAAATTGGCCTGCAAGATGAGGGTAGGTTCCTGAGGACACTTGGGGGTAGGATTGTCATTTACTATTTCTGACACTATAGTAAGGGATCTGGGTGATCCAGATTCTGGTTTCAACTCTGTGACCTTGGTCAAGGCTGCTCCCCTGACCTCAGTTCGGTGAGTTTCCTTTCTGGCTCTCACCTGCAGGCCTTTCCTTTTTGGGCTTCCTCATACCTGGCTGGGGCTGTGTCTCCCACGCCCGAGCCACTTCACACTTTGAATTGGAGCCTCTGCTCCATCCATTCCTTGCATTGTTGCTATGACAGTTTCTCCTCTTAGTGCTAGTCTAGAGGAAACTGTGGGCACTTAAGGAGATGAGCTTTCCATTTGGCTGTGTTGTTCAGTCACTCAGTCGTGCCTGACTCTTTGCGACCCCATGGACTGCAGCACACCAGGTTTCCCTGTCCTTCACCATCTCCTGGAGCTTACTCAAACTCATGTCCATCGAGTCGGTAATGCCATCCAACTATCTTGTCCTCTGTCATCCCCTTCTCTTCCCGCCTTCAATCTTTCCCAACCTCAGTGTCTTTTCTAATGAGTCAGTTCTTTGCATCAGGTGGCCAAAGTGTTGGAGCTTCAGCTTCAGCATCAGTCCTTCCAATGAATATTCAGGACTGATTTCCTTTAGGATTGCCTGGTTTGATCTCCTTGTAGTCCAAGAGACTCTCAAGAGTCTTCTCCAACACCACAGTTCAAAAGCATCAATTCTCCATCACTTAGCTTTCTTTATGTGTCCAACTCTCACATCCATACATGACTACTGGAAAAACCACAGCTTTGACTAGACAGACCTTTGTTGGCAAAGTAACGTCTCTGCTTTCTATTATACTGTCTAGGTTGGTCATAGCTTTTTTCCCAAGGAGCAGGCATCTTTTAATTTCACGGCTACAGTCACCATCTGCAGTGATTTTGGAGCCCAAGAAAATAGTCTGTCGCTGTTTCCATTGTTTCCCCATCTATTTGCCATGAAGTCATGGGACCAGATGCCATTATTTTAGTTTTTTGAATGTTTAGTTTTAAGCCAACTTTTTCACTCTCTTTCACTTATCTTAGGCTGAGCCTGAAGTTACTATTCTCCACCTAGATGGGGGCCTTAGTTCTTGCAGAAAAACTCAGAACTCAAGAGATAATTGTTCTGTGTATCCCTTGAGGAGGAACCAGGACCCTGCTTTATTGCTGCACTGTTATTTCTTGGCTGCTTCTCCTTCATTTCCAAATTCCGTCGCTTCCCTAGTTAGTAACTGTTGAGTCTGATATTTAGAACTCCGGGGAAGCCTAGGAGGTCGATGCCTTTTTCCTGCAAGCATGAACCGGGGCTTAGAAAGGCTTTCGTACCTGGGAAGGCCCCACAGGGTCTTGCTTGTTTTCAGTTGCTCTTTCGAACTTCCCTTGCTGGAACCCACAGTTCTAGAGAGGAGGCAGGCATGGACTAGTGTCTTATGTGAAGAAAGAAATTGACCAAAATTGCCCAACGACGAATTTCTAATCTTGAGATTGCTAAATAGATGTGTCTAAAACTACTATCTCTCTTTAATACACACCCTTGCCTCTGGTTAGGCAAGTGACCTTCTCATACCTCAACCAAGCCTTGCTTCTGGCCTGCCTCTTTATCCCCAGCCTGGAATGCCCCCTCCTTTCCATCTTTCTTCCTCATAGAGGTTTAAAGAGAAGTAGTCCAGGGTGATAGGCCACACGCACACCACAGAAAGAGAGGAAAGAATTTGGGGAAACAGCTCCTGTTTTGCTAACCCCAGTGTGACTAAGTAGGGTTAAGAAATGTCTTTGATCCTCTGAAGGTGCCGCTTGGCACAGGGGAGTCTGGGAGGAAAAGAGGAAAGGGGATAGACAAAAAGGTTAGATATTAATAGATAGCTTTACATTTGTCACCTCATTTATGCTAGTGACTCTGTTGTGAATGCTAGCCCTCCCATTTTATAGGGAGGAAACTGGGACTCAGATGCCTGTACAAATGCTAGAGCCAGGATTTGAACACTGATTTTTCTGATGCCACAGCCTACAGTTCCCCACCACCACCTACTAAATAAGGGCTAACCTGAATGATTCTACTTTGATAGCATCCAACAACTGAAACTTTTCCCCAACAAGTTTCAGATTTGTCTTTCCAACTCTCAACACCCAGGATTGATGAAGGATTATTTCACAGTTTAGCCTAATGTCTTAAGTACCAACTTTCAAAGATCCCAGGCAGAAAGTGGTAACAAATGACCTTGAGCAGTGTTGGCTAGAACACAGTCCGTTATTATCACATTATTGGTAAGGTAGATACCAGCCCAAGGAGAGGGGAAGATGTCTGAACATCCAGACAGTAATAAAGGTGTCAATTTGATTAGTCTGGAATGGGTCTTTGGGATTCTTAATAGGTCATTCTAACATGTAGCCAAGTTCAGAAACTCTTATCCCAAGTGGCAGAATATAGACAGAAGTTATCAGAAAGTAGATTTATCTCAGATAAAAAGCTTTCTAACAACTAGAGCTGACCAACAGTAGAAGCTAACCAATTTTGAGAAGTGAGGAGTCTGTCATGCTTGGAAGCATTCAGATGCAGGCCTGATGACTATTGGGGTAAAAGGGACAAACAAGATAAACTCAAATGCTGTCTATGTTCAATGGGATTTTGAATTGTCATTACCCCAAGGTTCTCTCTAAGAGTTAGTGTTTTTAGCCATAGCGTTACTGTGCTGTGTACATTTGGTAACTCCTAAATGATATTCCCCTATGACTTTGGGCCTTCGCTGTGTTCCCTTCCTCTGGTTGCACTGTGAGTGAAAGTTGGCAGGATTCTGTCAAGTGCATTTACTTCCTTCCCAACCCAGGAAAAAGGTCTTCGTCTGGAGGCTGCTTCTGTTTCCGATTCCTGCTTCCCTTGGCTACCCTCAACTCAATGCAACAGTGCTGGCCAAGGCTGGGTGGGCCTCAGCGGTGTGTTAGGAAGTTAATAGCATCAGCTGATTAATCATTCCTTCCTGAGTGGCCCTAAGAAACTCAGGGTGGATACATCATCATGTCCATCATTATGGCCCAAAGAGAGGAAGTTTGGGCCAAGGTGCTGTAGTTGCATTTTTCATAGCTGTCCTGTATCCTTTTTCTTGGTCTCATCTGATGGAGAGTAAATCAAAGCACTGAGGTCATCCAAGAAACTGCAGAGCAGAGAGTCCCCACTCAGATGAGGAGGGTCCTCAGGAAAAGTGAGGGTGGTAGTCCTAAGGGCCTAGCTTTAGAGCCAGACACCTGTGCTCCTCACCAAGTGATCTATAAAATGGAGATGTAGACGTTTTGCAAAAGGGCAATGGATGTCATGTCAGTAAACTTGTAGGGTGGGTTTTGGGAGGTAAGAAATGCTTGGTAAATGTTTAGCTGCTATAATGGTGATCATCATGATCGTTTTCATCTGTTAACTGAACACTGAAGAATGATTATAATCTCTTGGGTAAAGGGCAACATGATTTGAGTAAAGGCTGACCCTTTAACTTGTTAGGTCCTTTTGAGAGTTAAGGATGAGGAGTGTTGACTAGATTTCTGACAAGCCTTGTAGCAGCTTAAACATCAAAGTTAAATTAAGCATGACCACAGTAGAATTATGGCCATCCTATCTTGGTCTTTTGTGTACATGACCTCACACTCCAAGAAGGACCTCACACTTCTCACACTCCACAGGGCAGCTCCTTAACAGGGCAGCACCATAGGCTCAGCTTTCCCACAAGGGAACATTTGCAACATCTGGAGCCATCTATGGAGGCGGGAGTGGGTGGCAGCGAGGCTTCTGGGCCTCTCTTCTTTTTGGGAAAGTAGTAAGGCAGGAGCTCCAACTTAGTCACCTGTCAAACTCATGACAATGTCCAGAGATATGTCTGCTGCCCTCAGACCTGCCAGGGCAGCCCTGTGCGTGTCTGTGTGGGGGAATGACTGGTTCAGAAGATGGCCTTTTAGTGGATGTGGCCAGCCTGAATGCACTGTAGTGCCATTAGAGCTGCATAGACCTTGCTGCTCAGGGGCATTCATCTAGTAGAGTGGACAAGAGCACAGCGGGCTGCCTGTCCAGCCCTGGCTTAATCTTTTGCATCTGTGTGATTTTGGGCATGTTGCCTTCCCCTTTCAGTTGAATGGAGAAAATAACACCTCAAAGGGTTGGATTCAGTGAGTTAATGGGTATAAAACCTTGAGAACAGGTTTTGCTGAAGGGTTTGCTGTTATTACTATTGACTATGAGGTTGTACTTGGCTGTGGCTTGGCTTTAGCCTTTGTTTGGTCTGGTGGCTGGGACTTGTACATTAGCCCTGAGATGCGTTAAGCCCTAATGTAGTGTTCCTAGGCCAAGCCGGGTGTCACTGGGTCTGAAGCAGGAGGCCTCTGGGGTGGTTACAGTTGCTCTGGGCCCAGAGTCTCCCGCGTTTTGCCTCCCACTGTGCCAACAGAGAGAGGACTTGTCTGAGCCTATACGCTTTTTCCTCCTGGGAGCCTCACGTGTCGCTGTAGGGGAGGCCAACCTCCTAAGGAACACCCTGGCTCCCCAGTATTGTAGGAAGCCCACATCAGTGACCCTGCTCAGGGCAGGGGGCTAGTGCCCCACAGACCTGAGGTGCCATGAACCTGAAGTTAGGAAATAGAGTGGATGATTGAAGTCTTTCTGATTTAGACCAAAGGAGTTAGATGTCTACGGTAGCGCTCTAATAAATGCTGGCAGCAAGGGAACTTGGGGATATCCTCATTTCTGCAAATTTAAAGCTCTCTATGACAAGCCTCGTCCCTCCGCTGGCCGGGGAGGGAGTAGAGAGTGGCTTTCACTGCTCTAGGCCTGCTTTGTCCTTTTCCATCCCATCTGAGGACTGTGTCTGTCAATTTTGTTCTGTTTTAACCACATCACAGTGACGGAGAGGGGTGGGCTGACTAACCACAGTCTCTTCTTTGTGTTGCTTACAGCTTCTTGCAGCATTTTATCCAGTTTCTGATCTTTCAACTTTTGGGATTTTAGAAGAATGATGAAAGATTATTAGTGGTCAGGATGTTTGAAATGATCCGAGAAGGGCCAATCTCATAATTACTCAGGAGAGAGGGATGGACCCCAAATCCCACAGGGAGTTAGGATGTGGCCTGGAAGAGAGAACATGTGAGTAAGAGGACTGTTTCTCTTGCTCTCTATCTACTTCCGCAACCCCGCCCCGCCCAACCCAAAAGAGGGCAATGGGTCTGTTCTTTCCTTAAAGTATTAAACAACTTTTGCCATTTCTCTGAAAGTCTCAAGCTTCAAAATTTGGTTAAAAAACTTTGGTTTTAACTCAGAACCAAAAAAGTTTGGTTCTAAGAAGATCTGACAAAGAAAAAGTGCTGGAAAATAGAATAGTCTATTAATACTAATGAGCCCATTTGTCTGGGAAAGCTAATTGTAAATGTGTGTGCTTCTTGGTCAGAGTTGGGCAAAGGACAGGTGGGCGTTTATTTGTGTTTCCCACAGGAGTAACAGGGGTAGTGGTCGTCAGCCAAACCAAGCCGGTCAGGATTCCCGAATCCTGAAGTTTGGGGGCGGGGAAGAACAGGGTCTCTTCATCCCCCAGTTTGCTGGTGAGGCTGGGAGTACCAGGTCCACCACCCTCGTACCTGGAGGGCACAGCTGTAGCTTGGTCCAAGGGTCCCAATTCCACCCCCATCTCTGTGGCCAGCAACCCCACCTGGCCTGGACATTGCTGCTGAGAACAGGGATATTATGGAAACTTGAGTGCCTCCTTGGATGGATTTCTATCAGATCTTTTTCTGATCGAAGGAAACTGGGAATATCCACAGCCAGAGCAGACAAGAGCCTTTAAGAAGCAGACTGTCTGAGGGGGACTCCTGTTGTTTCTCCTTCTCCCAGAGTTAAATCTGGGAAAAGTTCACATAAATTTATGTTGAGAACAAGATAAGTGAAATGACTAGGGAGAGCTGCCTCTGCCTCTGAGGATGGGGGAGGACCTTTGCTTTACCACATGTATCAAGCCTCTGTCAATGTGTCATGCACTGTGCTAGGCTTCAGGGATGCAAACGTGAACAAATAGTCATCGTTCTTGCCCTTGGTGCTTATGATTTGGACACTAATGAATATATATTGCCAAATTGAGGTTGGTGATGTGAAGGGAAAAGTCTGAGTTCATAGGAAAAAACAGGGAGGCCTGATTTGTTTTTTTTTTTTTTGGCCTGATTGTTTTATTAGGAAGATCAGAGAAGGCTTCTGTGCAGAGAGACCTGAAGGATTGGTAAGGGATCTGTGGATGAAGAGCAGAGTGAGGTGCTGTGTGGCTCGTGTGAACAGTCGTACAAGCAGGGAAGGGCAAAGTTGGTGTGTTGGGGGACGGAGCCAAGGCTGGTCTGCACAAGGAGTGCAGAGGCACCTGGTAAGATGAGGAGGAATGGGAGAGGCCAGGCTGTATGGTAGGGCCTTGGAAGGATTTCAGATATGGTGCCGATGGGAAGTCACAGAAAGGTTTTAAGCATGGGAATAGTGTAGACTCTGTCTGGGGATGGAAAATGGATGGCAGAAGTAAAAGTAGAATCAGGGACTCTTATTAGTCTAGGGAGGAGGCGATGGCTGCTTGGCCTGTGGTGAGGGGCAATAGGGTTGGCACGACTGGCCTTGAGTGCGGAGGACAAGAGATGAGCCTTTCCCCTAGCTGGCCTTTCCCCTGGTCTTCACCATTCTCCAGAAATAAAATTAGACCATTTTTCTAATTTTAATTTTTCGTTAATTTTTTTTTTAAAGACAAAGTCCTGTCACAGATTCTGGTTCAACAGTCTTTAATAACAACCTTCGGTACCTAATAGATTTTACCCTTTTGAGAAGCTGAATGATGTTGCATGACATCAATGAATACCATAATTCATTTAGCATATATGTCACTATTCACGTTCCCGTCTTTCAGGTTGACCAGTATCTCTACCACATGCGTCTTTCTGATGAAACCCTTCTGGAGGTTGCTAAGCGGTTTCGCAAGGAGATGGAGAAAGGGCTTGGAGCTACCACTCACCCCACGGCTTCAGTGAAAATGCTGCCTACCTTTGTGAGGTCTACTCCGGACGGGACAGGTACTGTACCCACGGGGAGGGGTCTGGGAGCTCCTTTGCCTGGGGGAGACTTGGGTGACTTTGCTCAGGGACCCAAAGAACTATATACATCAGTGACAGTTCTTTGGTTTTAAGCCTCAGAAGCCAATGCTGGCTAATTTAAGCATGTAGGGATTTGAATGGAAGCCTATGGCATGGGATAGGGGGAAGACTGGGAAAGGAGGCAGCCCGGGCAGTTAAGGGAAAAGTAAATCTTTGTCCTTCCTGCTGGGGTACTGCTATCGGCCATTTGATTCCATCCCGTGGCTCAGTTTGGGATTTTTATACCTTCACAGAGACTGCATACAGTGAGGGTCATAAACAACAAATATGCTTAAGATGCTTATGGCCATACGCCACGGCAGTCACTCTTGAGCCCACCTAACTGGTACATTCTACAGGCTTGCTGGAGAATCATTGTGGTACAGATTGTTCTAGATTGTTTCTTGAACTCCGTGAATAAAGACCACTAGAAATCCAAATAAACATGGGATAATGTAAAAGAGACATGGTACATAGTAAGGTATGAAAGTCTCTGAAATTGTGCAATTAGAACTTGTCAAGCTTTGTTTTACCCCCTTATTTGGATGCAGTCTGTATTTCATGATGCACCTCCCCAAAAGTGATTTAACTGAACTGGAGAAAAGGGTCATGGGGAGACTGAAGTTGGAAGGTGGGTTCGGGCTAGATTCAGAAACCTTGCGTGCATACCTGGAACACTGAGTCTTTCTTCAGTAATACGCACTGGGGAGTACTGAAGGTTTTCGAGAGGTGTGAGCAGAGCAGACTGGTAACGCACATCGTCAGCAGCTTGTGTAGAGTGTGTGTGTGGGGGTGATGGGTGGTTAGTACAGCACGGGGCATGGCCCTGGTGGAATGTAGTGGGCAGAGACCAGAGAGAATTCACAGATCATACCGGGGTGTGGAGCACAACTGTCCCAGGGTGGCAGCGTCCTCAGAGAAGGCAATGGAACTAAGTTGTACCAGCGCTTTCTGCAAACTAGCCACGCAGTTTGTTTCATTTAATCTTCATGTCAACCCTCCATTTTAGAGATAAAGTGTCTCTGGGGCCACGAGGAGTGAAGGGGGTGTGATGGCTACCTGCATATAGAAGGTGAGAGAGAGAGCTGGAGGCAGCTGCCAGGGGAGTGGGGGAACTAGGAAGTACAGAGCCTGAGCTGCCCAAGAGAGGAGACAGGCCAGGAAGCCGATGGTTGGTGAAGATCCGCATTTGCAGAGACACTCCCGGGGTGGGGAAAGTCACGGGATAGGGCTTGTTCATGCACGACGTGCTTTCAGAGTTTCCATCATGTCTGTGTCCCTGAGGCTCACCTTTCTACAGTTCCTAAAAGAAGTATGTGTTTGCTAAAGCCTTGGGTCCCAGCGCTGAGGATGTGACCTTGCTCAGGACTACTCTGAGTGAGTGTCTCAGCCTTTCGGAGAGCTCCTTGAGTGAGGAGCCTCCTCCGGTTCTCATGTATCTCGTGTGGCCTCTGGAAGCGCACGTTTACTCTACCTGCCACTTCCTCTGGCAGCCACACCCGCTTTTATTGCTTTTATTTGACATTCTGATAAATTTACTAGCTCTTTTAGTCCAGGGACCTTGTCTTTGTCTCAGGCACTAGCACTAAGCAAGTATCCTAAATATTTTCTAGATATATGTTATGGGCTAAGGGATTTTTCTGAGCACTTAATGTAGTAATTTATTTACTTTTCACAAAACCCTATAAGATGTGTACAAATTTTACCTTTGTTTTTTTTTTTCTTTTTTAAGATGAGGAGTTGGGAGCCTGAATGGTCAGATAATTGTCTACGGTCACACAGTTAATGAGAAGCTGAGTCAGGATTCAAACTCATAAATGCCAAAGGCTAGGCATCAGGGCTGCTGCACCTGATCCATGATGTGTGTACCTGCACGCATGAGCCTGTCCACTCAGCGACAGAGCACACCGCACATGCTCAGTTAAAATTTTTTGAAGCTTATTGGGGAGAGCTAGGTATGGGGCCAACTTTTTCTGTTCTTGTTGCTTTCCTGAGATTGGAGCATGGAGATCTCTCCTTGCCTCTTAGAGTTTAAACCCATTGCTATACTGTGTGGTCACAGATTCTACCCTGCTAATGGAGACAGCAACTAACATGGAAAAGGGATACTGTGTATTACGTTAGTCGCTCAGTCATTTCCCACTCTTTGTGACCCCGTGGACTGTAACTCACCAGGCGCCTCTGTCCTTGGAATTCTCCAGGCAAGAATACTGGAGTGGGTTGCCATTCCCTACTCCAGGGAATCTTCCCAACCCAGGGTTTGAACCTGTGTCTCCTGCATTGTAGGCAGATTCTTTACCGTCTGAGCCACAAGGGAAGCCCCAGCTGTGTACTGGAATGTTTTATTCACTTACGCAGAGCAGGTGCCCCCTAGAGGACTGGAGACCAGACTGTAGGAAATGGGGTCCCCAGCCCCATCATTTCTCATTTCCTATTTCCTGAGGTGTCCGTGGGCCAGCTCCTCACCCCAGCTGTCTGAGACTCAGCCTTTTCTCCTTTGTAAAAATGAGAGGTAGATCCAGCAGTTCTGGTGTGTGTCATTGTGCAAAGGTCCTTGAATTACTGTGATGAAGGAAAAACCCATAATGTTCATCAGCTGGGCACTGGTCAATTAATGCAGAAAACAGTCCTCTGTAACCCAGCATAAACCATGAGACAGTTTTATCTAAATTCATGGTAAAATCATATATATATATGTGTACAGGTGTGTAAAGTCTCAAGGACATGTATTAAGTTATTGGTAGGGTTTGCCTGGAATGTGAGGTTGGCAGTGACTACATATACGTGTGTATGACAACTCAGCAATTCTACTTCCAACTATACCTTAAACAAATTTCTATATGAACTTGAGGAGACATGTCTGAGAATGTTTATGGCAGTGCTGCTTATAATAACAGTGTATTGGGAACCGTTTATAGACTGTATGATGGGATACTATACAGCATATTACCCCCAAAAAAGTGTATAAATATGGATACATCTGAAAAAAAAAATGAATGAAAACAGCAGGATATGTACCTCACAGTAGTCGAATGTAATTAAAAAAAAAAAAATCCCTCCAAGCATTGCTATATGTTGCTCATGCACACATCCTAAAATTCTTAGGGTATAAACTGGAAAATATGTACCAGATAAATGATAGGGTTGCTTCTGGAGAGAAAGAAAATTGAACTGGGGAGGGGAACATGAGGGAATATAATTGAACGTGGTCAACATCAAGGCTTTGAGTTTTATGTTTTGTTAACTGGGGGCTGTGAGTTCTGAAAGGTGGCAGTGAGGACCGCTAACTCTTCAGTCAATAAAACTTGCTGAAATGAAGATTCTTCTTTGTTACTGACACCCCAGGAAAGTGCTGAGAGGAGAAATGAGGGAGTTGTGTGCAGGACCACTGCCTTTCTCCAGACACGGTCACAGAGTCTGTGAGGCTTGGCTGATGCGCCTGCTTGCTGGTCAAGGCTGCAGTCCAGACACTGCTGCTGCTGGCGGCGACTGTGCTTCTCTGCGGCAGAGGGCTCGAAAGTGAAGTCACTCAGTCGTGTCCGACTCTTTGTGACCCCATGGACGGTAGCCCACCAGGCTCCTCCATCCATGGGATTTTTCCAGGCAAGCAAGATGCACACCCAGCACTGATTTTCGTTGCTCAGGGAGCAGGTGTGCGGGCTCATCCCCATCATGGGTGGTCCTGCATTTCAGAGCATGGACCAAGTTCCAGCTTTCATAAATCAGATCTTAGCTATCTAATGGTAATCAGAGGCCTGGTAAGAGAATGTGGGAGAGACTTCAGGAAGTTTCAGGCCATTCATTTATGATGGAGGCCTCCATTACACCCAAGAAAAAAGAACCTCCAAATTATGGCTTGAGTTCTCTGTGAGAAGGAGGGGAATGTCAACAGCCAGAACCCTGTGGCGGCTGACTTGAAAATATCTGTGCTTCATAGGTTGTGTAGACCATGCGCAAAGAAACATAGTTGGGACAGATAAAAATGAAATATTTATAAATGATCCAAGGATATCTTTGTTGTTGTTCTAGCTGCTAAGTTGTGTCTGACTCTTTTGGAACCCTGTGGATAGTAGTCTGCCCCTGGTGACTGAGTAGTAAAGAATCTGTCTGCCAGTGCAGGAGATGAGGGTTTGATCCCTGGGTTGGGAAGACCTCCTGGAGGAAGAAACGGCAACCCACCCCAGTGTTCTTGCCTGGGAAATCCCATGGACAGAGGAGCCTGGCGGGCTACAGTCCATGAGGTCACAAAAGAGTCGGATACAACTTAGCGACTAAACAATAACAAAAATATCTTGCTTGGTGACTGAATTTGGTGTCAGCAGGGTATGTATATGAAAAATGCTCCTGATTTGTTTTTTTTCTCTAAGATAGTTTTAGGAAGTTGAAAGACTAACATAATGAACATCCATATACAGACTTCCTAGAGTCTACATTTATATTTTAACCAAATCTGTTTTTATCACATTCCTCTATCCTTTTGTCTCTCAGTCTAGCTTGTTTTATTTGAGGCATTGCAAAGTAAATTGTAGAAATCAGTTCATTTCAACCCTAAAACTTCAGCGTACTCATTATTAACTAGAGGTCAATGTTACCCTTTTATCTTTTGATGTAAAATTTCATACGAGATGCAAACCTTAAATATCATCTGATGAACTGACAAATACATGCACCTATTTAATACAACATCTATCAGGATAGAAAACATACCATCAGCCCAGAAGTTCCCTGGTGCACTTTCCCAGGCAGCTCCTGTCCCCAACCCCCAGAAGCAGTCCCTGTTTTAAATCCACATGTATTACTAGTTTTTCTTGTTTCAGAACTTCCGTTATATACAATCATACGGTAGTTACTCTTTATACAAGGCTTCATTTACCCATCATAATACAGGCTTTATCCATGTTGTGTATATCAGTAGTTCCTTTTTGGTTACTGATTCTCTGGTGTGACTGGAATCCTATATGACATGAATTCTATGGACACCTGGGCTGTTTCCAATTTTCCCCTAAGGTGAGGAAAGCTACTATAAACATTGTTGCATAAGCCTCTATGTGGAAATATGTTTCCATTTTCTTCCTTTTCTTGAGTAAACAACTAAGAGTGGCATTTCTGGGTCATAGGATTTGGGATGTGTTTTAATTCATAAGAAACTCCCGGACCAAAATGGTTTGAATTTTGGTTTCCAAAGTGGTTAAGCTATTTTATATTCCCAGCAATGCTGTATGAGAGTTCCACTTGCCCCAGTAATTACTGTCTGTAACTCCCCCTACCTGTTTTGCTTTTGGCAGTGCAGAGTTGAATGGAGAAACTCTTTACTTGTATCTGCCAGGAATCTCACCATCTTGAGCTCCCAGTAGGCAGCCCTAACCTAAGCTTGGCTGTGCATGTGATTGCACAACCCCAGATACAGCCCGACTGGGATCTACTTATGCCTCACAGGGATATGGCTTTCAGGGGCAGTTTCATCTTGAGAGGAAATGCAAGAATAATTGATATTATTTCATGATCACCCATGATGTCTGTTTATGTAAACAGTCTATTTTACGCTCCATGCAAACTCTACAAGAGAGATATTCCCAATTTAAAAATAAGGCAGCTAAGGCTAAAAGAGATTGCCAAAGTCACCTGAGTCCGTTAGTGACAGAATTGGACTTTAAGCAAAGGAAGGTAGTCTTGACTCCAAGGCCACAAGATTCATGCTTACATTGGCTCATGTTGCTGAACAGAAGTTTCTAAAGCAAATCAAATTTTATCTTTTAAAATTGACCGTAAACATGGATTTGCTTTGTACCATTATAGTAAGAAGCTCAAAAAAAAAAAAGCTCAAGTAGAACCCAACTAAAAGTCTACAAATGTTCCAGCATTCCAATTAATTATTTGTTAAATAATTTACATTTTTAGTAAGTTCTTTTTACCCCAGCATTCCAACTTAGAAACAAGCAATCTTTGTAGTGTGCCTTTATTGCCCTTGTTGTCTTAGCAAGCTTGTTTAGATACAAGCATGTCTTAAGGCAGAGTAGATGAGATGGTTGTATAGCATCACCGGCTCAATGGACACGAACTTGGGCAAACTCTGGGAGATGGAGGGGGTAGGGAGGCCTGGGGTGCTGCCGTCCATGGAGTTGCAGTCGAATGTGACTTAGCAACTGAAGAAGAACAACAAGGCGGAGTAAGATGAAGGTTTTGCTGTGTTGATCTGTTGATGCTTCCCCACTTACTTGAATTGTGAATTGTTCATTACAGATGAGTATATCTCTACCCTCTGAAAAAGTGAAAGTGTTAGTTGCTCAGTTGTATCTGAATCTTTGCGAACCCATGGACCATAACCTCCCAGATTCCTCTGTCCACGAAATCCTTCTCTAGGGGATCTTCCCAACCCAGGGATCAAACCTGGGTCTCCTGCATTGCAGGCAATTTCTTTACCGTCTGAGCCACCAGGGAAGCTTCAAAAATACTGGAGTGGGTAGCCATTCCCTTTTCCAAGGGGTCTTCCCGAGCCAGGGATCGAACTCAGGTCTCCTGCTTGGCAAGCAGATTCTTTACTGTCTAAGCCATCCTCTAGCTAGACTTAATTCCCTCCAGAGCAGGGAATGATGATGATGATGAAGAAACTAGACTCAGATTAGGCAACTAACCTAAGTTGCATAGTG
The DNA here is from genome assembly GCF_019320065.1 of Cervus canadensis. NCBI lineage: Eukaryota > Metazoa > Chordata > Mammalia > Artiodactyla > Cervidae > Cervus > Cervus canadensis. Next base: position 9,478,151 of record NC_057390.1, on the reverse strand, counting down.
AGCAAATTGAAGCATTGGGATTTGAACCCAGCCAGCTGTGTGTCAATGCCTGGGCCGTTAGGCATATCGCTAGTGCTGCATTTGTGTTTATCTGCCCCCAACATTGCTAGCACAATGCATCCATTCTTGTGTTAGTAACTTAGGCCTAGCTATTCAGTTCATTAATAGCGTCCCCACTGAGTCTGGTCCTCTGTGGGGCAGCCGTGTGCAGAGCTACCCTGTGTCCCATCTTTGAAGAGTGAAAGTTATCCTGGGGACATAAGGCTTGAACAGATGAAATGATTATTCAGTGATATGGGGTCACATAATGCAAGCACATGATGTGATAAAGAGAGACTAGACTGCGATAGGGTCCATGGAAGCTGGCACAGAACCCTGTCAGGGGCTCTTATCTTGGTTACTCAGCATTGTATCAACAGCTGTGTAGTAAAGACATAGATCAATAGCTTTCATACATGCAGCTTAATAAGTGGATTTATATGGTACCTACAATATAAAATGAAGATTATATTGATTAGCCTCCATATAGTCATATAATCATATAACTGGAGTTTATTAAACATTTACATGTGCCAGGCATTGTGCCAAACACCTTACGCCTTCATTGCATTGATCCTTGACCAAAAACTATGTGTGTCTGTTTGTCTTTATCCCTGTGTCCTAGGGAGAGATGGCGGGGGCGGTGCTGGTTAGATAGGATATTATTACTGTCCCTTTTTAACAGATGATGAAATCCCAATGTCAGATTTCTAATAATTTGCCCAATTATATGGCTAATAATATGGCTAAATGTTAAAATGGGATTTGAACCCAGGCTGGCCTGCCTGAAAACCTTTACACACTCAGTGCCTACACATTATTGTAGCAATCATATTTGAATCCTTTGAAGAGTGGTTTCACATCTTTCACAACTAGTATAACAGCTCTGAGTTTCTTAAGAAACATTTCGTGAGTATAAAAGTACCAGAGTGGTGTTTTCTGATGATGTTTTGGCAGTTCTGGGGGGCACTTAAAAAGTGTTATGTGCTCCAGGCCCTTTAATTGGAGTAGGGGCCAATTATGTTTCTCTATTGGTACATTTTTGCATTCAGCATCCCATTGGTGTGCTATAATGAAGTATCTGAAATCTTGGAACTTAAAAAGAGACTGCCAGATGTGGTAATGACTGTGGTGTTTCCAGGTATGTAGGAAATACATGCCTTGAAATGTTTGTCTGGCAAAGTTAGTTTTGCTGGCTTACATACCCAAGACCTGGCAATTTTTAGTTGTCATCTCAATTGGAGTCCATGCCATACATTCTTAGAGCAGTCCGTCACGGCACCATGCCACCTTCTAGGATCCTCAGAGCTCTGGGAACACTGCATCGAAGCTACTTATTTAAAGAAAGCTTCTGGAGCTTGTGGTTCTGAAGAAGAGGGTTTAGTCATCTGAGGAAGCCCTAGGGTCGGGAGGTGGGCCCAGTTTTCAGCCTTAACAAGGCAGGGCATTGCCACTTCTGAACACAGTTGCCTTTGACTAAAGGGTACTGCTACTTAAAAATTCAGAACAAAACCAGACCTGTTCTATTTGCAAGTCACCTTTTATGCACTGGTTGGCACACTGCTCTGAGCTCCCTATGGGAGGGGCAGGTGGTGATCTATTTTAATCAGTGGCAAGTACCTAGTGATTGAAAATAAACCGTTGGGAAATCCAACTGGCTCTCATCCCTTACAAATTACGTGGACATTGGGAGTGGGTGACTTGAACAATGCAGGAGTTATGGCCTGCTCAAACACATTACTGATGTCCCATCAGCCATGATGATGGTGAGTATCACGTTCAGGCCGTTAGTTACTCAGATGCTGTTTCAGTCCTCTTCAGCCTTTCCCTGGGATGGGTGAGTTCCCAGGAGAAATTGAAATCCCTTTATCTTGCTGACCTTATGTATTTGATAAGAACCTCACTGAAAGTGGGGTTTCCCTGGTGGCTGAGACGGTAAAGAATCTGTCTGCAATGCAGGAGACCTGGGTTTGATCCTTGAGTCAGGAACAGGCCCTGCAGAAGGAAATGGTAACCCACTCCAGTATTCTTATCTAGGAAATCCAATGGACCTAGTGGGTTACAGTCCGTGGGGTCATGAAGAGTCGGACACGACTGAGTGACTAACACTCGCCGAAAGTGGGCACAGTGGTAGTCCAGGATGGGAAATGAGTCTGCAAACAAACTCTGCCAGAGGGAACAACTTGAATCTCAAACCACTGGGCAGTTTGATGGAGGGTGGCAAGACCTAATACTCTATTGCTAGTTCCCTTTTTTTCTTTTTTTTTAATTTATTGATTTGTCCACATCAGGTCTCAATTGCGTCATGCTGTGGCACGTGGACTCACTAGTTGTAGCCCTCAGGCTTCAGTGATTGTGGCATTCAGGCTTCCCAGCCGCAGTGCTCAGGCTGTGGAGTGCGTGGGCTTAGTTGCCCCATGGCATGTGGGATCTTAGTTCCCTGACTAGGGATTGAACCTGCATCCCCTGCATTGCAGGACAGACTCTTAACCGCTGGCCAGGGTTCACGAACAGGGAAGCCTGGCCGGTTCCTCTTCACTGTGAGTTATTTTCTTCTGATAGAGGGTTGTTACCCCTTCTTTTGTCTGTTTTCGGAGGGGCATGCTCTTAATTAGGAGGTCCTTCGTCGGAGAGGGCTTGGGGAGTGTCCAATAAGTTGGGAAAAGGGGTTTGGTATAATTGTGTGAGACAGCACCAGTTTGTGGCTAGCAAAAACACCTGCCTCAGAAAGCTTTAGTAGGTCCTGGGTTCCTGTGAGGACAAGGGTGTGTCGCTTCTTGCCAGTGGATGTCTGTCTGCCACTTCCCACTCAATTTTGAGATCATTAGGCCCAGAGGGATGGGCCAAGTTACTGATAGAGATAAGGGTGTTTTTGCTTTTTTTTTCAACACTTTATGGCTTATTTGCTTCCATCCTAGACTCTGCGTCAGGTAATCCTCAGCTTTAAGGAAACAGCACCATGAGAAATATAGGTGAGGCACACAGGGGCTGGTGTGGGTGTGGGGGTCAGATGAACTTAGGGTCAAATCCAGCAGGCCTTTACCCCGGAACCATCTTAGCCAAGTGACTCAACGTCTGAGCCACACTCTCCCTTCCTTTGCCACCCCAGCCAGCTCAGAGCCTCTGGGTTTTATGCTCTTGACATTGATAATGAAGAATCCCACCCTCCCATCCCTTCCCACCCCCTGCTTTTTTGGCCGCACCACACAGCTGGTGGGATCTTGTTCTCCAACCAGGGATGGAACCCAGGCCCTCAGCGGCAAAAACTAGAGTCCTAACTACTGGACCCCCAGGGGAGCCCCAATAATGAATAATTCCTTATTTGAGGATTTATAATTTTCTCATGAGCAGCCTCCTTGCTCACTACAATAGAAAACTTTGCTGGAAAACTAGACCTGAATTTAAATCTTGGTTTTAGTTTTTCTTGACTTGAGCCTTGGTTTTCTTATCTGGAAATGGGGGTCATTTCCAGATGATTAATGAGATTATGTTTATAAACATCATTTAACATGATAATTTCTCTTCTATTAAAAATATCTACATGTTGGGCCTTAAATTAACTGAATCTCCTCCACACCTGCCTCTGTCTTTTCATTGTTTTATTACCACAATAATTCAGATGCAAGTAGGGAAGTCCGAGCTGTGTCCCAGAGACCAGAGATGAAGGGAAGGTTCTGGGCTCCAGTTTTTCAAAAAAGTCACATGAGAAAGTATAAGATGAATTTGATCTTTCAAATAAACCTATAGTGAAACCTCGCTTCTTTGATTTTTTGGTAGTGGTGGTGATACCACTTAGAAGTAACTGGAGAGAGAGACTTATAAAGGAGAGTGAATGCAGACATCCAACTGGAAAAAAAATTGCAGATATACAACCAATAAAACTATTCTTTTTAATAAACAAAGAGCTCTTTTACTGTTATTAATAAAATACAGAATACATATGTTTAAAAGGCAAGACATGTAAGTAGAAAATTCATGGAAAAAAGAATTTACACTGCCAGTCAGTAATTCAAAATGTCTAATCTACACAAAGGAAAGAAATGAAGTTTAAAAAATGAGGTGCCTCTCTGACCAAGAGGTTGGCAAAGATTAATTGTACGTGACATAGGACACTGGTGATGGTGAAACGCATTTGTTGGATTATCTGGAAAAAATTTTTAGGAAGATAATTTGATAATATCTTTGGTTTTCCTGGTGGCTCAGATGGTAAAGAATCTGCCTGCAATACAGGAGACCCAGGTTCAATCCCTGGGTTGGGAAGATCCTCTGGAGAAGGAAATGGCTACCCGTGCTATTATTCTTGCCTGGGAAATCCCACGGACAGGTCACAAAGAGTCAGACACGGCTGAGTGACTAACACACTTGGCGGTTAAAAACATAAGTCCTTAGAACCAGCCATTCAAATCCTTTTCATGGAATGTGTCAGCCAACAGTCTTGTCTGTTTTTTAAGTAATTTTATTCATTTCTTTATTGTTGACTGTGCTGGGCTGCGAGAGCTTTTCTCTAGTTGTGGCGAGCGGGGGCTCCTCTCTAGTTGGGGTGGGGGCTTCTCATTGCGGTGGCTTCTCTTGTTGTGGAGCCCGGACCCTTGGGCGTGCAGGCTTCAGTAGTTGCAACATGTGGGCTCCTTAGTTGTGGCTCCCAGGCTTGAGAGCACAGGCTCCGTAGTTGTGGCGCAGGGACTTAGTTGCATGTGGGATCTTCCTGGACCAGGGATCAAACCTGTGTCTGCCGCATTGGTCGTCAGATTCTTTACCACTGAGCCAGCAGGGAAACCCTGTTTGGTTGTTTTGTTGTTGTTGTTCGTTATTTTTAGTATTGATGTATTTATTTGACTGTGCCGATTCTTACCTGTGGCACATGGGATCTTTCAGTTATGGCATGTGGGATCTTTAGCTGCAACATGTGGGATCTAGTTCCCTGACCAAGGATGGAACCTGGGCCCCCTGCACTGGGAGCATGAAGTCTTAGTCACTGGACCACCAGGGAAGTCCCTAGTCTTTCCTGTTTTTATAGTATAAATCTATCTAAGGACACTCAGGGCTTCCCAGGTGACTCAGTGGGTAAAGAATCCACCTGCAATGCAGGAGTCATAAGAGACGTGGGTTCAATCCTTGGGAAGATCCCCTGGAGGAGGGCTTGGCAGCCCACTCCAGTATTCTTGCCTGGAAAATCCCATGGACAGAGGAGCCTGGTGGGCTCCAGCCCATACGGTCTCAAAGAGTCAGACATGAGTGAAATGACTGAGCACACACAAGGACACTCAAGTAACATTAATAATGGTTGCTTTGGGGATGTGGAGAAGAAAAAAGATGTCTGCTTTTCATTTTTTCCCACTTTTGTACTGTTTGAACATTTTATTTTATTTTTGTTGTTTGAACATTTTAAAAATCAGATGTTAAAATTGTTTTCTAGACATACCAACTTGCTTAACAATAAAATAAACCTTACCTCTGGTCTTAGGATCTTCTTAAATTCTTTGTTTAACAAATGAACCATCAATGTGCAGATGAAATATGAGATGTTTTCTTAATCCATTGCCTCATACACCAAATATAATCATTCAGCAGAATAATCTTGCTGGGCCTCACTGGGTCCTATGCCCTGTGGCTGTGTACTTAAGAAACCAGCTATAGGTTTCTCCTGTAGGTTCTCCTGCCCCAGAGCCTTGCTCCTGCCCATCCAGTCTGACTGTCCCTGACCCACAGATACCATCCCGTTTCATACCACATCACATACCCTCTGCTCTGCACTTCTAGGATGTCCTGGAAGGTAAACAGTGTTGGTAGGACTTGGGCCAGGAGTAGGATAGGAGTAGGCAAGAATTAGAGGGGCTGAGAACTAGGAGAGGAGCTGCGTAATCAAAGAAGCAATGACAGTGACGGCAGTAACTGCTTATTGATGATTAACTGGGACCTGTATATTCAGTTTTAATGTGTTCTGTATTTTGTGTAAGCTCATGAGCCCTGGGGAAGTCAGCATTGTGAGCCCTGTTCTTGCAGGCGAGGTGACATGCTCAGAGAGTCCATACAGGTACTGAAGCGGCTGAGCTGGAATTCAAAACAAAGCCTGCTGCTGCTCTGTGTGAGCAGCTCACGCGTGGTGGGGAGGTGGGCACTAGGGAAGGGGTCCATTCACTGTCTCAAGGGGTCACCTTAGAATTTAGCTCCAGGCGTCCAGATGCTGGGCCTGTCTCAGAGATATTGGACTCTGGAAGGACTAAAGTCTTCGGCTGTGTTAGTTGTGATTACGTATGTTTGTGGAGGGGCATCAGGCAGGAGAGATGAGGAGGAATGTCTGATCTGGCGGAGTCTGAAAAGAATGACATTCCTTCTTGGGAACGGAATTGTCAGCGGTACTTTATTATTTGTGATTTCCCTTCAGTCCATCAGCAAATACTGCAAAACCACCATTCTTGATGGAGCTGTCCCCTCCAGTGAATCCGGCTGGGCTAGCCTTGAATCGTGACCAACCAGGGGCAGCCTCGGCCGCCTCAATCCCCCGCGGTCGCCGATTCAGCAGATTCATGTATCCTGGGCTGCAGAATGCTGAGGCAGGCGATTCATCTTTGATTTTCCTTTTCATCCCCCATGAGAGCCTCACATAGTTTTCTCTACAAACTGGCTGACGTCCCACTACCAGGGGAGGCTCAGAACTGGTATGCCTGGAAAAGTCCCCCATGGCCACAAGGGGAGCAGTCTCTCTAGATGGTGTTGAGGTTGTCCTAGCTATCTGGCAATAGTGGCCAAAGGGCTGGGGGACTGCTAGATGCCATGGAAGGGACAGAAAATTAGTACCCCCTGAGGAGGAGTGCTGAAGTCACTGGCAAAGATTCTGGTGGCTTTTCTTAGACAAATGTCTTCAGTCTCCCCTCAGAATGTTGCTTTTACTTTTTTTCAAAGAGGCAGCCCTTGATGCTGGGCCTGGGAGACGCAAGTGTGAGTATCAGGCTGTGTTTGCCAAGAGCCTGGATGGAAGGTTCTAGTCCTCAGTGAGTGTGTTCTGATTTCTTGGTATTGTGCTGGGTACTTGAGGCGTGTTACCTGGTTTTCCCCTCACCTCAGCCACATCAGGTAGGAAGCTCCTGCTCTGGAGCTGAGACAGCTGAAGCTCAGAGGCTCAGGAATCTGCCATGGCCCCAGAGTGGCTGGAGTTCTGGTGTGGGTAATGTGGGCGCCAGAGCCAGTCTCTCTCTGTGTTGTTACCAGCAGGACCAGGGCTGTGTGGAGGTAAGGCCCCATGTAATCTCGGGGGGATGATGTCTGTTTCAGGCTGCCCCTCTGGATGGTAGGGGCTGTGTTGGTAAGTGCCCTCAAGGTGCTGGGCAGATGCTGGCTTTTCTCAGGACCAAACAGTCCTTGCTGCTGAGAGCATGTGGGTCAGAATAAACCCTTGTTTCTCTTAGTCAAAGTGCTTCTCAGACCCTCTGATCCATTCTCCCTTACTTCAGTGGCAAGTCTCCCATCAGGAGAGGGACTGAGTATTGACAAACATGCCAATAAGTGCATCCCCATTCCCCACCCCAGAAGTGATCGTGTGGCAGGGCCCTGGAAGGCTGTGGAGCAGGCCTGGTTGAGGAGACTGCTCAGGGGACGAGTCTACCTTGTTCCCAGTCCTGGCCTGCCCCCTGAGCCCCGCCCCGGCTCTGGCCTCCACGCCTCTTCAGCACTTCCATTCTGCACCGTACAATGGTGTGTGTCCCCGCAGCCCCTATTGTCATCTGGAATCTGGATGTTTCCTGTTCTCTGCTTATTTCCTGGAGGGACTGGACTATGCCTTCCCGTGACACCTGGAGCCCTCGACCCACTTGTGTCTGTGGAGTCTCCCTCTCTCCCCTCTCGCCCCCGCCCTGTGGCTTGTCTGAAGGCAGGACTCTTGTCTCATGTACTGTTAGGTCAGCATTCTCTCACACTTGAGTAAGCCTGGGTTTTTGTTTTTGTTTTTTTTTTGGCAGGGGGCACCTGCTAGACTTATTTACGAGGCCTCTTAATTTATAGTTAGCTGGATCCCATTTTACTCCGTCTTGTGACTCTCATTCCAGCTGAGGGATTTTGCCGTCACTGTGTACAAACATTAAAGACTGCGTTTTGTTCAGAGGTCCCAACTTGGCAAAAGGCCCAGGGGGGCCACAAGCTTGTAGCAGTGTGTTGGGTGTTCTGGGGGCATGAAGAACAAAACTGAGGCCTGGTCTCTTGATGCAGGGCTTGATGGGCCCTGTGAGCTCAATAGGGACTTGGGTGAAAGCCCTTGGGAAATAGTCAGCTTTTGTGAGGGGGGGGCACCCCATCATTGGATATGAAACTGATTCTTCATGTGTATCCTAAAAGTAATATACAAGTGCTTAGCATTAAGAAAAAGAATAAGGCAATACATAAAAGTGCGTAGAAAAATGTAAGACCCACTTTTTTCACCCACATCTCATCGCCCAGAGATGACCAGTGTTGATGGCAGGATTCTTGGGTTTTAAGTTTTGGTCTCTGTGAAACAGTTACGCCTTCTCTTTCCTGAACTAATAGTGGCCCTTCTCTCTGCAGAACATGGAGAGTTCCTGGCTCTGGACCTGGGAGGGACCAACTTCCGTGTGCTTTGGGTGAGAGTAACAGACAATGGACTCCAGAAGGTTGAGATGGAGAACCAGATCTATGCCATCCCCGAGGACATCATGAGAGGCAGTGGCACCCAGGTATGAGCCTTCTTTTGGGGTGGCCACGGGGCTCTGGGCCCTACAGGAGCAGGTAATGCTCCTTCTCTGTGGTCTTGGAGGGAGGAGACCTCGACTCCCCTCTTTGCCGGATGATGCCTCTCAACGCCTGGAGGCTAGGTGGGGGCCTCTGTCGGGAGAGGTACATGAGGCCAGAGAACATATGCACGAGACCCCAGGGTCTGGATGTGCTTTAGTGGGAGGGATTTTGATTTTTGGTCTCATCTGAGCTCTGCTTGCATGCACTGGTGATTGAGGAGTCTGATGTCAGGAGGCTGGGCCAGTATACCTGGATACCTATGGTTAGTGGTATCATTGAACAGCAAGTCAGGAGAATACATAATTGTGGCTTCACACTGCCACCTGTCACGGTGATTGTTCTGACTCACCATTGTTAGCCTAGCAAAGCATGAAAATGGAACCTGCTTCTTAACCTTTTTGGTTATTTGCTCTCCCTCTTTTTGACATTCTAAAACAGAAGAGGTTTTACACACAGGGATGGGACCCTGTTGAAAAAATCCAGCTTTGGGGTGTCTCTTCCACTTGGCACTGTAGTGGGCTCTGTGCTTCCACACTGGCCCCAAATCCTGCTAAGTCATCCCCGCATCTCTGTGACCCCCAAGTCACGCTTTGTACTCAGCACATACAATAGAAAGAGTGGATGGAGAAGAAATGTGAAATCCAAGTAAGAGTCGTCTCAGTAACAGCTAGAAGAGAACAAGCAAGGATGGACTTGCCATCCCAATAGTGTCTGAACATGTGTTGAGCATCTGCTGTGTACTGGGTCATGGATCCTTGCTGGGAATCAAAGTCCTGGTCTACGCTTTCTGTTATTCAGATCCAACTGGACCACCAAGACACACACATCGGCCCACAGAAAGTAATACGTGTTGTGCCGGAGGAAGAACTGACAGGTGTCAGGCAGAGTAAAGGCGCTTTCTATGGATTTCTTCTTTTTATCCTCACACTAGCCCTAAGGCTGGGTGCTTCTATTCTGTCCACTTTTAGATGTGGAACTGGGCTTTGAAAGATTGAGTGACTTGGCCTTAGATTACAGGGGAGGGAGGGGCCAGAGGCAAGGCACAAAGCCAGATCCAAATGACCAGAGCCTGTGTTTGTCTGATCCTAGGAGGCTCCATCTGCTTTTTAGGCCCCATGATGTGGTCTGTGGGAATGGTGCTTCCTGGAATTAGGCAGTATGGTGGTCTAGGGTCCCTACTGCCTGCCCCTGCTTCCAGAGTAGAAAGCACTCCCCAAAGGGGCTAGTGCTAACTCTTGGGGACTCTCTCCCTCTCAACCGTTCCCCCAGGAGAGCCTTCCTGCAGAGGGCACTCATTGCCACTGCACCAGAAGTATCTGGTTGGTTGGTGGGTGATGGCCACAGGTTCAGCCATTGTTCTCTGTTTTTTGGTATCCAAGGACAATGGTATATCCCCTTTGACCTGCTCTGCAGGTGAAAGAAGCTTTCTTGGGATGTTCTTTCTCTTCCTACTCTAGCTGCTGTCAGTTCATGGAGTGGAATCACCAAAGACATTCCTGGATATAGAAAATACAGGTGCTCATTTCTTCCCAAGGAAGGGAAAGAATGCTATCATTGTAAAAACTGCAGAAAACACTTGGTAAAAAGATTGGAAGGAAATTCTTAGTGGCTATTTTAGTGGTAGAATTATTGGTGCTTTTCCCCCTATATTTTCCTTTTTCTTTCTTTTTAAAATATTATCTATCAACCTTTAATTATAGGAAAACAAATGGATTTAAAAATAAAATTTAGTTAAAACCATGACCAAATCACCATACTCAAAACTTGAAAAGGCTTTTGAAGATCTGTGAACCCGGGTAGTATGAGTCCTGGGCAAAATCTGTCTCATGGCCCATGAACTTCCACTTGGGAGCAGTGAATTACAAATTTTAATAGCAGCCAGTTTAGATTTTTTAGTGTTTCCTGTGAGAAGGGGAGTGAGCAGATTCTCAGACCAATAAGGGAAAGGAAGCCTTTCTCCCTTCATAAAATAATGCCCTTTGAGCCTTTTTATGGCAGGAAAGTGTTAGCTCTTTCTCCCAGTATCTTATCCTTAGATCATCAGCTAACAGAAAAGGAGATAGTCTTCCTTTAAAGGAAGCAGATGGTCTCCTCCTCCCCTCTTTTAAAGAGCTGCAGGTTCTTCTAGCCCAACACTGTCCAGCAGAACTTTTCAGAGTGGTGGAACGGTTCAGTATCTGCCCTGTACTGCGAGGCAGCCACTAGCTACTTGCAGTATTGAGCACTTGCATATGACTAGTGTGACTGAGGAAGTGACTTTTTAATTTTTAAAAATTCTAATTAATTGAAATAGCTACAGATGGCTGGTGGCTACTGTACTGGGTAACACATTATCTAATGCCTCTTCACTGCCTCTCTCTTTTTTTTCCTGTCTACCCATGTTGGTAGTACAATTGGAAAGAGCAATGATCAGGGCTGGGAGAGGGGAAACCATTTCTCTTTCATCAAACCCTCCCCCTATCTCTGATGATTGGCCTTATCTCTTTGCACAGCTTCTGTAACTTCCTTTTTTTGGGTAAAACTATTGTACTAAAGATAATTTTGATTAGAGTACCAGGAAGAAGGTGCTGGGAATTTGTTTAACCCTATTGTAAATTGTGTCACTCATCAGCTTGCCAACAGAACAGAACTTGCTGAATATCTATCCAGAAACCCTATTTCCACATTAAAATCCTTGATCTCTGCTCAAGGGAGTTGGCACTTAGGCATTGGGGATCCTCTTAGCAAGAGAGCTCTGTCATTACCCAGCATATACTCATGAGAAAGTTTTGGCTTGGAAATTGAGTGTTTCGGCATTACTTGAGGTTAATTTTACACATGATCAGACAGAGACAGGATCCACTGGGAAGTTCAGTTAGAGCCAGCCCCCTTCTAGAAGGGGCTGGCCTTGTTTTCCTAGATTCTTCCCACTGACTGAGCATACCCCAGACATCTGGGGGGGCCAGTGCGCCTCTTAACCTACCCTGTCACCCCAAGCCTCTCAGTCCCTTTGTAAATGCACATACTTTTGGTGGTTTAGTGCAGTGGTTCTCAAACCGCTGCTTCAGGATTCCTTCAAAGGCTCTACCACCACCACCTTCTGATTCAGGAGGTTTCAGTTTGGACATGATGCTGCTCCTGCTCCTGCTGTGGACTATACTTTGGGAGTCCCAGGACTAGTGGAATCTTCCTTGTTTCTGCCTGGAAAAAAAAAAAGGAACATTGTCTTCTTTTACTCATCTTGGCTTTTAGATTTTGCTGTCTGGTCAACCTGGCTCTTTGAATCTGCTCAGTCTTTTGGACCTTTGCTTACTTTTTGCACCAGAATATTCCTAGCCTCAGCCTCTGTGTCGAAGGGGTCACCAATTTCTCTTTGAGGATATTGACTGGGGAAGAAGGAAGCCAAGGGGCTATGGGCTTTGGGACAAATTGAAAGTGGATGATTTCTTGGGCTTACAATTTTTCTTAGGGGCTTCGGATCCTGCCTACAATAGTTACGGTTATGAGGCTGCCCATCCACAGACCCTATTTCTTTTTCAGTGCTCTTTGTGACTCACTTAGGTTCTCATGTTGAAGTTAGAAAACAAAGATAACTTCTTGGAATTGCCCCCAGAAGACTGGTTTTCTAGAATGGAGGAAAGATCTAAGAGTTACTTTTGTTAAGTTCATTTATAGAATGCCAACAGAGAATGTCCCGTCCCCTCCCGCAGTCACAAGAGACTGGGATGCTAAAATACTTGTTGGCAGTCAGATGGGTTGCCCTTTCTGGTAAGATAATCAGCTGTGCATCCATGTCAAGGGAGGTTCTGACAGAGCCACTAAAGGGTATTCTGTTCCTAAGGCTTGTGATGACTTTCTGACTAGCTCTGGCTGCAATTTTCCCCTGCCTAATGTGGTTATTTTGATAACTGCACTGTGGTTTGGATAAATGGTCTAAGTGGAAGACAAAATTTAATAATCACTAACTAGTGTTAAGTCCTCATATGTGTTGACTCATTTAATCCTTTTGGTAACTTGTGAGCAGGTCCAGTTATCACCCCTATTTTATAGATGAACAAATTAAAACTTCAGAAGGGATACATATATTGCATGTACTCAGCCACACTAGTTCCTTTCTGAGCCCAAAATCCGTGCTCTTAATCTCTGTCCTTTCTGCCTCCCTGCTCATCTTCCTCTGTTGTGCCCTTAGCTGTTTGATCACATTGCTGAATGCCTGGCCAACTTCATGGATAAGCTACAAATCAAAGATAAGAAGCTCCCTTTGGGTTTTACCTTCTCATTCCCCTGCGTCCAAACAAAACTGGATGAGGTAAGATGAATCCTTCAGACATTTTTGTTGCTTCATTCTTTGGAATGGGAGGACTGGAAAGAACTCTGAGCTACTTGCTACTATGGTGATGGAGCTTGCTCTGATGGATTACATGACAATGTTTGAGTATTGGGAGATCTGTCCAAGACAGTGTGTGTAGGTGTATGTGAGAGGGATGGTAAAGAGGTTTTGGAGAAGCGGGGAGTCTTAATCACTGTCCCCTCAGATGACTAAATGCAGGCCGACATACATTGCACATCAGCCTTATCCCTCCTAGGGAAACAGGAGTGAGAAATTCAGGGACGCCTTTGTTCTAAAGTGTCATAATAAACATCCTTGAAAGTTTACAATGTTAGGATACAAGAATCGTATTTTGGCAGTTCTATAGCCTGCTTCCTGGGGACAGTAAATCATTCGTTTAACCTCCTTACTTGGTCTCTAACATAGTTTCTCCTTCGTAGGCTAATAAGGAAGACCTGTATAAATTCAGTCATGACTTTAGTTTAGCCCCATGGCAGAGGTCTTCTAATGATGAGGAGTATGGACTGAGATTTGTGGGAAATCAATATTCCTTTGTCCTTTTCCAGAGTTTCCTGGTCTCATGGACCAAGGGGTTCAAGTCCAGCGGTGTGGAAGGGAAAGATGTGGTTACTCTGATCCGGAAGGCCATCCAGAGGAGAGGGGTGAGTGGGGGCAGCCGAGGGAGTTGCAGGGGCTTGGGGTCTGGAGGCTCTTTGAGTCCACTCTGAAGTCTTGCCTTGTCTGTCCTCAAATTGGCATGAGGATTTTTTGTGGGTCTTAAGGAGAGGTTTTCTTTTCTTCTTCTCTGTTATGTTACCCAAAAAAGTCTTTGTTTTTTTTCCCCAACTTTATTGAGAGTTAGCTCAATATATAGTATGTGTATACATATATATATATATATAGATAGATAGATAGATTACATTATTATATATTATATATATATTATAAGTTTAAGGTGTGCTGCATAATGACACACCTGTATATTGAGAGACAATTAGCACACCAGTGATCTTATATATGATCAGATGCCTTTGGGCTCTTTAGATTAGCATGATGGACAAGTAATCTTAGCCTTGGTAAAAGAAAAACCCTCATTTTCAAATGAGACGTTTGGGGTTTATGTCGGTATCAGGGTGGAATGGGGCAGAGAAAGGACATGATAAAGGTCTAGTCACAGAAAGGCAAGACCTACTGGGAGGGAGGAAAAGAAAGAGAATGAGAAGACAGTGACAACAAGACAGGCTCTTCTTTTTTTTTTTCCTTTATTTTTATTAGTTGGAGGTTAATTACTTTACAATATTGTGGTGGTTTTTGCCATACCTTGACATGAATCAGCCATGGATTTACATGTGTTCCCCATCCCGATCCCCCCTCCCACCTCCCTCCCCATCCCATCCCTCTGGGTCTTCCCAGTGCACCAGCCCCGAGCACTTGTCTCATGCATCCAGCCTGGACTGGGATCTGTTTCACACTTGATAATATACATGTTTGATGCTGTTCTCTCAGATCATCCCACCCTCGCCTTCTCCCACAGAGTCCAAGAGACAGGCTCTTCTTAGCGTAGTAATGGCTGTGAACTAGACTGCAGGCCTGCTGTCAGGGAAGTCCTCTATGATGAAGACCAGTGGGGTGGGAAGTGAGATGCTGCCGTGAGACTGGATCTGGACCCAACTTCCGGCTCTAGCCCTGCACTTGAGCTGTGTGTCTTATTACTCTTCATCATCACGTCTGCAGTCTTTCTGTGACAGTGAAAGTTAGGGCCCCCCTTGTATCCCTGCAGGACTTTGATATCGATATTGTGGCTGTGGTGAATGACACCGTTGGGACCATGATGACCTGTGGCTATGATGACCAGAACTGTGAGATTGGTCTCATTGTGGGTACGTGAACTCTGGGTGTGAGCGCTGTGGGTGTGTGAATGCAGTGCTGGCCAATGGATTGTGGCAGTGGGCTGCCAAGAGAGGAGGAATCCTTGGCCTGGATCTTCTTTTGTACTTCAGAAGATAATGGTGTGGTCACTTTTGAGGGCTAAGCCAGGACTTGAGGAGTTGTGGGTGGTAGTGGGTGGAACCGTGTCGAGATGCCCCAGGAGTCTGCAGGGAGGAATCCCAGTCACACTGAGCGGTCTGAGGACAGAGTTTTAAGAGGGAGATGGGGGCCGGGGGCTGGGGAGGACAGTGTGAGTGGGTGCTGAGCATTCTCTTGTTTTGTCCAGGCACGGGCAGCAACGCTTGCTACATGGAAGAGATGCGCCACATCGACACGGTGGAGGGCGATGAGGGCCGGATGTGTATCAATATGGAGTGGGGGGCCTTTGGGGATGACGGCGCGCTTGATGACATCCGTACGGAGTTTGATCAGGAGATCGACATGGGCTCTCTGAACCCCGGGAAGCAACTGTGAGCGGCCCCCTGTGTGCAGTGGGCTCAAGGGTTGGGCTCAGCAGCTGAGGTGGGGGCTGGCCAGGGCTAGGGGGTGGTTCTTATTTTTACTTTATATATATATAAGCTTTATATATAGCCCCTAAAGTTGCCAAGGCACCCACTGCTTATGGAAATGTGCTTATTACCTATATTGTGACTATCAGATGCTGAGAGCTGTCTACAAAAGATAGAGCAAGTGGACAAACCAGATTATGGCTAATAATTTGACTCTCAAGAGTGGTCATTTTAGAAGATCGTATTCTAAGTGTGCTGCCCTGCTCTTTCTCTCTGCCTTTAGTCTGTACGTTGTCCATAGAAACAATTTTTGCACCACATAAGAAAAGCCATTTTGAGATAGCAAAGGTAAGGTATCTGAAAGCTCATTTCATGGCTCCTACCTCTGTCACTGCCCAGGGCATGAGGCTGAGAGTTGGCTCCTAATTGCTGCCTATTATGAGCTAGGCTGAGTTGCAGGAGTCCCAGGGCCTCTTGCTATAGCTGTAGGCAGACCCAAGGCCTGTCGAAAAGTTGGTTAAGGAGCCCCTTTGGCCGCCTTCTCTGGACCTGTGGTCCAACCAGGGTCCTTGAGTGGACTGGAGGAGGGGCTCTAACTTTTTTTTTTGGTCCCTGGGTGCTATATTCTCCAACCTGGTCAGACTTGGTTTTTAGTTACTTTTGATTCTTACAAAACGTTATTTCAGTCTCACAAGCGTTTGCCTAATGTCCTTATTAAAGATCTTGAAACAGGGATTGCCACAAGCTCTAAAGGCAATTACAAAACGTTTTGAGCAATCAAGTCCTCTCTGGCCTTTTTTTGAGCCTTGCGGGATCTTAGTTCCCTGGCCAGGGTCTAAACCAGGGCCCTCAGCCCTGAAAGCTCGGAGTCCCAACAACTGTACCACCAGGGAATTCCTAGGCCCTCTATGGTCTTACTGGTGCTGTGACTGTTGTAGGAGATCTAGTACTTATCCCTGCTTGGAGGGGAAAATCCAGCCTATAAACCAGCTTTATAAGAGAGGCTTTTGCTTTCCAGCGGGGGTGTCCTTGCTTCCTCAAAGCACAGCTTATTTAAGTCACAAGCTTCTCTCACATGTTCAAAAGTGAGTCCATTCATAGAATACTGGCTGTGTCTGCCATGGCTGGTGAGAAATTCATGGACAGAAAAAACTGCTCAAAAAACAAACAAGCAAAAAAGGCTGGGAGGACATATTACCAATGCATCAGCTGTCCCTGAAGTTATTGCTGGGCTTGAATACGAACTTTTTTCTCACTGGTTATATTTCTAAATAAATGTGTTCCAAACACTGACTGAAACTCTAAAACCTGAGATAAAAACTTTTACCACTCACACTTCCGAGCTCCACTGGCCCCCTCCATTACCTCTCACAGAACCAGCTATTTTGGAGACGGTACAGAGTAGACACGTGAGTTCCTTACTGCTGAAGCTGGGCTGCCTCTCAGGCAGCGTGCCTGTGCTGGTGCTTAAACATTTTAAACATACCTCCTGCTCAAGCAGTTTTACCAGCTCTCCACTTAGCTCTAGTTCTGCCATACCTGTTTGTGGGTCTTGGGCAAGTGACTTCCTGAGGGCCCGGCTTCCTCTCTTGTAGTTTGCAGCAGGTGACTTCGGAATTTCTTCCACACCCTGCTCTGGGCCTTCTCTGAAGGCCCTGTGTACCTCTTCTCTCTAGGACCTAGATCCTTTCTAAGATACCATGAAAGGGCCTTTTTTTGGCTAGAAAGAATTGTAAGGGCTTGGTTTCTCCTGTCATATATCTAAGCCAGAAAGACTGCCTTATGGAGACAACAGTGTCACCTAGTGTTGAAAAAATAAATTACCCCTCTTCCCTCTCAGCTATCTTGTCATCTTCCTGCTCAGAAACGGCCAACATGTCTCACTTCCAGATTCCCCAAACCAGGTGACACTTAGAGCTCCTTCTCATCTGTCCCGACCTGTCCTTCTATTCTTGCCCAATCCCTCTTCCATCCCACGTTGTTCTGTTTTCTCAGGAAGCCACAAATGGCCTGCAAGGGTAAGGAAGTTTGAAGTGACGAGTTGCTAGCCCTGTGCTCCCAAATTTAATTAGAGTGACCTGTTTTTTTTCTGCTTGAAATAAATACTGAGGTTTTGCATAAGAATTCATTTAAAAACAGCATTTCCTTGCTAGAGAAAAAGTTAATTTAAAAATTGCTACCCTACCACATAACCCACTTCACCTCAAATTCAAGCTTTGGTAGAGTGTCCCACACTCCCTGGATGTTTGGTTTGGCTGCTAAAGGACCCTCCTTCTCCATAGTTCAAGGCCCACCCGCCTGCAGAGACAGCCTAAGCTCCCAGTGCCTCCAACCCCATTTGTGCCCGCCTGTTACTTCGATTGGAGAAGGAAATGGCAACCCACTCCAGTGTTCTTGGCCTGGAGAATCCCGGGGACGGGGGAGCCTGGTGGGCTGCCGTCTGTGGGGTCGCACAGGGTCGGACACGACTGAAGCGACTTAGCAGCAGCAGCAGACACTTCCCTACACGTCTCACTCCTGGTCAGTGCCACACAAGTTTGCTTAGCTTTGTTCTGCATAGGCGCCATGGGTATGTGCTGCTTCCACAAGGACGTGTCAAGTTTGCTGGCAGCAGAGACTTATTTTGTTTGTATTTTGTTTGTATCTCTCTCTGCAGATTTGAGAAGATGATCAGTGGAATGTACATGGGGGAACTGGTGAGGCTTATCCTAGTGAAGATGGCCAAGGAGGAGCTGCTTTTTGGGGGGAAGCTCAGCCCTGAGCTTCTTGCCACAGGCCATTTTGAGACCAAAGATGTTTCAGATATTGAAGGGTAAGCCGTGGGTCCTTTTCTGTTTGCTGGGACCTCAGAAGGGTGGACAGATGGCTGGGGAGTGAGGAAGAGGCACAGGCTGTTGACCCTTCAGATGTGGACAGCAGGAGGGTCTCACCCAGCGTGAGGCTTGGCCTTACCTGGCAGGCCTGTGGCTTGATGTCACTTGCCAGATATTTCCCACTTGTGTCTGTTTTGAATGTGCTGACTACCAGAGTGACTCATGGGGAGTCATGGGGAGAGCTGGCCCCCATACAAGGACTTTCACTTTTACACTCCTGTTCCTGTCTGGCACAGGGACCTCAGCTTTATGCTAGAGGCTCCCTGTCGACCCTTTAATGATTCATTTTCATCTACTTCTCCTTTCCTGGAGCCCTGGTATTTCATTCCCTTTGTTGTTTAGTCGCTAAGTGGTGTCTGACCCTTTGCGACTCCATGGACTGCAGCATGCAGACTTCCCTGTCCTTCACCATCTCCTGGAGCTTGCTCAAACTCATGTCCATTGACTTAGTGATGCCATCCAACCATCTCATCCTCTGATGCCCCCTTCCTCTCCTGCCCTCAGCCTTTCTCAGAATCAGGGGCTTTTCCAATGAATTGGCTCTTCATATCAGGTGGCCAAAGTATTGGAGCTTCAGCTTCAGCATCAGTCCTTCCAATGAATATTCAGGACTGATTTCCTTTAGGATTGACTGGTTTGATCTCCTTGCAATCCAAGGGACTCTCAAGAGTCTTCTTCAGCACCACAATTTGAAAGCATCAATTCTTCAGCACTCGGCCTTCTTTATGATCCAATTCTCACATCTGTACATGACTATTGGAAAAACCATAGGTTTGATTATATGGACCTTTGTCTGCAAAGTGATATCTCTGCTTTTAATATGCTGTCTAGGTTTGTCATAGCTTTTCTACCAAGGAGCAAGTGTCTTTTAATTTCATGACTGCAGTCAGCATCTGCAGTGAATTTGGAGCCCCAGAAAATAAAATCTGCCACTGTTTTCATTTCTTTGCCCATCTATTTGCCATGAAGTGATGGGACCGGATGTTATGATCTTTGTTTTTTGAACATTGAGTTTTAAGCCAGCTTTTCCACTCTCCTCTTTCACCTTCGTCAAGAGGCTCTTTAGTTCCTTTTTGCTCTCTGCCATTAGGATGGGGTCATCTGTATATCTGAGGTTATTGATATTTCTCTTGGCAATCTTGACTCCAGCTTGTGATTCATCCAGCCTGGCATTTCACGTATGTACTCTGCATAGAAGTTAAATAAATAGGGTGACAATATATAGTCTTGACGTACTCTTTTCCCAGTTTTGAACCAGTCTGTTGTTCTCTGTCCCCTTCTAACTGTTGCTTCTTAACCTGCATACAGGTTTCTCAGGAGGCAGGTAGGTGGTCTGATATTCCCATCTCTTTAAGAATTTTCCACAGTTTGTTGTGATCCACACAAAGGCTTTAGTATAGTCAATGAAGCAAAAGTACATATTTTTTTGGAGTTTCCTTGCATTTTCTATGATTCAACAGATGTTGGCAATTTGATCTCTGATTCCTCTGCCTTTCTTAAATCCAGATTGTACATCTGGAAGTTCTTGGCTCACGTACTGTTGAACCTAGTTTGAAGGATTTTGAGTGTTATCTTGCTAGCATGTGAAATGAACACAATTGTATGATAATTTGAGCATTCTTTGGAATTGCCCTTCTTGGGACTGGAATGAAAACTGACCTTTTCCAGTCCGGTGACCATTGCTGAGTTTTCCAGGTTTGCTGGCATATTGAGCCCAGCACTTTAACAGGATCATCTTTTAGGATTTGAAATAGCTCAGCTGGAATTCCATCACCACCACTAACTTTGTAGCGATGCTTCCTAAGGCCTATTTGACTTCATCTCTAGGATGTCTGGCTCTAGGTGAGTGACCACACCATTGTGGTTATCTGGATCATTAAGATATTTGTGCAATTCTTCAGTGAATTCTTGCCATCTTTTTAAAATCTCTGCTGCTTCTTTTAGGTCCTTGCCACTTCTGTCCTTTATTGTGCCCATCTTTGCATGAAGTGTTCCCTTGATATCTCCAGTTTTCTTGAGATTTCTAGTCTTTCCCAGGCTATTGTTTTTGTCTATTTCTTTGCAATGATCACTTAAGAAGGCTTTCTTCTCTCTCCTTGGTGTTCTCTGGAACTCATTTAGTTGGGTGTATCTTCCTTTCCTCCTTTGTCTTTCACTTCTCAGCCATCTGTAAGACCTTCTCAGACAATCATTCCCTACTGACGACTTTCAGAAAGGGCTCTATCCTGACTCCTGCTTCATAACAGAAAAAGAGGTCCTTGGACGGCCCATTAGTTCCAAAAGTTAGAGTTGAGGCCTGCATTTTCGCAGAGCAGCGGGAGTGGGAGTGAGCATGGCCTGAGTTTTGCTTTTCAATCAACGATATCCGAAAAGTTGGACTTGGTTTCCTGTTTTTTCCTTTTAAACTGCAGCTTTATTTATTTACTTATTTTTGACTGTGCTGTGTCTTCATTGCTGTGCAGACTTTCCTTTAGTTTCAGTGAGTGGGGGCTGCTTTTCATTTCTGTGCATGGACTTTTCATTGTGGTGGCTCCTCTTGTTGTGGAGCGTGGACTCCTGGGCTTCAGTAGCACGTGGGCGAAATAGTTGTGGTTCCTGGGTTCTAGAGCACAGGTTCAATAGTAGTGGCACACGGGCTTAGAGTCTCTGTGGCATGTGGGATCCACCCAGACCAGGGATCAAAGCCGTGTCTGCTGCATCGGCAGGTGGATTCTTTGCCACTGAGCCGCCAGGGAAGCCCTGGTTTCCTCTTCCTGAGACTTCCACTTGTCACTTGAGGAGGCCTTGTTTCAGGCACCAGATGGTGGAGAACAGATGATTGTGGGGCTAACAGGAGCAGTGAGACAGTCCCAATGACTTTGTGTTTAGTGGGATACTTGAATGAACTGTACCTGCTTGTTAAACTTGGAGGAGATGACAGTGCTCGGTATTTGTGGACACTTAGTTCCCCTAAGAAGAGGGCTAATCTGAAAGCATCAATCCTTGACCAACATCTCTAGATGCAAGTTAAAGCAGTGCCAACTCCATTGTGAAGTGCAACCGACTGACTGCTTGATAGAGAGAAAATAGGGTGGGCTCCACAGCTGGGTTCCTGTGGTCGGAGATAGTTGGTGGCAGGGACGACATTCCCACTGTCCTGAGATGAGCAAACTCATATACACACAACTTGGCGTGTAAAGCCCCAGGAACAGGGCCTTGTCCTCCCGTAGTGTGTGCATAAGGAATCTTGGTTGTTCTCACTGGGGAAACAGGGGCACCTGAAGGACTGTGTGTATGGGGGCGGCGGGGGGGAAGGAAGACCTCAGCTTGTGCCTTCCTCGCATCTTTCTTCACCCCACCCCTCCATGGGTGGGCAGAGCAGTGAGGTGGGTGTCTACCTTCCCTGGGACATGGCACTTGCTGGGGCCGAGGGCTTTCTTTGTGGGCACACGTCTTCCCTCCCACTGGCTATGGTAGCTCACATGCTGTTTCTGTTCCCCAGGGAGAAGGATGGCATCCGGAAGGCCCGTGAGATCCTGGTGCGGCTGGGCCTGGACCCGACACATGAGGACTGCGTGGCCACTCATCGGGTCTGCCAGATCGTGTCCACACGCTCAGCCAGCCTGTGCGCTGCCACGCTGGCGGCCGTGCTGCGGCGCATCAAGGAGAACAAGGGCGTGGACCGGCTGCGCTCTACTGTCGGGGTCGACGGCTCTGTCTACAAGAAGCACCCCCAGTGAGTCAGCACGCGGGGCCTTGTGAGGCCTGACCCCGCAGGGACTCTGCGTTGCACTGTGGGTGTGGCAGAGATGGACCACGGCATCGAGGTTCTTTGTGGAATGAAAGCTCCCCGCTGGGCAAGTGGGAGCTGGAAGTGTGTTTCCTCGGCATGGGTGGAGGCTTTCCTCGGAGCTCTCTGGCCTTCTAGGGGCTCCTTTTTTGTACTTTCTCAGTTCCAGCTTTATCTGGCTCACCTGGGTATTGAATTAATCCTGCCCTGCCGTCTATGTTTTGATCCCTTGGTCATAAGTGCTTAAATATTCAAATCTCAGTTGGGACTTGAAAGATATTTTTCTATGGTACCCACTTAGCTCATCATTTTCACCTAATAAGAATGCCAGGTCAATGCCCTTCATTAACTGAAGGGGAATGTGGAGGGTCTCAGCCCTTCCATGCCCTAGGCTCCTAGTCCAGTGCTTCAAAAACTTTAAAGTGCACACAGATTACTAGAGGATCTTGTTAAGCGGCAGATTCTGATTCAGAAGGTCTGGGTTCAGCCTGAGATCCTGTGTCTCTAGTAGCACCCAGTGATGCTGCCAGCCCATGGGCCACACTTGGAGTAGAAAGGCCTTGGAGACCGTGGCTCCAAGCAGCCACCACACAAATCCTCAGCTGTTCAGATATCTCTGGGGTTCTTGGCAGAAATCAGTCAAAGAGAGGCCGAAGTCTAGAAGATCATTTTGACGTTTCTATTTTTGGGTCTTTCCTAGGCAGCATGTGCTGAAATGATGAAACATGAATAGTAGTTGGTGTCAGAATCACCTGAGGCTGATAAGTTGGGCAGAGGAGCTGGGGCCTGTGAGGAGGGGGTCTTCTTGGAGTTTGTGCAGGAGATGGTGGCTTCCCAGAAGGGTCCTTCCCTTTTCACAGGGTGGTTGCGGTTAAATATTTTGAGCTTTCATACAGTGACCCCCAACCTGGGAAAGAGTAGGGAGAGAGTGTTTAGGGTGTCATTTGGGCTGAGGTGGTGAGCTACTGCCCCAACCCTTTGTACCACTGGCCCTCCCTGTGGGCAGCCCACTCTTACACCGTCTCTGTGACTGCAGTTTTGCCAAGCGTCTTCACAAGACCGTGCGGCGCCTGGTGCCCGACTGTGACGTCCGCTTCCTCCGCTCTGAGGATGGCAGCGGCAAGGGGGCCGCCATGGTGACGGCGGTGGCCTATCGGCTGGCCGACCAGCACCGGGCCCGCCAGAAGACCCTGGAGTCTCTGAAGCTGAGCCGTGAGCAGCTGCTGGAGGTCAAGAGGAGGATGAAGATAGAGATGGAGCGAGGTCTGAGCAAGGAGACTCACGCCATCGCCCCTGTCAAGATGCTGCCCACCTACGTGTGTGCCACCCCTGATGGCACAGGTACGCAGCAGGGCCGCCACCCAGCCCACAGGGCTCAGTCACTCCAAGAGGACTCCCTCAGCCTTCGCATTAGGTGTTCAGGTCAGATTGTTGCACGTGCTTCTTCAGCTGTAGTACTGGGAAATTCTGGTGTCCAGTGAGCTCGACCAAGGTACTCCTTTGCTAAAACTCAACAGTGGTCGTAGTAAGTACTTAATGAATGCTTACTGTGTGTCCAGTGCTTCTCTAAGCATTCCACACGTATTAATTCATTTAATCTTCAACTGTTAACAGACACTGATAGTTAATTTTGTTTGTCAACAAGCTATTATATTTTACACAAAGCCTAGGCACAGGGAAATTAAGGAACCTGCCCAACCTCACATAGCTAGAAGATGGTAGAGCTGGGATTCAATTCTAGGCATTTTGGTTCCAGGGTTAGATCTTATAAGGTCAGGGGTTGGCAAACTAAAATCCATGGTCTAAATCTAGCCCACTGCCTATTTTTACAAATAAAGTTTTATTAGTACACAACCATGCCCATTTGCTTGCATATTATTTATGGCTGCTTTGTGCTACCAGGGACACGTTGTATTGTTGCACCCTGGTCCATCCAGGTCTCGCTCCTCTGTAGAGGGGAATGCAGTGCCTCCCTCTTGCAGCTGCCTGACGGTTGCATGGAAACTGTGACTGAGGCGTGTAGTACATTGTGACTGTCCTACAAAGGAGGGTTTTCTCATTTAGAAAAATTTCCCTTCAGTTTTCTTTAAAGAGTTGGACTCCATTGTTCCTTCTCTCTTCTGTATTCTGGAACCTTATGTAAGGTGGCCTTTGATTTTGTACAGGTGGCATGTTTGGATATTTTGGAGTGTACCATATCACCATTTTTGTGTTCTGGAGCTCATTGTAATTCCTGGGATCCTGCAACTTGAATTCATTTGAGAACCACGAAGGAGCCAGGAAATCTCTAATCCTGGGGTCCTTATTTTCTTTATCATTAGGTGGAGCTTACTGTCTATCATGGAGAAGGAAATGGCAACCCACTCCAGTATTCTTGCCTGGGATATTTCATGGACAGAGGAGCCTGGCGGGCTACAGTTCATAGGGTTGCAAGAATCGGACACAACTTAGTGACTAAACCACTGTCTATTATCCCGAGGTTGTCCAGGCCTCCTGGGAGAGCTCCCCATTAGGGGAAAGTGACTGTCACTCTCTTTAGCCCAGTAAATTATCTTCCTGGGCTTATTTTCCAGAGAAAGGAGACTTCCTGGCCTTGGACCTTGGGGGTACCAATTTCCGGGTGCTGCTGGTGCGTGTACGGAACGGGAAGCGACGCGGAGTGGAGATGCACAACAAGATCTACTCTATCCCACAGGAGGTCATGCACGGCACAGGGGACGAGGTAAGATGGGCGCACCCCTGGGAGGGGCTCCAGGAGACTCCCCCTTCTCACCCGGGGGGACAGTGCTTTCTCTGCTTTCACCCGTGGTCCTGGGGAGGAATAGGTGGGTTAGGGCTCTGGCTGGCCTTACCTAAGAATGTGCCTGAGCTGGCATTTCTCTTGGGTAGAGGCCCAGAGCCGGTGTTCAGGCCCTGCTGGGTGCAGCCTGCCCTGGCCTGCCCACCCTCCCGCCCCCACCCACCACCCCACTCAGAGCCCACCTTCTCCTTACAGCTCTTTGACCACATCGTCCAGTGCATTGCAGACTTCCTGGAGTACATGGGCATGAAGGGTGTGTCCCTGCCTCTAGGTTTCACTTTCTCTTTCCCCTGCCAGCAGAACAGCCTGGACGAGGTAACAGTGCTTTCCCAGAGGGCTCTCCTGTGGGCTGTACTAACTTGAACCAGCCAGGGTTTTAGAGCAAGGGAGAAAGCTGACCCGAGAGGAAGAAAAGAAGGGCATTAGTGATCAATCATGGGGGAGGGCTTGTTGATGGGAATGAGCAAGTCAGAGCTGGTGAGAGTCAAGTAGGTAACAATCTTTGGGTTAATGATGACAATGCTAATAATATCAACAACTGACATTTTTAAAAAGTATTTTATGCAAGGTACTCTGCTAGGTTTCATCATTTAACCCTCACAGCAACCATATATGGTAGGTGTTTGTGTGCCCATTTTGCAGAAAGGAAAACAAGGTCTACAGAGATGCCAAGTACCTTGTAGGTCATATAGCCATGATTTCATTCCAGTTTCTTGACACATGAGTCCATGCTGTCAGTTATGCTCAGCTGTCCCTGAGGCCCCTGTTTTGGGCTCAGGACATTTCACTCCATCTTCTGTTTGGATGTCATATTTCCCGAGTGTCACCTTTGCTTTTTATTCCCTGTCAGCTTGCCTTGGATGAGTGAAGCAGGGGATAAAGATCTGGTGCTCTCACAGCAGACCTTATATCACTTATGAGTTTTGTAAATGCCTCCTAGCCCTCCCCTCTGAGAGTTAAATTTACCGTGTGCAATGCTGGCATAGGTCAGGTGTTAGAAGTCCTGGTAAAAACCCTGCCTAATCCAGTGTTTCCCAACATCTGTTAACATTTGTCCAGTGTTAACTAGTCTAGGATTGCTTTTAGTTTTTCCAGCTTCTTTGTCTCAACATATTTTTTTCAGTATTAATGCATTGGTTTTCAAAGCCTTCTCATTTGCATCAGTTTACCAAAAGTACTTATCAAACATGTATATAAATATTTATGTGATATTTAATGAAACATTGCTTATTATAACAGTCATTAGAAACAAACTAAGTTATTCAGCAGTTGGGAAGTAGTTAAGTCATGAGTCGTTCACTGCCTCATATTAACGACTAGTGTTTTGGAAGGAATCTCAATGATTCGGGAAAACACTGGTGTTAAGACCAAAATAATATTTTTAAGAAAAGTATAGTCTCTATAATACGAAATGTATAAAATGTGATTAATAGGAAGATAAAAGAATTCCAGTTTATATGCTTCTAGACTTCTATTGAAATATTTTTAACAGATTTTCAAGTATACTTCTTCTACTGAAATATTTTTAACATACTTTTCAAGTATAGCATGTATATATATATATGCTTATATGCATATATATATGCTTATATATTTATCTGGTGGCCCCCAAGACATGTCAGCTGTTTCTTTTCATGCCTGAATTGTAAAATTCCAGGTCACTGTACTGCATTTATGCCATATGTTCTAAGTTTCTGTGAGCAGCAGGTGTTCAGTCTAGAACTGTGAAAGCTAAGAATAAGAGAAGCAGAAGCTGGGTTCTGTCTTTGTTCTGTCTGTAAGTTGGGCTCTGCTCTGCTGAGATCAGCCTGTTGAAGGGGACATCAGCAGGTTCTGAAGCCCAGAGGCCTCAAGCCACCTGGCTTAGCTGGAGGCCACGGGCAGCTCTCCCCAGCTGTTGGGGCCTCTGCATGCCAGATTATTTAAGGACCATTTACAGTAATGTTATTTCAACATTCCGAATGCTTGGAAGTGCCAAATACAAAATTTCATCAGAGATGTCAAGCTAATTTGTAAACAACAAAATCAGAGTGGTTTGGATATAGGTGTGTAAACTAGGTCACTACTGAGATTGAACTTGGTTTTTCTGAGTTTCCTGGGATCTGAACACAGTGGGACTTGTGATATCAGACTCCTGGGCCGTGAGAAACCAAGCAAGTCTTGGAGAAACCATGCCAATGGGTGGTAGTGGGCACATGGCCCTTTTGTGGGTTCAGGCCTCTCAAGAGTGGTCTGGGCGTCCTGGATGCCCATTCTCTGATGGACTGAAGCAGCACAGAGAGAGCCGGGGAACAGTAAATGAAATAGTCGCCCATATTCCTCATGTATATCCCTCATATATCTGCTCCTGAAAGGCCCTGTAACTCAGCAGAGGTACTTATTCACTTCGTTGTGGAGTCTGAAAATTCAGAGACACAAACCGACCCCTCTGTGTGATGTTCAGGGCAAAGTGTTTTTCCTGGTGAAGGAAACAGTTCCTTGGCAGGGGCAGTTGTGTGGTGCTTATGAGCCCTTCCGTTGGAGTTGGTGAGCCTGGGGGTGAGTGCCTCCTCTATTCCAAGCTGCAGGCCTTGGGCACTTTACTCCAGGGCCAGAGTTACCTGTAAAATGGGCATGATAATGATAAACTTTTCATACAGTGCTGTGAGGATTAAATGGTGTAACACATGTGTTGTGCTCAGCCCAATACCTGGTGCATAGTCGGCCCTGCTAGTAGGTGAAACAGGTTCAGAATAACTTGTGGGTGAGGTGATTGGTTTTCAGAGGGCCTCTGATAACCTGTGAGGTTGACAACTAGAGAATGAGCCAAGAGTCTCTCTCTGATATCCACCTCCCTGCCCGTGTGTGATTTTTAGAGCATCCTCCTGAAGTGGACGAAAGGCTTCAAGGCGTCCGGCTGCGAGGGTGAGGACGTGGTGATGCTGCTGAAGGAGGCCATCCACCGGCGGGAGGTAGGAGAGGCACAGCGTGAGGCCTGAAGGGTCTGTGGGTGCAAAAGCGGGGGGACTGCTAACTGCAGTGGTGTTGGTCACAGGGATAGTTGTTCTAGTCCTTCAGCAGTTTGTGAGTGTCCATGGTCTGTCAAGCCTTGCTCTTGGCAACTGGGGATTCAGGAATGGCTGCAAGCTCTCGTTTGTAAACAAACCGTGAGCTAATGTCAGGTGCTTTTGTGCTATGAAGGAAAATGAATTTGGGTGAGGACAGAGTGAGTGGGGCTGGGGAAGTGCATTCTTTTAAATAGTATAACCAGGGAAGGTCTCTGAGGAGGTGACATTCGAGCAGAGCATATAAGCCCTGCTATATAAGCTTTCAGTTCAGTTCAGTTCAGTTGCTCAGTCATGTCCGACTCTTTGCGACCCCATAAACCACAGCACGCCAGGCCTCCCTGTCCTTCACCAACTCCCAGAGTTTACCCAAACTCATGTCCATTGAGTCGGTGATGCCATCCAGCCATCTCATCCTCTGTCATCCCCTTCTCCTCCTGCCCTTAATCTTTCCCAGCATCAGGGTCTTTTCAAATGAGTCAGCTCTCTGTATCAGGTGGCCAAAGTATTGGAGTTTCAGCTTCAACACCAGTCCCTCCAATGAACACCCAGGACTGATCTCCTTTAGGATAGGCTGGTTGGATCTCCCTGAGGTCCAAGGGACTCCGAAGAGTCTTCTCCAACACCACAATTCAAAAGCATCAATTCCTCGGCCCTCAGCTTTCTTTATATAAGCTTTATACACATCTAAATCTTCCTTGCAAGTGTCTGAGGGGCAATATTGTGGCTAATTTGGGGGTTGGGACCTGCTGTTGTTCTCAGGAGTTTGACCTGGACGTGGTTGCCGTGGTGAACGATACAGTTGGGACTATGATGACCTGTGGCTATGAAGACCCTCACTGTGAAGTCGGCCTCATTGTTGGTGAGGACTTGGGCTGTCCTTCCCCTGTGAGGTCACATAGCTTAGGATGGGGGGAGACGGTGCTGAGGGAGGCCCTGACTGACGTCTCTTGGTTGGCAGGCACAGGCAGCAATGCCTGCTACATGGAGGAGATGCGGAATGTGGAGCTGGTGGAAGGGGAAGAGGGGCGGATGTGTGTCAACATGGAGTGGGGGGCCTTCGGGGACAACGGGTGCCTCGATGACTTCCGCACAGAATTTGACGCAGCTGTGGATGAGCTCTCCCTCAACCCTGGCAGACAGAGGTAGGCACCCAGCTGCGTGTGGGCTCTGGTATGTTTATATCAGAACTGAACAGTGATGAGTCGCCCACAACAGCAAAGCGCAGGATGCTCATTCTCTTGAGATGTTAACAGGAGAGATTTCTTTGGAAAGGGCTTCTTGTCAGATACATCTGGGAAGTTCTGGGTTAAGTCCTTTTTGTCCTGCTGAACTGTGATGGTCTCAAAGTCCAGTTGGGAAAACAAAATCACAACAGTTATGTTGCAAGGAGAATTGGAGTTGGTCACACAGGTTTTAGAGGGATGAAAAGATCAAAGGGGGTTGCTGAGTAGCACAGAAGTTAGTATACGTGTAGGAAGCAGCTCCTACTGTGAGGACTGGACAGGTGAGATAAAGTGTTAAAGCCTAGGTGTGGGACTTCAGGAAAAACAGACAGTTGAACCACTTGTTGCATCAGGGTGAAGAAGCATTGCTGGGGCAGGGCAGGTCGGACCAGAAAGCGAACAGGAGCAAGGCTTTCTCCATCCATCCTGTGTGTAGCATCCTCTGTTGTCATACTGGACAAGGGGGCAGCCCCAGCATCACCAAGCCCTTGGTGTGGTGGGGTCCCATTAGGAAGAGGTTGAATGTAGTGTTTCCTAATTGGATTAACCAGGGACCATACTTCTGCAGAATATCCCTTGCAAACATTTGTCTATAGTAGAGGTCACAGATTAAAGTGCCTCCAGGAACCAGCCAGACAACATTAATGAAAGAAAATAGGCTGGAGTAAGACAAGATTAAGCGATGATGGAATCTTGGTTGAAGTTGAGAATGTTGATATTTTTAAAGGCACTATGCAGAGCCAGAAGACCCTCAAGCTATTGAGTAGTCATATTTAGTTCTCTTGGCCAGTTTAGTTCTCAGCTAGTGCTAGTTATTTAAGCAATAAATGATTAGGTTAAAGAGAAAGCATGCCAAATTCTCAGCAACATCAGGGATTAAGATTCAGCATCCTACCCTTCTGGAAGTGGGGTGGGGTTTGGTGTGAGTTCCTTCTTGAGAAGTCAGGAATAAGCCTTGGAAGGAAAATGAACCCATTAAATGGAGTCAATTCAGGGAATCCCCTTGGGTCTCAGGACACATTTTACTGAACGCTATGAGTCAGTACATGTGGACGCCAGGAGTCCTGCCTAAGTGAGTCAAATAGCATTTCCTTTTCCACCAACGGGAATCTGTATGCTCTCTACCTTCTAATGCAGTGGAGGCTGGTCTGTCTCAGCACATCCTACACTTTTTAACCTCCATGAACGTTACCTGCATTGCAGGTTTGAGAAAATGATCAGCGGCATGTACTTGGGCGAGATTGTTCGTAACATCCTCATCGATTTCACCAAGCGTGGGCTGCTTTTCCGTGGCCGCATCTCAGAGCGGCTCAAGACAAGGGGAATCTTTGAAACCAAGTTCCTGTCTCAGATTGAGAGGTGAGAATTTAGGGCCTGGAGTAGGATGGACCATATATCCTTTTCGTGGACAGACTAGCTGTGATTTTCACAGTTCAGGTAAGATCAGGGTGTGGCTTACATAAAGATCAGTTTAGGAGCTAACGTGTTTATATCTATATAGTGTTGTTTTAAAGCACTTTATGAACAATTGGCATTTTAAGGGAAAATATGTGATATTTCTTGTGAAAAATCATGATTTTTTTCATAAACTGGATCAACCTGTACAAAGCAGTATTGCTGGTTCTAGGCCAATTTCAAAAGTAGAAAGAAAGATAGCTGCTCACAGAATGTAAATGGGAATGCACGGCAGAAGATAACTCACTAAAGCACCTGTGCTTGGCAAGAAGGATCTTCTTAACCGCTGGCTGCAGTAATAAGGCGACCAGGATCAAGTGGCATCCTGTGGGAGGCCTTCTTCCTCCAGTTTAATGGTGGGGAAGAGAAGTCTGCTCTAAATTAGAATGCTGAGTTTCAGAGCCTTCTGAAAATTAGCGCTGAGTCATTAATGTTACTCTCAGGCATATTGGAAAGCAAGAACTGGACAGCTGACATGAGGGGGGCCCTAAGTTATCTGCACCGGTAGACAGAATACTGTTCTAGTTTACATGTCTCTTTTTTTCTATAAATAGAGCACAAGTAGATCTCAGACCACCCAGAGTGGGGGAGTAGAACAGGAATCTAATGTTGGTTGTTGGTGCTTGTCCTGCTGGCCTATGAACAATGAGAGACTGGACAGGAAAGGGCTTTGCAACTGAAAGCTGTCGTGTATTAGCATCATCACTGTCTTTGCTGTTTCCAAATAAGTGGAATCATGGCCAGTGAATTTCCTTTTGAGTATCAGTTTTGCAGCAGCAGTGTGCCCCTTGCCTGGGTAAAGTGGCAGAGGGGGCTGTTTCTTTGTGTTCCTGTCCATGTGGGCCAATGTGATAAGCGCTAGTTCCTGAATTGAGTTTAAAAATGGAACCATCTCTCACGGACGGTAGCCTTTACCCCTAGCCCTTGGAAGTCCAGGTCCCCCAGAACTGCTTCTGATGAAGGAGCCAGGCCCTGGAGGGGCAAGCCTTCAGGCCCTCTCGGTACGTCACTGACCACTGGCCGTCTCCTCTTGCCCCAGCGACTGCCTGGCCCTGCTGCAGGTCCGTGCCATCCTACATCACTTAGGGCTCGAGAGCACGTGTGACGACAGCATCATCGTCAAGGAGGTGTGCACCGTGGTGGCTCGACGGGCAGCTCAGCTCTGTGGTGCAGGCATGGCCGCCGTAGTGGACAAAATCCGAGAAAACCGTGGGCTGGACACCCTCAGAGTGACAGTGGGTGTGGACGGGACCCTCTACAAGCTACACCCTCAGTGAGTGCCTGACCTACACTCTTCCTACCCATCTTTCTCCCACATCTCTTCATTCTTTCCCTGCTTTCCTTTCTCTCTCTCTTTATTTTATGGCAAATTATCGGACGTTCCAAAGAGTGTGTGTAGCGCATGTATTATAGTTTAAAGATTAATAACTAGAAGTAGGTCTGTGTTTTACCATCCAGCTTGGAAGCCCCCTGTGAGCTCCTCCCAGTTGCACCCTTCATTTTCCCCATCATGAGTAAGTGCTGAGGTGTAAGTCTATCACTTTTTTTCTCCCATATTTTATGTATGCATCTACAGTGTTCATTTTTACTTAATTTTTTTTTGGCTGCACTGAGCAGCATATGGGATCTTAGTTCCTGGACCAGGGATCGAACCTGAGCCCCCTGCATTGGAAGCGCAGTCTTAGCCGCAGGACCACCAGGGAAGTCCCAGTTTGACTTAATTTTGAATTTACCATAAGGGGACTCATATGGCATCTTTTCTTTTGTGACTGGTTTTTCTCACACTGCATGTTTGGTTTTTAGATGCATCAACACTGAAGTCTGCAATCATAGTTCATTAATTTTCAGGGCTGTAACCTTTGAGTGACTAAGCTATAATTTATCCTAATGATGAACATTTGGGTTATTTCTAGATTTTGACTATTACAAACAGTGCTTCTGCCAATGTTCTAGTAAATGTATGCTGGAAATCTGGAGCATTTTTTTCTATAGTCTTGGGTAGGAATTGGCAGAGTATAGCCACAACTGTTTTTATAAATAAACTTTTATTGAAACACAGCCATGCCCTCCTGTTTGTCTGTTGTCTATGGCTGCTTCCAGCTATTAACAACAGACTATGTGACCCACAAAGCTCAAAGTGTCAACTGTCTAGCCCTCTATAGAAAAAGTTTGCCACCCTCATCTCTAGTATGGAAATACTGAATTCCCTTTTCTTTTTACTCTTTTTCCGGTCTTTGTCCATCTCTTCCCCCTTTTGTCCTCTCATCACTATTTCTCTTCTCCTTTCTTCTCTCACTTGCACATATTTTGAATAAATTGTTTTAAAATCAGGATATACCTCAGTCTCTTTCCCAAACAGAGCTGGGCCCCTTGATCCGCAGAAGGTAGAATGGAGAGACTCATTGATTGAATTGTCACCTGTGTCACCATGATTGTTTCAAGGAGTTGAGAAGCTTGCCCAGAGTCCACAGTTAGTGCAAAGAGTGGACCCTGAGAAGTTCTAAGTTTCTCTTATTGATGTTCAGTGTCTTTGTGAAAACAGGAACCTCAGTCCCAAGTGAGGGTTGGGAGTGGGACAGAAGTCCAGCCACTAGCATGGGGGCTTGATGTTAGGACCTCTGTTCTCAGCTCTGCCAATGGGGAGGAGCAACTGGACCCTGCTCTCGTGGGCAGATAATGACAAATGGTCTCTTTCTCTAGTCCCGAATCAGGAAGAATCTTTGATTCTTGTCATCTCCCAGCAACACCCTCCTAAGTCTGCTCCTTTTGCCTTTAATGAAATTTGGGGTCAGACATGAGTCTGATATGAGTTAATATCTCTGGAAAATGGAATATCACGTGTATGGGACTTGGTCCTCCCCTCTAGAACTGATAAACAGGCACTTCTGCAAGGCGTGCATAAATGACTGCTCTTTTAAGAACACAGCTGGCCATAATCTCAGGCTTTTGTCCTAGAGTTGAATCTTAACTTCTCACTTAGCTTCTCTTGCCCACTGTGACATAGAATTTGGGCATGTTGCTAGTCTCTCCAAACCTGAGTTTTCTGAAACACAATACATAGTGTTTAATATGGTAGCTATCATCCTCTTCTCCATCTCAATTATTTCTAGGTTTCTAGCATCACTTCTTAGGGCCCTATCTTTCAGGACACAAATCTATCATGACTAAGGTATTTTATTCTGTCTTCCTCCCAACTTTTTCAGCTTTGCCAAAGTCATGCATGAGACGGTGAAGGACTTGGCTCCAAAATGTGATGTATCCTTCCTGGAGTCAGAAGATGGCAGTGGGAAGGGGGCAGCTCTCATCACTGCTGTGGCCTGCCGCATCCGAGAGGCTGGACAACGGTAGAGCCCCTGCAATTGGAAGGACTTCCTCTGGTTTCCCTTCTTTCCTGCTTTAAATTATAAGATGCCATTCCCCTTGTGTCAGAAACAGACCGCTTGGCTTTTCCTTGCAGAGAGGACCTCATTGGACTAGGTTTTGTCTCTGTCTACTCATTGTAGAGTTTGGTACCCAAGCCTTGGCCCTCCTGAGATAAATACAATTTGAAGTAAGGATTTGTTCACACTTGTCACAACCGTTACCACAGATTTTCTTAAAACTCGAAAAAAAAGATTTAATCTTTAGTAATCCCCCTGGCCAAATTCCATGTCCCTGTATAATCCTACAGGATGGGGACAATAATAAAAAATATGTTTGCTTCACCTTGAAGCCTGACCGTGACATTTCTAGGTGGAAAGCATCCCCCAGCTTGAAGGTTGGTGCTATTTCTCCTCTCAGAGAGCTGAGAGGTTTCCACTGACTTGAGCCCGATTCTCCCATAGGCAGGGGGGAGGGGCAGCAATGGAGGGGAAGTCCATGGATAGCCATGTGGCAGCCTCTCTTCAACCTCATCTATAAGCATTTGCCTCGTGGTTTCCAGTGGGTGCTGTTCCTGGAATCAAAGCATCCTGCGACTGATCAAGCAAAACCAAAGCCTAGAGTCCTGGGAGTGGGTTCACAGGTCATCAATAAGCAGTGGACCTTTGGGAGCGGGAAGACTTTTTGGTCTGTTTTAAAATTTTTTCCTGCAGAAGTGGAAACACTGTATTTTCATTTTAATTTATATTTGAAATGTATTTAGTTCATGAAGTACATCTGCCCCTTCATCTTGACACTGTATGATCCTCTGTATGTAATGTATTTATATGTTAATTTGCTATGTCTATAAATACACAGGGTCTCAATAGATCAATGTAGTTAAAGGATGGAAGATGAAGATATACTGATCGGTTACTAGAAATACCTCATTCATCTCCAGGAAGAGAAGGAAAACATCATTAAAGCGAGCGATTGGTCAAGCAGCTCCTCCTTTCCCTGCAGACTCAGAAACTTGGAAGGTGTCTGGGGATAGTGTGAAGGAGGTTGGGACTATGGACTGAAGAAACCACACCAAATGGTTGCTCAGTCTAGAAACTTGTCTGACACAATATTACATGAGATATTAACAAAGGAAACGAATCATTTCAAATATACTGCTTAGCAATCTTCATTCTTAGGGCAGTTAGTAGTATTTTAAACCTCTCTAACAAGATAAAGGAAGCCACCAAAAATATTTGCAAAATGGTCTAATCGTTGATAGCAAACCAAAACCAAACTATTTGTCAAACATACAAAACTTCAGGGACAACACATTTGGTGGATTTGTACGCTTCTAGCAGATTTCACCCTGGGTTTGTTTTGTAAATGTTCTATAAGAGATATTGTCCACAGACTTCCTAGGCTGAGCTGTTTTTACAAGAAGTATTTATTTCAAACTGCTTGGGTGGAGAGGGGAAGGGACCTAAAACCTTCCTGACCCTACTTTTTAGAGTGCAGTTAATCCTGAATCTGAGAGCCCACTCCTGCCCTAAAATATTAAATCATTTTAATATTTTTATTAAACCTGAATACTTCATAATAAAGAGGGGAAGGCCTTTTAACAATGTTGAGTAGGATACAAGGATCAAAATAAAAATGGAACGACACAACTCAGAGAACCCAAATTTTGCACATTTATCAAACTTGTAGTGAGAACAGTGTCTAGATTTGTGTATCACTAAGGGATGCCCAAGAAATAGAAGTGAACTTTAACTTTTAAACTTGAAAAATTAGGCACCATCTATGAAATTGCACATTTTTAAAAGTTAGAGCTGTGTGTGTGGCTTCTAAAACGGAATGCTGGAAAACGCATTTTGAACAGTTGTGTTCCCACAGATAGGTGATAGTTCCTTGCTGACGCTGCTTTGCCTGTGTAGATATATTGACTCTCAATCTCTGACTGTGATGTGCTCAATAGCAGATCATCTCACACCCATGAGCACTCAGTCTAGTGAAGATGTTGTCATGTACAATAAAGAACTAGTTCGATTAACTGTGTGATGTTAACTATTATTAATAAATTTTAACATTTTTCAAATATTCCACGTGTGATTCATGAGACTTTTCAAGAGTGCAGTCATCTTTAAAGCATATTAGTATTTCCTAACCCATCTGAGTAATTGCTGAGTGTTTTGATTTTGACTATACGTGCTTGACAGGCGTATGGCCAACACTTGGCCTTGATCCCAGATATTTCTCACCCCAGAAACACAGTGCCAATGGAATGGGGAGCTAGATGATTTTTCCTAGGCTGTGTTTGAGCCCCTGGATTTCAAGCACCGCTGAAACCATGGCTGGTGTGGCAGTCTGCTGTTTTAAGCAGTTTGGCTGAGATGAGGCAGAACCCTCAGGGACTCTGGCTAGACTCTGTAGGTATATATGATTCACATTCAAGATATAAAGCCCTTACTTATATGAACTCTAAAAAGTACTTGCCTCTATCCTCTCCTTACCATCTTTAAAAACCCTTTCCTTAATAAGCAAAATACAAACCTGGTAAATAAACTTCTTACAAGTTCTTAGTGATACCCACTGATGATATTGACATGGCCCTGCTTGCCAGTAACTGAAAAAGGAGCAGATAAAGGCTAACAGAATAATAGATAGGCAGAACACAAAATTCAAACTTGCTAGTGGTGAAGGAAAAGAAATTAAAATTAGACCCTATTTTTCTGACTTCAAATTGGTGAGCTTATAGGAGCATACTTATATACAATTGGTAGAAGTGCAAGGTACAGTCATTTAGGAGAGGAATAGGCAATGTCCATTAAAAAAAACAGGGTTCTGTATACTTTTCTAGGAATCTGTGAGAGGAAATACACATAGTTGGAGACCAAGATTTATCTTTAAGGGTATTTGTGATTGCATGACTTAAAATAACAAAATAGGGGTCTGCCTAACTCATACCAGGATCTGGTCAGGAAGACAATCTACTACAGTTAATTCAAACAGATTTTAACACAGGGATTTGGTTACAGAGGTAATAGTAGAGCTGAGAAGTTCCACAGTGTAGAGGAGCAACCCAGAGATTAGCAACATCAAACATCTCCACTTCTATCCTAATGGCTGGGTCAGAAGCTAGAACCATAGAGCTGGGGTGGGAAGTGGTTAGAAATACCTGACTTCTTTCTAATTTTCTGCAGTGTCTCCCATTGACCCTACTTGTGAGGCAAATAGATTCAAGAGATTAGATTTGATACAGTGCCTGAAGATCTATGGACATAAGTTTATAAAATTCTACAGGAGGCAGTGATCAAAACCATCCCCAAGAAAAAGAAATACAAAAAGGCAAAGTGGTTGTCTGAGGAGGCCTCACAATTAGGGGAGAAAAGAAGAGAAGTAAATGGCAAAGGAGAAAAGGAAAGATATTTGCATTTGAATGCAGAGTTCCAAAGAATAGCAAGGAGAGATAAGAAAGCCTTCCTCAGCAATCAATGCAAAGAAATAGAGGAAAACAATAGAATGGGAAAGACTAGAGATCTCTTCAAGAAAATTAGAGATACCAAGGGAACATTTCATGCAAAGATGGGCTCAATAAAGGACAGAAGCAGAAGATATTAAGAAGAGGTGGCAAGAATACACAGAAGAACTGTACAAAAAAGATCTTCATGACCCAGAAAATCATGATGGTGTGATCCCTCACCCAGAGCCAGACATCCTGGAGTGCGGAGTCAAATGGGCCTTAGGAAGCATTACTATGAACAAAGCTAGTGGAGGTGACGGAATGCCAGTTGAGCTATTTCAAATCCTAAAAGATGATGCTGTTTAAGTGCTTCTCTCAATATGCCAGCAAATTTGGAAAACTCAGCAGTGGTCACAGGACTGGAAAAGTTAAGTTTTCATTCTAATCCCAAAGAAAGGCAATGCCAAAGAATGTCCAAACTACCGCACAATTACACTCATTTCACATGCTAGCAAGGTCATGCTCAAAATTCTCCAAGCTAGTCCTCAACAGTACATGAACTGAGAACTTCCAGATGGACAAGCGGGATCTAGAAAGGGCAGAGGAATCAGAGATCAAATTGCCAACATCCAATAGATCATAGAAAAAGTAAAAGAATTCCAGGAAAACATTTACTTCTGCTTCATTGGCTATGCTAAAGCCTTTGGCTGTGTGGATCACAACAAACTGGAAAATTCTTCAAGAGATGGGAATATCAGAGCACCTTACCTGCCTCCTGAGAAACCTGTATGCAGGTTAAGAAGCAACAGTTAGAACCAGACATGGAACAATGGACCTGTTCAAAATCAGGAAAGGAGTACTTCAAGGCTGTGTATATTGTCACCCTGCTTCTTATATGCAGAGTACATCATGTGAAATGCTGGGCTGGATGAAGCACAAGCTGGAATCAAGATTGCCAGGGGAAATATCAATAACCTCAAATATGGAGATGACACCACACTTATGGCAGAAAGCAAAGAGGAACTGAAGAGCCTTTTGATGAAAGTGAAAGAAGAGAGTGAAAAAGCTAGCTTAAAACTCAGCATTCAAAAAACTAAGGTCATGGCATGTGGTTCCATCACTTCATGGCAAATGGGGAAACAATGGAAACAGTAACAGACTTTATTTTCTTGGCCTCCAAAATCACTGCAGATGGTGACTGCCGCCATCAAATTAAAAGATGCTTGCTCCTTGGAAGAGAAAGCTATGGCCAACTTAGACAGCATAGTAAAAGTCAGAGATATTACTTTGCCAAAAAGGTCCGTCTAGTCAAAGCTATGGTTTTTCTGGTAGTCCTGTATGGCTGTGAGGGTTGGACCATAAAGAAAGCTGAGCACTGAAGAACTGATGGTTTTGTACTGTGGTGTTGGAGAAGACTCTTGAGAGTCCCTTGGACTGAAAGGAGATCCAACCAGTCCATCCTAAAGGAAATCAGTCCTGAATATTCACTGAAGGACTGATAGTGAAAATGAAGCTCCAATACTTTGGCCACCTGATGCAAAGAACTGACTCATTAGAAAAGACCCTGATGCTGGGAAAGATTGAAGGCAAGAGGAGAAGGGGACGACAGAGGATGAGATGGTTGGATGGCATCACTGACTCGATGGACATGAGTTTGAGCAAGCTCCAGGAGTTGGTGATTGACAGGGAAACCTGGCGTGCTGCAGTCCATGGAGTTACAAAGAGTTGGGCATGACTGAGCATCTGAACAGAAGATGCTCAGAAGAAAGTTATCTCAGGTTTCTGCACTGAGAGACCCTGTAATCCTCTGGGCCACCCATACTGACAGATTTCCCTCAGGCTGCTCCCTTTACAACTCCCACCTCCTCCGTAGGGTTCCTCACCACTGGGGAAATCTGTTTCCTTCAAACAAATGGACAGTGCACCCAGGTTGTATCTGGCTTGGAAATAGCTTTTCCAGCCTCTGCCAGCTTGTCTTACCTTTCTCTTGCTTCTTTGTTGCTGCATTTTCTTCGGTTTGGGCCCCAGGGGCAGTAGGTTAGATTACTTAAATGCCCACTGCCCATGCCCCGCCCCCCACCATTCAAGACATTTTCCAGTCTTTGCAAGGACCTTTCTTGCTTTTTTGTTTTCTTATCACCTTTAATCCTTTTGCCCATTCTTCTCTAACAAGTGGCAATCATGTTATTGTATTGATGTGCAACTTATTTGTGTGTCTTGTGTGCGTGATTTTTAATTTACAAAATGCTGCTGGCTAAAAAAAAATCACTTTTTGCCTAAAACAAAACAAAACAAAACTCATGGATGCTGCTATTGTGCATTTGAGTCATTACTTCCAGTTACTGCATAAAAATCCTATTGTGTGCTTTCCCGCCTGTGCTCCCAGTGATAGACTTGTGGATTGACTCAGCCCAGCTATACAAACATCACTGCAACCAGCAGCTTTGCACATTAATTATCTTTGTAATTATTTCTCTGGGCATGTACCCACCCAGGAGCAGGAGAGCTGGATCATATGTTGTGTATTTGCTTAATTTGATCCTGTCTTGCCAAATTACTCTTCTAAAAGGCTACCCCCAGCCATTAATAACCCTAATGGCAAATTATCTTGTTCTCTACATTTTATTAATGTGCTTAGTATAAAGTGAGATAATATGATTGTTTTAATTTACATTTCTCCACTATGACTTTCAACAACTCTATTTATGTTTCCTTCAGTTAATAGCCTGGTCATTTTCCTTGCTGATTTTTCAACCAGGGTTCTTTCTTTTCTTTTGCTGATTTGCTGGAGTCTCTTATTTAATCTAGATTATCAGTCCCTTATTGGCTTCAGGTATTGAATGTAATTTCTCCCAATCTATTAATTTTGTCCACTGTATTTTTTGTTGACTAGGAATCCTTTCTTTTGGAAAAACCAAACCCATCAATTCTTTTTTACTTTATGTTTTATAACTTTGACCTTTCTCACCCTTATCCCATTAATATTGTCTTCTATTAAAGTTATTAATAGTTTTACTTTTTTTTAAGGGTTATTGTAAAACCATGAGAGAGTCCATCTTTCTGTGTAATATCAGGTAAAGTGCAGTGTTTCTTTTCCTTTGTGTCCTTAGTAAGCCTACTCTTTCTCACTGATTCATAACTCTTCTTCTGAATATATTAAGTTCCTGATGGTATGTTTCTGAGGACTCCTTTCTGCCCCATTGATCTATTTTGTTTGTCCTTACACCACTATTTTTCCTTGAACCACAGACGTTTTCTATTACCAGGACTATCTAGAGTGCTTTACCTAGCAGGGCAAGTCCTCCTTTTCTTTTCCAAATTTGTGCTATTCATGGTCCTTTATTCCCCCGTATAAATTTTAGAGTAAGTTTATCAAATCCCAGAAAAGAAAAAGCTTACATTTTGTTTAGAGTTGCAATGAAATTACTGATTTGCGGGGTAGAATTGACCTTTTGAATATTTATAAGAACATAGAATGTCTCTCTGTGTACTACAATCTTTTCTCAGAGTTTCAAATTTTTTTCTTATAGAGGCTTTGTGAATTTTGTTGATACCTAAGCCTTTGACTGTGTGGACCATAATAAACTGTGGAAAATTCTGAAAGAGATGGGAATACCAGAACACCTGACCTGCCTCTTGAGAAATCTGTATGCATGTCAGGAAGCAACAGTTAGAACTGGACATGGAACAACAGACTGGTTCCAAATTGGGAAAGGAGTACATCAAGGCTGTATATTGTCACCCTTCTTATTTAACTTATATGCAAAGTACATCATGCAAAATGTTGGCTGGATGAAGCACAAGCTGGAATCAAGATTGCCAGGAGAAATATCTATAACTTCAGATACACAGATGACACCACCCTTATGGCAGAAAGTGAAGAAGAACTAAAGAGCCTCTTGATGAAAGTGAAAGAGGAGAGTGAAAAAGTTGGCTTAAAGCTCAACATTCAGAAAACTAAGATCATGGCATCTGGTCCCATCATTTCATGGTGAATAGATGGGGAAACAGTGGCTGGCTTTGTTTTTTGGGGCTCACTGCAGATGGTGACTGCAGCCATGAAATTAAAAGACGCTTGCTCCTTGGAAGGAAAGCTGTGGTCAACCTAGACAGCATTTTGAAAAGCAGAGATATTACTTTGCCAACAAAGGTCCATCTAGTCAAAGTTATGGTTTTTCCAGTAGTCATGTATGGATGTGAGAGTTGGACTATAAAGAAAGCTGAGTGCCAAAGAATTGATGGTTTTGAACTGTGGTGTTGGAGAAGACTTGAGAGTCCCTTGGATTGCAAGGAGATCCAACCAGTCCATCCTAAAGGAGATCAGTCCTGAGTGTTCATTGGAAGGACTGATGCTGAAGCTGAAACTCCAATACTTTGGCCACCTGATGTGAAGAGCTGACTCATTTGAAAAGACCTTGACGCTGGGAGAGATTGACGGCTGGAGGATAAGTGAACAGTAGAGGATGATATGGTTGGATGGCATTACTGACTCAATGGACATGAGTTTGGGTGGATTCTGGGAGATGGTGATGGACAGGGAGGCCTGGCGTGCTGTGGTCCATGGGGTTGCAGAGTTGGGCACGACTGAGCGATTGAACTGAACTGAGACAGTTTACACTTGTGCATAATCCCTGATTTTTGTTATATTTTCTGGTTGATTATTGCAGGGATTCTTAGCCTTGGCACTGTTAAGATTTGGGGCTGGATAATCCTTTTCAAAAGAATGTGTCCTGTGTGTTATAGGATGTTAGTGCTATCCCTGTCTTACACCATCGATGCCCGTAGCAGCCCTTCCCTTTGATATCTGAAAATGTCTTCAGACATTGCCAAAATTCCTGTTGGAGTGGGATTCTCACATAAAACACTAACACTTAATGTTTTTGTACAGGATTTAATTATGAATTGCTTATCTAAAATTCAACTTAAACTGGTGTCGTTTTAAAATTGATTTGTCAAATTTATCAATCCTACCTGCAAGGCAAAATCACTCTTTGTTGGGAGGCACTGGTGTAGAAAAAAGTTAGAAATTTGTGTATGTTGACCTTATTTCTAATAACCTTGCTTAGTTTTATTATTAATTGTAATAGGTTGTTTGTTCTGTTGTTTTTCTATGCAGATTATCATATTTTTAAATAAATAATTGCAGTTTTATTTTTCCCTTCAAATCGCTAAAACTTTTTTCTTTTCTTACTGTATTGATTAGGATCTCTAGCACTGCTATATAGTAGCAGTAATAGTACACTTTTGTCTCCTTCCCAATCTTAAAAGAAATGTGCCTAAATTTTCTCCATTAAGAAAAATTTTTGATGTCAGTTTTGGGGTACCGGTTTAAGGAACTTCTTTTTTTCTATTCCTAGTTTGCTCAGATTTTTTAATTATAAAAACTTCAATAGATGTACATTAAAGGCTTTTTCTGCATCTATTGAAAGAGATGATGGTTTTTTTCCCTTTAGTCTTAACTGTAATGAATAGCACTATGCATTCTCTGGAAAGTCTTCCTTTATTTCTGGGGTAAACCATATCTCTTAGTATATTATTGGATGGAGATCACCTGGCATTTTACTTTTTGCATTCTCATTCACAAGTGAAATGGGGCCGTCATTTTTTTTCTTTTGTATTGTCCTGATTTGCTTTTAAGTAAAAATTACATTAATTTCACAAAAAAGGCTGGGTGGTTTTCTCCCTTTTTTCACTTACACATGTAAACATATACAGAATTCTGCATCCTCTGTGCTTCAGTAGTTATTTACTGATGGCCAATTTTATTTTGTCTATACCTCCATTTTCATCCCCTTTCATATTATTTTGAAGCAAAGCTCAGACGTTTTATCATGACAACTATAAATGCTTCAGTATTTTTTTCAGTCTACCCA
This sequence comes from Cervus canadensis, assembly GCF_019320065.1. Lineage (NCBI taxonomy): Eukaryota > Metazoa > Chordata > Mammalia > Artiodactyla > Cervidae > Cervus > Cervus canadensis. The sequence continues at coordinate 9,434,781 of NC_057390.1, read as the reverse complement.
TAATGCCAACATCTCCTCCTCAAATATTCACTATTTCTCAATGTCAACAAAAACCCAGTGTTTAAACTTCCAACTGTCTCATAAATATCATTAAAATTTAAAAAAAAATCAGAATCCAAACAAAATCTATATGTTGGGCTTGGTTGCCTGTTTTCTAATCTCTCATAACCTTCTATTCCTTTCCAACTCTGTTTTCCCTCTCTTAGGAAGAAATCACATTGCCTAGGGTTTCCCAAGACTGCATCTCTAGATTGATCTGTCCTCTGTATTCCTGTAATTTGGTAGTTTAAACTCAATTCTTGATCAAATGTAGATTTGGTGTCTTAGCAAGACTGCTTGAAAGTGGTTATTGCATTATTCTTTTATTTTTGTTAGTCTGTAATTTCCCCCCTTTTCATTGTATATATGTCTATTTTAATATATAATGTCTCTTTCTCACCTCTTTCCTTACCAGTTTTGCCAGAATTTTCTTCATTTATCTTTTCAAAGAATTAGCTTATGAATTTTGTTATTTTTTGTTTTTTTCCCATTCATTGATTTTCACCGTTTATTTTTTTCCTTCTTGTTTCCTGAGCTTGCTTTGTTGCTCCTGTTTCAGCTTCTTAAGTGAATTGGTTAGCTTATATTTGAAGTTACAAATTCTCCTCTATCTACTAAGCCTCACAAATTCTAATACATTGCCATTTCATTGGAATTCTAAGTAATGAGTAATATGGTATACACTTTTTTTTACCTTATAATTTTAGTACTGTCATTTAGTTTCCAGTATTGAAATTTATAATGTAAAATATATATGTATATATATATATTTAATTAGGGAATAATTACTTTACAATATTGTGATGGCTTTGGGTTCCCTGCATCATACCTCGAGCTCCCAACTCCCGATCTTTTGTGATTGATTTCCAATTTTTTGGCATTATGGTCTGAGAACATGGTCTGGTTGATATTCAGTCTTTGGAATTTATCAAGTCTTCCTTTGTGACGTAGTAGATGGGCAATCCTGTAACCCTTCAAGAAGTGACTAAAAACACTGTATTCTCTGGTGCAGAGCATAGAATGAGACAAAGAGTACTCAGGCAGAGTGACTGTGGATATGTTCTAGATTGACATGTTACTTATGAGTTTCTTGGTGGTAGAATTATAGGTGGCCTTTGTTTTTTTTCTTGGACAGCAGTTTCTGTTTGTCTCTTTCCTAATGTTCTTGAAATCCGTGTCAATGGTTTCACATGGCACCTACTGCCCTGGGTTGGTAAGAGCACTGGTATGGACAAGGATTACGTCTGCCACTATAGGTTGTGTGGATGACTCATCCACCTTTCCTGGCCTGCCATCCTGCTCTGAAAAATGAGGAGATTGAAGCTCCTCACCCAGCTTGAACATTTTTTGTCTGTTATTTGTAAGCACCATCTGCTGCTCGTGTGGTTACCTGAAAACCCTGGCACTGTGGCGGTCACTGCAGGAAACCTCACAAATCTGGCCCACAGGGTCCCACCCACAGGCAGTGGGGCCAGGAAGGACGTCTTCCTCTCTGCATTATCAATAGATGATGTGACCTTTTGCTTTCTATCATTCAGTGATAAACATGTTTCTTTCTCCCATCGTGGTCTCTGATCTCCAGGCTGCAAAACCATTTCTGAGGAATGCAGACATGAATGGTGCCAACTGGAATACGGAAATAGACAGGAATCAGTACCCTTGACTGAACTGGGACTTCAGGTCTCCTGAAGGACAAACCTATACTCTTTGTTTTATTATAAAAATGTTTTCCTTTTAAATAAGCAGTGAGAAATGCCAGAATCATCTGCAGCCACCTGCTGACCCTTGGGACTAGAGAAGGTGTATTTGTAAGATTCCATTTTTGGTTTACTCAATTATGCCAGGAATATCCTCACCTTGGGGTGCAAGAATTGCCCCAGGGGACCAGCTCTGCCTTCATGGTCAAGCAGGATGAAGTAATGCTTTCCTTGGCAAATTTCTACAAATTTCTAGGCCTTACATATTGCCATCAGGCCATTTCTCCATGCTTCACAAAGCAAAAACATCAGGAAAATGGCATTTCTATATGTGTATTATTTAATTTATATACATTATGCATGAAAGTGTTGGTCACTCAGTCGTGTCTGACTCTTTGCAACCCCATGGACTGTAGCCTTCTTCTGGCTATGGAATTCTCCAGGCAAGAGTACTGGAGTGGGTTGCCATTCCCTTCTCTAGGGATCTTCCCTACCTGGGGATTGAATCTGGATCTCCTGCATTGCAGCAGATTCTTTACTGTCTGAGCCACCAGAGATACTTGAAGCAAGTATGAATTTGCTTCACAACATTTGGATGCAAGAAATGTCACAGTACTGAAATTAGCTCTGAACACTCCCTCACCAAGAGAATGAGATGTCCAATATCAAGTACTGTTGGGATAGTTTTCCCCTCACCAGGATGAAGTGGGGGTCCCTGGGAGCGGCACAGTCCAGTGGCATCTGAGAAAGGCCTCCAGTCTTCAAGAACACTGTGGTTCCCCTACTCTAAGCCAGCCCAGGTGGCTTGTTGGGGAGTCCCTGCTGCCTGGAGACTCCCGTGTTCCCTGTCCAGGAACCCATCCCACTTCACCCCTGAGACTGCTCAGATGCTGCTCAAGAGATGACAGCCCAGGAGGTCACACTGGCACTCCATCCCTGGGCTGTCAGGAACTCTGCTTCGGAGACATCCTGTGTGATTGGTCGCATATGAGAACTGCCGTTGCTGCAGAAACTCCCCCACCGTTTGCTTTCTGTGATTCCTGTCCCCAAATTCACCTTTGACTCTCACCTTCAAGACTGGTCACCACTCACAGCAGTGACCAAAACCATCCCCAAGTAAAAGAAATGCAAGAAGGTAAAATGATTGAGGGGGCTTACAAATAATTGAGAAAAGAAGAGAAGCAAAAGGCAAAGGAGAAAAGGAAAGATACTCATCTGAATTCAGAGTTCCAAAGAATAGCAAGGAGAGATAAGAAAGCCTTCTTAAGTGAGCAATGCAAAGAAATAGAGGAAAACAATAGAATGGGAAAGACTAGAGATCTCTTCAAGAAAATAAGAGATACCAAGGGAACTTCTCATAAAGATGGGCGCAATAAAGGGCAGAAACAGTAAGGACCTAACAGAAGCAGAAGATATTAAGAAGAGGTGGCAAAAATACACAGAAGAACTATACAAAAAAAAGGTCTTAATGACCCAGATAACCCAGTGGTCTAATAACACCTAGAGCCAGACATCCTGGAATGTGAAGTCAAGTGGGACTTAGGAAGCATCACTATGAACAAAGCTGGTGGAGGTGACGGAATTCTAGGTGGGCTATTTCAAATCCTAAAAGATGAGGCTGTTTAAGTGCTTCTCTCAATATGCCAGTAAGTTTAGAAAACTCAGCAGTGGCCACAGGACTGGAAAAGGTTAGTTTTCATTCTAATCCCAAAGAAGGGCAATGCCAGAGAATATTTAAACTACTGTACAATTGTGCTCATTTCACATGCTAGCAAGGTAATACTCAAAATCTTTCAAGCTAGGGTTCAACAGTATGTGAGCTGAGAACTTTCAGATGTAAAAGCTGAATTTAGAAAAGGCAGAGGAATCAGAGATCAATTTGCCAACATCCAGTGGCTCACAGAAAAAGCAAGAGAATTCCAGAAAAACATCTACTTCTGCTTAAATTACTATGCTAAAGCCTTTGACTGTGTGGATCACAACAAACTGTGGAAAATTCTTAAAGAGATGGGAATACCAGACCACCTTACCTGCCTCCTAAGAAACCTGTATGCAGGTCAAGAAGTCACAGTTAGAATCGGACATGGAAAAATGGACTGGATCAAAATCAGGAAAGGAGTACATCAAGGCTGTACATTGTCACCCTGCTTGTCTAGCTTTTATGCAGAGCACATTGCGTGAAATGCCAGGCTGGATGAAGCACAAGCTGGAATCAAGATTTCCAGGAGAAATATCAATAACCTCAGATATGCAGATGATACCACTCTAATGGCAGAAAGTGAAGAGGAACTAAAGAGCCTCTTGATGAAGGTGAAAGAGGAGAGTGAAAAATCTAGCTTAAAACTCAACATTCAAAAAACTAAGATCATGGCATCTGGTCCCATCACTTCATGGCAAATAGAAGGGGAAATGATGGAAACAGTGACACCTTATTTTCTTGGACTCCAAAATCACTGCAGACAGTGACTGCAGCCACAAAATTAAAAGATGCTTGCTCCTTAGAAGAAAAGCTTTGACAAACCTAGACAGCATATTAAAAAGAGTAGACATCACTCTTCCAACAAAGGTCCATCTAGTCAAAGCTATGGTTTTCCCAGTTGTCATGTATGGATGTGAGAGTTGGACCATAAAGAAGGCTGAGTGCTGAAGAATTGATGCTTTTGAATTGTGATATTTGAGAAGACTCTTGAGAGTCCCTTGGACAGCAAGGAGATCAAACCAGTCAATCCTAAAGGAAATCAGTCCGGAATACTCATGAGAAGGACTGATGGTAAAGCTGAAGCTCCAATACTTTGGTCATCCGATGTGAATAGCTGATTCATTGGAAAGACCCTGATGCTGGGAAAGTTTGAGGGCAGGAGGAGAACAGGGCAACAGTGGATGAGATGGTTGGATGGCATCATCAACTCCATGGACATGAGTGTGAACAAACTCTGAGAGATAGTGAAGGACAGGGAAACCTGGCGTGCTGCAGTCCATGGAGTCACAAAGATTTGCACATGACTGAACAACAACAATGGGTTTTGTGGTAGTTGTGATAATATGTAATAGCTCATGAAATCATCTTTCTAGCCCCTGCCTCTTTTTTCTGGAGTAAATAAACACACACAACAGGCATTATTCCTTGCCTTGAGTAAGGGGCTGTGAGACTCTTCAGATGTATCATTCTTGGTTATATAAAATCAAAGTACTGTAATTTTTAAAAATATTTGGCAAATTTCAATTATCTGGAGGATAGTTTATTACTGATAAGGGGAGCCTTTGGGTAATTAATACAAAAGCAGTTGAAATTATCACTAGAAGTTTGGTACTTTTCTATCATATGCCATTTCATTTGTTCTTGTCAACCGCAATGCCTCCACTTCGCCCCCACAAATTATAGCAGAAGTGATTTGCCCAAGTTGAGCTTTGGTATAGAGGGATGCTGTGTCTGAGGATCATCACCAGTCTCTCAGCATTATTTTTTTTTGAATGATCTTTAAAACTATATAAATGGACACAAGAAAGAATGAAGGATAGATAACAGCCCCATAGGAAATAGAAGGGTGATAAAAGTAAAAATCCCAGGCACATGGACACGAAACCAAAAGGACTCTAAGGCACTTTGGAGGGCAGAGGGTGGGCAAGCAGCTCCACTTTTACGGAGCTCACTAGGTTCTGAATTTATCCTTATACTAAGTTAGGGCAGAAAAAGTGCTACCCAAGAATGAAAACTATAAAGAATTAGAAAATGAGATTATTATTGATATGTACTATTTAAGAAAAGAAGGGCATAAAAAACAAGAGCATAAATTTTGACATTGAGACCGTTTTTCAAAGGATTATTAAAATCAGGACATTTTACCATTTAAGCTCGTCAATAAGTGTAGCCATTTCCCCTACACATCATATAAATATACCAAATACCATCTAATACATGAAAATTACATATTTATAAAGTATATGAGAAAACTACTTTATGAAGAGGAAGATAAAAACTTTCGTCCAAATATGTTTTATCTCCATGAATATAAAGATTAATATATTGGTGGCTGAACAACAACAGAGACAAATAAAAGTGGAAGCACAATGGTACAAAACATATGAGATGCAGCAGAAGCAGTTCTAAGAGGGAAGCTTATAGCAATACAATCTTCCCTCAAGAAACAAGAAAAATCTCAAATAAGCAACCTAACCTTTTTTAACCCAGCCATTAAAAAGAATGAAATCATGCCATTTGCAGCAATTGGATAGACCTACAGACTGTCATACTGAGAGAAGTAAGTCAGACAGAGAAATATCATATGACATCCCTTATATGTGGAATCTAAAAATAAATGATTTCAGTGAACCCAGACTTTTGCATCTTTGCTAAATTCCTTAACCTGAGGGGTCTGATTTTAAGTAACAGTAATCTTTTGATGTTCCAACTACCTTGTCTTTTTGCAAAAATGCCTATATAGCCAAACAAGGTCAGTCCCTCCATTTAGACCATATTTGGGTACATGGGACTCAAAATTTCTTGCTTAAATGCTCCAGCCTCTTCCAGAGCTGCATGAGCCTCATCCCCCATCTGTCTTGCCTATGGTGAGCTCAGCTACATGTTAGGGGTAGCCAAAGGCAGTGGGCTTTTGGGTAGGATTTAGACTTGCGGGCTGAGGTCTGCTTCAGCGCCTGCTGGGCGGGGGTGGGAGTGGCAAGAGAAGGTGGGAGCGTGGGCCACTGTCTCCATGTTTATGCTCTCATAGTGGCAGGTATGGGTCCAGGGTCCCTTTGGGAAAGGAAATACACTATTCCTTCCTTCCTACCAAGTCACCCCTTTCCACCCTTTCTCTTCCTCTAGGGTGGATTAAAAGACTTCTTGCAGAAAAACACATCAACCAACATATGAACAAAAAAAAAGATCTCAGATTATACCTACATTGCAAATGAGTGCAACCCATGCACCCAAATGTTGAGCATTTAGTGGACCATCCACCAACATGCCTTTGAAGGGACACCCTTAAGAGGTCTGGGGGAGGGTTGGCCTCTGAAGGGGATGAACAGGGACTGATACCTGCCTAAGGCTGGTAGGGAGAGAAGACATCTCAGAGGGGAAGGTTATCGGAAGTCAGCCTTGTTGGCATCTTGGTGCTGGCCTTTGGAAGGCTCTCCCTCTAGGACAAGGGTCTGCCACCTATTACTCCATGCACAACCTCCTCTTCAAAAGTAAACTGACTTGGAAACCAAATGTGACAAACAAATGCTGTGGAGCTATTCTGGCTGAAACAGGGTTGGAGAGTAGGGTGACTATCCTGCTTGGTGACCCTCCCACCTGCTCCTGAGGAACAAGTTGGAAACTTCCAGATCTAGAGAAATAAGCTAGATGAGAGAAGCACTGATCAGGCTGCACCAGGCTGTTCTAGGCCCTGAGGGCAGGAGCTCAGGGACAAAGTGAGGGCAAAGTAGACCAACGCTGGGCCCAGGACAGTCTCCCACTTTCCTCAGGGCCAGAACACATAGGCAGCTTCTCCATGTTACCATCAGCTCAGTTCAGTTCAGTCGCTCAGTCGTGTCCGACTCTTTGCGACCCCATGAACCGTAGCATGCCAGTCCTCCCTGTCCATCACCAACTCCTGGAGTTTACTCACACTTATGTCCATTGAGTCCGTGATGCCATCCAACTATCTCAGCCTCTGTAGTCCCCTTTTCCTCCTGCCCCCAATCTTTCCCAGCATCAGGGTCTTTTCCAATGAGTCAACTCTTCGTATGAGGTGGCCAAAGTATTGGAGTTTCAGCTTCAGCATCAGTCCTTCCAACGAACACCCAGGACTGATCTCCTTTAGGATGGACTGGTTGGATCTCCTTGCAGTCCAAGGGACTCTCAAGAGTCTTCTCCAACACCACAGTTCAAAAGCATCAATTGTTTGGCACTCAGCTTTCTTTATAGTCCAACTCTCACATCCATACATGACCACTGGAAAAACCATAGCTTTGACTAGATGGACCTTTGTTGGCAAAGTAATGTCTCTGCTTTTTAATATGCTATCTAGGTTGGTCATAACTTTCCTTCTAAGGAGTAAGCATCTTTTAATTTCATGGCTGCAATCACCATCTGCAGTGATTTTGGAGCCCAGAAAAATAAAGTCAGCCCCTGTTTCCACTATGTCCCCATCTATTTGCCATGAAGTGATGGGACTGGATGCCATGATCTTAGTTTTCTGAATGTTGAGCTTTAAGCCAACTTTTTCACTCTCCTCTTTCACTTTCATCAAGAGGCTTTTTAGTTCTTCTTCACTTTCTGCCATAAGGGTGGTGTCATCTGCATATCTGAGGTTATTGATATTTCTTCCGGCAATCTTGATTCCAGCTTGTGCTTCCTCCAGCCCAGCGTTTCTCATGATGTACTCTGCATATAAGTTAAATAAGCAGGGTGACAATATACAGCCTTGACATACCCCTTTTCCTATTTGGTATGATGTTACCATCATGTGCCTTTAAATAAGATAATATAAGAAGGTCTCTGTGATGTGCAAAGAAGTAAACATTGGTGACATCCCAGTGAAAGAGAACATGTGGATACTTGTGGCCTGGGTATTCTATATTGTCATCTACCCTAATCCTTTTGTTCAGACTCCTGTGCTGGTTATGAAACCAACGTCTCTCAGCTTACACCCACACATTTATACTCTACTGTGTGGCACTGGGGCTACAACTCTGCAAACTATTCTGGTGGCCAACCAACTCCAGGTTAGGCTCTGTCAGCAAGGCTGGAGGAAGGAGCAGGGACTCTCTCCTTCCTCACTGAGCATACTAAAGCAGACAGCTCTTTCGAAAAGCAGTGTCTTCCTGTTTTTTCTACACTGTCAGCACCAGCCTCAGAGATACAAGGCAGTTGCCTCTCGTTGGAGGTCTGGGTTCCAGCTCTGCTGGGCCCCTCTGCCAAGCTTCTGATTAATTAGGACCCCAGGCTCTTTCTTTTGCTCTCCAGTCCCAGCCGCCTGCTGTAGTTACTGCCTCTGTGTTTATCTTGACAATCCTCTTTTGCCTTTTCAGCCTCCAGTACCTGTCTAGGTTAAATTCTTTCTGTCAGAATGACTGGTGTGGTTTCTGTTTTCCTATTGAGACCTGATTGGTAGACACTCCTGAGAAGCATCACTTGGGGAACAGATGAGGGTGTAGCCTTGCCTGGCTGGGCTGCTTTGAGAAGCCCAGCTGCAGAAACTCTGCCAGCAGCCCCAACTAGTCAACCTGTCTGGTAAAGAAACTCTCTTGTCACTGGAAAATCCCCTAATATAATGCAACATTTATAAACAAACTCACTCCAGGAGGGAAGGTTTAATTTAAGAAAGCCAGTAGGAGCCCTAAGTCTTTTCATTTCAATCAAAACTGCTAGAGTCAGTTAGCTTCAAAGTTGGTCAGGTGGCCCCCAAACTGCCATCTGCCCAGCAGCTGTCCTGTCACCAAGGAAACCACAAGTCAGAGTGGAAAGCAACGAACAGGAGCCCCAGGAACCAGCCTGAAACTTGATCATCTGGCAAGTTTGTCATGATCAACTAGGCCAAAGTGCAGCATCTCTTGCAAGAATGATTCCCTTAAATTCTCCTGCCTCAATACACCTGACTTCTGTTTCCTAAATTGGGAATATGCCCACCTTTGAGAAAGATGTGCATGAGATAACAAAGGGAGTCACTTGCTTCCTCAATAACAGATGAGGCAGACAGTCTGCTGCACTAACAGGGCTAGTGTCTTTGGGACTCCCTCTCTACTTTCCCAGGCCCCAGTGACTTCCAGTTATCTAGGCCCCTGAGTGGTGGCCATCACGTCTCCCCATCCTCCCCATGCAGCAGCACCAGAAGAGCAGCTCTGTAAAGCCCCTTTCCTCTGTCTGAATGGATGTTTGATGTCACCACACTGCAAATAATTAAATAAGCTTCTATCTTATTAATGACTGATAACTTCAAATGTGACAAGAGGACTCAGTCATTTAATAGATCATTCCAGAAATATTCACTGAGCACCTCCTGTGTACCAAGCAGTAGGCTGGGCATTAATAATAATGATTAATCATGTATTAGTGCTGGATGGAACCAGTAGACACTAAATAGGACAGTCAGGGAAAGCAGTTCTGAGAAGGGGAAATCTCAGCTGTATTCCAGACATCTACTGCTATGCAACAAATCACCCCAAAACTTAGTGGCTTAAAACAATGGTAGCACTTGTTTTGCTTACTAATCTGTCATTTAGGTGGGGGTTAGTAAAGCATGTCTCTACTCTACCTAGCATCAACTGGAGCAGCTTGGGAGATGGGGACTGGACTTACCTGAAGTCTTCCTTATTTACATGTCTAGTGATTGACGTTGGCTGTTGCCAGGGACTGGAACTGGGGCAGTCAGCAAAAATACCTTCCTGTAGCCTCTCCATGAGGCTGCTTGAATGATGGCTGGATTCCAAGGATAAGCCTCCCAAGAGGGAGAATGAAGTTGGAAGCTTTATCACCTTTTTCAAGCTAGTTGTAGCAAGTTATACAGAGTTACTTCTGCAGCATTTTATTCATTGGAAGCAAGAGGAGGGAAAATGAGATTCCACTTTTTAAGAGATTAAAGTCTAAGAATTTGTAAATGTGTTTAAAATCATCACCTAAAGAAGAAATCATTAGGAGAGCATTCCTGGAAGAGGTCTTAGTATGTGAAGGCCCTGAGGGTGGGAAAACCTTGGTGTGTTCAAGGCAACAAAAGAACAGCAATGCTAGAGAGCATGGTGAGCAAGACAGCATATATGAGATGAGGTCAGAGGTGATCAAGCCATATGAAGCAGTTATATGAGTTTGAAATTTATTCTGGGTACAGGGGAGCCATTAAATGATTGAAGATTCAAATTCACACCTTGGAATAATCCTCCAGTTGCTAAACAGAGCATAGATTGAGCCAACGTTAGAATAGGGAAAACCAGTTAGGACACTATTGGAATGGTCCAGAGGAGAGATGATGATGACTTGGGTAAGAATGTTGGCATTGGAGATGAAAAGAAGTAGAGGCATTTGAAAAAAGGTGAGCAAAATAGAAAGAATTTATTAACAGAATGGGCATGAGGCTGAAGGAAAAGAAGGTAGGTAAGAAAAAGGATTCTTGGGTTTAAGGCTCTGGCATCTGTATGGATAGCAGAACCATTTGCTTGGAATGCTAGGAGGGGGGAACTCACTGATATGTGTGAAAGGTAAAATCTAGAGTCTATTTTTAAGCATTTCAAGTTTGAGACATTTGAGAGATATACCAGTGGCAAGGAACAATGATAGCTGGATACACAAGCCTGAAACATAGTGGAGAGTGTAGGGCTAGAATATAAATTTGGGAATCTTTAGCCCATAGATGGTATTTAAAGCCATGGGCCTGGATAAGCTCATTTAGGGACCTAGAGTGAGAAAAATAGTATGAAGGTTTAGCCCTGGGAAAAGTAACCTACAAAGGAGGCTGAGAAAGAGTGGCTAGAAAGAGAAAGCGGGAAACTAGGGTATTGGATGTCATAGAAACCAAGAGCGGCGGTTTAGAAAGAGGGAATTCAGAAATAAAGAATTGATCTGAACGACCTTAAAGCTCTTTCATATCTGGATGTCTATGATTTTATGAACATCTCAAATCACTTCTAGATTGGAAATTCTGTGACTCAATTGCATCTTTGGAAAAACAAACTTCCTGATGAATCATTGGGTAACTCCAAAGGCTATAAAAATTAATTCTTGGCAATGAGGAATTTTCTATCTTGTCCTTAAAGTGAACACAGGTAACATCAAGTCTAGAACAAAAATAAGGATCCTTGGAGAGAAGCTTAGGCAACAGTACAAGTGGAAAAATATAAGTGGGGTTATCATCAGATAACCTCTTTCCAGTAGGGCTCATTTAGTCACAGTAGACCAGAGGTTGGGCACAGATGACAGCTCCAGTCTTTAGACAGGGGCCTGTGTGAGCCCAATCCTTGTTTTCTGCCCCTGAGGGCACTCTCCAAACCTCTACTCCACATGTAGGGTTGACCTGTTGCCTTGGGGCGCCCCAAGATTTGTGCCCACAGGGTCCTCTGAGGGCTGGGCCCTGGTCTGGGGGAGCAGCCTGACAACTGGACTGCTCCCACTGGCTGATGTGATTTTGTGTGAGATTGGGTCACCAGAATGGCACGGACACACTGATTTGGGTGACTCTCATCAGACACCGGGCACTGGGCTGCTGATGATCCATGCCAATATTGTGACCTGAGCTGCATGTGTGTGCCCACCTCAGCTCTTACCCATCTGTGTCCAACCATAGTTCATCTCTGATTTCTAGCTCTCAAAGGCATGGGACAGTGGCAGGCATCCTTCCCTGCATACCCCCTTGCTACTGGGAGCTTTCATCCCACGCCCCCATCAGGCTTCACATCACACATGAGTTCTCCAGGGGTGACTGTGAATAACTCCTCTGAGGGCTTTTAAGACTATTGCTTTGCAATGACAGCAGGCTCTTCCAACCAACGTCCTCTCTTGCCTCCAAATGATACGGTGATAGTATACTTTCCCAGGTCAGTCTTCAGCTATGCCTAAGGAATGGGCATTTCTGGTGTTACTGGGACTGTTTTTCTTGCTCCATTCATGTCTCCTTACCTCTCTTCCCTTTTAATGGTTGTGTGTTTGAAAGCAGGACTGTAGACAACACGAAAATGATCATATTCTAAAAATGCAGTGGTTATAGCCTAAAGAATTCAAGAGAAAAGGTGATTTGAAGATACGTTGTTATACATTAATACTATAAAAATCCAAACAGAAAATTTAATATAATCAGAAACTGGATTATCATTCATATTTTCATGTATATAAAGCTTGGAGAGGCTTGCATTTTTTGGTAGACACTATCTGAGAGAGTATGCATAGGTGCCACAATTTATGTTTGCAGCGTCATGAGTAATGATGCAACCAGCATTAGATAAACGGTATTAGAGGACTGCAGAGGCACAAACAGTGGGCAAAAACCCCAAACCCAAAGCCATATTGTTTCAATACAAACAGGTTTCAGAGAGCTCTGACATTGTCAGCAATTGTTATTCCTATTGTGTTGCTGCCTTTTTCTCATTGCAAGAGATATAATATTAGCCTAGACATGATAAATAGATGTTTCCTTGCACCTCAACAGGAATAATTGGTGCCTGAACTCTATGAAGAGTCTTTATGTGCCTTCTTAATACAACAAACAAATCCTCTATTGATGAGCCTAAATCTTCACTGATTTAGAATACTAGCACTTCACAAGGCTTTTGAAATACATTTTAACATCAAATTGTTTAGACAGACAAGAGCCCTGAAAAAAATATCTTTCCAAGTTTCTGTACACCAGGGGTGGCCGTGGTCACTGAAGATCTTGAAAATGCAATCTCAGTGGATGGTAGTATTAAATACTTCACTGGAATAAGTGCAAGAGGGAGCAAAAAAACATAAATTGGAGATAATGAATATAGATAAGTTTGCAAAAGGTTTTTTTTTTATTTTTTTCAAATAAAAAATTTTGCTTCAAAGAGCTTTTGCTTCAAAGAGCAAAGAAATGAGGCAGAAGTTGGAAGGGTATGTGGGTCAAGAGCAAATTTTTTGGTAGAGATGTATGCTAATAGGAGGGCTTTCCAGGTGGTGCTAATGGTAATGAACCTGCCTGCCAATGCAGGAAACATGAGACACGGGTTTGATCCCTGCATTGGGAAGATCCCCTGGAGGAGGACATGGCAACCCATTCCAGTATTCTTGCCTGGAGAATCCCATGGACAGAGGAGTCTGGTGGGCTTGAGTCCATAGGGTCGCAAAGAGTTGAACATGACTGAAGCGACTTAGCATGCACTTACTAACAGGAATGGTTCAGCAGAAGGAGGAAAAGTAGATGCTGTAGGAGAGGGAAAGAAAGAGACTGAGAGGAAGAGAGAGAAGAGATGCCACAGTGACTTCCTTGAGAAAGCAAGAAGGGTTGGAAACCTAATGGACAAAGGTGGAGGGAATGGCCTTGGAGAGAAGCACTGACATTTCAGTCTAGTAGCAGCTGGGAAGGCAGAGTATCTGGCTGTAGGTACTGTTTGGTGAGCAGGTGTGGAGATGAGAGTGGGCAGAAGCTCCAATCTCAGTGCTTCTATTTTCTCTGTGAAATGGCAACCGAGGTCATCAGTAGAGACAGCCAAGGGATTGCAAAGGGGTGATATGTTTGAGGAGTAAAAAGAAGGTGTCAAATACTCATCTGGTGAGTAGGCAAATGAGCAGAATGTGGTGGGATTGCTGCCTGCTCTGATTTTCACTTGAGACTGACCATAAGACTTGTAAGACCAGTCAGTTTGTTTTTCGTTGTTAACGTTTTGCTGTTCTCTCAATCTGCATACAGCTGCGTCAGGGTCAGTGCAGAATAGACATAAGATTGGATTTAACTCGGGTTGATGTGTCATGTACAGATGTGAGAACTGAATCATAAAGAAGACTGAGTGCCCAAGAATTGATGCTTTTAAACTGGAGAAGTGGTGCTGGAGAAGACTCTTGAGAGTCCCTTGGACAGCAAGGAGATCAAACCAGTCAATTCTAAAGGAAATCAGTCCTGAATATTCATTGGAGGGACTGATGCTGAAAATGAAGCTCCACTACTTTGGTCACCTGATGCAAAGAAGTGACTCATAGGAAAAGACCCTGATGCTGGGAAAGATTGAAGGCAGGAGGAGAAGGGGAGGACAGCGGATCAGATGGTTGGATGGCATCACTGACTCGCTGGATATGAGTTTGAGCAAGCTCTGGGAGTTGGTGATGGACAGGGAGGCCTGGCATGCTGCAGTGCATGGGGTCACCAAGAGTTGGCCATGACTGAGCGACTGAACTGACTGAACTGGTGTGCCATTATCAACTGATTGCTTCATAGTACCAGATCCACCTTCATGGCTTGCTGGCTAGGTCGGAAGGTTTCTCTTTCAGCCACATGATTATGATTTTATGTTATATCAGTAGCGTGCATTGGAGGTCAAAAGGGGGCATTTCTTGGTCCCACTGTGCCTTTTTGAGAACAGGTTATTGTAGAGCACAGTGGCCAGCAGTGTGCAGCACCACTCCTTAGGCATGTTTCCGAAGCACCTCAGAAGGTGAATTCCCATGAGTCCAGCCACGGGGCACTTAAGTGACTTTGCTGCCCAGGGAGTCACGGCTGCGCCCTCCGAAACAAGACCTTGATGGCAGCTCTGGCGGGATGGGGTACTCTTTCGTGTTCATTTCATCCTTGGGTTTTCTACCTCAGCGTGGGAGCATACATGCAATTCCTCTGTTCTTTACAGTTCTCTTTGCACCTTAATAGTTAATCTCCTATTATAGTTACGAATTTTTAAACTTCACTGTTCAAATTCTGTGTGCTTTATGAAGTTTTATCACAGAAAGAGGGAAGAATTGTTAAAATATTGTCCATCACTTTTCTTTTCCCTCCCACATTTTTATTGCTTCTATTTTAGTCTCCTCCAGTAGCATATAAACTTGTTCAAGTTTCTCCCATATATTTCTATTATTGCTGTATTTACTTTTACAATCAAGTTTCTCAGAGGAGGCAAGATGGCGCGTGAGAGTCATAAGGCACAGTAAGACAGATCCCCAGACCCCAGAAAATGTGAGACTTGTGCAGTAAGACTCGACAGGTGCCTAGAACTCGCTGCAGTGCCCAGACGCGTAAGGGGCGGAGTCACGCGCCCCTAGAGGGCGTGGCTTCCAGCGCGCGCGGGAAAGGGGCCGGCGCCGCCTGCGCGCACACAGTTGGCGGCCGCGCGCAGGACGCTCGGGGCCGGGATGGCGGCGGTGGCGCCTGGAAGCGGGGCTTCCCGGGAGGAGGAGGGTACCGGTGGGGACGCAGCCACTCCGCAGCCCCCAGCCCCGACGAGTGCGCCCGGAGCTCGTCTCTCGAGGCTGCCTCTGGCTCGAGTGAAGGCCTTGGTGAAGGCGGACCCCGACGTGACTCTCGCGGGACAGGAAGCCATCTTCATTCTGGCACGCGCCGCGGTGCGGCTTGGGCACAATGGGGCGGGGATGGGGGGCCGCGGTGCGTGGCGACGGGCGGGGCTCGGGGCTCTTCCGAAGGGCGGGGCATAGCGATCCTTTGGTCCTGGTTTGGGGAGCGGCGGGAGCATAGGGCCGGGTGTTCTGAGGGCTGGGAAGTGAGAAAGGTGCTAGGGCGGATTCTGAGATGGTGAGTCTAGGAAGGGAAGACATAGAGATACAGTAGTTGTACTGGTTTGCTAACACACCTACCTCTTCATGAGGGCCTGGACGCGACTTTGCAACTTGCACCTCTAGTCTGACAGAACTTGTAGGAGTCTCAAGTGAGTGAGTGGGGTGGATGTACAAGTGAGGGAGGGGCGGATGCATCTTGAGCAATTGCGGGAGGGGGAAGGGGAGTAGACCTTCTTGAAGTGCGGGAAAACCTTAAGCTTCCCTGAGAACCTCCCTTTCACACCCCCCACCCCCCACAAAGAAACACGCACAAGAATTGTACTGAAACTTATGCATACAGTTCTCTTTGTTTTTGGTTTTTTTTTGTTTTGTTTTCAAATTTTCGTTTGTTTATTATAACTTTTTTAGTTTTTTTCCTGCTTATTTTCTTCACAGGAACTGTTTGTGGAAACCATTGCAAAAGATGCCTACTGTTGTGCTCAACAAGGGAAGCGGAAAACTCTTCAGAGGAGAGATTTGGGTAGAGTGTCACTGCGGTATCTTGAATCTGGAGGCAGACAAGGGAGGGCTGGGCTGGGCTGGGCCCGTCAAGGCTTTCCCTTATGCCAGTTGAGATGGCATCACTATAGGGTGAGAGGTGCCCCAAGTCTCTTCCTCTGATGTTTTCTGTCGGGCTGCTACAGTGCCAGAAAACCCTGCTTTTTTAATCTATATGCTTTGGGTGGCTGGAGAGGTGCTGGGACAGAGAACCAAAGGAGTCTAGGTGTTGCCAAACCTGACTTATATAGATCCCTTTATACCTTCTGCCACGTTGTACCAGGCATGACGTTTTTTTCATGTAATTGTTTGATTTTTTACTCTGCCTTGTAGCTAGTAACACTAGAACTTGTGTAAACTCATATACCTTAATCTCACTTGCCCTGCTATGTAGCCAAACTCTTCTCTGATAACTTTCAGAGCAAAGACGTTTCCCTTTGTGAACAGTATTTACCCATGCTTTTCTTATTTTCTTACTGTTTTTTTGTTGTTTTTTTTTAAATTTTAGTTCCCTGACTGGGGATTGAACCCTTGCCCCTTGCATTGGGGCCCAGAGTCTTAATTAACCACTGGATGGCCAGGGAAGTCCCTTTTCTTACTCTTGTAAAGAGATAGCTGATGTGTAGGATTTGGTGGTGGAGTAGATTTGGATTTCAAGAGAGCAAGGGGCAATTTTTTTAAATCCACTCACTGCATAAAGCCTCATGCTGGTCATTGTGTGGGTTGTGCTTTTGTAAGAGGTTGATGCCCAACTGACCAAAGTTATTCAGATGTCCCTTTACCTTGTGTTTCAGATAATGCAATAGAAGCTGTGGATGAATTTGCTTTTCTGGAAGGTGAGTTCTCTATTAGTAGGTAATCATTTCCATCTGTCTTTCCTGTGCTAATGATCTGAGTTCAAAACCTTATAAAACGAATGGCCTGGTTCTTCTTTTCTTCATGTAGGAATAATTTTTCTCCCTGTTTCCTATTTAAGATAGGAAAAACAAATTCTAATTCAAATTCCCTTGAATAATTAGAACTTCCTGCTGAAAACTGCTTAACCATAGAAAATGGGAGGGACTGTGAAGAACCCAGTGGAGTTAGGTAGATTCAGAAGTTTGATTCTTACTTTGATTGCCCTCCTTAGATATAAGTCTTAGCCCTCATCATAATGCTGGAGATCAGAAATGATTGTCAACATTTAAAGGGTTGTTTCTTCTTCTTGTTTCTTCTTCAGCAGTCTGTGTAAAGTAATCATTTTGTTGCTGTGAGATACTCTTCTGGCCTGTGTTACTTTTTCCTTAGGAATTTCAGGTTAACTCCTGTTTTCTGACTAAATCTCATCATAGAGATAGAAAATATTCGCAATTCCTCATTTTAGCTAGCTTTTCTCAGAGCTCTCACTCCTACTGAATTCCTCAATCTGATCAGCTTACTGTTTCCTACATGGAATCTGACTGAAGAGCTCTGTGAAAGCTGTACCTTCAGTCCATTCCCACCTTCACCATACCAGGATGTTCTACCTCCCTGAAGCCTTGATCACTTTCAGAAATCTTTTTTTGAATTATTTCAGTTTTTTTTTTTTTTACACTCTGTTCTGCAACTGTAATCAGCCCTATAATCTCTGGCCCTTTCTGTTGTTGTTGTTACTCAGTCACTAAGTCATGTCTAACTCTTTGCGACCCCATGTACTATAGCATGTCAGGCTCCTCTGTCCTCCGCTTCTAGAGTTTGCTCAAATTCATGTCCATTGAGTTGGTGATGCTATCTAACCATCTCATCCTCTGTCGCCCCCTTCTCCTGTTGCCTTCAATCTTTCCAGCCTCAGGGTCTTTTCCAGTGAGTTGGCTCTTCATTTCAGATGGCCGGAGTATTGGAGCTTCAGCACTAGTGCTTCCAATGAGTATTCAGGGTTGATTTTCTTTAAGATTGACTGGTTTGATTTCCTTGCTGTCCGAGGGACTCTCAAGAGTCTTCTCTAGCACCGCAATTTGAAGGCATCAATTCATTGGTACTCAGCCTTCTTTATGGCCCAACTCTCACATCTGTACATGACTACTGGAAAAACTGTAGCTTTGACTGTATGGATATATTACTTTAAATGTCTTTTAAGATACATTCCTATGGCTATCTTTAAGCCTAGATTATTGAGTATTCTCTTTAATTTGTAGATCTTTTTTTAAGCCTCTTTTCTGCATACTCACCTATCTTAAAAATAAGTTGTTGGCTGTCTACCTGAGGTGGGCACCTGCTTGTGATTGACATCCTGTCAGTTCCTCAATCAGAAATGTTTGGAGCCTAACTAGCTGTTTATTTTTAAATATGGAATGCTTCATGAATTTGTGTGTTGTCCTTGCTCAGAGGCCATGCTCATCTTCCCTGTATTGTTAAATTTTAGTAAATGTGCTGCTGAAGTGAGCACTTCTGTTTATTTTTAATTACCATCGTTTCAAAGAGTTGAGCAATTTACTTAAGTTTCTGTCTTAAAGACATAAGAGTACCAACCTGTGGTGCCAGGATGATAAATTGGAGGGTACTAGGAATAGAAGTGTAGAGAACTTACGAAGTTTTCCACTTTAGCCTATACCATGCATAATGCTTGGCTTGGATTTTTAATAAATGACCATTTAATAAGTGGTGGATGTGTTCATTTTCATCTTTGGATTCAATAATCTCAGTAATTCCTTTTGGCTGGTCATTTTAGCCCCCTAGGATTTAGTCAGTATTATATTATTTTGTACTTGGTAAAGTAAATGTTCTTTAGAACAGTTTAACATAAACTTTAGAAAGTTTATGTCCTTAGATGTGTATGTTCTAAGTGGAATTATTTTTTTTAATCGAGTCAGTATATATCCATGATTAAAAGTCAGATAGTTACCTTGTGACTTACAATGCAATGCAGCTGCTTCCCCTCATCTTGTCATTATTTGTTTTTAGCTTTTCAGATGGTTTCTTATATTTTTGAATAGTATGCTTTGTTGTTGGTTTATCAACTCTAGGTGTTGTCTTTTGACTTCCAGCGATGATAAATGAAGTTTTGGTTAACCTATACTACCCCATCAATCCTTTCCCTCTTTTTTGTTTTTGGTAGTTTTATCATTATTTTTAGTTCCTCTGTTACCTTTATAATTTATGTAGCATACTAAAATATGTATTTTTTGTTGACAACTCACTTTGTAAGGTAGGACTATTAGTGCACTTATTCCTTCCTTTCCCATTATTAGCTCACTTCTAGCTCTGACTTTGTGTCAAGGCTGAAAACATACCTCCTTATCATAATTAAATCTTCCATGCTTAATAGGTTGAGTTTAGAAGTTGAAAAATAGTATTATGAACAGTCTTCCTCTAACCTCTCTGTCCTTTAATCTCTTACATAGGACCCCTCCTTTCAGGCAACTGTTTTTCATCTCTTTTGTAATCTTCTGGGTATTTCATGCAAATATGTTTATGTGTGTTTGTGTATGTATTTTCTAAGAACCTTCCCTTATGAGAGAATGTAGCATAGAATATGTATCTTTTGCTTTTGTGGATTCTGTCACACATCCTGTATACCTGATTCACATTTCTACCAGGAGTGTATGACAGTTCCCACTGCTCCTCATTCTCACCAATACTTGGTATTATCAGAGTTTTATTTTTGCAAGTTTGGTAGGAACAACATTGGTGGGACTTTTTATCATGAAAGAGTGTTGGATTTTGTTAAATGCTTTTCTTGCATCTATTAAAATGATCATGTGGTTTTTAATCTTTTCTTTTGTTAATGTGAATATTGAACTATCCTTGTATCCCTGGAATAGAGTCCACTTGATTGTGGCATATGATTCTTTTTAATATATTGTTGGATTTGGTTTGCTGATATTTTTTGAGAATGTTTGTGTTGATATTCATCAGTGGTATTGGGCTGTAATTTTTTTTTTTTTAGTGTGTCTCATTTTGGTATCAGGGTAATAATGATGGTCTTACTGTAGAATGAATTCGGGAGTGTTTCCTTCTCCAGTTTCTTGGAATAGTTTGAGAAGGATAGGTATTAGCTCTTGCTTGTATGTTTGGTAGAATTTCTCTGAAGCTGTCTGGTCCTGGACTTCTCTTTGCTGCATATTTTTTGACTACTGGTTCAGTTTTACTACTGGTGGTCCAGCTATTCAGATTATCTTTTCTTCCTCATTCAGTCTTGGAATGTTGTCTGTTAGTAGAAATGTATCCTTGTTAAAATTTTCACTATTCATTTATTCTTTTCCCTAGTTCAGTTAGCATTCTTATTACTAATACTTTGAACTCTTTATCTGGTAAATTATTTATTTTTGTTTCATTAGTTGTTCTTTCAGGGTTTTTTCTCTTGTTCTTTCATTTTAAAGAAATTCATTTTGCTTAAGATTTCTGTGTCTCTGTGAAATTAGATGAAACAGTCACCCATCCTGGTCTTGAAGGGGAGTGCTTATTTGGGAGCATCTCTAAGGTCTGTGTGTGCTCAGTGACTTTGATGGGACAGTTGGATTTTAAGTGAACACAAGTCACACCTTACCTCAGTGTGCTGGCAGCTATCACTTTAGTAGAAGGTCGGGCTGGACATGGAGGGGCCAGACCCAAAGGGAGGTGTGACCTGGGTCTTCTTCACTCATCAGTTGCCAACACTACCCTATCATGAGTGATGTCAGGTCCCAAATTGCTGGAGCAGAAGCCCTTAGAGGAAGGTCCAGCCTGGCTCTGTTCATGTTGAGTGCATGTTCTTTCTTCCTCCAGGCATCAGCACTGTTGCTCCAAAGGAGTGCAGTGCTGGAACCAGAAGGGCTAAATTGGGCACCTGTGGAGGCTGGGGGCTGTGCTTGGATGGTCCTGGCATCAGTCGGAGCTATAGGCTGCTTGTGAGCTCCGGCTGCTGGGAACCCTGGAAATGGGTGACGTTTCCTTGTTTGGGTGCTGTGCTAGGCTTGAGCCTGCCCTGGCCTCCACACTTGTGCACGTTCCTCAGCAATGACAGCCTTTGCCCTAGTGGAGAGCTGTCCTGTGGGGCAAGAGGACCAGAGTAGGGGCTTGACACGGACTGGGGTGCGTGCAGGGGTGGCCCCAGCACCAGTCAGAACTCCAGATCGCTCCTGATTGGGCACCCTGTGACCACCAGTAATGGGCTCCCTTGTTCTGTTCAGATGCCCTGCCAGATCCAAGCTGGCTGTGTCCTCCACGGCTGTGAGTTGTCCTCAGCTGTGGCAGCCTTTGTGGCAGCCTAGCGTGGAACCGCACTGTGGAGCAAGCGGGGCTGGAGGAGGCGCTTTACGTGGGCTGGGGCACGCACTGGGTAGTCATGGCTTCAGTCTGCTGCTTCTGCCTTGTTTTGGGAGTAAGCACGTGTGTGTACATTCGTCGTGAGTGGAGTCTAGGTTTTTTTACAACCACACTGTCAGTCCCCCTGGATTTCAAACCAGCTAAGAAGGACTCATCCTCCCTGTGTTAGGCCCCAGAGCTGGGGTGCCCTTGTTGTGATTCAAACTGCTCAGTACCCAGGGAGAAGCTCCAAACCGTGTGATCTGCCTTATCATCTGTATCTACTCCTGGAGTACAGGTCCTGACCTGACCTCTTCCCTTCCCTTCCTAACTCTGTGGGGATCTTTCTCACAGCTTTGGTTGTACAGGAGTTTTTCTGCCAATCTCCAGTTAGTTTTCAGGGAGAATTTCTCTACATGCAGATGTATTTTTGGTGTGTATGATGTGAATTGTTTAAAAAAAGAAATGGGCTTATAGTCTTTGTCTTTAAGTGGAGCATTTAATTTAATGTAATTAATGATATATATGGATTAAATGTACCATCTTATTTTGTGCTTTCCTTATTTTATGTTTTTTCTATTTTTTGCCTTTTAAGTATAATTTATTCAGCATTCTCCCTATCATTTTGGGAGTTACAATCTCTTTTTTGTTATTCTACCAGTTACTACATGCATCCTTAATTTATCAGAGCCTAATGTTAATACTTTTCCCTTTATCCTCAAAAAATAGGATCTTAGAATCCATTAGCTCAATGTACAAGTCCCACATCCCACACTCATGCTGTTATTGTCACCTATTTTGTCTTTGTCACATCACATAAGGCATTATTGCTATGTTATATAGGCAATCATGCATGAATTTACCCATATATTTATACTGTCTTTGCTCGTTTTTCCTGTTAAATTTCTGCTCCTCCATTTGTGATCATTTTCTTTCCAAAATAAATCATAAAGAGTCTGGTGGTAGCAAACTCTTTTTCGTTTTTGTATTTTGGGGGGTCTAAAAGTACCTTTTTAAAAGTTTTTTTTTTTTCCTACCTGCTCTGGCTCACTGATTTACTTCCTTTATTGAAAGATATTTTGCTGAATATAGAATTTTAGGTGGAACTTTATTTGTTTTAGCATGTTGAAGTGATCATTCTTCCATTTTGGGGCTTGTATTATTTCTTTTGAAGCTAATTACCCCCCCTTTTTCTGGTTTTGAAGATTTTCTCTGTCTTTGATTTTTCTGTAGTTTCACTCTGATTATCCAGGAATAATTTCCTAAGTTTGCTTAGGCTTTTTAAATCTATGGATTGAGGTCTTTCATCTCTCCTGGAGAAGGCTCTTCCTCTCTCCTTTCTCTTGTTCTTTCTGCTTTCTCTCTGGGATTCGCATTAAGCATATGCTAAAAGTTAACCATAATTTTGCCTTTCCATGATGTATTCTGTGTAATTTTCCTGACTTTACAGTTTATAATTCTCTCTTCTGTGGTCTTGTCTCCTTTAAACTTTTTCTCTTGAGTTATTAGTTTCAGTTCTTGTTTTTGTAGTTTTTAGTTTTTGTGAATTCCATTTCATTACTTTTCAAATCTCTTTTGTCATTTTTTATTTATATTTGCTACAGATGTTTTGAAGCTTGTCTTTCATTTCCTTACCCATAGTATGTGCACTTGTTTATCGTCTATGTCCAATCTAATATTCAAAGCCTTTTAAGGCTGGTTTACTTACTTTTCTGTTTGTATTGTTTGTTGGTACTGTATCATGGTCTTTTTTTCCCTATATGCCTAGTTATCTTGGTGTATTTGGTCATAGTATTTGAAAAAGTTATTTGTTGGATAATCACTTGAGGCCTTTATAATGAGACCTTTCTCCAGAGATTTTTATTTGCTTCTGCAAGACACCTAGAGGCAGGTATCGGTGCAGGACCTTTTTCTTGAATCCAAGACTTGAGGATTTCTTGATCACTCTGTTGATATAATCTGTGATGTCAGGTCTGTGAGGGGACTGATTTAATTCTAGTTCAGCCTTACTCTGAGGGTGCAGCCTTTTGGAAATCCAGCTTTTAAAGGGGATTTAAAGAGGGGGCAGCCTTTATCCTTTCCACTTGGAAAGGCTATCAACCTTTCCACTTGGGCACATTCTTATATTTGACTCTTTATCTCCTTGGTCAGATCACAACACAATTTCTCAGCTCTCTTTTGGATTGGTAGATTCTCCTGAGGTAAAAGCAGTTTTGGAGGCTAGGTTTTCTTTGTGTTCTTGCCTTCTCTAGGTTTTGGATTTGCCTTTTCATGAGGCCTGTTTAATGCCTGAAGGATTTTCTTTTTAAAAATATTTTAAATCAGCTGTATCAGTTTGATCTCAGCAGGAACTTCCCATTATCAAAAGCAGAGGCTATTAAAAAATTTGAGGTATTCCTTCTTTGTTTTGTTGTCCTTACATGTTCTTTCCCCGAGTTATTCTTTTTACTTTCCTTTTACTAGATAGGCGTTCTTCAGATGCCTTGTAATTTTTATTCTATTTTAGAATGTGGGAATAAGAAGGCTCTTTGGAACTTGTGTATGTATCTGTATGGAGGGTGGTTTTTGCCTTGCAATTTTATATTAGTGTGGGTAGAGGTGGAACCAGATGTTATGTTGGGGGCCTCCAGAGGCCAGAATTGCAGAAAACTTGACTGTGGGAAGCTAGAATTTTCAGAAGCTACACTAGTTCCCCAGATAATTCATTTAGTTCTTTAGAAGAGAGCCTGCTGATTTTGTTTATCATCTTTTTCAAAGATTATAAACTCTACTTAGAGAACTTACTTATTTTGTATCACTCACCCCTTGTGTAGTCTCCACAGATGCTCATTAAGTAACACAACTTTTCTTAGCCCTTTTCCCACCACTGATTTGAATTGTCTAGACTCAGCTGCCCACCCTCATAATGACATGTTTTTTCCCCAAGGATTTTTTGGATGGGTATTTCTCAAAATTAATATTTTTGTCTTAGAAGAACTGCTAGTACCAAATCATCTTTCACTTTGCCCATTTTGCTACATTCATCCAGTTCTTGAAGCACCTTGCTTTAAACATTGTTCTTTGTGTTTTTAGGTACTTTGGATTGATTGCTGAGCTGGGCAGTTTTGTGAGCCTGTACCTGCATCCTTCAGCTAGACCCTCTGCAGGCCTCAGCTTTGAAGAAGAGTCTTTGAAATGTTGAACTTACACATTTTTTTCTGTTCTATGTTCACCTAAGCCTGAATAAGCCTGTTAGCTTTAATCTACAAGGTCTTCCACTACTTGGGTCTTCCATTTCTGGCCTGGATGCAGCTGCTTGTGGTAGAAATATAGAAAGTGGTTTGTGTAGGTTGGTTAATAAAGGATAAGGACCAAATAAAGGTTTCTGATCAACTTTAGCTTTGTGTGTTTTATAAACTTGTCTGTGCTCTTGCCTCATGACTGGAGAGCCACCATGCCTAGCCATAGATCTTTCTGATCTTCCCTGATAGCCATTATAAACCTGTCTTTCATTTATTTGTTCATTTTCTTTTTTTTTTAAGCACATTAGCAAAATGTGACTCCAGAATTTACGGGATGTCACTTAAGGTCTTCAGAGGTCAAATAAATGTGATCCTAGATATAAAATCAGTTAAAATATTTTAATAGCTTTTGTTGTCATTTAGTTGCTAAGGCATGTCCAACTCTAGCCCACCAGGCTCCTCTGTCCATGGGCTTTCCCAGGCAAGAATATTGGAGTGGGTTGCCATTTCCTTCTCCAGGGGATCTTCCTGACCCAGGGACTGAGCTTGTCTCCTGCATTGGCAGGTTCATTCTTTACTATCATTGAGCCACCAGATGCAGGCTGTAGTCCATGGAGTTGCAAAAGAGTCGACCATGACTTAGCGACTAAACAGCCACCATACAATTTACCCATTTAAAGTGTACATTTAAGTAGATTTCAGTTTATTCACAGATACATACACCTATTGCTATAGTCAATTTTAGAACATTGTTAAGGGAATTATAGGTGGTATTTTATGTCTGGCTTCTTTCACTTAAGATAATCTTTGTAATGTTTTATCTTATAGCATGCTTCAGTACCCATTCCTTTAGTTTTAAAATTGTGGTAAAATATACAGAACATAAAATGTGTCATTTTAGTGATTTTTAAGTATATAATTCTGTGGTATTAAGTATATTCCCATTGTAATCACCATTATCCATCTCCAGAGCAATTTTCATCTTCTCTTACTGAAACTGAACTTATTAAAAAATAATCCCCTATTCTTTCCTTCCCCAGGCCCTGGCTAAATTTTGTGTTTTGATGGAAGGTGTGGGTGTCATAGGAGGAAGGAGGCAGAGTACTTAGAGAGTAGTGGTTAAGCAAAGCAGCAGGAAGCTTTGAACAGTGGGCTTAAGTATTTTTGGATCATGAATGAAAGGTACAAAGTCTAAATCTCCCTAGAAAATGTACAGATGCTTAATCCTGTAATGTTACAGAAAAGCTGCCTAGGTAGTAGAGAGCTCTTGTATACTCCTCAGCTAGTTCCCCATTTCTAACATCACATTGCCAGGTACACTTGTCAAAACTAAGAAACCGACATATCACTATTAACTGAAGTCCAGGCTTTTTGGGTTTCTTTAATTAATATTAATATCCATTAATATCCTCTTCCTATTCTAATATCCAATCCAGTACATTGCATTTACTTGTCTTGTCTCCCCAGTCTCCTGGTCTATGACAGTTTCTCAGTCTGCTGTCTCTTCATGACTGTGATAGCTTTCTGTAGCACTGGGGAGGTATCCCATCAGGGGTTTGTCTGTTTTTGTTATGATTAGTTCCAGAGCTTTGCATATAATTTCAGGGGTTGCACAGGCCCCTGAGGCCCTTACATGAGCCTCCTATTTTATTACTGCAGCTGCTGCTGCTGCTAAGTCGCTTCAGTCGTGTCTAACTCTGTGCGACCCCCTAGACGGTAGCCCACCAGGCTCTGCCTGGGATTCTCCAGGCAAGAATACTGGAGTCGGTTGCCATCGCCTTCTCCGTTATTACTGCAGATAGGAATTTAAAAGGGAATGCAGGGCTCAGCTGTTCAAGGGGGAAGTCCCTGCGGAGTTAGATCATTTTCTTATTTCTCCTGGGACCCCGACTCTGTGCCAGTCTATAGGTAGGCCTCGAGCCCCTCCGCTCTGTGGATCCCTCCCCAGGGACCCCCATCCCAGGGGCCTTCGTCTATTGCCAGGCACAGCCCAGCTCTAAGTCATCCCAGGAGGCCACCTTCCCCTCCCTCACCCGGTAGACACCACCTCCAGCTCTCCTCCATGCCTTCTCAATTGCATTCTGTGCAGCAGAGCCTATGAGTTGAAGATCATTGTGATAAATGTTTTCCAAAAACTTGTCATAGAGGATGGCTGTGAAAATACCAGGACCCCCGCTGTGCATGTACCAAGCAGATAAGTACCTGCAGATGAATGTTCAAGTCCTTAGCAGTGGTGCTTAAAAACTCTTCATTACCTGAAAGGTGTGGCTTATAATCTCTTCCAAGGAAAAATGAAGAGTTGTTCAAGAAGACGTGCATTAAAGCAAGTGATAAAAGTTTATTTAACATTCATCTCACAATAAATTATGGAGAAGAAAAAGGGAATGCAGGCCTTTTTTCAAGATAAACAGAGGTTGCAGCCCATTAACAGGACATGACATCAATGTAGTATGTTGCCATTGTTATTAAAAGTACCAGTGTTCACTTGCGTGAAAGGTTAGTATTTTTGTTTCCTTTATACGCGTGTATACTAGGTCATTGTGTAAAATCTATGTGGTGGGCACAGTTTTGGCCCCTGTGCCCTTTGCCCCTGGTGACATGCTTGTGAACGTGTTACATGGCAAGAAGGATTTCGCAGTTGTAATTAAGGTTACTAATCAGCAGACTAAAGTAGATTATCCTGAATTATCTGGCCAGCCAAATGTAGTCACAAACTTTTAAAAACAGAGTTTTGTCCTGGCTGAGGGTAGAAGTTAGAGATGTGGCAGGAGAGGATGTCAGAAAGAGTGAAAGCATTAAAAGTACATGGTCTGCTGCTGCTGGCTTTGAAGGTGGAAAGTGTCATGAGCCAAGGAATGCGGCAGCCTTCAGAAGCCAAGAACAACCTCTGGCTGACAGCAGGGACATGACCTCAGTCCCACAACTGTGATGAACTGAATTCTGCCAGTAACTGGACTGGTCTTGGAAGTGGATAGTCCCTCAGAGCCTCCAGATAAAGCCCAGGCCAGCTGACACCTTCACTTTGGCCTGGTGAGACCCTGAACAGATAATCTGGTCACGGTGTGCTGGACTTCTAAACTGCAGAACTATGAAATAATAAGTATTGGTTTAAGCTGCCAAATTTGTATTTCTTACAAATAATGTAATGATGTATTTCTTACTAAGGATCAAGGTAAAACAGCATTGGAAAATATTGCTGTAGTAGAAAGGATCCTAGACAGGGCAGGAGAGTTTGGTTCTCACTTCACTATTCTTACTACCTTAGATAAAACTGTTAATCACTTCTCCTTCCTGAGTTTTCCCTCTTATCAGTTGAATGGGTTATTCTAAAGTTTCTTCCATATGACATATTTTTCTTTTATGAACTGCCTTTCTGTTTCAGCAAAATTCATCCCTTTTGGTGTATAGTTTTATGAGTTTTGATAAATGCATGTAATTACCATCTCAAGGATTAAAAAAGTTACATCACTACAAAAACTCCCTCATGCTGTCTCTTAAGGTCCTCTCCTACCCAAACAGTGCTCCAGCTGCTGGCAACCGCTGGTCTATTTATTGTCCCTCTAGTTTGCCTTCATAAATGGAATCATACAGTATATAGATTTTGAGTCTGGCTTCCTTAATTTGGGCTTCCCTTGTGGCTCAGCTGGTAAAGAATCTGCCTGCAATGGGGGAGACCTGGGTTCAGGCCCTGGGTTGGGAAGATCCCCTGGAGAAGGGAAAGGCTGCCCACTCCAATATTCTGGCCTGGAGAATTTCATGGACTGTATAGTCCATGGGGTCGCAAAGAGTCAGACATGCCTGAGTGACTTGCACTTTCATAAATTTAGCATAATGCACTTGACATTTGTTTATTTTGCATTTATCAGTAATTTGTTTTTGTTTTTTTAATTTCTGTGTAGCATTTCATTGTATGGGATGTATATACCACATTTTGTTTACCCCTCCCCTGTTGAGGGATATTTGCCAATTTTTGGTGAATATGAATAAAGGTTGCAAATATTTGCATGCAGGTTTTTCATGTCTCTCAGGTTAATACATAGGAGTGGGAATGCTGGATCTTACTGTAAACATATGTTTACTTTCTGAAGAAACTGCTCAACTATTTTCTAAAGTGTGTGTGTGTGTGTGTGTGTGTGTGTCTCTGTGTGCTCAGTCACTTAGTCATGTCTGACTCTTTGTGGCTCCATGGTTTGTAGCCCTCTAGGCTCCACCATTCGTGGAATTTTTCAGGAACAGATACTGGGGCTTGTTGCCATTTCCTATTCCAGGGAATTTTCCCAACCCAGGGATTGAACCCATGTTTCCTGTGTCTGTTGCATTGGCAGGCAGATTCTTTACCACTAGTACCACTTGGGAAGAAACTGCTCAACTGTTTTCCACAGTACCAGTACCACTGTGCATTTATCCCAGCAGTGTCTGAGAATTTCAGTTGTTCTGCATCCTTGTTGGGCTTCCCAGGTGGCGCTAGTGGTAAAGAACCTGCCTGCCAATGCAGGAGTTTTAAGAGACAGGGTTTGATCCCTGGGTCGGGAAGATCCCCAGGAGAAGGAAATGGCAACCCACTCCAGTATTTGGACAGAAGAGCCTGCCAGGTTACAGTCCCCGGGGTTGCACAGAGTAGGACACGACTGAAGTGACTTACATGCTCGCGATCTTGTTAGCACTTGGGTTGCTATAAACTTCCCTGTTAGAACTGCTTTTACTGTGTCTCATAGGTTTCAGATAGTTGTGTTTTTCTTTCCACTCTTCTCTAGGTATTTTTTATTTGCTCTTTGATTTCTTCAGTGATCCACTAGTTGTTTAGTAGCTATTGTTGGCTTCCCAGGTGGTGCTAGTGGTTAAGAACCTGTTAGCCAATTCGGGAGACATAAGAAATGCAGGTTTGATCCCTTGGTTGGGAGGATCCCCTGGAGGAGCACACCCATTCCAGTATTCTTACCTGGAGAATCCCGTGGACAGAGGAGCGTGATGTGCTACAGTCCACAGGGTTTTAAAGAGTCAGACACAACTGAATCTACTTGGTACATCCGGCACACACAGCATACAGTTTTTTTCTTGTTGATTTCTAATCTGATAGTGTTGTGATCAGAAAAGATGCTTGATAGGATTTCAGTTCTCTTGAATTTACTGAGGCTTGATTTGTGACCCAAGATGTGATCTATCCTGGAATGTTCTCTGTGCATTTGAGAAGAAAATGTATTCTGCTGCTTTTGGATTGAATGCTGTATAAATATAGCTTCATCTATTCTAATGTGTCATTTAAGGCCTTTGTTTCCTTATTAATTTTCTGTTTGGATGATCTGTTCATTGAAGAAAGTAGATTGTTAAAGTCCCCCCTTATTATTGCGTTACTGTCGATTTCTCCCTTTATGGCTGTTAGCATTTACATTTTATATTGAGGTGCTCCTATGTTGGGTGTATATATATTTGTAATTGTTATATCTTCTTGGATTGAACCCTTAATCATTATGCATGTCCTTCTTTCTCTCTTGTAACACTGTTTTAAAATCTATTTTGTATGATATGCTATTTTGTCTGATACTGCTACTCTAGCTTTCTTTTGATTTCCATTTGCATGGAGTATCTTTTTCCATCCCATCACAGTCTAGATCTGAAGTGGCTCTCTTGCAGACAGCATATATTCAGGTCTTGTTTTTGTATCCATTCAGCCAATATGTGTCTTTTGGGTGGAGCATTTAATCCATTTATGTTTAAGGTAATTAGCAATATATTACCAATATGTATGTTATTGCCATTTTGTTAATTGTTTTAAGTTTGCTTTTGTAGGTCTTTTTCCTTCCCTTCCTCTTTTGTTCTCTTCTCTTGTGCCTTGATAACCATCTTTAGTGTTGTGTTTTGATTCCTTTTTCTTTTTTGTGGGTATATCTATTGTGGATTTTTTGTTTGCAGTTACCATGAGGTTTTGATACAGCAGTCTATATATATATATACAAGATTGTTTTAAGTTGCTGGTCTTTTATTTCCAATACATTTCCAATATCCTGCACGTGTACTCTCCTCATGATTGGTTTTGATATAATATTTGTGTGCAGATGATTTTTCTATCTTTACTGTATATTTGCCTTTACTGATGAGCTTTTCAATTTGTAATTTCCCTGTTTCTAGTTTTGGTCTTTTTCTTTTCCATTTAGAAAATTTCCTGTAGAATTTGTTGTAAAGCTGGTTTAGCTTTTGCTAGTCTGATCAAATCAAAGCTTTTGATTTCTCTATCAAATCTGGAGGAGAGCTATGCTGGGTAGAGTGTTCTTGGTTGTAGGTTTTTCCTTTTCATCATTTTAAATATACCTGCCACTCCTTTCTGGACTGTAGAATTTCTGCTGAAAAATTAGCTGATAACCTTATGGAGATTCCCTTTTATGTTATTTATTGCTTTCCCTTGTTGCTTTTAATATTTTTCTCTTTGTCTTTAATTTTTGTCAATTTGTTTAATATTTGTCTTGGTGCATTTTTTCTTGGGTGTATCCTACATGGGGCTCTGCACTTCCTAAACTTCAGTGACTATTTTCTCTTCCCGAGTAGGGAAATTTTCAGCTATTGTCTCTTCAAATATTTGCTCATTGCCTTTCTCGGACCCCTATAATGCAAATGTTGGTGCATTTGACCTTGTCAGAACGGTGGCCTCCAGGACAGCTTGTGCCAATGAGCACTCCCCAGTGCCCCTGCCCCCAGTGTCCTTGTCTCCACAGTGAGCATAGCTGCCCCTTGCCCCTGCTTCCCAGGTGACCCTCCAGACCAGCAACGAGGTTTGGCCCAGGCTCCTGTGAAGTCACAACTTGCCCCACTGGATCCCAGTAGGCACTAAACCTTATGTGTGCCCTCCAAGAGTGGCATTTATGTTTCCCTCAGCCCAGTGGAGTTCCTGTGATCAAGTTCCACTGGTCTTCGAAGCCAAACGCTCTGCGGGCTCCTCTTCCCAATGCCGAATCCCAGACTGGGAGCCTGATGTGTGGCCCAGAACTCTCACTCCTGTGGGAGAAACTGCAATGTAATTATTTTCCAGTTTGTGGGTCACCCACCTGGGAGGTATAGGATTTATTGGTATAATGAATGTGCCCCTCATCCTACCCACTTTCTCATGGAAATATGCCTGGTGTGATTCTCTACCTAATATTAATGATGGTTATTTCTAGATGGTGGAAAAAATGTTAAAGCTTTCCTTTCTGTTTTTTTCTGTGTTCCTTATTATGATATGCAAGTTATGATGTGAGAAGGGATCAGAACTAGGAGCTTTTTTGATATTGGGTTGGGATTAACCACTAAAATCTCTGATCTGGGCTTGAGATTCCTTGCCCCAGTATTGCCTAAAATTTCCCAAGAGTGATAAAATATCCCAATTTTCTGGAAGGCAGATTACATTTTGTCTTATCTGTGTTACACAAAAGAGTAATACTATATAATTCCATTTATATAAAGCTCTAGATCAGATAAAATTCACTATGGCAGGAAAAAATTAGAACATTATTGTCTCTTAGGGATGGAGGTGGGAATTGCCTGGGAAGAAGTGAAGTGAAAGTCACTCAGTTGTGTCCGACTCTGTGACCCCATGGACTATACAGTCCATGGAATTCTCTAGACCAGAATACTGGAGGGGTAACCGTTCCCTTCTCCAGGGGATCTTCCCAACCCAGGGATCAAACCCAGGTCTCCCACATTGCAGGCGGATTCTTTACCAGCTGAGCCACCAGGGAAGCCCTGTGTTCTTTATCTCCATAGAGGTGTGGGTCACATGGAGGTTTGTGTTTATCAAATTCAGTAAATGGTGCACTTAACATTATTGCAGTTCATTGTATGTAAATTTTACCTTAAACAAGCTCATTAGCAAATTTTGTATTCTAGTTAATGATGTGCATACTGAAGTGTTTAGAGGCAATATGTAAGAGTATTTACAATCTACTTTGAAATGTGTCAGAGATAAGATGGATTGATAGATGAAGAAATATGTGATAAAACAGATGTTAGCAATTATAGAATCTGGGTGGTGAGTTGACTTTTCTTTTAAAAAATTTTCAAAATGAAATGTTGGGAATAGAAAGACCATTGCAATCCCATGAAAGGTTGAGTGAAAATGGAAAGATAGAAGGGAACGAAAGGTCCAGTCCACCGAATACTTTTTTGTGTAGCACAGATGCTGAGATGAATAGGTCCATTCTGATCCTGCAGGACATGGGAACATGGAAGGATAACTACTTGGGAGTACATTTTTCTAATCCAAATGAGTATTTTAGTAATGTATTCACGGAGACTCAGAAGTCGTGAGTATGAGAAAGGAGAGTTCTATTCCAACCAGAAGAAATTAAGATAAACTACCCACCTCAAGTCAAAGGCAGTTATCTCCCAGACCTTGAGGATTTCTACGCTGGAAACTTCCATTGCCTCCAGAGGAGGTGACTGATACTTTGTCTTCAAAACTCATTGTGGAACAGCTGTTCTCAGTTATGATACAAATGTGTTGATAGATCATTTACAAATGACTTGTTTCTAATAACAGTTGATTCTAAAATAAATTAATTAGAGTCAATTTAAGGTTCTTCCTAGGTAAGGCCATTTTCATGTACACTGTAATATATTTTCTCAGTGGGAGCTTATGGGTATAGTTAGTGCTGGTGTGAGAAGATTTACACATAACCAAGGCTGTATCCTTAAATGTGTCATGAGAGTGAACAGCCCCTGCTCTTTATTTCTTGATGGAAATTCAGTTTGGAAATTACTGATCTGAATGTTAGTTCCATAACCTGACTGTGAATCAAATTCATCTGTGGCCTTTGTTAAAAGTATTGGTTTCTGGATCATATCACCCGCTGGACCTAATGTATCACAATCTCAGTGTTGGAGCTCCAAGAACCTCTCTTTTTGAAAAACAAATTCCCCAGGTAAGTTTTTTCCCTGGCACTGATTGACAGACTTCTGGTCTATAAAATATAGGAAAATATAAATCCTGAGGGCAGGGCATGGGTCCATCATGGTGTCTATTGAACTGATTCATCATTAATAAAGCAGCCAATGTCATGGTAAGTGGTCCTGAAATGCTGGCGTAAATCCGGCAGGTGGCCTACGAATTTAGAGGCTCCTACATTCCTGGGCCATAACCAGCAGAGGGAGCCTGGCTCCCCAAGGCTTTGGTGAAGGCAACCCCCCTTTATACCATCTCTTGGTGGACATGCTTTCTTCTTCCAAGTCAGGTTTAAAGCTGTGACAATTTTAGGAATTTCCCTTGAGTTTTCTCAGAAATGACAATCATACTTTTTCTATATTCTTGCCCAGAAACCTTCTGAGTTCTTTTCAAGCAATAAATTGAGTACACTATCCAGAGTTCTTACTTCTCTTTCACTGCAGGCTATCTGAACCTCAGAAATGTGTTGTTCCTGTTGTTGAGATTTCATACAGTTCAGAGGAAACAAGTGTGAGGCTTTTATCAGAATCCCGTGATCAAAGAAAGCCCTTTGCTTATAATAATATGCTTCAGTATATAAGCTATGGTGTGTTTTTCTCAAGAATTTGGAAATACGGGATAGGAAGATTGCTTTTGAAAAACAGAAACTCAAAGTCAATCTGAGTTCAGAGGCTGAGTTGCTCCCAAATTCAACTAGACCTGATCAAATATATCTAGAAGAATGGGTCAGTTGGTGGGGAGCACTGTTATGTCATAAAAGTGAGGAAGGAGTCCCAGAGACATGTTAGTGGGGTCCATCCTCCACTAGGTAGGGTGGTTTGAGCCAATCCTCTGAGTAGTGTGCTCCCATTGACCAGACATGATAGCCTGTCCTATTTGGGTGCCTTCAACCACTGGAATTGTATATTGAGCTCCATTTGTTCTGAGCCCACATTCCCCAAGCAATGATTTTTTGCTGACTTGGCTTCCCAGGTAGCTCTGCCCCAGGGAGAAAAGGTGCTAATCATGGGAATTTGGTCTGTTTCCATTCACTCTGACAGTGATTTCTCTTTATGAATGAATAGGGCCATTTCCAGCTATATGAGTTGTCTGTCCATTGCATCATTATAGGGAAACAAGAGGATGTGGTGGCCTTATACATAGGGAGTATTTCACTCCTTGAAATACTAGAGAATTCCAGAAAAACATCTGCTTCATTGACTATGCTAAAGCCTTTGACTGTGTAGATCACAACAAACTGTGTGATAGTTGGACGATAAAAAAGGCTGAGCAATGAAAAACTGATGCCTTTGAATTGTGGTGCTGGAGAAGACTCTTGAGAGTCCCTTGGATAGCAAGGAGGTCAAACCAGTCAATCCTAAAGGAAATGAACAATGAATATTCATTGGAAGGACTGAAACTGAAGCTCCAATATTTTGGCCATCTGATGTGAAGAGTAATCATTGGAAAAGACCCTGATGCTGGGAAAGATTGAAGGCAGGAAGAGAAGGGGACGACAGAGGATGAGATGCTTGGATGGAATCACTGACTTGATGGACACAAGTTTAAGCAAGCTCTGGGAGATGGTGAAGGACAGGGAGACCTGGCATGCTTCAGTCAATGGGGTCACAAAGAGTCAGACATGACTGAGTAACTGAACAACAATACTCCTTGAAAGAGTTATTCCACATTGTAGATTACTGATGTATTCGAAAATTGCATACAACTAGAACACACACACATTAGAAGTAAACTTCCTATAAAAAATGATACAGGAGAGAATTGAGGTGTTTTGGTCATATTTGCTACAATCCACAGGCTGCATTATGCCCATATTTATAGAGTTCTATAAATATTCAGTATTTCAGTGTATCAGATGGTGACAACATTCAACAGGTGGAGGAAGAGAGAGAGAGATGTTGTAGAGTGAGGAGAAGGTGATTTGCACAGGTCAAGGATGTGGGGGATCATGAACCAGATCAAAAGTAATCCAGACACAAATGTCCAGTCTCTAGGCAGTGGAAAAGTGAAAAATTGAAAGTGAAAGTCTCAGTTGTGTCTGACTCTTTGTGACCCCATGGACTATACAGTCCATGGAATTCTCCAGGCTAGGGTACTGGAGTGGGCAGCTGTTCCCTTCTCCAGGGGATCAAACCTAGGTGTCCTGCATTGCAGGTGGATTCTTTACCAGCTGAGCCACAAGGGAAGCCCAAGAATATTGGAGTGGTTAGCCTATCCCTTCTCCAGCGGATCTTCCTGACCCAAGAATTGAACAGGGGCCTCCTGTATTGCAGGTGGATTCTTTACTGACTGAGCCATCAGGGAAGCCCCAGGCATTAGAAACCATGGGGCAAGTAAGACAGACCCGTCACTCACTGGTTGTTGTGCTGAATTGCCTGGCAGTGACACCCTTAGTTTTCTGTACTAGGGGAAAAGCTAATTTGCTGTAACCAATATCCCCCCCAAATATACTAGCTTAAGTCAAGCAGCAGTTTATTTCTCCTCTATGTAATATTTCAACTGGTGTAGACTAGCATGGCAGCTCTGTTCTAGGGGGTCATTTGGAATTCAAGATCCTGCCATCTTATTTCTGTGTGGTTACCAACTGTATATTACTGCCCAGTAGAACTTTCCATGATGATGGAAATGTGCTACAGTAGAACTTTCCATGATGATGGAAATGTGCTACATGTGTGGTGTTCAATATGATAGTCAACAGCCACATGTAGCTAGCAGTGGAAATGTGGCTGAGGAACTAAATTTTTAACTTTACTTATTTTAAATTTAAATAGCCATAGATGTCTAGTGGTTACTTTATTTGACAGAGCAACTCTGGATCAAAGCTGGGTGGTCTCCTAGTCCAGTTCCTGTTCACGGGAAGGGAAAGAGAGTGTTAGTAGGATAAAGGGCTCATCTTTTAAGCTGGAGAGGACTCAGAAGGTGTATATGTTACTTCAGTTCAAATCTCATTTATCCATTCTTAAGTCAACTAGCCACATCTAGTTGTAAAGACAGAGAGGAAATTGTTTCTGCCTAGAGGGCCACGTGCAGCTCTATTGTTATGGTCAAGTGATGGGCAGACTTTGGTGGATATCTAGAAGTCTCAGCCATAGCATCTCATTTTTGTAATCTTAACTCTAGGACTGTGGGCACATTAACATTTCTAAGCCTTGGTGGTAATGAGCATCATCACTACTCCATAAGGTTATTGTGAGAGTCACGATGAGCTAAGCTATAAAGACCACACTTTAATGCTACTTTAATGCTATAAAGCACCATGCTGGGCACACAGTATTGAATTAATATTGGGCGTTGCTTACTATAGCTTTTGTCAACTCCAGTAACGTTTACTGAGCACTGAAGCCCTTTCTATTTTGACTATGGCTCAGCATGCATGCATGCACCTATGATAATAAAGTTCTAAATAAGAAATGAGGGCTCTGCCAAACCACATAAGGGAAACAGCATACATGGAGACATGTCTGCACATCAGACACCTGGCTTGGTTAGTGAGAGTTTGTTTCTGAGAAAAATGTTCATTTTGATGTGCTGAGAGTCCCAGGTTTCTTAGCCTGAGACATACTCACTGAAATGATTAATGTTACTGTGAAGGACCTCTTTGGGGATGCTCAAGAGCTTTTACCCAAGAAAGACAGCATGTTTGTGTCTCTCCTTACTGCCAAATAGAGTCTAGTACAGTGAACAGAGAAAGATAAGCTTTTAAAAAGATGACTCTGCCTGTCAGTTCACAGTGTTTTCTTGATGAACGGATAATTAGCACATCTCTATCTGTTGAAGAAGTTAGAGACTGACCATTTACCTGCTGAATGAAGCAACTTGGGTTCCTTCTAAATCCTGACAATTGTAAGTAGTGC
The DNA here is from genome assembly GCF_019320065.1 of Cervus canadensis. Classification (NCBI taxonomy): domain Eukaryota; kingdom Metazoa; phylum Chordata; class Mammalia; order Artiodactyla; family Cervidae; genus Cervus; species Cervus canadensis. The sequence continues at coordinate 9,397,138 of NC_057390.1, read as the reverse complement.
TGCTATGAATGTTGGGGTGCATGTGTCTTTTTTTACTCAGTGATTACGTTTTTAAGAAGAGTTTAGTGTACATTTCATAGAAGACCTACTTTAAGATATGTACACATCACTAAAGGGAAAACCTCAATGTAAACAATCATTTATTATCAATTTCTAGTGAATCTTTAAAAAGAACAGTATTACAGTCTGAGAAGGGTACTTGAGGATCCACTGCTGCAGGCAAGACTGGATTTTCTTCCTGACCACACTCTCAGGCGTGACCTGAGTCTCTAGCTGTCTTGAGCTCCAAGGAAGAGATGTTAGTGAAGTTCTTTTTGGATGTAGCATTCTGGGTCAAATCAGGTGATATAAACTATACAGTGGGTTAAATAGAAGTTTAATATAAGAATTACTAGCTATGCTGTAATAGTCACTATAAGGAAACTATAGGGTACCTTAAGATCAAGGAGGAGTACACAAAAAAGGATAAACTTGGAAGGACTTCAGACCTCATTAAAGAGAATGCGATTCAGCCCAAAAGATAGTATAAAAGTTTGCTGCTTTGTCCAGTCCGAAGCTGGTCTGGAGCTGCTACCCTCTCAAATGCAGGTGTGGGAACAGGCAATCAGCAAGTGGTAGCACGGGTAAGCAGTGGGAGTCTGGAGACTGACAGGGTAGGAAGCTCTCAGAGCATGTGGACTGCATGGGGATCTGCAGGAGGAGCAGCAGCTCCATGTGGATATAGATGCAGAACTCTTAATTACAGTATCAACAAATTTAATTTAGTCAGAAATTCAGAAGCAGCCGAACCAGATGATTTTGGCTTAGGCTCTTTCCTGTGGTTGCAGTTGGGATGTTGGCAGGGGTTGCAGTTATCTGAAGTCTTGACTGGAGCTGGAGGATCGACTTTCGAGATGGCTCACTCACATGGTTGTGGCAAGAGGCCTCAGTTCCTCACAGGATAGTGGTAGGAAAATTCACTTCCTTGCCACATGAGACTCTCCATGGGCTCTTGAGTGTCCTCTCAACATGGTGACTACCTCCCTCCATAAGAAGCAACCCAGGAGATTGCCCAAGCCACAGTCTCTTTTGTGACCTGATTTTAGAAGTGACACATCACTTTATTTATTCTATTAGTTAGAAGTGAGTCACTAAATCAGTTCCATACACAAGGGGAGAAGAATAAGGCCCCACGTTATCAAAGGAGTACCAAAGAGTTTGTGAACATATTTTGAAATCCCCATAGGAATGATTTGTGAATTTTTCATTGGTCAAGGCAACCTCATGGACATTATCTGGTCTTGCATTATCTAGCAAGTACTGTACCTAAGATACTGCTATTATTATAGTAGGTGTTTCAGTAGCAAGATGGCATGGTATCTCGGTGGTGGGAGATATCCCTGGTAGTGGGAGATGAAACAGGAAGGAGGAGATCAGATCTCCCTCATCAGGGTACCAAGTGGTGATGTCCTTCAGGGCTCTCTGGAGAACCTGCACTAGCCTCATGTCGACACTGGCGTTTAAACACCTGCTGCTCTAAAGTCTTCTATGGCCATGGTTAGCCAGAGGAACGACGACAGCCAACAGATAGAGAACTCCAACCATTGCCAAGATGCAGTTAAGAAATGGGGAGGGGCAAGGTTGAAGGAAATAATGGGAAAACAAGTAGTCTCTTAAGAAAATGGTTACAAAATATTGATAGTTATGGCCACATGCACGTTTATGAATGAATTACAAGCCAAATGACAAGAAAGTATTTACAACATATATGTTAGAAAACAAGTTAGCTTTTATAATATCTTAATTTCTTCAGAAGCAAAAGATAATTATCCCCAATAGAAAAGCAGGCAAAGGATATGTTTGGGGAGGACCTAGAAGGGGGCACTTATATGGGATCGGGTCGACTTGTAACCACTCAGAATAAGGTGCAGAGATTTTCAGAGATTTCCCTTGGTCAAGATTCAGGACAGTACTTTAGCAGCTTGTGCATTGCTCAGTTGCTCAGTCATATCCGACTCTTGGTGACTTTTAAGTATTGTAGCCTGTCAGGCTCCTCTGTTCATGGGATTCTCCAAGCGAGAATACTGGAATGGGTTGCCAAGGCCTCCTCCAGGGGATCTTCCTGACCCGGAGATCAAACCTGCGTCTCTTATGTCTCCTGCATTGGCAGGCGGGTTCTTTACCACTACTGCCACCTGGGAAGCAGCTTATAGCACCTAGCAGCTTGTAACACCTTACGTTTCCTTTTTATTGAGGAAATATGGTCTGTGACTTGAAACATTTGTAAGAATAGAATTTTAGAATTTTATCTTTCCCCTATGAAATATTTGGCACTCATGAAATTGTTCCTTATCTGTGATATTTTATGATAAAAAAGTGATATTGAAGAACCTTCAACTGTTCATGAATGAGGTACACGTTGCAAGAGGTCAGTAAGACCTGCAGTGGAGAAGATCTGTTCATGAGAGGGTATTCCAAGGATCAACACTTCCAAATGGAAGGAGACAGGGGAATCCTATTTTTTACATCCTTCCTTTGTGCTCTTCTGACAGTGCTCCTCTTGTTTATCACACAGTTGTTAAGTGATAGAAAGAGGATAGACTTGGAGGGGGCTGTACTCTCAACAAAGGCACAACTATGTGAGTTTAAATAAAAGTAAACGTAACTCTGAGTGCCCATACTGCAGGATGAGAAGGAAATTTAACCTCATCAATATTAGGGCTTTTGCTTCATGCCTGCTTTGCCATGGAATGACATAAAGGTTCCAAGGCTTTATAAGAAATCAGATACTTAAGGGGGTCTCCAGGTCTCTGGCTCCTATTGCGTGCTGCCTTCTCCCTCCCTCCCTCCTCTCCTACCTCCTTTCTTCCATCCTGTCTCTTTTTTCCTTTTTATGAGGAAGATAAATGGGTAAGGCAAAGCGAATAAAAAACAGTAGAGGACTTCATAGTTGCTTTGAGGGTGTTTTTCATAGTCTACTCTTTGTAGAAAGCAGAGCTCAAGGGTAAAGTTCATGGCCTAACACTTTGTTTCAGAGTGCAAACCAGCAGTATGTTGGGGCTGACTTGTACTGTCTCACAAGAACTTTTGTTGTTTAGTCGCTCAGTCATGTTTGACTCTTTTGTGACCCCATGGACTGTAGCCCACCAGGTTCCTCTGTCCATGGGATTTTGCAGGCAAGAAAGAATATTAGAGTGGGTTGCCATTTCCTTCTCCAGGGGATCTTCCTGACCCAGGGATCAAACCCGTGGCTCCAGCCACATCTCCTGCATTGCAAGGCAGATTCTTTACCACTCAGCCACCGGGGACTCAGTCTCACAAGAGCTACTTGTTTAATTTTCAGGTGTTTTTGTAAAATGCTGCCATAAATTAAACAAATGAGCGAAATTAAACCAATGAAAGAAATTATATGAAAAGCAAAAGTAACACATACCCAAACATTACTTCTTGAGTATTTGATTATATTTTCCTACCATCTATGGTCTTGAGGTTATTTGTGTTTCGAATATGGTAGAAATAACAAGTAATAGTTCTTCCCAGACATCTCTTTCCAACTCCACTTTCAGTAACAGTATGTTAGCAGCTTGAAAGCAGCCAGGGTGGGTGTATTTACACCACAGCCTTGTTGACTGAACAACTGAACAATAGGTGTGCGAAGTCGCCTCAGTTGCGTCCAACTCTTTGTGACCCTATGGACTGTAGCCCACCAGGCTCCTCTGTCCATGGGATTCTCCAGGTAAGAGTACTGCGGTGGGTTGCCATTTCCTTCTCCAGAGAATCTTCCCGACCCAGGGATGGAAACTGTATCTCTTGTGTCTTCTACATTGACAGGCCGGTTCTTTACCACTGGTGCTAGCTGGGAAGCCCTAGCAATAGGTAAATGATACAAATGAGGGCTTGACTTGTCATTCTTTGTAGTTTCACTTTCATCTTACTCATTCTAAATGAAAATGTCAGACAATCTTACATTGGGACTATCCCAGGAAAGCCATTGTTGAACATTCACTAGCACACCACTGGGCAAACCCAGAGAACCAGGAGTGAGGAAAGCAGGGAGCGAAGCAGGGAAGGAGGCAACTCAAACACGAGGAGGTGGAGGCATAGTCCCCAGATAACTGAAACAGGGTCTTCCACAGCTATTTGCATACCTATGTTCACTGCAGCAGCATTCACATATCCGAGAGATGGAAGTAACTAATGTCTATTGACTTGATGGGTAAAGAAACTATGATATATGCATATGATGGGATATTATTCAGCCTTAAAAAGAGGAAATCCTATCCTATGCTGTAGTGTGCATGAACTGTAAGGACATTATGCTGAGTGAAATAAGTCTACCACTGTGAAAGGAAAATAAAAATGCATTCTGTATTGCTAACAGAGCGCCCTAAAATGGAGCCAAGAGGCCACTGAGGAAGCGTGACTTACACACATCTCTGCCTGGATGGAAGATGACCTCTTAACCACTTATTGTCTTAATGTGGGCATCCAGAACATCCGCCAGAAACTCAAGATGCCTGTTGGACCCTTACCCTAAAATAAATTATGATTCCTTAAGGACAAATATTTCCTGACTTGCCTCAGAGTCGATCACAGTTCTCTTCAGAAAACTATTAATTACCTTGTGGCTTTTGTCTCTATAAGCCCCTGATTCTTTGTCTTCCTCAGAACACATGATTTTACTGGAATCTGTGTCTCCTTAATTGCAATTCTGCATGTGACTGTTACTTGCTCATAGTTACCCCATAGACTGCAGCCCACCAGCCCCTCTGTCCACGGGTTCTCCAGGCAAGAACACTGGAATGGGCAATTCTGAGGAATACCAAATAAAGCTCTTTGTTCTTTGAAGCCTCAATACTGATTACTGTTCAACATTGCACAATTCCACTTCTATGAGGTATCTAAAATTGTCACTCTTAGAAACAGTGGGGGCTTCCCAGGTGGTTCAGATGGTAAAGAATCTGCCTGCAGTGTGGGAGACCCAGGTTCGATCCCTGGGTTAGGAAGGTGCCTTGGAGAAGGGGATGGCAACCCACTCCAGTATTCTTGCCTTCTTGCCTGGAGAATTCCATGGGCAGAGGCGCCTGGTGGTCTACCATTCATGGGGTTGCAAAGAGGTACACACGATTGAGCGACTAACAAGCACACACAGAGATAGTGGTGGCCAGGGCTAGGGAGATGGGGAAAAGGGTAGAGGGTGTCAGTTTGCAAGATGAAAAAATTCTAGTGCTCTGTTGTATAACAATTTCTATATAGTTAACACTACTGTACTGCACACTTAAATATAGTGGACATAGTAAATTTTATGTTATACACACACACACACACACACACACATATATATAAATATAATGGTAAAGAATCCACCAACAATACAGGAGACCCAGGTTCAATCCCTGGGCCAGGAAGATCCCTGGAAGAGGTCATGGCAACCCACTCCAGTATTCTTGCATGGAGAATCACCATGGACAGAGGAGCCTGGCGGGCTACAGTCCATGGGGTTGCAAAGAGTCAGACATGACTGAGCGACTAAGCATGCACATACCACATATTAAAAAGAGAGAGAAAAATGGTTACTTAGCTAGTCTCAGGGTCTAACATGCACATCTAATTGGTTTCATAGGATATCTTCAGGGTTTCCAAATAGTCCATATGTAAGAAAAGGAGTTCTCTCCCAGGTCCAGCTGTCTCCCAGGTCCAGTGGACTGACCAGGTCCACTCTGTCTTCCAGTGGTCAGTCACCCCATAAGGTGTAACTCCACCGTACTTTTAGCTTCTGTCACCTGGCCTCTCCAAGTAGTTGTCTGGTTTTCAGGGACAGCAGTCTCTCTTTGTCTGCCCTGAGTGGGGGGCTTCTTGATCTGCACCAGTGGCAGTGGCAGCAGTGACTGGCTCCACAATCACAAGTTGTCTCTAGATCCAGGAAGCAAGGTGCGTGGGCAGACTGGAGTGACCCAGAACACTGTGAGCCTGCACAATGTCCCTGTGCTAAGTTCAAGCTGAAATCAGGAAATCAGTAACTGCGAACACAGTTACTTGTCATCAGAAGTGATGAGGAAAAGGCAGAATTGCACATTAGTGTGTAAGGGCTTTAGTTGAGAAAGCCACTCATCAAAAAAACAAACAGGTGATGATGACCTAGGTAAAATATTTTCTGCAGAGGAAAAGCATCTTGATAGTACCTACTCAGAGTTTCACAAGCAAAGTGTTGATACATCAAGGCCAGTATTATTGGTTACTATTCTACTGTGACTGTAGTAAGTAGCTTATAAAATTCAACTAATGAATGGAAGAGAGCTATATTTATTAAAAGGGCATTGTATTGATGGGAACACAGTTTTCAAAATATCACTTTGGAGAGTAAATTCATCAGTGAAAAAGAGCTAGTTGGAAGCTAGATTTTATTACTCCCCACTCTTGGGAAACTGGCAAGAAAAATAGGGTCAGATCCCTTTTGTTTATACTGCATTTGCATTGTGCTTTGGAGAATGGATTGCCACATTAATTAAGCTGAGTAAATTCTTAAGAGAACTACTTGCTTTTATTAGCAAATGCTAATCAAAAGGCTTCCCTACCTTTAATCAGTTGTTACCACCACTCCCTGGGTGTAGCAGTTTTTGTTTCTTTCCCTATTCAGCGGTGAAATTGACTTAAGACCCTCTGGATTGAACTAGAGCTAGGAGAGGTGATTTTGTTTTTCTTTTTTTTCTCTTAACAATGGTTTAGGGTCCTTAAATATCGGGAGTCCCTAGAAAATAAAGTAATTATTAAGACAATAAAATTGTCATGAAGGTGCAATTTAAGTCCTTTGCTTTTTAAACTTCTTTGACAACCTTAGTCCCCTGAAGTTTGAATCACTTGAGCAATAACCCCAGAGAGGTCTCTGTGTGTCCCAACTTTGCAGAGTGACCCTGGCTGCCATGGAGCTTTCGACTTCTGGACATCATCCGTGGGCTCAGTCTTTGTACTTTCTTGGTTGCATTTCCAGATAATGCTTCTCTGATATTGAGACTATAGTAGGTCATAGTCTCACTTGGACTATAAACAAACCCCTTTTAAAGTTTCATGTCTCCCAGAAAACAAATTAGCCCGAAAGTAACTCCAGACACTGATTATCAAGCCTGAGTGAGAAATTTATGGTTTGTCGAATGGAAAGAAATCCAATGTCCCTATGACAGCTGTCAGGACAGTCCTCATACCCTCACTCTCTACCCCCATCACACCCCCTCACCTTTTTCATGTAATGCTTGTTGGTCTGATTTCTGACTGCAAGCATCCAAATATCCTTTTCTGTAGGCTTTTCTTGTGCAAGCTGCAGGCCAGTAGTGGTCCTTATGTTTAGCAGCCTTCTGCCAACTGATGGGAGCTGGTGTATATATAACTACCTCAGCTCCCTCACCTCTGACACACATGCTGCACTCTGACCCCCAGGGTTCTGGAGCAGAATCAAGCTCCAGTGGCCCATAGTAGGAACTTGCACGACAACACTTCCTTTTTTTTATTTCTCATTTATTTTTATTAGTTGGAGGCTAATTACTTTACAATATTGTAGTGGTTTTTGTCATACATTGACATGAATCAGCCATGGATTTACATGTGTTCCCCATCCTGAACCCCCCTCCCACCTCCCTCCCCATCCCATCCCTCTGGGTCATTCCAGTGCACCAGCCCTGAGCACTTGTCTCACGCATACAACCTGGGCTGGCGATCTGTTTCACACTTGATAATATACATGTTTCAATGCTGTCCTCTCAGATCATCCCACCATCACCTTTTCCCACAGGGTTCAATGTTCATCGCAGCACTGTTTATAATAGCCAGGACATGGAAGCAACCTAAATGCCCATCAGCAGACAAATGGATAAGGAAGCTGTGGTACATATACACAATGGAATATTATTCAGCCATTAAGAAGAATACATTTGTATCAGTTCTAATGAGATGGATGAAACTGGAGCCCATTATACAGAGTGAAGTAAGCCAGAAAGATAAACACCAATACAGTATACTAATGCACATATATGGAATTTAGAAAGATGGTAACGATAACCCTATATGCAAGACAGAAAAAGAGACACAGATGTATAGAACACTTCCTTTATTATCTTCTCTCTTTCCTTGGCTCACTTCCTCACTCTCCTAGTGCTGTTTCTGGGGATTGCTTCCAAAATAAACCACTTAGTTGAGAATTCTTGCCTCAGGATTGGCTTCTGGAGGAACCCAAATGAAGACAGCCTCTAAAATCATAAGACAAATTTGAGCTGAATATAATGCCACTCCTTATTTCCAAAAGTGCCCTTGAAAATGGTGTATTCATTTCAGCTGAGTTCTTCTTCGCCTGTCAGATAACTTTGATTTGCCCATAGCTGAAAGGATGTTTGAGTTCTTCATACCTCACTATTTTTCAAAGTTGTTTCCAGAAGCCATCAGTTTCTATTCTTATCTAAATTAGCTTTTCTGATATAAAGTTTAATTAGTATATTGCCTTCTATGACAGAAACAATAAACTTGAAATTTAACCAGTATATCTCCCCCTCCTCCCACTCCTTTATTTCCCCTTCCCCATCCCTTTATTTAACATTTGGTTAATATTCATACCTTTTGATAAGTAGTTGAAAATATGAAAATAAATGAACTAAGGACCTGAATTAGAAAAAAAATGATGGCAAAATCATTCAAGGAAAGCAAGAGGAAAACATGGAAAAAGATAACAGCAGAAATTGATGAATTAAAACCCACAGAAATATAGAATTGGTAAATCAAACATAAGAGTCTTTTTAAAAATCAGTTGTATAAACCTCTGACAAGTCTATTCAAGAAATAAAGAGAGCATAAACAAGCAAAGTTAACTGTTATGATATAACATTTAATAATTTGAAGATGCTTTTTCAACATTGCTCAGAAATTGTTGTCTAGAATTACCCTAACTTCATTTTTTGAATACAGGTATTACAAGAAGTGGTGACTGTAGAATTTCTAGGTAGGATAAGTTAGGAGGATACATGGTTGTGGGATGGAGTTATTTGAGACTGGGCCTGCCCTCAACACTGAAAGGTAAGTTGTGAACCTATAAGGGGAAAATAAAGTACCCAGCATTTTCCAAATTCATGCGTCGCTAGGGTTCTGCAGACTATAGATTGAACAACACTGTTGTAGGGGGATTCAATGAACAAGAACTAAAAAGGAAAGTCAAAAGGTAACGCTATACATTTATTTACAAAATAATTATTTTTAGATGATATGAGAGTTTGTTTCTCTAGTAAATTTAAGAAAATCTCAGTTGAAAAACTGTATGACCAGCTGCAATGTTAATAACTTTACAAAATATCAGCAAAACTAGTTAAAAATGGAATATGAAGTTTATCATATTTAAATACTATAAAAATATAAAATGCCTAGGAATGAAAATATACTGCTTCTATATGAAGAAAATCAGAAAGTGTTCCTGAAGAAAATTAATGGACAAATGAGGGGCATTTTTAAGATTGTGAAGAGGTTAATTTCTGAAATTAATCTATGGGTATAATATACACATAATTAGAATAGTGACAGGGGTTTAAAAGGAATTTAAAACAAAAATTAAAAACATTACATAATTTTTTAATTTTCATACTGCATTTTTAAATAAAGGTATATAAGTATAACTATTACAGTGAGAAAAAATACAGTAATAAAAATTAAATGCGTAGTTTCTGGTTCAAAATGGGAGAGTAGAAAATATGCACTTACCTCCTCCTGTGAGAGCACCAAAATCACAACTAGCCATTGAACAACCATCGACAGGAGAATGCTGGAACCCACCAGAAAAAGATACACCACATCCAAAGACAAAGAAGAAGCTGCAGTGAGACAGTAGGAGGAGTGCAATCATGAAAAATCAAATCCCATATCTGCTGGGTGGGTGACCCACAAACTGGAGAACAATAATGTCAAAGAAATTCTCCCACTGTTGTGAAGGTTCTGAAACCCACATCAGGCTTCACAGCCTGGGGATCCTATAAAGGAACTGGGAATCCCCAGGGAACCTGAACTTGATGGTCAGCAGGTTTGATTATAGGACTTCCACAGGACTGGGGGTAACAGAGACTCCAGTCTGGGAGGGCACAAACAAAATCCTGTGCACAGTAACACCGAGAGGAAGACTGAACCAAACCACACAGGAGACTGAACGAAACTGCCAGCTGGTGTAGGAAGGTCTCCTGTGGAGGCACAGGTAGGCAGGGGCTCACCACAGGGACAGGGCGCTGGCAGCAGCAGTCCTGGAAGGTCCCCCTTGACATAAACCCTCGTGGAGGTCACCATGAACCCAACAGAGCTCATAGACCCCAGGGCTGAGTCACCTCAGACCAAGCAACTAACAGGGAGGGAGCGCAATCCCACCCATCAGCAGATCATCAGATTAAAACTTTACTGAGCAAGGCCCTGCCCACCGGAGCAAGACTCAGTTTTTCCCCACCTCCAGCCCCTCTTGTCGGGAAGCTTACACAAGCCTCTTAGCCTCCTCCATCAGAGGGCAGACAGAAGAAGCAAGAAGAAGCACAATCCCACAGTGGCTAGAACAAAAACCACAGAAAGTTAGTCAAGATGAAAAAGCAGAGAATTATGTCCCATATAAAGGGACAAGATATAACCCTAGAAAAACAGCTAAATGAAGAGGAGATAGGCAAACTTCCAGAAAAAGAATTCAGAATGATAGTGAAGATGATCCAGGATCTCAGGAAAGCAAGGAAGAAGATGCAAGAAATGTTTACCAAAGACCTAGAGGAACTAAAGAACAAACAAATAGAGATGAGTAATACATTAGAAGGAATCAGTAGCAGAATAACTGAGGCAAAAGAATGGATAAATGACCTGAGGACAGAAGGGTGGAAATCACTGCTGCTGAACAGAATATAGAAAAGAGAATGAAAAGAAATGAAGACAGCCTGAGAGATTTCTGGGATAATATTAAACACATCAACATTCCCATTATAGGGGTCCCAGCAGGAGAAGAAAGAAAGGGCCTAAGAAAATATATGAATAGATAATAGCTGAGAACTTCCCTAACATGGAAGTTAGGGAATCTTCCCTTGTGGCTCAGCTGGTAAAGAATATGCCTGCAATGTGAGAGACCTGGGTTTGATCCCTGGGTTGGGAAGATCCCCTGCAGAAGGGAATGGCTACCCACTCCAGTATTCTGGCCTGAAGAATTCCATGGACTGTATAGTCCATGGGGTCACAAACAGTCGGACATGGCTGAGCAACTTTCACTTTCACTTTACCTAGGAAAGGAAATAGTCAGCCAAGTCCAGGAGGCAAAGAGTCCCAGACAGAATAAACCCAAGGAGGAACTTGCTGAGACACATAGTAATCAAACTGACAAAAATTAAAGACAAAGATAAAATATTAAAAGCAACAAGGGAAAAATGACAAATAACATACAAGGGAACTCCAATCAGGCTATCAGCTGATTCCTCAACATAAACTCTACAATGCAGAAGGGAAAGGCATGATATCTTTAAAGTGATAAAAGGGAAGAACCTACAACTGAGAAATCTCTACCCAGCATGGCTCTCATTCAGATTTGATGAAGAAATCAAAAGCTTTTCAGACAAGCAAAAGTTAAGAGAATTCAGCACTACCAAACCAGCTTTACAATGAATCCTAGAGGAACTTCTCTAAGCAGGAAACACAAGAGAAGGAAAAGATCTACAAAAAATAAACCCAAAACAATGAACAAAATACTAATAGGATCCTACATATCAATAATTACCTTAAATGTAAATATATTAAAAGCACCAACCAAAAGACATAGACTGGCTGGGTGGATGAAAACCTGTGCATGTACATAATTCTATTTACCACATCACTCTGCTTGAGCCCTCAAAATTGTGTGCAATCATTTTATTTTTTTAAATCAATTTTTTTTAATTGGAGGATCATTACTTTACAGTATTGTGATGGTTTGGGACATACATCAATATGAATTGGCCATAGGTATACATGTATCCCTCCATCCTGAATCCCCCCAGCCACCTCCCTCCCCAGCCTATCCCTCTGGGTTGTCCCAGAGCACCGGCATTGGGTGCCCTGCTTCATGTATCGAACTTGCACTGGTCATCTATTTTACATATGTTAATATATATGTTTCAATGTTATTTTCTCATTTCATCCCACCCTCATCTTCTCCCACTGAGTCCAAATGTCTGTTCTTTACATCTGCATCTCCTTTGCTACCCTACGTGTAGGATCTTTGTATATTTTGGAGACTAATTCTTTGTCAGTTGTTTCATTTGCTATTACTTTGTCCCATTCTGAGAGCTGTCTTTCACCTTGCTTATGGTTTCCTTCATTGTGCAAAAGTTTTTAGGTTTACTTAGGTCCCATTTGTTTATTTTTGTACTTAGGTCCCATTTATTTATTTTTGTCTTTATTTCCATTACTCTGGGAGGTGGGTCATGGAGGATCTTGCTGTGATTTATATTGGAAAGTATTCTTCCTATGTTTTCCTCTAAAAGTTTTATAGTTTCTGGTCTTATGTTTTGATCTTCAATCTACTTTGAGTTTATTTTTGTGTATGTATAAACTAGAAAGTGTTCTAGTTTCATTCATTTTACATGTAGTTGACCAGTTTTCCTAGCACCACTGGTTGAAGAGACTGTCTTTTCTCCATTGTGTATTTTTGCTTCCTTTGTCAAAGATAAGCTGTCCATAGGTGTGGGGATTTGTCTCTGGGCTTTCTATTTTGTTCCATTGACCTATATTTCTGTCTTTGTGCCTATACCATACTGTCTTGATGACTGTAGCTTTGTAGTAGAGTCTGAAGTCAGGAAAGCTGATTCCTCCAGTTCCATTATTTCTCAAGATTGCTTTGGCTATTTGGGGCCTTTTGTGTTTCCATACAAATTGCTTAATTATTTGTTCTAGTTCTATAAGAAATACCTTTGGTAGTTTCATAGGGATTGCATTGACTATATAGACTGCTTTGGGTAGTATATGTATTTTTACTATATTGATTCTTCCAACCTGTGAAAATGGTATATTTCTCCATCTATTTGTGTCATTTTTTATTTCTTTCATCAGTGTTTTATAGTTTTCTGTATACAGGTCTTTTATTTTTTTAGGTAAATTTATTTCTAAGTATTTTATTCTTTTCATTGCAATGATGAATGGGATTTTTTTTTTTTAAATTTCTCTTTCTGGTTTTAAATTGTTAGTGTATAGGAATGCAAGGGATTTCTGTGTATTAATTTTATATCCTGTGATTTTACTATCTTCATTGATTAGCTCTAGTAATTTTCTGGTGGCATCTTTAGGGTTTTCTATGCAGAGTATCTGTCATCTGTAAACAGTGGAGTTTTACTTCTTCTTTTCCAGTCTGGATTCCTTTTATTTCTTTTTCTTCTCTGATTGCCATGACTAGGACTTCTAAAACTATGTTGAATAATAGTGGTGAGAGTGGGCACACTTGTCTTGTTCCTGATTTTAGAGGAAATGCTTTCAATTTTTTGCCATTGAGGAAATGAATGCTGTGGGTTTGTCATATATAGCTTTTATTATGTTGAGGTATGTTTCTTCTATGCCTGCTTTCTGGAGAGTTTTTATCATAAATGGGTGTTGAATTTTGTCAAAGGCTTTCTCTGCATCTATTGAAATAATCGTATGGTTTTTATCTTTTGATTTGTTAATATGGTGTATCAGATTGATTGATTTGTGAATACTGAAGAATCCTTGCATTCCTGGAATAAAGCCCACTTGATCATGATGTATGATCTATTAAATATGTTGTTGGATTCTGTTTGCTAGAATTTTGTTGAGGATTTTTGCATCTATGTTCATCAGTGATATTGGTCTGTAGTTTTCCCTTTTTGTGTCATCTTGGTTTTGGAATCAGGGTGATGGTGGCCTCATGGAATGAGTTTGGGAGTTTTCCTTCCACTGCAGTTTTCTGGAAGAGTTTGAGTAAGACAGGTGTTAGCTCTTCTCTAAATTTTTGGTAAAATTCACCTGTGAAGCTATGTGGTCCTGGGCTTTTGTTTGTTGGAGGATTTTTGATTACAGTTTTGATTTCCATGTTTGTGATTGGTCTGTTTTCTATTTTATTTTCAGTGCTCCCACTTCGTTTAGTTTATGTTTTCCAGTTTCTCCATCTCTTCTATTTGTGATGTTCTTTCTCAAATCTTTATCAAGTATAGTAGAAAAGCTTTTGTATACACATATATAAATAGTATGTATAATATACATATTTTAGAAAACATAAATTTTTGCCTAATTGCAAAATTTATGACATTTTGATTCCACTTGTTTATCTTAGTATGAATAGAAAACTAGATTTCTAATTAAAAATGTGCAATGAGCAACAAAGCCTTACTGTGTATCACAGTGATCTATAGTCAGTACCTTGTAATTACCTATAATGGAAAATAGTCTGAAAAATAATATATGTATATTTATATACCTGAATCACCTTGCAATGCACCTGAAACATTGTAAGTCAACTCTAATTCAATAAAATAGACAAATTAAGAAAAAATTAAATGAGTAAATAGAGAAAAGAAATATTTAGAAAAGAAGTTATATGAGAAGGACTTATCTTACCAAATGTATATATATAATATATAAAAATACTATAAAGTGTTTACAATTTAATTTCATGGTACTGATTCAAAATATAGACATCCATATTCTAGAACACAAAATAGCTTAAAATATAGTAAATGAAGCATCAAAAATCAATAAGAAAGAGATGAATTATTTAATAACTGATGTTTAGACATTGGTTATTTTCAAAAGTAATGATCTTAGAACCTCCTTTTACAAATAGATGAGGAAAGAAAAGGAGCAAAAGGCAAGGGAGAAAGGGAAAGATATATTCAACTGAATGCAAAGTTCCAGAGAATAGCGAGGAGAGATAAGAAGGCCTTCTTTAATGAATAAGTAAAGAAATAGAGGAAAACACTAGAATGGGAGAGATCTTTTCAAGAAAATTGGAGATATCAAGGGGACATTCTATGCAAGGATGGGCACAATAGTGGACAGAAATGGTAAGGACCTAAAAGAAGTAGAAGAGATAAAGAAGAGGTGACAAGAATAGAAGAACTATACAAAAAAAGTCTTAACGATCTGGATAACTATGGTGATATGGTCACTTACCTAGAGCCATACATCCTGGAGTGTGTATAGTCAGGTGGGCCTTAGGAAGCATTACTATGAACAAAGCTATGGAGGTGATGGAATTCCAGCTGAGCTATTTCAGATCCTAAAAGATGATTCTTTTAAGGTGCTGCAGTTAATATGTTAGCAAATTTGGAAAACTCAACAGTGGTTACAGGACTGAAAAAGTTACATTTTCATTCCAATCCCAAAGTAGGACAATACCAAAGAATGTTCTAACTACTGAACAACTGTGCTCTTTTTACATGCTAGCAAGATTATGCTCAAAATACTTCAAGCTAGGCTTCAACAGTACACGAATCTAGAACTTCCAGATGTACAAGCTGGGTTTCAAAGAGGCAGAGGAACCAGAGATCAAATTGCCAGCATCCATTGGATCATGGAGAAAGGAAGGGAGTTCCATAAAAACATCTACTTCTGCTTCATTGATTATACTAAAGACTTTGCCAACAAAGATCTGTATAGTCAAAGCTATGGCTTTTCCAATAGTCATGTATAGATGTGTGAGTTGGACAATAAAGAAGGCTGAGTGCCGAGGAATTGATGCTTTCAAATAGTGTTGCTAGAGAAGACTCTTTTCAGTCCCTTAGACTGCAAGGAGATCAAACCAGTCAATCCTAAAGGAAATTAACCCTGAATATTCATTGGAAGGACTGATACTGAAGCTGAAGCTCCAATACTTTGGTCATCTGATGTGAAAAGTTCATTCATGGGAAATAACCCAGATGCTAGAAAACATTGAAGACAGAATGAGAAGGGGGTGGCAGAGGATTAGGTGATTAGATAGCATCACCGAATCAATGGACATGAGTTTGAGCAAACTCTGCAAGATAGTAGAGGACAGTGGAGCCTGACGTGCTGCAGTCCATGTGGTGGTAGAGAGTTGAATATGACTTAGTGACTGAACAATGACAAAAGTACTGAGAATGTCACCTAAAAGTGCATAGAAATCCTTTCATAAATTTGGTGAGAGCAAATGAATATGTATTTAATCCCTGAACAGGTAGGGGATTTCCATGTAGAAAACAATGGAAGGAATTACAAAGGAAGACACACAGATTTGAACAGCAGCAAGAAGAACATTCCCGAATCCTGTGGAAAGGAAACCACACTCATAGAAAGTTAGACAAAGTGAAGCAGCAGAGTAATATATCCCAGATGAAGGATCAAGGTTGCACCCAAGAAGAACTACATGAAGTGATTTTAGGCAACTTATTGGAAAAAAGAATTTAGAATTATTACAGTGAAGGTGATCCAAGATCTTGGAAAAAATGGAGGTAAGATTGAGAAAATGCAAAAAATGCTTAACAAAGACTTAGGAGAAATAAGAATAAACAAATAGAGATGAACAATACGGTAAGTGAAATGAAAAATGCACTGGAAGGAATCACTAGCAGAATAACTGTCGGAGAAAAATGAATAAGTGGACTGGGAGACAGAACAGTAGAAATCACTGCCACAGAACAGAATAAGGAAAAGAGAAATAAGAAATGAAGAAACCTTTAGAGAACTTGTAGCTCAGTCGGTAAAGAATCTGCCTGCAGTGCAGGAGACCTGAGTTCAATCCCTGGGTTAGGAAGATCCCCTAGAGCAGGAAATGGCAACCCACTCTAGTATCCTTGCCTGGAAAGTCTCATGGACAGAGGAGCCTTGTGGGCTGCAGTCCATGGAGTTGCAGTCAGGCCTGACTGAGCAACTAACACTTACTTACTTAGAGAACTCTTAGACAACATTAAATGCACCAACATTCACAAAATAGGGTTCTCAGAAGGAGAAGAGAGCTAGGATCTGAGAAAATATTTGAAGAGATAATTGCTGACGACTTCCCTAATATTGGAAAAAAACATTCATCAAAGTCCAGGAAGCACAGGGAGTACCAGACAGGATAAACCCAAGAAGGAACATGCTGAGACAGATAGTAATCAAAGTGACAAAAAGTAAAGACCAAGACAAAATATTGAAAGTAACCAGGAGAAAGTGACAATATATAAGGGAGCTCCCATAAAGTTATCAACTGATTTCTCAGCTCAGACTCTGCAGGCCAGTTGGGAGTGGCATGATATATTCAAAGTGAT
This sequence comes from Cervus canadensis, assembly GCF_019320065.1. Classification (NCBI taxonomy): domain Eukaryota; kingdom Metazoa; phylum Chordata; class Mammalia; order Artiodactyla; family Cervidae; genus Cervus; species Cervus canadensis. Next base: position 9,379,931 of record NC_057390.1, on the reverse strand, counting down.
CAAAGGCAAGAACCTACAACCAAGATTACTCTACCCACCAAAGCTCTTATTCAGATTTAACAGAGAAATCAAAAGGTTTACAGACACACAATAGCTAAGAGAAATCAGCACCAGTAGGCCACTTTGCAACAAATGCTAAGTGAACTTCTCTAGAGGGAAAAGAGACCAGCAACTTAAACATATAGACTGCTATAGCAAAACCTTATGAAATAGCAACTCCCCAAACTATAACACACACACACACACACACACACAAAAGCAGCCCAAACACAACACTAAAGATGGTCATCTCACTTCAAGTGGAGAGAACAAGAGAGGAAGGAGAGAAAAAAGACCTATGAAAACAAACCCAAAACAATTAAGAAAATGGCAATAAGAACATAATAGTTACCTTAAATGTATTAAGAAATGGATTAAATGCTCCAACCAAAAGACAAAGACTGGCTGACTGGATAGAAAACAAGTCCTGTATACATTGTGTCTACAAGAGACCCACTTCAGTCCTAGGGACACATACAAACTGAAACTGAGGGGATGGAAAAAGGTACAGTAAGTCCCCCACATAAGAACCTTCAAGTTGCAAACTTTCAAAGATGCGAATACTTGCTTGTCCAATCATGTAAGTTAGTTAGCATGTCTGGTGTACATTGTCAGATGCATACACCCTCCACAAGTGTTTATGCTTCTGTGTACTACTGTACAGTACTGTGTAGAATACAGTATCTTTATTTCAGGCCCAGGATGTCCAAAAGCAAGTATAAAAAGGAAAGGTGATGTAGCTGGTACTGCTCAGAGATGCCAAGTACCAAGAAAGGATGAAGACAGAGAAAGAAATAAGTGAAGCACCACAGAGACTCATGATGCAGGAAATGGCAAGGAGATTTCTTTATCTGAGGAGGCGCTGTTAGCTTGTGAGGCACAGGATCCAGATGTAGAATGATACCTGAAAGTTGCAGCAGCTGCTCAGAATGTAACCCAGTGCTACTGTGTCATTTGTGATGAGGAAAAAGGACCTACTACCTAGACATCACGGGATCATTTTTTCAAGAGAATGGATAGAATGGACTCCAGCAAGCAACAGTAACCTGTGCCATCAAGGTCAGGTGTGAGTGAAATTGCAGCGTACTGTCCATGTCCCCCTCTGCTTATCCCTCGTGGTGGGCATCGCTCTCTACTCCCATTATGAGAACTCCTAGTGGGACGTTAGGATCAGTGCAGAGATATTCAGGAGTTGGCAGAATGCCTGCCATGGTTAGTGATGTGGGATCTTCAAATCAGATAGGACAGAAGGATAATGATGTGAGGAGTCAATGGGGGAGCCTCATGATTACCTCTCGTAATCAGATCGGGAGTTCTCCTGGTGGGAACAGAAGAAGTGATTATATGTATGATGAGGACACTTGTATGAGAACTCCCCATTTCTGGACTGGCATCTGCTAATGTGTGTCTTTTTTCTTCAAATCTATGACCCAAGCAACACCTAGGCATAGGGAAGTTATGGTCTTGGCACTGGCTCCTGGGATACTTTAAAGTGACATCCCCACCCGCTGGCAGAGGGCATTTGGCTTTAGTGTTGGATACTTCTTTCACTTGAATCCACAACCTGTGTATTTTAATGGAGTCCTTCAGAGGGCACCCAAGACCAGCACTGTGGCCCAGAGGTGGAACCAGGAGAGAGGAGAGTGGAGGTAGCGTGTCAGATTCTACTGGGACTGCTAAGGGACTGTCTTCTGATTTGGGAGGATTTAAAGTCAACAGTAAACCCAATTGAAAAATCAACCATTGAAAGAGGGTTAAAGCAAGTGTGTCCATCTGATATGAGAAAACTTAGAAGTTTGTGGAAATATATCGATGAGATGGGAAAACATTTCTGTGAGTGACTGTATGTGCATTGCCATTGAGGAAAACATTGGACTTAAGATTTTGTTATCTTTTTACAACATTTTGTGTGGTGAGACATCAAGAATTCTTTCTAGCATCTCTGTTTTTATACATTCCTCCCCCTGAACTATGATGAACATCTGTCTACCCCTCTCGACTGTGAATTTATTGAGGGCAGACACCATGTGCTATTGAAATTTACATTTACAACCCTCCCTTCCCCCACAGAGTGCCTGCTATATCATGACAAATCTCCAGTGAATGAAGTTGAATCATCAGCTATCAAATCCTTCTTTTAGAAACTTTTTATTTTGTATAGTGGTATAGTTGATTAGCAATGTTGTGATATACATGTATCCATTCTCCCCTAAATGCCTCTCCCATCCAGGCTGCCTCATAACATTGAGCAAAATTCCATGTTCTAAACAATAGACCCTGTTGGCTCTTCATTTTAAATATAGTAGTATGTACATGTCCATCCCAAACTCCTGACTATTCCTTTCTCTCAATCTTCCCCCATCAGCTGTCAAATTCTTATAGGTATAAAATTAGCAGAAAAGTTCTGCCTCTCTTTTTGAAATAGTGTTTGGCTTGTCCCAAAATTCTTAAGGTCAACACGGAATCATGTTCATAATCATCCATAAAAGAATCTTTTTTTGACTGTTTGGATCAGCCCAGGTGGCTGCCATCTTTGAGGAATAGTTACTGTCCCACAGGACACTTATGCCAAAACAGGTACTTGTCCAGGTGGTAGATCAAGAGGGCAGTGGGCATGGGTCAATGCATCCCTTTTCAATGAGAACATAGGCAGAGGAGCACGACCAAATCCAGAAAGAGCTCTGTGAGCAGTGAGCATGCACTGCCTTACCTCACTTCCTCCACCCTGTCCCACGGCCTCTTCATGTGCTAACATTGTTTTTTAAGTTCATATATTGGCGTGGTTAGGAGATGACAGTGCTGGATCCTGGCATCCCTCTGGAGCCTGCTATTCTCTCAGCCCAATCTAGTGTCTGGATTTCTTGCTTCAGCTGTTTCTTTTGAGTTTTAGCACTAACTCAGGAGCCCTGCTCTGAAAGTCCTCTTAGTTTTGTAAAATGGGTGAGTGGGCAGTGAGGTTGGGAAGGGAATTAAAGAAAAGAGTGGGTGAGCAGATACATAAGGGAGCAAGAGGGAACTTGAGATGGGAAAGGAAATCTGTTAGGGATGGTGGGGTCTCACTATTATGCCTCACTCTCTTTATTAAAGTGTGTAATAAGAAGGCATCCAGAGTAGTGGGATTAAAACTTAGAGATTTCAGCAGGGTGTGCGTTAGGAGGAGAGAGTTTCTAGGGATAAAAATAATGCTGGAATAGAGAATGGGGAACAAAAGAAAATGACATAAAAAGAAGAGGAAAGAGACAAAGGACACATGCACAGAGTGCAGAGGACTTGGGTTAGAATCTGTGGGTGTGAAAATCTCTGAAACTAGTGGAATAGATGCTGGGAACATGCCGGCAGAGAATGGCAGGGTCCGGGCAGCGACCACAGTGGGGCTCATATCATTGCTATTGCTGATGCAGTTTGTCACATTTCTAATTAGCAGCCTTTTTTCCCTTAGTGCACTGCTTGAGAAAGAACCAAAGATCACAATCACTTTATGTTGAATCCCAGCTGGTGCTAGTGGTAAAGAATCCGTCTGCCAATGCAGGAGACATAAGAGACATGGGTTAGATCCCTGGGTTGGGAAGATCTCCTGGAGGAGGACATGGCAAACCCACTCCAGTATTCTTGCTTGGAGAATCCCATGAACAGAAGAGCCTGGTGGGCTACAGTCCATAGACTCTCAAAGGGTCGGACATGACTGAAGCAACTTAGCACGCACGTACATGGCCTGATTCCTCTTCTTCCCTGTTTTCCTAAGTAGATACAGATAAATGAGGGCGTTTCAGAGCATTTTGCCTATGGGATTCATGAAAGCAGTTTCTGCAGTTCGATTCTCCCTTCGGTTTTTTATTTATTTTTGTCCATGCAGGGTCTTTGCTGCTTCCTGGGCTACTCTCTAGTTGAGGTGTGCAGGCTTCTCATTGCAGTGGCTTCTCTTGTTGCAGCATGTGGGATCTTCCCAGACTAGGGGTCAAACCTGTGTCTCTTGCATGGGCAGGTGGATTCTATTCTATGGAGCCACAGGGAAGCCCTTTCCCTTCAACTTTGAAGATGGAGAAGAACATTCTTGATGTGTCTCCACCTTGCCTGCCTTTGTTTGAGGACTTGACTGAAACCCGTTCTTGGGTTTCAGAGCTGGGTAGATCCATTTACTCATGAAAAGGATCTGTTGCAGCTATGCAGGGAGAATTAGCAAAGCCAGAATGACTCTTTTTTTTTTTTTTTTTTTTAACACCAAGAAAACGTTTTAATTAAACTACAGAAACAATGGCTATAGTACAGAATATTCATGAGCAAAAAGATACACCATGTTATAAGTACTTACAAAATTACAAACCATTTGTTTGCTTCCTTAACATTTTCCATATTTTAAGTTCGTACATGAAGATGATCAGATTTACCATTTTGGGGGGGAAGAAGAAGAAGAAGAAGAAAAAAAAAAAAAGGTGTATTTATCATCGCTAGATGTGCTCACTGTATGCTCCATTATTTATATGCAAGGCCCGGGTGACTGGAAGTGCAGTTGTCAGGCATTTTAATAAACTGGACAGCCATTTGTTTCTGCACGACAAGGCATCTTTACACAGGAGCAATCAGGAGAAAACAGGAAACAGCCAAGCACTCTGCACTGCAACACGCCACCTTAACAGCTAACCAGCATTACTCAACTGCTACACAACTGCGCCTTTTTCAATAGCCAGTTGCTTGTTCCAAGGACTCTTCTGATGGACTGAGTACTACCGAGTAAGTGGTCCTTTCCCCCAAGTCCTCCTTTATGTTACTTGTCGACACATCATTTGCTTAAGAGGACAGAATGACTCTTAAGGCACCTTCATGGTGTACGAGGCCACGTGCCTGCACAGGACTAAATGAAAATGACTTTGAATTTCCTCAAGAGTGTCCATACTCCACAGCTGATATTATTTCTTGACCTATAACTAAGTTAGTATTTTCTTCAGCTAACAAATATCCGTCTCTCCAATGAAGAGTAAGCCCAGCCGTTAATTCTGAAATGGGTGCTTTTACTGTCACAAACATCTTTAAGGATGTTCTACAACTTTAACTCATCTGGGCGCCTGAAGTGAATTATGGTTTTGTTCCAAAGTTGTTTCAAGTTTCCTGGCAGCCATTCTGGTTCTCCCAGGGCTCACCTAACTCTCACTGTGCCTCGGGGCTCCTGTCCCTTCTCTTGTAAACGGTTTATTTTCTCTCTTTCTCTGGAGAGAAGAGGGAGAATGATTTCTTCTGAGATGATTCAGGTTTTGCACCCTTTATTGCACACACATATACAATGTTTTACATAAGATTTGTGGGGAACCTGAGGGGAATTTGTGGATTCCTTGAAGCTTATCCAGGCACCTCAATTTAAGTCATCTTGGTTTTAACATAAACATCCTTATTATTTATTTGTTTTTGATACTCACCATGTTGCATAGCTATCTAGATTCTCCTCGAAATTCACTCTCATAAAGCCTTACACTCTCTGTTATTGCAAGTCTTCCACCAGCTGCTCATCACTCTTTTGAGGGTGCATGCCTGAGGGATGAGGCAGTACAGGGTGGCCCCTACTTCCTGGGCTCTCTTCCAGGTTGCCAGGGCTCACAGAGATTAACCAGTGACGTTTCTAATGCTGCCAAGTTCTTCCTGACCTGTTTTTAAACACAGAGGGCTGGACCAAAGCTCTGGCGGTGACTGTAGAAGTGGTGGCACAGATCTCTCTTCAGGAGAGAGCTGGCCATGGGAGTGTAGTCAGCTGCCAGCCTCTCGCTACAGTACCTGCAGGACCCACCATGGTGGTCAAGCCCAGACTACTCTCTCCCCAGAGAGCTTCCAGTCAGTGACAGAGACTGTTGGGTATGAGGCTTGGCCATTTCTGCTAGTGTGCGGCACCCTTTGCATGCAAGCTGGTGGGCCAGCTGAGACTTTCCCAGGGCTGTACCTGATATGGAAGCTCCTCCTGCTCAATCTCCCCCCACCTTTTTCACAGGCATCAGATTTCCACAGAGTCTCAAGGCCTCCCCAACCTGCTTTCCTCACCCCTTATCTTTCCCAAGTGTTCCCTCTTGCTCTTCTAACTCTGTCCTGGTGTCTGCTTCTGGGAGGACCTGAACTGACACAGTTCTACTCATAGGAGATTCTGTTGGTCACTTCACACAATCCCATACCACCTTCCCAGATCCCCACCCAGAAATCGTTCTCACATCTTGCCAACCCATTTTGTCACAAAGGTAGGAGTTTGCTGGGTGTTGGGCTCCATTCTTTTGTCTATGCAATTTGTTAGGGTTCATAGTACCACCCCATTCAGTATTTTATAGGGTGCTTAGTTTTCCTAGAGATGAGACAGAGGCAAGAAGTAGTCAAAAACATACTTTATTTCTTTTTTTTTTCAGTTAATTAATTAAATTTTTATTGAGGCACAATTGACATATAATATTACATCAAAAACATACTTTATTTCTGTATGGAGATTTTTCCAGGATTCCAGGTTGGAAAGTATAGAAACTTTAAGAACTCCCTGTCTTTGCTTACTTGATTCTTCCTGAAAGCCAGGTCAATAAGTTTAGCTCCCAAGTCCCCTTTTCCCAGGGTTGCACCTAGTCTTTCTGAGAAAAAGGAAAGTCCACTATGTCTTAGCACTTTAGTGGGAGGTGAGGAAGATAAGAACTCCTGTCCTTTAGTCCTTCCCATTTAGTCTTCCTCCCCATCCCTCAGTTGCTATGGCCCTACTGTGTGTCTATGGTATACATCAGTTTCTGTCTTTGAAAGAACAAGGAGGAATTGGCACAGTATAAATAGCTCACTGACAGCAACTGGATCCCACATTTTGGAAGTAACATAACAAAGATGGCCCAATGGTGCCTTCTGTTTTATCACTACTGAACAGAATATCAAGGAAAAATACTTAGGAGGTAAACACAGGGTGACACATTTCTATAAGAGTGAGACCCATGCACAGTACAAATCATGGTGTTTCTCACACATGGGAGAAGACAGCACTTTTATCAGTTAAATGGGTGTTGGAGGGTGGGTCAGTGGAAGGCTTGAAGGGCTCTCTGTCTCAGAGGAAATGTTCTGCCATATTTGACACTGCCCACTCCTACAATGTGCAGTGATGATGCTGTCCAACCACATCCCTTCAGTCCCCCTAGATTGGCTGGTGCTCTCTTTGGAATTATCTCAAAGAGCTTCCACTGCAAAAGGTTATCTTAAGGTCTTTGACTTTGACCCCATTACCTATGTTGAGTGTGGGTCTTTAGAATCCTGTAGAGAATCTGCTTCTCAACTGCCTCCATGCCTGCTGGGCAGCCTAGACCAACTAAGACTGGTGAGTTAGCAATGGCCTATATGATAGGCTTTCTCAAGAACAGAAGAAGCTGTGTGTTCCCAGCTCAGGGCCAAGTCCAGATCAAGTGTTCGGTAATCCTTGTTAAATTCAACTCTAAACTCTTCCATAGAGAGAATGTCCCCTACTCCTTAACATTTTCTTCTTAGGTACTTCTCATAATCATGCCAGTTCTTTAAATCCCTCTGAAGTGAATAATCCATACATGGCCTGATTGTCAGAGGTATGACTAAAATGTTTTGGGCACTGACTTTTGTTGCCCCTAAATTAAGTATTCCATCCATATGTTTACACTGAACTGGTTTCCTTAGTTTAATCCTTCTCGTTCTGCTTTGGCAAATGTGGTTGTCAGGTCCCTCTGGCTTCTCCTATTGCTATGCAGCTTCTTCATGGCCTGCCAATGCCCTAGCAGGGTTAGGGCCAGCCCAGCTGGTAAAGGCTGTAAACCTGATGTGCACCACTGTTCTCCTTCAACACAATGGACGCAGGACTTGTGCATGCATTCTTCAGACCATGAGGAAGGCATTTATATAGTTACGTGTTGTCCCTGCTTTCAGCCACATCTGGACAAAGCACAGATCTGGAGACAGAAAGAAATTGCATGCTCACCTGCTGTAACCCCAAAACTGTGTTAGGACATGAAGTGCTATGACTCTTTGTTGACCAACTCTTCTTTTTTAGGGTACATTGATCATTTTACCTCTTTTAGGCAGGAGGCCAGCAAAGCCAGTGGCAGGAAAGGGAGATTCAGAGTCTAAAGAGAAGATGTAAGGTGGCCTCTTCCCCCAAATGTGATTGCAGGGCACAGCCTCCTCAGTCATTGAGCATCTGAGTACATACCTAATGCTCTTATAAAGAACAATCTGCATGAGTGCCCCTGCCCTAAGATAACCAAAAGGCCAGAGCAGGGAGCCCATGTGTTTGTCTTTCCCAGTGGCATTCTCTGGCTGTGAGACCTAGCCTGCTAAGGCCTGATAGAGAGATGCAAGTTTTGACACAAAGTCCTCTGCTCTGTCAAAGGCAAAAATCTTTCAGGAGAAGGAAAGTACTCATAGTTCTAGGACAAATCAGAGAATGTCATATATGGATATTGATACATGGTCTTAGCAGTTGCTACATCTCTAAGAGCTGGGCATTAAGTCACTAGACTTACTGCTGTTATTATTCAATTTTTGGTTACACAAACAAAAAACACATAAAATCATTGAACTGATGAATGTTAAAATTTGAAGGGACACCTAGATGATGTCATTCAGCCTCTTAGTTTTACAAATAAGGAAAGAGAGGATCAGATTAAGTGTTGCACAGTTCTGAGTCTTGGTTCATAACAGACATTAACTAGTATCAGTGGACATATTCTATTTGCATTGGTGGCTCAGGATAGTCAATGGGGACACAATACAGATGAATTTGAAACTCTCAATTCCATGATGCTTTGATTTATTGAGATGCCAAAAGGGGCAGAAGTACACCTTATTTTCATTGGTGCTTAGAAGAGAAGGTTAAATCTTTCATTCAGATTTTAGCTGGTTTCTCCTTTTGTTACCTTATCAAGCAGAGGCTGATGCAGTGTTAGCCACCAGCTAAAGGAAAATAATCTAAGCAAGACTGAGAACACCTTTATTGAAGTAAGACAGGATCTCTAGACAAACAGATTGGTTTGATCTGTTGCTGCACTGCAGGAATCACCCTGAAATGAGTACATGCAATTGAAATTAATTCTAGAATCTTGGAATGGATTGCAGAGAAAATCAAGTTTAACCTCATTGTACAGGCTCAGAGAAGTCGATGATTTTTCGGTCACACAGTGCGTGTGTGACAAAGATATAGAAGAATGTAGGTTTTTGACTTCAGAATGGAATGTTTTCCCCAATCTATTCTCAGCCTTTCACAAGTCCCAAGGGTGTTTCTTATGGATTTTATACTGAAGCTTTATCCATGCATGAAATGAAGCAAGACAAAGATAGAGGTGGCCGTGCCTGCTGAAAGCCCCGTGGTCTAGGAGAGCATGTTGGAGTAGAAGCTTAAGCTCTCCATTGTGGTCTTAGAGTCGCTGTGAGAGGGGTCATTGGAGATCTGGTCCAGGGATGCGGGCGTGGCCTTGGGCCCTTCCTCCAGGTCTTCCTCATGGGCCCCCACCACTGTGGAGACAGTGGTCTCCAGGCGGCTGACTTTATAGATGCTGCCTTGGGTCTGGAGGTACCTGGTGGATTTCATTTCGAACCCTTCATGGTCGCCAGTACTGATGAAAGGGCAGCACCGAAAGGCATGCTTGAAGCCCAGACGGAACCTGGAAAGAGAGTGGATGGACAAGTAACGCTTGAGTATGGCCTGCTATCAGGGGTGTTCCCACCATTGCAGAAGCTGTTTAATATGAGGATATACCCAAATGAGACTCTGTCTTCTTCTTTTTTTAAATTAATTGATAACTGGAGATGCTAAGGGCAAAAGATTCAAAGGTCAGTTGTCAAGGTCAACTCCAGGATTAGAACCCAAGTTCATGTGAAATTCAAGTCTGTACTGAGGGTGGTAGTTGAAATGGTCTGCCTCTACCTGCTCTGGGTCAGTTCAGCATCAGTAAAAACATTCACCAAGTGTTCATTATATGTACAATACAGCGTCAAGACTCAGTCCTTTCCTTCAAGTAGCTCACTGACTTTCTACCAATTGTGTCCCTTCAGTGTGCCTCAGTTTCCCTGTGTTTTAAGCATGGAGAATCAGCTTTTACTTAAAAGATGTGCTGAGAGATTTAACCTAGAAGTATTTAGGCAGATTGTGAGGCTCTTAGAAGAAAGATACATCTGTGAGTTAGACAAAGACCATCTGGACAAGTCCCAGGGAATATCTGTCTTCAAAGTCATAGTCCCTGAGTGTCTCACTCATAGAAGGCTCCTTATAGGCTGATAACTGTTGGCCATAAATGTGACAAGTCTTTTATCCCTCCCCTCCTTCTCCTGTCTCCCTTTTTCACACAGAGGCTGAGGTGGTGCTCCAGATGACTGAACTGCCACCACAGCTTCCCAGCTCCCTTTTGGAGACTCTGCACACTGGGGTGGATTCCTTGTTGCTGATCACCATTTCTGATGGTTCTTTCTTTTCTTACTTGTCTGAAGTTGGCTTCCACTCCAGGAAAGGCTCTCCTGGCCCCTGTGGCCAAACAAAGGCAGAATCAGACCTTTGAGGCTCTGACTTCTTTTTGCTTACCCTGTCCTGCTGGAAGTACTGGAAGAAACTGGACAAAGCTACCTAAAAAAATTTTTTTAAGACTTTTTTGATGTGGACAATTTTTAAAGTCTATTGAATTTGTTACAATATTGATTCTGTTTTGTGTTTTGGTTTTCCGACTGCAAGGCATGTAGGATCGTAGCTCCCCAACCTGGAACTGAACCCGCCCTACCCCTGCTGCATTGGAAAGTGAAATCTTAACCACTGGACTGCCAGGGAAGTCCCTGCCCAGATGAGATGGGAAGAGGAAAATGAGAGATCAGAGAAGGGAAAAAAATGCCACGTGGTGGTTAACATTCGTGGCATCGATCTCTCTCTCTCGTTCTCTCTCACTCTCTGACTCATTCATTTTCTGACTCTTTCTCTCTCTGATTCTCTGTCTCTTTCTGCACGCACTACTCTCTGTACATGGGATCCTTAGAGTAGATTGAACAAATTCATGAACTTGATCCAGCTGGCAACCTGATTTATGTGTATTAATCACAGAGAGTTTTTATCTGCCCTGCACCCGACCCTCCAACACTGACTTAGTAACCGGTGGTATGTGTTTCTGGCTCCTCTTGCAAAGGAACAAAGGTCTTCTCACGGCTCCTATTCCTGCATGGTGACAAGACCGTTTGTCTTTGTAGTCCCCAAGAAGCTAACCTAATTGAGCAGAGCCGGCTGTGAGAGAGGAGTGAGTGGTACAGACTATAGAAAACTAATCATCGCTTGGTTCAGTCAGCAGGGATTCAACAGAAGGATTATTAGTTTCTTGTCCTGGAGAGAGTATGGGGGATGAGGGTCTTACCTGTCATTGAGACAGCAGTAGATGATGGGGTTGTACATGGTAGAGCTCATGGCCAGCCACATAATGGCCAGGTAAACCTGCTGAATAAACTTCTCCAGGTAGAGATCAGGGTTGATGTAAGGCAGGAGGAAGAAGATGTGGAAGGGCAACCAGCAAATAGCAAAGGTGCATACAACAACGATCATCATCTTAACCACCTGGCAAGAGAGTGAGACAGGTAAGACTAGCAGCCCATCTTCCCTTTATAATGGTTCTTTTCTCTCTTACCCTGCCCACTTACTATGCACAGTGTGATATGCAATATAAAGTAACTATCAATATAATAACAACTTTCAAGGTGGAGGAAGGACCGCCTTGTGGTACCAAAGGACTTTGGTTATATCAGTGATTCCCAGAGAGTGGCCCCAGGACCAGGAACATAAATATTACTTGAGAAGTTGTCAGGAATGCAAATTCTTAGACCCCATTCCAATCTAACTGAATCAGAAACTTTGAATGTGGGACTCAGAATTCAGTGTTTGAGAAGCCCTTCAGATTATTCTCATGTGCATTCATGTTTGAGAATATCATATCATACTTCTGGGCAATGGCTGGAGAAGCCAAGGGAGACCAGATTAATGAGCAAAGGGTGTTCAGGAAGAAAAGATCCAGGAATGGGGAGAAAGCAGCAGAAGGAAAAGGGCCATGAGTCAGAGTAGGCTGCTAGACTTGAAGACTCTGGGGGAGGGAAAGAGAATGGGTAGGATTTGGATAGCTGCAGCAAGGGATTGTCAGATGTTTAAAGGGAATATTCATAAAATGGCTTTATGAATATAGGGTGATATAACCCATCCCTTTTTATTCCCAAGAAATCTTAAGAGAAAGAATGACCTAGAAGATGTGTGGCCAATATAGTAGAATAAGAAGGTAGTGAGTTCATCTCCTCGCATGGGCACACCAGAATTACAACTAGTTACAAAGTGTCTATATATGGGAAAAGCTGAAGACTAGCAGAAAAGATTTTCTACAACTAAAGATATAAAGAAGGAATCACAGTGAGATGGGTAGGAGAAATAGAGATGCAATGTAGTGAAGATTCATACCCTTGGGAAGGTAAACCACAAATGGAAGGATAATCACAATTGCATAGTTCCTCCCCCAGGAACAAGAGGTCTGAGCCCCACGCTGGGTTCCTAGTGGGTCCTGACCTGGGAAGACAACACCCAAGACTCTCTGACTTTGAAAGCCACCAGGGCTTATACACAGGAGTGCGAGAAGATTGTAGGAAACAGAAATTCTGTTCCTAAGAGAGCCCACGTCAGACCTACCTGCTGACCTTGAAATCTCCTGGAGAGGCAGGAGGCAATTGGGACCACCTCCAAGGACGAAAATACTGGTGGCAGCCATTTTAGGGAGTTCATTCTACCTTGAGGACATTGATTTTGGCAAATCTCATTTTGGAGTTATCCTTTTAGCCTGTTAGATCTAGGAGCTTACCCACACACCAGTGGGCTGATATCAGCCTCAGAGCCCTCATTGACCCATAGTCTTGGAGAAGACTCTTGAGAGTCCCTTGGACTGCAAGGAAATCCAACCAGTCCATCCTAAAGGAGATCAGTCCTGGGTGTTCATGGGAAGGACTGATGCTGAAGCTCCAATACTTCAGCCACCTGATGTGAAGAGCTGGCTCTTTTGAAAAGACCCTGATGCTGGGAAAGATTGAGGGCAGGAGGAGAAGGGGACGACAGAGGACGAGATGGTTGGATGGCATCACCGACTCAATGGACATGAATTTGGGTAAATTCCGGGAGTTGGTGATGGACAGGGAGGCCTGGCGTGCTGTAGTCCATGGGGTCCCAAAGTTGCACATGACTGAGCTACTGAACTGAACTGAAGGAATTCCATACTACTCTCCATAGTGGCTGTACCAATGTACATTAGAAACAACAGTGTAGGAGGGTTCCTTTCTCTCCACACTCTCTCCAGCTTTTATTGTTTGTGGATTTTTTTGATGGTAGCCATTCTAGCAGGTGAGAAGTGATACCTCATTGTAGTTTTGATTTACATTTCTCTAATAATTGGCAATGTTGAACATCTTTTCATATGTCTCTTGGCCCTCTATATGTCTTGTTTGGAGAAATGTCTATTCAGGTCCTCTGCCCATTTTTTGATTGGGTTGCTTGTTTTGATGCTATTAAGCATTATGAGTTATTTGTAAATTTTGGAGACTAATCCCTTGTTGGTCACATCACTGGCAAATATTTCTTCCAATCTGTGGTTTGTCTTTTTGTTTTGTTTGTCATTTCCTTTGCTGTGCAAAAGCTTTTGAGTTTAAGTTGGTCCTATTTGTTTATTTTTGTTCTTATTTCCCTTATTTTGGGAGATCAATTGAAAAAGATATTGCTATTATTGATATCAGAGAGTGTTCTGCCTATGTTTTCCTCTAGGAGTTTTATAGTGCCCAGTCTAACATTTAGGTCTTTTGTGTGTGTGTGTGTTGTTTTTTAAATTTATTTTTTAATTGAAGGATAATTGCTTTACAGAATTTTGTTGCTTTCTACCAAATATCAACATGAATCAGCCATAGGTCCCCTCTCTCTGCCTGCCATCTCTCTCCCCATTCCGCCCCTCTAGGTTGTTACAGAGCCCCTGTTTGAGTTCCCTGAGTCACTCAGCAAATTCCCATTGGCTATCTATTTTGCATATGTTAGCATATGTATTTCCATGCTACTCTCTCCAGGCATCTCACTCTCTCCTTCCACGCTCCCCCGACACTATGTCCGTAAGTCTGTTCTCTATGTCTGTCTCTCCACTGCTGCCCTGCATATAAATTCGTCAATACCATCTTTCTAGATTCCATATATATGTGTTAGTGTACAATAGTTATCTTTCTTTCTGACTTACTTCCCTGTGTATATTATAGGATCTAGTTTCATCCACCTATTAGAACTGACTTAAATGTGTTCCTTTTTATGGCTGAGTAATATTCCTCTGTGTGTGTGTGTGTATACTTCTTTATCCATTCATCTGTTGATGGACATCTAGGTTGCTTCCATGTTCTAGCTATTGTAAATAGTGCTGCAATGAACATTGGGGTTCATGTATCTTTTTTGGTTTTGGTTTTCTCAGGGTATATGCCTAGGAGTGGGATTGCTGAGTCATAGGTTTTATTTCTAGTTTTTTAAAGGAATCTCCATACTCTTTTCCATAGTGGCTGTATCAGTTTATATTCCCATCAACAGTGCAAGAGAGTTCCCTTTTCTCCACACCCTCTCCAGCAGTTATTGTTTGTAGACTTCTTGATGATGGCCATTCTGACTGGAGTGAGGTGATATCTCATTGTAGTTTTGATATGCAGTTCTCTAATAATGTGTGATGTTGAGCATCTTTTCATGTGTATGTTAGCCATTTGTATGTCTTCTTTGGAGAAATTTCTGTTTAGGTCTTTCCCCCTTGTTTTGATTGGGTTGTTTGTTTTTCTGGTATTGACTTGTATGAGCTGCTTGTATATTTTGGAGAATAATCCATTGTCAGTTGTTTCATTTGCTATTATTTTCTCCCATTCTGAACGCTGCCTTTTCACCTTGTTTATAGTTTCCTTTGTTGAGCAAAAGCTTTTAAGCCTAATTAGGTTCCACTTGTTTGTTTTTGCTTTTATTTCCGTTACCCTAGGAGATGGTTCATAAGGGATCTTGCTTTGATTTATGTCATTGAGTGTTCTGCTATGGTTTGCCTATGAGTGTTCTGCCTATGTTTTCCTCTAAGAGTTTTATAGTTTCTGGTCTTACATTTATGTCTTTAATCCATTTTGAGCTTATCTTTGTGTATGGTGTTAGGAAGTGTTCTAATTTCATTCTTTTACATGTAGCTATCCAGTTTAAACAGCACCACTCATTGAAGAGGTTATCTTTGCCCTATTGTATATCTTTCCTCCTTTGTCAAAAATAAGGTACCCATAGGTGCATGGATTTATCTCGGGGCTCTCTATCTTGTTCCTTTGGTCTATATTTCTGTTTTTGTGCCAGTACCATAGTGTCTTGATGACTATGGCTTTGTAGTATAATCTGAAGTCAGGAAAGTTGATTCTTCCAGCTCCATTCTTCTTTCTCAAGACTGCTTTGGCTATTTGGGCTCTTTTGTGTTTCCATACAGATTGCTTAATTATTTGTTCTAGCTCTGTGAAAAATACCCTTGGTAGTTTCATAGGGAGTGCATTGAATATATTCGGATCTTTGGTGGTGTCCCTTCTTATATCTTGTAATGTTCTTTATTTTAATGTCTATTTTGTCTTATATAATGGTTGCTACTCCAGCTTTCTTTTGATTTCCATTTGCATGGAATATATTTTTCCATTCTCTCACTTTCAGGCTATATGTATCTTTAGGTCTGAAGTGGGTTGCTTGTAGACAGCATATATATGGGTCTGGTTTTTATATCCATTCATCCAGTCTGTGTCTTTTGGCTGGAACATTTAATTGATTTACATTTAAAGTAATTATTGATATATATGTTCTTAGTGCCATTTTCTTAATTGTTTGGAGTTTGTTTTTGTCACTGCTGATGGTGAGTGCAACCATGAAATTGAAAGACACTTGATCTTTGGAAGAAAGGCTATGACAAACCTAAACAGCATATTAAAAAGCAGAGACGTTACTTTGCCAACAAAGGTCCATAAAGTCAAAGCTATGACTTTTTCAGTAGTCATGTATGGATGTGAGAGTTGGACCATAAAAGAAGGTTGAGTGCTGAAGAATGGATGCTTTTAACTGTGGTGTTGGAGAAGACTCTTGAGAGTCCCTTGTACTGCAAGGAGATCAAACCAGTCCATCCTAAAGGAGATCAATCTTGAATACTCATGCTAAAGCTGAAACTGCAATAGTTTGGCCACCTGATGTGAAGAGCCAACTTTTTGGAAAAGACCCTGATGCTGGGAAGAATCGGAGGCAGGAGGAGAAGGGGATGACAGAGAGTGAGATGGTTGGATGGCATCACTGACTCAATGGACACAACTTTCAGCAAGCTCTGGGAGATGGTAAAGGGCAGGGAAGCCTGGAGTGCTGCAGTCCATGGGATTGCAGGGTTGGACATGGCTGAGTGACTGAACAACAAATTGCCATTTTCTTAATTGCTTGGGGTTTGTTTTTGTAGATCTTTTTCTTCTCTTGTATTTCCTGACTATATAAGTCCCTTTAACATTTGTTGTAAAGCTGATTTGATGGTAGTAAATTCTCTTAACTTTTGCTTGTCTGTAAAGCTTTTGATTTCTCCATCAGTTTTGAATGAGATCCTTGCTTAGAGTAATTTTGGTTGTAGATTTTTTCACTTTCAGTATTTTAAATATATCTTGTCATTCCCTTCTGGCCTGCAGAGTTTCTACTGAAAGATTAACTGTTAATGTATGGAGTTTCCTTTGTATTTTACTTGTTGCTTTTCCCTTGCTGCTTTTAATATTCTTTGTCTTCAATCTTTGTTAGATTGACTAGTATATGTCTTGGCATGTTTCTCTTTGGGTTTATCCTGTATGGGACTCTGTGCTTCTTGGACTTGATTGACTATTTCCTTTCCCATGCTGGGGAAATTATCAACTCTAATCTCTTGAAAAATTTTCTCATACTCTTTCTTTTCTCTTCTTTTTTTTGAATGTTGGTGCATTTAATATTGTCCCAGAGGTCTCTGAGACTATCCTTAGTGTTTTTAATTTTTTTTCTGTTATTCTGCTCTTCAGCAGTTATTTCCACCATTCTATCTTCCAGCTCACTTATCCGATCTTCTGCCTCAGATATTCTGCTATTGATTCCTTCCAGAGTATTTTTAATTCCAGTAATTGTGTTGTTTGTCTCCATATGTTTATTCTTTATTTCTTATATATCTTTGTTAATTGATTCTTGCATCTTCTACGTTCTATTTTTGAGGTTTTGAATCATCTTTTCTATCATTATTCTGAATTCTTTTCTGGTAGTTTGCCTATTTCCTCTTCATTTATTTGGACTTGTGTCTTTCTAGGTTGTTCCTTCATTTGTACAGTATTTCTCTGCCTTTCTTTTCTTTTTTTTTAAAATTTTTTGTATTTGAGGTCTCTTTTTCCCAGACTTTGAGGTTGAATTCTTTCTTCCTTTGGTTTCTGCCTTTGTAAAGTTGGTCCAGGGATTTGTGTAAGCTTCATGTAGGGTGTGACTTGTGCTTGCATCCTTTTGGAAGGGGGTGAATTTTTTACCCTTCTGATGGGCAGGCTGAGTGAGGTGGTAATTCTGTCTGCTGATGATTGGGTTTATGTTTTTGCTTTGTTTGCTGTTTGGATGAGGCATCTTGTGCAGGGAGCTACTGGCAGTTGGGCGATGCTTGGTCTTGTGTACAAGTGGTTGCTTTTGTGGGAGTTCTCACTATTTGATACTCCAGGGCATCTGGTCCCATCACCTCATGGGAAATAGATGGGGAGACAGTGGAAACAGTGTCAGACTTTATTTTTTTGGGCTCCAAAATCACTGCGGATGGTGACTATAGCCATTAAATTAAAAGACGCTTGCTCCTTGGAAGGAAAGGTATGACCAACCTAGACAGCAGATTAAAAAGCAGAGGCATTACTTTGCCAGCAAAGGTCCGTCTGGTCAAGGCTATGGTTTTTCCAGTGGTCATGTATGGATGTGAGAGATGGACTGTGAAGAAAGCTGAGCACCAAAAAATTGATGCTTTTGAACTATGGTGTTGGAGAAGACTCTTGGAGTCCCTTGGACTGCAAGGAGATCGAACCAGTCCATCCTAAAGGAGATCAGTCCTGGGTGTTCATTGGAAGGACTGATGCTGAAGCTGAAACTCCTGTACTTTGGCCACCTCATGCGAAGAGTTGACTCATTGGAAAAGACCCTGATGCTGGGAGGGATTGGGGGCAGGCGGAGAAGGGGACAACAGAGGATGAGATGGCTGGATGGCCTCACCGACTCGATGGGCATGAATTTGAGTAAACTCCGGGAGTTGGTGATGGACAGGGAGGCCTGGCATGCTGCGATTCATGGGGTCACAAAGAGTCGGACATGACTGAGCGACTGAACTGAACTGAGGCTTAGGAGTTCTCTGGTAGTCTAGTGTCTTGGAGTCAGTGCTCCCACTCCAAAGGCTCTGGGTTTGGAGACTCTCCAGGGAACAGAGATTCCAGAGGTGGTTTGGTATGGCAGTAAATGGGATTAAAATGAATATACAAAAATGAGAAACAAAAGACGCACCCCAGACTAATAACAATTACAAAATCAGGCAAATAATAACTAAAATAATAGAATATACACACATACATATACACCCATAAACAAATCCAAAATAGCAAAAAAAAAAAAAAAAGTACAATAGATAGACCCGCTGAACAAAGGAAACAAAAAATGGTATCCACCGGTTAAGAACAAAGCTAACTAAAGCACAAACTGGAAAACAAAACTGAAACAAGGTGCCAACTGGGGAATAAAACAATGAAAACAGAAGAAACTAACCATATGGTGAGAAAAAGAAATAAAAGAGCAAAAGAATAGAAGTGTAAAGTTAAATAGAAGTAGATAAAGAATACACACAGATTTGTTGCATTTCTATATACTACTAATGAACTATCAGAGGAGAAATTAAGAAAAGAATCCCATTTACAATTACATCAAAAAGACTTAAGGATAAACTGAACCAAGGATCTAGAAGAATTGTACATGGAAAACTATAAAACATTGATAGAATAAATTGAAGAAGACACAAACAAAAATCAATATAGACCAATATATAGCATGCTTACAGATTGGAAGAATTAATATTGTTAAAATGACCATACTACCGAAGGCAACATACAGACTCAATGTAATTTATCAAAATATCAAAGACAATCTCACAGAACTAGAGCTAAGAATTCTAAAATTTATATGGCCACACAAAAGACTCCAAATAGACCTAAAAAGCTTGAGAAATAAGAACAAAGCTAAGGGTATAATGCTCCTAATTTCAAAAAACTATGCTAAAATCTATAGTAATAAAAACAGTATGGTACTGGCACAGAGCAGACACAGAACTCAATAGAATAGAATAGAGATCCCAGAAAAAAACCCACACTCATACGGTCAATTAATCTGTGACAACAGAGGCAAGGATCTACAAGGGGAAAAGAAAGCCTCTTCAACAAGGTATGCTGGGAAAGTTGACCGCTGCATACAAAATAATCAAACTGGATCACACTTTCACATAATGATTGGACATAAAATCAAAGTGCATGGAATTAATAAATTCAAAGTGGATGAAAAACTTAAAGACCCAAAACCATAAAACTTCTAGAAGAAAACATAAGCACCACCCTTTTTGACACTGGTCTTAGCTGGTTTTTTATTTGTCTCCTCAGGCAAGGGAAACAAAAGCAAAAATAAGCAAGTGGGACTACATCAAAGTAAAAAGCTTTTGCACAGTGAGGGAAACCACAAACAAAGCAAAGAGGCAGCCTACTGAATTGAAGAAGATATTTGCAAACAATATATCTGTTAGGAGATTAATGTCCAAAATATACAAAGAACTCATATAACTCAACATCAAGAAAACCATACAACTGCATTAAAAAATAAGCAGGGACTTGTATAGGTGTTTTTTTTTTTCTTCCAAGAAGGTATACAGGTGGCCAAATGGCACATGTAAAGATTCCCAACATCACTAATCAATAGGGAACTGCAAACCAAACCACAATGAGATATTACTCACATGTATCGTAAGGCTGTATTACAAAGACAACAACTAAGGGCTGGCGAGGAGAAACTGTTAGTGGAAACAGAAGCTGGTGCAGCCATGCTGGAAAACAGTATGAAGATTCCTTAACAAACTGAAAATAGAACACCATATGATCCAGCATGTCCACTCGTGGATATTTATCCAAAGGAAACAAAGACACTTTGAAAACATACATGTACCCTGATGTTTATAGCAACATTACAATAGCGAAGATATGAAAGCAACCTAAGTGTCCCCTGATAGAGGAATGGGTATAAAAATGCATATACATACAATAGAATATTACTCAATCATTAAAAATAAAAACTTGTCATTTGGGACAACATGGATATATCCAGAGGGTATTATTCCAAGAGTAAGTCAAATACCACATGACTTCACTTATATATGTGGACTCTAAAAGCAAAACAAAGAAACAAACACAACGAAAGCAGATTCACAGATGTAGCAAATAAAAGAGTGGTTGCCAGAAAGAAGGGGGATGGGCAGGTGGATGAAATGGGTGAAGGGGAGTAAGGGGTGCAGACCTCAAGTAAGTCATGGGGATATAATAAGCCACATAAGGAATATAGTCCATAATATTTTAATAGCTTTGTGTAGGGAGAGATGGTTACTAGAATTATTGTGGTGATAATGGATGTAAATGGCCAATCATTATGCTATACACCTGAAACTAAATACTATTTTAAGTCGACTATATTTCAATAAAAAAGAAAAGCTATCTAGCATCTGCACAATGAAATACTATGCAAAGAGGTACTAAAAGAGGGGAAAAAAGAATGAGAAAGCTGTTTCTATATTGAGTTTTGAAGATTTTGTGGATACTATTAAATTAAAGAATGAGGGGAAGAAAAGTGCATATTTACTATTTATGCAAAAAAGAAAAGAATATATGTTTATTTGGCTTATAAATGCATTACAATATCTGAAAAGATTAATAACAAATAACAGTGGTTACCATGATGTGTGTGCATGTGTGTGTGTGTGTGTGTGTGCGTACGTGCATAAACATTTGGGAACTCGGTAGACAGAGGACCTAGAAAGGAGTGAGCATTTTCATGGTAAGACTCAATATATTTTTTCACTTTTAATTTTCAAACAATTTAAGACTTCCAAGAAGTTGCAAAAATAGGACAGAATTCTCAGGCACCCGTCACAAAGCTTCTCCCAGTGATACCATCTTACCTAGCTAGGCCACACAATCAAAATCAAGAAACCGATGATAGTACAGTACTATTAACTAAACTACAGGCTGTATTTGGAATTTGCCAGCTTTTACATGCACTTTTTTGGTGTGTAGTTCTATGAAATTTTATCATATGCAGAGATAAGTAAAAAATCCACAGTAATCAGGATACAGAACTGCTCCATTATCGCAAGGAAATTCACTCATGCAATCCCTTTGTAGGCAGATTCTTCCCCCAGTACTAATCCTGGCAATTCCCAGTTTGTTCTCCATCACCCTAGTTTTGTTTCTTTTAGTACTTTTTGATGTTTGAACGAAATGAACGTATTATTTTGTCAAATGGTAGTAACTAAAAAGAACTGAATAGCTCTTCATGCTTCTGTAGTTAAATCTGTGTGCTTGTGTTTTAATGAGTTGACAGTTTTCTGTTAGTTTTAAGGTGAGAATGAGGGGGCTTATGCCTGTACAGTCAGGTCTAGGTTACAAGCACATTGAAGGACGATTTCTTCCTCCCCTCCCTTTTCCTCCCCTCCTTTCTACAGTTCTTGGGGCCCAGGGACTGCCTCCGGGACTCCTGAGGCTCGGGCTCACATGCTTACCAGTCTGCCACCTGTGCCAGGGTGGGTTAAGTGCTGCTAGCCCTTTGCTCACCTTGCGCTTGGCAGAGACTTGCTCGTGGTAGCGGTCAGAGGAGTCCCCAGGTATCTCACTGGCCCACAGTGTGATGCCCACTACAGTGTAAGCATAACCTATCACCAGCAGGGGGAGGAAGTAGATCAGCACAGTCACGCAGATGTGGTACCTGCAACGAGGTGAACGGGAGCAGTCAGTTCAAGAAGTAACAGGGCTGGTCAAGCCTTGACAGTTACCTGTCTCAGACTAGCTACTAGCATAAATAAGTACGTGATCTATTAGTAGATAAAGTAGAGAAAGCAAATCTTTTGGACGTGTTTTTCTTGTGGACTTTTCCATAATGGAGATTCCTGTTCAGAATGAAAAGAATAAACATTAATGAAAGGGAACTGAATTTGTTGAACATTTACAGCAATTTTAGTTGATGTTAAGTTCAGTATTGCTTACTGCTCCCTCCAAAGAAAAATGCAAACTTAGGCTGAATTAATAGGAGAATATTTTCTAGAATAAAGAAGGTGATTTTACCACTCAATTGTACTTGTCAGATTTAAACTTAGGCTTAGTTTTGATGCAGGGACACGGATCAATAGACCAGCTAGTACATTCAGATGAGAGCAATTGTGATGGTTAATAAGACTTGTTTAGTTGCTAACTTGTGTCTTAATCTTTTTCAACTCCATGGACTCTAGCCAGCCAGGCTCCTCTGTCCATGGGATTTCCCAGGCAAGAATACTGGAGTAGGTTGCTATTACCTTCTCCAACTGGATCTTCCTGACCCAAAGATCAAACTCGTGTGTCCTGCATTGGCAAGTGAATTCTTTACCACTGAGCCAAACTATTCTAAATGACAAATGGATTCATGGATATAAGTATAATTATCTTGGAGAGAAACAAAACTTATCCCAGAATTAGGATCAGTAGGAGAGAGCTACAAAGTTTAAGCTACTTATAAGCATAGTTCTTAAATATATATCTCTCGATGGAAGCTGTCTGGGTCTCTGAGTTACTGCTTGAAAGACAGTTACCAAAGGATTTGAGTCTGACTGGAACATGAACAAGAAACAAACCTTTGCAGTGTTAGCCCACAGATTCTGAGGTTTCCTACAATGGCACAACTTGTTCTATTCTGTTTAAGGTGAGGGTCATTGTAAGTTGGACATTTAAGTAAGTTATTTGAGTTTTGAGAAAGAATATTTTTTCTCAGAGGGCCCTTGGAAGGTGTGGCTAGTTATAGGGCTTTCCCTCTGATGTGAGTGTAATGCAAAAGCTCAGATTTTCTAATAGTAATAACATGAGAACAGCTAATATTTGGGGAGGTTTACTCTAGGTCACTCTGTTAATATTACATTAATGATAGTATTAATAGCAGAACTGGAAGTTAGATTTTATTTAGTGAAGAACACAATGCCAAGGACTTTACTGGCAATATTTTCTTTAACCCTCAAAATAAGGGTAGTGAGAAATGGAATATTTCCTGCCATATCAACAAACAAGTATGTCGCAGTCATCAGCAATTCCATCCCTCCAACTGTGAATTTCTGAGCCTGGAGGGCACCCAGAAAGAACAATACCTACTATCCAGTAGCCTCAGCCACTCCCCATGGTGAGCACTGAGAACTGGGGGGTGTGTGTGTGAAAAGCCTTAGAAACTGGCCCCAGATAGCTGAGATACATGTGAAAGAAATGATTTCAGTGAGCCCAGGCTCTTGTATCTGCTCACATATAAAAAAGCACTAAATTACTTGAGATATCTGGTTTTCTTTAATTAACAATAATCTTTTGCTGTTCGGACTACTTGCCCCTTGTTGCAAACTTCTATATAACTTGACTCCTCCTCCTGCCTCCTGAGAGCCGTTCTCTCAGGGTTACTTGAGATGCTGTCTCCTCGACTTGAAGTCCTAAAAATTCCCATAAAATAAAACATAACTCACAACTTCCAGGTTGTGATTATTTTTTAAATGGACAGTTTTGGCAACCAACAAAGGGATCCAGAATGGATTCCTATCCTTGACCTGAGCTCTACGAGGATCTGGAGCCTTGGTACCAGCAGAGGCCTCCTGTGCCCATCTGCCTCCTTGAAATCCAGACAGATCTGAGTGAATCTTCCTGGATCTCAGATCTCCTATATTGGTTGATGACCTTGAGTTTTATTTGGGGGAAAATGTTATCCTTGAAACTTGTTTTCAAGAAGAGGTACCTGGATCTCTCAGCTTAGACACTGGGTAGGACATCCTCAAAGTAGTGGGAAGATTTTTCTCAATTTAGGTGCTAAGTAGGATATCCTCGGTGTTCAGACACTGGGAAAATTTTGCTCAAGCAGGGGATCCTCAGTGTTAAGGCCCTGGGAAGACTCTTTGTATACTGAGTGGTCAGCCTCAGTCTAGCAACTGGGAAGACTGCTCAAACACTGCATAAGGTAGGACTGAGTTATTAGGGGGGAAGACTGGCATGTTGTTTTTCCTTGACTTGGCTACCTTAATAGAGTTTGTCAAAATAAAACTGAAATCTTCCTAGAGCTTCTGACCTCCAAAAAGGACTCTCTCTTCCTGGCTGGCAACAGCTTTCTCAGATGACTGAGAAATTTGCAGGAGTGGTGGAAGCAAGACCTCATGCATACCATGCAGCTTGTTCCTACAGGAAAACCCACTCATGTAATTAACAAATTGCTCAACAGGGGACACACATAAGAATTGGCTATTCCACAATCTGAGCACCCATGGAAGTCTTATATTCCACTGGGAAACCCGAGACACGTAAGATGGGGCTTAAACAACTCTGGGGCAAAACCAGAGAACTTAAGCTCCCAAAAAGCACACACTGGTCCATCACATGCAATTTTATCTTAAAAAACTGACTTCAAAATGGAAAATAAAAGTCTCAAAATAAAAAGGAATGAGAAATCGCCAATACCCATGCAAAACCTGCAGGTACTTACTTGATTGGAAATTGGAGGAAATCTCACCATGGAAATTGAGGGGGCTCTTTCATTGCCCATGCAATTAAGTTTCATTATTGTGAAAAGCTGGCTTAGTAAAAATATATTTTCAGACTTAAACAGAGACTTTCTAGAGGGAAGCTTGCATTTCTCTTTGTCTCTGAGATGTAAATGTTCTACTTGATCTTCCCAGGTCCTTCTGTGCTTTTTTGTTTTGTTTGTTTGTGTTTTTGAAAACTTGGTCTTGAGAGTAAAACTCTCTGGGTTTAGGTTACATCCTCTCCCATTCTCTTATGGGGAGGTCTTTTGCATCTTAATGGTTTGAATTTCTATTGAGATATATTTTATTGGTGGCCAAGTGATGGATCATTTAAAATTGGGAAAACTAACTGGTAAATCTAAAGTATGCTCATCATAGCCAGTGGTACCTATAAACAAAAATCAAACTAAAGGTGAAATTATGTATTTAATAATTAAACTAAGGACTTCCATAGTTTATTTAAAGCAAGTTTAAAAAACTGGCTTGAGAAGCTTCATTTGTGGTCTGTGCTTCTTCTCAATGGGTTTTACAATGTCTAAAAAGAGTATTAAAATAATTATAATATAAGCATGAAAAACCTGTAAGGAAAGTCTGACTATAATTCCCAAGAAGTTAGAATTTCTTTAAGGTGTTATCTCAAATGAATAAAGAAATATTTGGATGATTAGTTAAAATGGGACCAATAAAATGGACATTTATGTGATTAAAACAAGATTTGATATTACTACACTACCTAAAGCTAAATGGGCCCAAAGGGACACCTATTGGTCCCCAACAAAGCCAAAGGAGTCTATCCTACTTACCTCAGGTTTTACAATACATATTAAAAAGGCTGAATGAATCACAAGGTGGAATCAAGATTGCTGGGAGAAATATCAACAAGCTCAGATATGCAGATGACACCACCCTAATGGCAGAAAGTAAAAGAGGAACTAAAGAGACTCTTGATGAAGGTGAAAGAGGAGAGTGAAAAAGCTGGCTTAAAACTCAACTTTCAAAAAATGAAGATCATGGCATCTGGTCCCATCACTTCATGGCAAATTGAAGGGGAAACAAGACAAAAGAAATTAAAACAAAAACAAACAAATGGGAAAAAAAGAAGAAAAACAAACAAATAAATAAACAAACAGGATCTAATTAAACTTAAAAGTTTTTGTTTTGCAAAGGGAACTGTTAAGTAGTTAGAATAGGCAAAAGGAATCCGGAATGGCAGTGGCTAAAAGACAAGGAAGGGAAAAGCCCACGAAAATAGAACAAAGGAAGGTCCGAGGACCCGAGTGAGGACCTCAGGTAGAACAAATAGCACTCCAGCTAGCCCAGTTTACACAGGGCAGGACTAGGGGAAGGAAAAAACATATAAAAAGAGGAGCCAAAAGGCTGAGGGTCTCTCGTGCGCTCTCTGTCTTCTCCTTGCATCTTTTGGGTTGGCATGCCCTCATGCCTCAAGGATGTATTTTCCTTTATTTTCTAAATAAAACTGAGCTGTAACACAGAGCTGTAACACTCTGTACAGATCTGTCTGAGAGCTGTAACACTGATCTATCTGTCCAAGAGCTATGACATGCTGAGGGCTTTAATGTCCGTTGCTTCAAATTTTTGTTGTGACGGGACAGAACCGAGGAAATGACACACTCCCCTAACAGAACCATGGACAAAATGAGAATACAAACTACTGAATGGGGGAAAATATTTATAAATGATATAACTGATAATGGTTCAATATTCAAAATATATAAACAGTTCATACAACTAAATATCAAAAAATAACCCAATTAAAAAATAGGCAGAAGAAGACCTGAACAGACATATTTCAAGGAAGACATAGATAGCTAACAGGCACATGAAAACATGCTTAACATCACTAATCATCGGAAAAATGCGTCAAAACCATAGTGAGATATCACCTCACCACTATCAGAATGGCTATCATCAAAAAGGAACTAAAGAGCATTTTGATAAAGGTGAAAGAGGAGAGTGAAAATGATGGCTTAAAACTCAACATTTAAGAAACTAAGATCATGGCATCCAGTCTCATCACTTCACAGCAAATAGGTGGGGAAACAATGGAAACAGTGACAGAATTTATCTTCTTGGGTTCCAAAATCACTGCAGATGGTGACTGCAGCCATGAAATTAAAAGACACTTTCTCCTTAGAAGAAAAGCTATGACAAACCTATACAGTATATTAAAAAGCAGAGACATTACTTGGCCAACAAAGGTCCATCTTGTCAAAGCTATGGTTTTTCTAGTAGTCATGTATGGATGTGAGAGTTGGACCATAAAGATGGCTGAGCACCAAATAATTGATACTTTTGAACTGTGGTGTTGGAGAAGACTCTTGAGAGTCCCTTGGACTTCTAGGAGGTAAAACCAGTGCATCCTAAAGGAAATCAGTCCTGAATATTCAATGGAGGGACTGTTGCTGAAGCTCCAATACTTTGGCCACCTAATGTGAAGAGTTGACTCATTGGAAAAGACCCTGATTCTGGGAAAGATTGAAGGCAGGAGGAGAAGGGGATGACAGAGGATAAGATGGTTGGATGGTATCACTGACTCAATGGACATGAGTTTGAGCAAATTCCAGGAAATAGTGAAGGACAGGGAAGCCTGGAGTGCTGCAGTCCATGAGGTCGCAAAGAGTCAGACACGACTGAGTGACTAAACAAAATCATCAAAAAATCTACAGATAACAAATGTTGGTGAGGATGTGGAGAAAAGGGAATGCTCCTACACTGTTGGTAGGAATGTAAATCAGTGAGACCACTATGGAAAACAGAAAGGAGGTTCCTCAAAAAACTAAAAGTAACACTAATATATGACCTAGAAATTTTACTCCTGAATGTATGTCAAAAAAAAAAAAAAAAAATTCAAAAGAATACATACATCCCAGTGTTCATGGCAGCATTATTGACCATAGCCAAACTATGGAAACAACCTAAGTATTCACTGACAGATGAATGAATAAGGAAGATGTGGTATATAAATATGAAATACTACTCAGCCATAAAAATAATTAAATTTTGCCACTTGCAACAACACGGATAGACTTGGAGGGTACTTAGTGAAATAAGTCAGACAGAAAGAAAAATGCTGTATGTTATCCGTTATATGTGGAATCTAAAAAATAAAACAAATTAATGAATGTAACAACAAAGAAAACACTCATAGGTATAGCAACAACCTAGTGCTTACCAGTGGTGAGAGGCAAGGGTGGAGGGGCAAGATAGAAGTATAGGATTAAGAGGCACAAATTACTACATATAAAATAAATAAGCTACAAGGATATATTGCAAAGTATAGGGGATATAGCCAATATTATATAATAACTATAAATGGAGTATGGGCTTCCCTGGTGGCTCAGATGGTAAAGCGTCTGCCTGCAACGTGGGAGACCCGGGTTTGATCTGTGGGTTGGAAAGATCCCCTGGAGAAGGAAATGGCAACCCACTCCAGTATTCTTGCCTGGAAAATTCCATGGACGGAGGAGCCTGGTGGGCTATAGTCCATGGGGTCGCAAAGAGTCGGACACGACTGAGTGACTTCACTTCACTTTAATAAATGGAGTATAACTTCTAGAATTGTGAACCACTATGCTGCACTAAAGTATATAATATTATTAATCAACTGTGCTACAGTCTTTTAAAAAGACCAAATAAAAAACACAAAAATTCAATGCATAAATCTCATCTCTCTCATCATGTGGGAACCAAGCAGTCCCTTCTGTCACAGACTATTGTAGTCACTCTCGATTTTTTCTCTGGCTCACTTTGGCACATCCCTGATCCCTGATCTCTGAGCTCTTCTTCCAAGGCTGATATTAATTCTGAGAGCTGACTATCAGATTTGAGAGCCAAAAAATCCCCCATGAAGCTATACAAAAATAAGATTATACTAGGTTCTATGCATCAATTCTCTAAAATAGTGATTTTGGCAAAATATTAAAATGTAAGTTTATCTCCAATGAACTGCAAGAATATGGTAAAACTTCTCCAAGAAGATGTCAAGATGGAAGAAATGTTGTTTTTATATTTTCTAATGATTAAATATTGATCATTTGACCTACATTCATTTAATCTTGGATATTGAATTGAGCATTTGCAGTTTCTATGTGAAAGGGGTTTGTCTGAGCTAGATTTTCTGTCTCTTTGAATTTGTCTATTCTAAGTATTTTAGATAAGTGGAATCATACAGTATTTGTCCTTTTCTGTCTGGCTTATTCACTTAGCATTATGTTTGCAAGGTTCATCCATGTTATAGCATGTATCAGAACTTCATTCTTTTTTAAGCTAAATAATATTCCATATATATATTTATAACATTTTGAATATCCATTCACCTAATGAGGGACATCTGAGTTGTTTCCACTTTTTGGCTATTGTGAATAATGCTGCTATGAACTTTGTACTCTTTGGTGTACAAGTATTTGTTTGAGGCCCTGCATTCAATTCTGAGTATATATCTAGGAGTGAAATTGCTGGGTCTTATTAAGAATAACTTAACAATAATTAACTTATTAATTATCCATGTTAGAGAATGAACCTGTCTATAATTCTTTTTAGTCGAAATTAAATCTATACTTTTTATTGCTCACAAATGAATAACAAAATAGCTTTCCCTTCTTAAAAAAGAGACTGATAAATTATGTTGACTGATTCAGCTTAGCATTTTCCTAATGGTCTGATCTGTGATTTTCTAAAGAGCACGTTGTTTTAAAATATAGATTTTACTTTTTTAAATTCATGTATAGTGAGGCCTATGTTCTATGATGTTTGTTGTCAGTTATGAGTTCATGGTCTTCAAAGGAAAGAATTCACTCCAGGACCAAAGGAACACAGTAGCTCATGTCTTTGCAGCAGTGTAACAACTTCATTAAAAGTCAGGAAGTAACAGGGACAGCTTCTGGCACAGACACCAAAAGGGTTAGGAAGAGATCCACATACAGCTTTTAAGATATCTCATTATATATACCTTTTGACCTGTTACTAAAAATAGTTTTGGCACAGGATTAGGTCAGTTTGTTTCCCTTAGATCTTGTAACAAAGGTCGGTCTCCTGACGACACCAAGGAACCTGTTCCTATGCCTCTGATGTTATCAATTAACCAGCTACCTAGCTCCCATTTCTGATGTGGGTGAATGGCCATAAATTCCAAATGGCCATAAGTTCCAGGACATGGATGATTACATGACTGGGTCCATGGACTCCTTATCCACCTGCCCAAGAAATGCTGTCATTAAACAGATCACGAGAAGTTTTCCATTGAAAAGATAGTTTATTACTCATACTTCCCAAGAGAAAGGGGCATACCATCTCACAGATGGTCATAGGCAGAGAGCATGGAGAAAATGTAGGAAAGTCTTCTACTATGTTTTTTGAGGGGAAGAATCAGTGAGTCAAGATAAACAGGGCTAGGATGGTCTCGTTTGAATCGTTTCAGTGGGCCCCAGTGTAGGGCCTGCCCATAGATGTCAGACGTGGCCCTGGGGTGATTAGGGCAGAGGATAGTGTCTTGCAGTATAAGAGCCCTGAAAAAGCAGATAGATGATGGGTAGGGGCTTTGGGTTGTTTAGTTTGCATATGAAGGCACACTAGCAGGAGTTATCCCTAGGAGTTATCTAGCCCCGGATAGGCAGTCCCTCTTAGATCATCAACAAGACCCAAGATATCAAAGCACCAGATACAGAAACTAGAAAATATGGTTAACACACACTTTAGTGATGTCATTAAATCTGAAACAACAATGTAGTTCCAGGGACTGCCCTGGGGGCTCAGTGGCGAAGAATCTGCCTGCCAATGCAGGAGACATGGGTTTGATCACCGATCGAGAAAGATCCCACATGCTGCAGAACAACTAAGCATGTATGCCACAACTATTGAGCCTGTGCTCTAGAGCCCAGGAGCCACAACTACTAAGCTCATGTGCCGCAACTATTAAAGCCTGCGTGCCCTAGAGTCTGTGATTCCCAACGAGAGAAGCCACCATACGAGAAGCCTGAGCACTGCCACTAGAGAGGAGTCCCCACTCACCACAAGTAGAGAAAAGCCTGCTGTGCAACAGTGAAGACCCAGTACATCCAAAAATAAATAAATGAAACTATTACAAACAGTAATGTAGTTCCAACAGGCTTGTAGGCGTTGGATCTGAAAAGGTAGTGCTCAATGCTAGCCATATTCCAGAATAGCTTGAAGAATTTTCTAAACCGTGGTTTTGTACTTCCATACTCACAACCAATTACATGAATACCTCTGGACACTGATTATTTTAAAATCTCCCCCAATTATTCTCATGTGATTCTCAGCTTGAGAAAGACTTATCTAAGTGTTTTTCAAAGTCTGAAACAGAACCAATAGCAGTTATCACCTGGGAACTTATTATAAAGGCAGATTCTCAGTCTCACTAAATTGGAAACTGGGTGGGGCCCAGCCCTCCATATTTGCATAAGCCCTTTATGGGATTCTGAGGCTGGTTTAAGTTTAAGAACCACTGGTGCAAGGTAAGGAGCATCTGTGGCTTTGGTCAGAGAGCTGATTTTGATGTGAATGCAAGTCACATCTTCCTCAGGGTGTGCAGGCAACTATCACCTTAAAAGGAAGTGGAGCTGGAGCTGGGGAGACTAGGGCCAGAGGCAAGTGTGAGGCAGGGCTTCCCCTATGCTTAATGGATGCGGATGCCCCTTGGTGCTGGGCCAGACCTCATCACTGGAGCAGAAGTCCTGAACTTTGGGTCTGAGCTGGCTGTTTCCTTTAAGTCTGTGCTCTTCTCCTTCCCAGCTCCTTCACAGCTCCAGCTGTGCTGGAGCAAGAAGGGCTGTTGTGGGTAGTTAGCAAGGTTTGGCGCTGGGTTGTGGCCATCTGGATACTGTCAGAGATCCAGACTGCCTCTGGTGTGTCGCCTGGACAATTGCAAATAATGGCTGCCCTTTGGCTGCTCAGACACCACCTGGGGTTTGAGCTGCTTCAGATCTCACAGTCCAGCTTTTTGGCTGGTTGTACCAGTCCTTGCTCCAGTGTGGAGCTGTGATGCCAGGCAAGTGGTGTTGGAACGTTCACTCCATGCAGGCTGGGTGGCAAGCCAGGGAGGGTGCAGGAAACCAGTCAGTCATGGGTGCAGTTTCCATTTGTCCCCTCTGCCCTACTTCAGTTCAGTTCAGTCACTCAGTCGTGTCTGACTCTTTGCGACCCCATGAACCGCAGCACACCAGGCCTCCCTGTCCATCAGCAACTCCCGGAGTCTACCCAAACCCATGTCCATTGAGTCAGTGATGCCATCCAACCATCTCATCCTCTGTCATCCCCTGCTTCTCCTGCCCTCAATCTTTCCCAGCATCAGTGCCTTTTCAAATGAGTCAGTTCTTTGCATCAGGTGGCCAAAGTATTGGAGTTTCAGCTTCAGCATCAGTCCTTCCAGTGAACACCCAGGACTGAATTCCGTTAGGATGGACTGGTTGGATCTCCTTGCAGTCCAAGGGACTCTCAAGAGTCTTTTCCAACACCACAGTTCAAAACCATCAATTCTTCGGTGCTCAGCTTTCTTGATAGTCCAACTCTCACATCCATCCATGACCATTGGAAAAACCATAGCCTTGACCAGATGGACCTTTGTTGACAAAGTAATGTCTCTGCTTTTCAATATGCTGTCTAGGTTGGTCATAACTTTCCTTCCAAGGAGTAAGCGTCTTTTAATTTCATGGCTGCAATTGCCATCTGCAATGATTTTGGAGCCCAGAAAAATAAAGTCAGCCATTCTTTCCACTGTTTCCCCATCTATTTGCCATGAAGTGATGGGACCAGATGCCATGATCTTGGATTTCTGAATGTGGAGCTTTAAGCCAACTTTTTCACTCTCCTCTTTCACTTTCATCAAGAGGCTCTTTAGTTCTTCTTTGCTTTCTGCCATAAGGGTGGTGTCATCTGCATATCTCAGGTTATTGATATTTCTCCCAGCAATATTGATTCCAGCTTGTGTTTCCTCCAGCCAGCATTTCTCATGATGTACTCTGCATATAAGTTAAATAAGCAGGGTGACAATATACAGCCTTGACATACTCCTTTTCCTATTTGGAACCAGTCTGTTGTTCCATGTCCAGTTCTAACTGTTGCTTCCTGACCTGCATATAGGTTTCTCAAGAGGCAGGTCAGGTGGTCTGGTATTCCTGCCTCTTTCAGAATTTTCCACAGTTTATTGTGATCCACACAAAGGCTTTGGCATAGTCAATAAAGCAGAATAGACATTTTTCTGGATCGCTCTTGCTTTTTCAATGATCCAGAGAATGGTGGCAATTTGATCTCTGATTCCTCTGCCTTTTCTAAATCCAGCTTGAACATCTGGAAGTTCACAGTTCATGTATTGTTGAAGTCTGGGTTGGAGAATTTTGAGCATTACTTTACTAGCGTGTTAGATGAGTGCAATTGTGTGGTAGTTTGAGCATTCTTTGGCATTGCCTTTCTTAGGGACTGGAATGAAAACTGACCTTTTCCAGTCCTGTGGCCACTGCTGAGTTTTCTAAATCTGCTGGCATATTGAGTGCAGCACCTTCACAGCATCATCTTTCAGGATTTGAAATAGCTCAACTGGAATTCCATCACCTCCACTAGCTTTGTTCACAGTGATGCTTCCTAAGGCCCATTTGACTTCACATTCCAGGATGTCTGGTTCTAGGTGAGTGATCACACCATCGTGATTATCTGGGTCATGAAGATCTTTTTTGTACAGTTCTTTGTGTATTCTTGCCAGCTCTTCTTAATATCTTCTGCTTCTGTTAGGTCCCTACCATTTCTGTCCTTTATTGAGCCCATCTTTGCATAAAATGTTCCCTTGGTATCTCTAATTTTCTTGAAGAGATCTCTAGTCTTTCTCATTCTATTGTTTTCCTCTATTTCTTTGCACTGATCGCTGAGGAAGGCTTTCTTATCTCTCCTGGCTATTCTTTGGAACTCTGCATTCCAGTGGGTATATCTTTCCTTTTCTCCTTTGCTTTTCACTTCTCTTCTTTTCACAGCTATTTGTAAGGCCTCCTCAGGGGGCAAGCAAACCATTATACATGCCTCATGAGCAGAGTCCTGGCTTTCCTCTGCCCTTCTGGGGCTGCCCACCAGCCCTCCAACCAGCCAAGGGGGCTCGTCTTCCTGGCATTGGAACCCCGGGTTGGGGTGGCTAATACGTGATTCAAACTGCTCACTTCCCAGGAGGGATCTCTGTGTAATTGCTCTTTTCTTCTGATTCTCCTCCCAGGAGGGGCTGACCTGGTTGATTTTCTTCCCTTCCTACTCAATTCTTTGTCGATCTTCCTTATAGCTTTGGTTACACATGACTTTTTCTGCCACTTTCCAGTTAGTTTTAAGTGAGGAATTCTCCAAATGAAGATGTTATTTTTGATCTGTTTGTGGGGGGAAGTAAGCTCTGTGTCTCCCTGCTATGCAATCTTTATCTCCCTCCCCTACCTCCTTGATTACATAACATGGTCCTTAGAGGCAGAGCAGAGTTGTTGTTCAGTTACTAAGTCATGTCTGACTCTTTGTGACTCCATTGATTGCAGCCAGATAGGTTCCCTTGTCTTTCACTATCTCTCAGAGATTTTTCAAACTCATGTCCATTGAGTCAGTGATGCCATCTAACCATCTTATCTTCTGTCTCCCCCTTCTACTCCTGCCCTCAATCTTTCCCAGCATCAAGGTCTTTTCCAATGAGTCAACTCTTCCTATGGATGGCCAAAAGTATTGGAGCTTCAGCTTCAGCATCAGTCCTTCCAAGGAATATTCAGGGTTGATTTTCCTTAGAATTGACTTGATCTCCTCGAGTCCAAGGAACTCTCAAGAGTCTTCTCCAGCATCACAATTCAAAGCAGCAACTCATTAGGCTCAGCCTTCTTTATTGCCCAAGTCTCATATCCATACATGACTACTGGAAAAACCATAGCTTTGACTAGACAGACTTTTGTCAGCAAAGTGTTATCTCTACTTTTTAATACACTGTCTTTGTTGGTCATAGTTTTCCTTTCAAAGAGCAAGCGTCTTTTAATTTCATGGCTGCAGTCATCATCTGCAATGATTTTGGGGCCCAAGAAAATAAAGTCTGTCACTGTTTCCATTGCTTCCCCCTCTATTTGCCATAATGTGATGGGACTGGATGCCATGATCTTAGTTTTTTGAATGTTGAGTTTGTTTTGGTCCACAGAGTCAAAATCTTTAGCACAGTCAATGAAGCAGAAATAGATGTTTTCCTGGTATTCCCTTGCTTTGTCTATGATCTAACAGATGTTGGCAATTTGATCTCTGGTTCCTCTGCCTTTTCTAAACCCAGCTTATACATCTGAAAGTTCTAGATTCATGTACAACTGAAACCTAGTTTGAAGGATTTTGAACATAACTTTACAAACATGTGAAATGAGCAAAAGTGTACAGTAGTTTGAGCATTCTTTGGCATTGCCTTTCTTTGGGACTGGAATGAAAACTGACTTTTTCCAGTCCCGTGGCCACTGATGAGTTTTCCAAATTTGCTGACATATTTAGTGCAGCACTTTAACAGCATCATCTTTTATGATTTGAAATAGCTCAGTTGGAACTCCATTACCTCCACTAGTTTTGTTTGTAGTAATGCTTCCTAAGGCCCACTTGACTTTACACTTCAGGATGTCTGGCTCTAGGTGAGTGACTATGGCATCTTGGTTTTCTGGGTCATTAAGACTTTTTTTTTGGTATATTTTGTATATATTTTGTGTATTTTATGTATTCTTGCCACCTATTCTCAATCTCTTCTGCTTCTATTAGGCCCCTACCATTTCTGTCCCTTAGTGTGCCCATCCTAGCATGAAATGTTCTCTTCATTCCTCCAATTTGAAGAGATCTTTAGTCTTTTCCATTCTATTGTTTTCCTCCACTTCTTTGCATTGTTCACTTAAGAAGGGTCTCTATCTCTTCTTGCTACTCTTTGGAACTCTGCGTTCAGTTGGGTGTATCTTTCCCTTTCTCCCTTGCCTTTTGCTTCTCTTCCTTTCTTAGCTATTTGTAAATTCTCCTCAGAGGACCACTTTGCCTTCTGTTGTTCCTTTTTCTTTGGGTTGGTTTTGGTCACTGCCTCCTGCACAATGTTACAAACTTGTGTCCATAGTTTTTCAGGCACTCTATCTCTCAGATCTAATCCCTTGAATCTATTCATCAGTTCTACTGTATAATCATAAAGGATTTGATTTAGGTTATACCTGAATGGCCTAGTGGTTTTCCTGACTTTCTTCAATTTAAGCCTGAATTTTGTAATAAGGAGCTCATGGTCTGAGCCACAGTCTGCTCCAGGTCTTATTTTTGTTGACTGTATAGAGCTTTTCCATATGCAGCTGTAAAGAGTGTAATTAATCTGATTTCAGTATTGACCATCTGGTGATGTCCATGTGCAGTAAAGTCATCCCTTGTATTGTTCGTAGAGGGTGTTTGCTATGACCAATGCGTTCTCTTGGCAAAACTCTGTTAGCCTTTGCCCTGCTTCATTTTGTACTCCAAGGCCAAACTTGCTTGTTATTCCATGTTTCTCTTGATCTCTTGCCTTCCTATGTTTGCATTCCAATCCCCTATGATGAAAAGGACTTTTTTTTTTGGCTTTAGTTCTGAAAGGTCTCATTGGTTTTCATGGGACTAGTCAACTTCAGCTTCTTCAGCATTAGTGCCTGGGGCATAGGCTTGGATTAGTATGATATTGAATGGTTTGCCTTGGAAATGAACTAAGATCATTCTGTTGTTTTTGTGATTGCACCCAAGTACTGCATTTTGGACTCTTTTGTTGACTATGAAGGCCACCCCATTTCTTCTAAGGGATTCTTGCCCTCAGTAGTAGATACACCCATTCCTATCCATTTTAGTTCACTGATTTCAAATTGTTGGTGTCTTCTCTTTCCATCTCCTGCTTGACCACATCCAATTTACCTTGATTCATGGACCCAATATTCGAATTCCAATATTGTTCTTTACAGCATTGAACTTTACTTTCACCACCAGACAAGTCAGCAACTGTGCATCGTTTCTGCTTTGGCCCAGCCAAAGCTATTTCTCCACTCTTTCCTACTAGCATATTGGACAACTTCTGACCCAGGGGGCTTAACTTCTGGTGTCATATCTTCTTTTCATACTGTTCATGAGGTTCTCAATTTCTTTCCTCTGGTAGACCACATTTTGTCAGATCTCTCCACTATAACCTGTCCATCTCGGGTTGCCCTGCACGCCATGGCTCATAGCTTCATTGAGTTAAACAAGCCCCTTTGCCATGACAAAGCTATGATTCATGAAGTGATTTTCATGAAGGTACATGGTCGTTTAACCAGTATTCTAATTTGAACATTTGAGTCATTTATAATATCTTGATATATACCCGATACTATAATTAACACCTTCAGAAATGTCTTTGCTCTATTTCTTATTTCCTAAGAATTAGTCAGGATTAAGTTACTGTGTTTTTAAGGATTTGGTGTCCTCTTCAGAAAATATATGCCAATTTATACAACCAGCAATAATTTATAAGATTTATTTTTCCTCCTCATGCCTGTACTGGGTATTAGTAAGTCTTTTTGTCTTTGACAACATAATAGTTTATACGTGATTCCTTACTTTACATTTAGTATTCTTAATTCATTGTAAATTGAAATATTATAACTTTCCTATTTAATCATTGTCATTTCTCTTGTGAATTGACCACCTGCTTAATTTACTCAATTTTACATTGAGGTGTTCATATTATCTTTACTATTTTCTAAGAATTCTCTATGGCTTCTATCATATAATGCTCAAAATGTCTCTTCCATATAAAAATCATGAAAATACTCACTTATGCTTTCTCCTGGTTTATTTATTTATTTGTTTTTAACTGATCAGGCTATCAGGGATATACTTTGATATTATGAGAAAAGGCTCCAAATTTCTTTCCCCAACAATTGTTTATAGTTTCCCAAGTACCACTATTGGATATTCCATCCTTTCCCTGATGCTTTAAAATTGCACAGATGTCTTATATACTCATATAGCTCTATTTCTGGGCTTTTGCTCTGTTTCCTGGGCCTATCCCTCCTTTATGGTATCAGCTCCACACAATCTCAATTTTTGTGGCTTTGTAGTATGTATTATTTTTTTTAATGTCATGGCAGTGCAAATCTCTTATTATTTTACTTAGTTCTGAAAAACAAAGGATGTCTATTACAATACACATTTCTTAAAAGAGCATCAGGGGATGGTTTCAGTTATTTGTAGCCAGGCCTGCAGCTTCCCAGAAGATATCAGATGGTTGAGTTCCTTGGCCCATCCCAACATTGATTCTCATGATAAAGTTTAGCAGATGCTATTGATCTGCTCAGTGCCTATGTCCTTATTTCAGATTCTTTTTTGGTCAGCTCTTTCAGGCAAAGAGAAAAGATGTGCTGCCAGGAATGTCTTCAGAGTTTGGAAATGCTCTAATAAGAAATACTTAAGCACTAGACTCTAGCAGAAAGAAACTCATGTACTCCACCCCTCCTCTTTCCAGTCTTCTTAGGGTCAAGGCAGGGATTTGGGTGGAGGCAGGTGGCTAATAATCCCACCTGAAAATTTTATTTTGTGTGTGTGTGTTAGTCACTCAGCTGTGTCTGACTGTGTGCAATTCCATGGACTGAAGCCTGCAAGGCTTCTCTGTCCTTGAAATTCTCCAGGCAAGAATACTGGGGTGGGGTGCCATCCACTTCTCCAGGGGATCTTCCTGACCCAGGGATCATACCCAGGCCTCCTGCATGGCAGG
Source organism: Cervus canadensis (assembly GCF_019320065.1). Classification (NCBI taxonomy): domain Eukaryota; kingdom Metazoa; phylum Chordata; class Mammalia; order Artiodactyla; family Cervidae; genus Cervus; species Cervus canadensis. The sequence continues at coordinate 9,341,297 of NC_057390.1, read as the reverse complement.
CAGATTCTTGTCTATGTGAGACATCAAAGAAGCCCTTTATTTAGTGGATATGTTAAATAAAAGCAAACCATAAGTTACAAGTCTTCTATATGCTTCATATATCTGAGAGAGGAGAACAAATTAGATGGTGGTTGGTTTGGCTGGGGATCTCAACATGTTTTGTGATAAGAAAAGATAGGCCAAGTTGAGATGGGATGAAAAATGCAAAACTGGTGTCTGTGTGGTAGAAGAATGTCAAGAATACAGGTAACAAGGAGAGGAAAAATGAGAGAGAGAGAGAGAGAGAGAGAGAGAGAGAGAGAGATTGCGATCCCTTGGTTGGCAGCAGGAACTTGCAAAAGGATACAGCTAGCAAGAAATTTCCTGTGCAAGGATTGCTCAATATATTGTAGGAACACTGGTATCTGGGAGTAAATTCAAGAAAGTACAATCCTGTCCTATGCTATAAATCTCTGATTTCTCTAACAACTCACAAAATCTTCAGTAAAATATGCCTCACCCAACAACTCCATGTCAGTGGGACTTTGAGGAAACAAATAAAGTGAATTGGTTTCCAGAATGAAGCCAAGAGGGCTGGCCAGAAATGGTGTTGGCCACAAAGTTCCCACTGCCTTGTTTGGGGTAGAAGATGTGATGGAGATGAAGTCTCTGTCTCAGGAAGCAGGGAGACAGAGACAGATTTCCTGAATCTGTACTATGTTCCCTGGTCAAACTTCCCAGTCTGGCAGATGACACTGTTACAGAGAAGAGTTAATTTTGACTCCATATTGGATGCATTTCATTGAGTGTAACCTTTGTTTTACATTGCTTTTGTTATTATAATCATACATAATGGCCTGTCTCTGGGAACCCTGCCCCTCTACCTGAATGTTACCCTGAAGTTCAGGACCCTGTCCACCCGTGAATGGCTGTAGGAAAGAAGAATCCCTGAGGCTGGACATTCCAGGAGATATTTGCAAGACTTCTTTCCTCACCTCCTTTCCCTCTCTGTTCTATAAAAGAACCTGGCATTCAGACCCCAATGAGACGGTTATTTTGAGATATTAGTCTGCCATCTTCTCAATCTGCTGAGTTTCCAAATAAATTCATATTCCTTGCCTCAACCCCTCATCTCTCAGATTACTGACCTATCATGTGGTGAGTAAAGTGAACTCTAACTCAGTAACATTAGATCACATAAATAGATAGTCCTTGAATTTCTATGGTAGTTCTGGAAACCCCATTTAGTCACAGTTCAGTTCATTTCAATTCAGTTGCTCAGTTGTGTCCAACTATTTGTCACCCCATGGACTGCAGCACACCAGGCTTCCCTGTCTATCACCAACTCCTGGAGCTTATTCAAACTCATGTCCACCAAGTCAGTGATGCCATCCAACCTCCTCATCCTCTGTCATCCCCTTTTTCTCCCGCCTTCAATATTTCCCAGCACCAGGGTCTTTTCCAATGAGTCAGGTCTTCACATCAGGTGGCCAAAGTATTGGAGTTTCGGCTTCAGCATCAGTCCTTCCAATGAATATTCAGGACTGATTTTCTTTAGGATTGACTGGTTGGATCTTCTTGCAGTTCAAGGGACTCTCAAAAGTCCTCTCCAACAACACAGTTCAAAAGCAATTCTTTGCCGTTCAGCTTTCTTTATAGTCCAACTCTCACATCCGTACATGACTACTGGAAAAACCGTAGCTTTGACTAGATGGAACTTTGTTGGCAAAGTAATGTCTCTGCTTTTTAATATGCTTTCTAGGTTGGTCATAACTTTTCTTCCAAGGAACAAGCGTCTTTTAATTTCATGGCTGCAGTCACCATCTGCAGTGACTTTGGAGCCCCCCAAAATAAAGTCAGCCACTGTTTCCATTGTTTCCCCAACTATTTGCCATGAAGTGATGGGACCAGATGCCATGATCTTAGTTTTCTGAATGTTAAGCTTTAAGCCAACTTTTTCACTCTCCTCTTTCACTTTCATCAAGAGGCTCTTTAGTTCTTCTTTGCTTCCTGCCATAAGGGTGGTGTCATCTGCATATCTCAGGTTATTGATATTTCTCCCAGCAATCTTAATTCCAGCTTGTGCTTCATCCAGCCCGGCATTTTGCATGATGTACTCTGCATATAGGTTAAATAAGCAGGATGACAATATACAGCCTTGATGTACTCCTTTCCCAATTTGGAACCAGTCTGTTGTTCCATGTGCAGTTCTAACTGTTGCTTCTTGACCTCCATACAGATTTCTCAGGAGTCAGGTCAGGTGGTCTGGTATTCCCATCTCTTGAAGAATTTTTCAATTTGTTGTGATCCACACAGTCAAAGGCTTTGGCATAGTCAATAAAACAGAAATAGATGTTTTTCTGGAACTCTTTTGCTTTTTTGATGATCCAACAGATGCTGGCAATTTGATCTCTGGTTCCTCTGCCTCTTCTAAACCTAACTTGAACATCAGGAAGTTCACGGTTCACGTACTATTGAAGTCTGGCTTGGAGAATTTTGAACATTACTTTGCTAGTGTGTGAGATGAGTGCAGTTGTGTGGTAGTCTGAGCATTCTTTGGCATTGCCTTTCTTTGGGATTGGAATGAAAACTGATGTTTTCCAGTCCTGTGGCCACTGCTGAGTTTTCCAAATTTGTTGGCATATTGAGTGCAGCACTTTCACAGCATCATCTGTGAGGATTTGAAATAGCTCAACTGGAATTCCATCATCTCCACTAGCTTTGTTCCTAGTGATGCTTCCCAAGGCCCACTTGACTTTGCATTCCAGGATGTCTGGCTCTAGGTGAGTGATCATGCCACCATGTTTATCTGGGTCATGAAGTTCTTTTTTGTACAGTTCTTCTGTGTATTCTTGCCACCTCTTCTTAATATCTTCTGCTTCTGTTAGATCTATACCATTTCTGTCCTTTATTGTGCCCATCTTTGCATGAAATATTCCCTTGGTATCTCTAATTTTCTTGAAGAGACCTCTAGTCTTTCCCATTCTATTGTTTTCTTCTATTTTTTTGCATTGGTCACTGAGGAAGGCTTTCTTATCTCTCCTTGCTATTCTTTAGAACTCTGCATTCCAATGGGTATATCTTTCTTTTTCTCCTTTGCCTTTGGCTTCTCTTCTTTTCTCAGCTATTTTTAAGCCCTCAGCCATAGGGCACAGATAATTGACGTCTGAATAGATATTGCCACCAGGTGGCCCCAAACCGTAGCTGGGATGTGGAGCATTCAGTATTTCATTTAGGCAACTGATATTTCAATTACTCATTAATAAAACAACATGCATTTTTATGTGTTTGAATTAATTGTACACTGCACACCCCACCTCCCAGTTCCCTACCACATCATGAAGGCATTTTCTGGTGTTTACCTTGGTCCAGTCTTTACCACCATGGCCTGGGCTTTGCAAACTTCCTCGGATAATTATAATCCCATCAAGAACAAGATTGCATTTTATCTATGATTTGCTTTTTCTGAGTATCAGTGCACATTGATAAATGTTTTGTTTATGTAACTTACCCACCTCCAACCTCTCTAAATAGTACTTAATTCTACATGTCTTGCTCACCTTGAGGTTAGCTTCACTGACATCACTGCAAGGAATATTCCTTGCTGTATTAACTATCAGGGACAGATCTGGGATGAGCTTTTGCCGTGGCTGCTGGAGCTTGTGATGAACACTGAGTCAAGGAGGACTATATACATGCAGCAGAAATGAAGCTTGGACTTCACCATTCTGTTGAGCATTTAAAATACTGTTATTTTTGGTGGGGCACTGTTTAAAGTTACTTTGATTAATGCTTACTGGTATTAGTAAACATTTCTTTATAAAGTAAGTTGCTTATAAATGTGGGTGTTTTTGTACTCTCGTCTCTGGCATCTGGAAAGCATTTAAAATAACCAAAATAATCCTAGTCACAATATTCTGTGACTAATAACCATTCATGTCCTCGAGTTTGGATGTAGTGCCCAGACTCATGGCCCTCATGCTGAGTGCCCACTTTCCTTGCTATGCCTGATAGCATCTTCTCTCTACAAAGAAAATCTTGGCACAGTAGCCACTAACAAATGGCCAGGTAGTGGCCATTTTCTTTTCTTGTGATAAAGTCTAATGAAATTTAGTTTATCAAGTGTGGAACAACATAAACAGCCGTTGGCTTGCAGAAGGTGTAGAAACTTCACATTTTCTATGTGCAGTAGATTCATTGTAAAGGCGTTTCTGAAAAGTGGATCTAACTTCTAGGGGACTTGAAGTAAGGGACAGATATTGCTAACCCTATTTTAAATTGAAAAATTAAAGTACAGGGAAGGTAATTGCTTTGTTCAAGTCACTCAGGGTTGAAATGGGAATAGAAAACAGACCTGTTCTTATTTCAGCCCTTTACATTTCTATTATTTCTGTTTAGATGAGCTCTGAAGAAAATGGATATTTTTCTCTTACAGCAGGGAAAACACGCTTTTCAAGAGTAAGCTCATATGTTAAGCACAAAAATTTTCACAGCATTTAATAAAGCAGATAATTCACTGAAAAGTAGCTTGAAACATCAGACACAGAATTTAATTTAATTTATTTAATTGTGTCTCCATCAGTGACTTGCAATGTGGTCAAACCTTGTTTTCCAGTTTACATCTAGATTCAGTTTTGTATTTCCACAGCTTTTTCCTATCTTGAACCCTGAACCCAAAGACTCTCAGTTGGCTGAGATATATGGGAAAGACAAATACTTTACTTTTTGTACCTCAACCAAAATTTCTCAGCATAGAGAATAGAACATTATGACATGACTCACACAGGCTGCTAGTCTATAGTTTTCATGAACAAATTGAGGAAGGCAATTTGTGTGTTTCACAAGAAATTATCAAGGAGACTACATTAATCAGTTTAAAGCCTCTTGTGAGTCATATGTGAGAGGACAGACATTTTTTAATGAGGGAGTGTTGCAGATTATGTTGGCCAAAGAGAATCTAGTTGGTAGCTGTGTCCCCCTTTTGCTGAGGGGAATAGTTGTGACAGAGGCCTTAGGGACTACAAAGCCTAAAATAGTTATTACCTGGCCTCTTAAACTTTGCCTGCTTTTCTTCACTGTACTGCATAGAGAAGAGGCTGAGCTACGATTACAGAAATAAGCCTAATACTGTGCCTTCACTTGTATTATCCATGCTATTGTGATTCTCTCCCTTCTTCTGGCACCAATCCAATACCTACCCTTCTTCAGGGTCCATCTTCTGATACTGGGAGCTTCTCTGGACCAGTCTAGCCCTCATAATCCCTCCTGTTCCTTTAATCTCCTGTACCACTTAAGATCTACTTAGTTTAGTTCAGTCATTCAGTCATGCCCAACTCTTTGCCACCCCATGGGCTTCAGCACCCCATGCTTCCCTGTCCATCACCATCTCTCCAAGCTTGCTCAAACTAATGTGCATCCAGTCGATGATGCCATCCAACCATCTCATCCTCTGTCATCCCCTTTTCCTCCTGCCTTCAATCTTTCCCAGCATCAGGGTCTTTTCAAATGAGTTAGTTCTTCATATCAGGTGGCCGAAGTATTGGAGTTTTAGGTTCACCTTCAGCATCAGTCCTTTCAATGAATGTTGAAGACTGATTTCCTTTATGATTGACTGGTTTGAACATCTTCTTAGTTTCTGATTACTTGATGCCTCATACAGTTCTTCATTTCAGGCACCTTAGCTTTGTCTTCCATGTTATCTATAAGCTCCATGAAAGCAGGGACCGTGGATATCTTTCTTCTCCCTATATTATCAACCATGGATTAAGTTTTCTGCTACTTAGCTGTGATCTCTGATACAAATGACCTCCCTGTTTAGGCTTCCAATTGCCTACCAGATTAAGCATGGACTTCTTACCACAACATTTAAAACTTTAAACCCTGAATCTTGACAACGAACTAGTCTCCACATTACTGCTTAGAACATAGTGGCTGCTCAGGAAATGATATTTCCTGTCTTCCTTTACTTTACTTTCTCTCATGCTCTTGCAACATTGGAAGAGTTCTGGATTTGACGATGATGAGGTCAGTAACGAGCAATTTCAGTATCATGTTGGGGACAAAACCAGAAAGCAAGAACAAAGACACATGTCAATTAAAAAAAATAACTGCACAAGCATAGTATAGACGCTTGTGATGAGAAGGAGAAGGTGGGGAGGCAGCCAGAAGGCCAATTTTTAGTTTGGGGTGAGCACTGCATGGATCTACGGGTGAATGACTGGAGTCAGTGGCAATATGACGGGGAGGTTAGCTAGGAAAAGTTCAGAAGGAGCAGAAGCAGCGCTCAACTGCAGAGGGGGAGAGAGAGAAGGAAGGCTCAGTTTCTCTTTTCTCAGTGTGGGTGACATGAGCCGTCTACTGAGTCAAGGATGGAGGTGGGGCAGAATTAGAGATCTGAGAAGACTGGCCACAGGAAAGCAGTTGATGATGTCAGTAAGAGAAGTGCTAAAACAAGCAGCATAAATTAATATGACCACAATTAGCCTGATTTCCTAGAATTCCTTGAAGAGCTGGACTTGAGAGGGGAGAAAATATCAGGAGAAAATATGAGGTGGGAGAGTTGAGGTTGGGGATGGCCATGGAACCACAGGAAACCTTGGGAACAAGGAAGGCCTGGGTGAATACATTGGGTTGAGCTACCTTGATTTAGCACCAACTGCAGTCCAAGAAATTACCATGTGTTACTTTGTTTAAACAATTCTGTTAAGATTGGGTTTTATCACCCCAATTTTGCAATTTAATTTGAGGTTCAAATATGTTCCTTGACTAATGTGGTATGAGCTAGGGTTTTAACCCAGATGTTTGTTTATTTTTCCACTCTATCATCGTACTTTCATACTATAGCAATAGTGTGCCAAGAAGCCCCAGGGTACCACAGATTGGAGGGATAAGTGAAGCATTGAAAGGTTAAGATTCTTTAGCATCCTCATTTTTATCAAATCACATATCCTTCCTCATTGTGACACTATTTATCTACCCGCTCCTGGTCCACCCAGTCACATGAGTTGTGCTTGTTTGGTGCTGAATTTGTCTGAAAAGTGGAGCCCTGAGGGTACCAGTGTCCACCCGAGGAATCCATGGGTAGTGCAGGTCACTCTTTGCTTTCCCCTCTCCCTAGGACAAGAAAATCAGGAGTGGGAAGGGGATGAGCAAGGGTTCAAGCTCGAGACCCCTTTGCTCTTCGCTATGACTCCCAAGAAAGACCTCTGTTATGAACTGAATGTTTCTGTTCCCCAAAAGGGCTGTCGAAACTCTAACCCTCAGTGGGCTGGTATTAGAAGACAGGAGTCTTTGGGAGGTAACTGGGTCATGAGGGTGGAGCCCTCATGATGAGAGTAGCGCTCTTAAAACAAGAGAGAAACGATCTCTCTCTGCCGTGAAGGATACAGCAAGAAGGTGTCCCACCGCAAACCAGGACAAAAGTTCTCACAGGAACAGAATGGGCTAGCACCTTGATCTTGGACTTAACCAGCCTTCAAAACGGTGACAAAGAAATATTTGTTTTTTTTATGCCACCCAGCCTATGGTAATCTGTTACAGCAGCCCAAATTAAGGTAACCCCAGTTTATTTCAAGCTCTCTCTGAGTACAATTCTCTGGTGAAAACCTGTTTCGGTTGCTGAAAAATTGTTTTGGTGCCACCCTGACAATAGCAACAAAAATGTTTCTAAAGATAAGGAGGCGATTTCCTGGGTTAGAAGCAGAAAGACAAGAGATATTCCATCATATTTAACCTGTTTCTTCCATCTTCATGGCAGATAGTCTCAGAATGTGTAAAAAAAAAAAGTCACTGTGAGTCAGCTTTAAAAATGCTGATTTCTGTGCCCTACCCTAGAAATTCTGAAGGAAAGCCTGGGAACATGAATTTTAGTAAGTCCCTCAGTGATTCTGAGGCAGGTGACTCCTACATGGGAAAAGACAGTACTCTGAGAGGGAACCCAAGCTTACCAGTTTAAAACAGTTTAAGTCCTTGATGGCATCTGGTTTAGGGCAGTTACCCAAATTCCTCCTTTCAGACAGACTCGCTAGTGCACTTTGCTGCATTTTAGAAGAAAGTGTGTGTCTGTGGTACACAAATGTGTCTCAGGGAAAGGCTGACTGGCCAGGCACCAAGAGACTCCCAAGGGCATTTTCCTTAATAAGTTTGGAAAAGGCCAGTGTAGGGGCTGGCCTCAGTCTCTGAGCCCCAGAACCCTCCTTTTGTCAGCACACATAACTTCACAGGTATGCACATACTAACCACCCTCTCAGGAATCTGATTCATAAACCATTTTTGGGGGAAATATGACCACTAAATAAACTGGGTATTGGGGCTGGTCTATTAAAAAGGCTGATGCTACTGCTGCTAAGTCGCTTCAGTCATGTCCGACTCTGTGCGACCCCATAGACGGCAGCCCACCAGGCTCCCCTGTCCCTGGGATTCTCCAGGCAAGAACACTGGAGTGGGTTGCCATTTCCTTCTCCAGTGCATCAAAGTGAAAAGTGAAAGTGAAGTCTCTCAGTCGTGTCTGACTCTTATTGACCCCATGGACCACAGCCTACCAGGCTTCTCCATCCATGGGATTTTCCAGGCAAGAGTACTGGAGTGGGGTGCTATTGCCTTCTCCAAATCAAAAGGCTGTAGATCATTAAACAGATTCAGCACCAGGAGGATTGGCTGGCTCAATCCAGGGCCTCCCTGACATCAGACTCTTAGAGCTTAAAATGAAGGTGCACCCCCTTCCACAGTAGGATCTATTTGTCAGCGGGATGGACACACCTGTTCCTGAGGGGAAACCTGCCCTTGACTAGTGCTTAGCACACAATTAGTGTCCTAAAGGTAGCTTAGTAGTGTGCGGCCAACTTTAGGACTCTTTTACCTAAAATCTCAAGATCTATAAGACTTCCATATTTCATGGAAAATTTTTAAATAAAAATTGAGAACTGATATAGGTTTTTTTTTTCAGTGTCTTACTGTGTCAAGTAAGGATGTTAAAAATTAACCTAAGCTAAACTAAACTAAACTAAGCTACTGCTGATTATCATTGTCACTACATTTGGCAAAGTATATGTGTATATATATTTTTAAATTATTTATTTTTTATTGAAGGATAATTGCTTTACAGAATTTTGTTGTTTTCTATAAAACCTCAACATGAATCAGCCATAGGTATACATATATCCCCTCCTTTTTGAACCTCCCTCCCATCTCCCTCCCCATCCCACCCCTCTGGTTTGATACAGAGTCCCTATTTGAGTTTCCTGAGCCATACAGCAAATTCCTGTTTGCTATCTATTTTACATATGGTAATGTAAGTTTCCATGTTACTCTTTCCATATATCTCACCCTCTCCTCCCATTTCCCCATGTCGACAATTCTGTTCTCTATGTCTGTTTCTCCACTACTGCCCTGTAGGTAAATTCTTCAGTACCATTTTTCTAGATTCCATATATCTTTCCTTTCTGACTTACTTCACTCTGTATGATAGGTTCTAGGTTCATCCACCTCGTTAGAACTGACTCAATGCATTCCTTTTTATGGTTGAGTAATACTCCATTGTGTATATGTACCACAACTTCTTTATCCATTCATCTGTTGATGGACATCTAGGTTGCTTCCATGTTCTAGCTATTGTAAATAGTGCTGCAATGAACAATGTAATACATGTGTCTTTTTCAGTTTGGTTTCCTCAGGATATATGCCTAGGAGTGGGATTACTGGGTCATACAGTGGCTTTATTCCTAGTTTTTTAAGGAATCTCCATATCGTCTTCCATAGTGGCTGTATCAATTTACATTCCCACCAACAGTGCAGAGCATTCCCTTTTCTCCACACTCTCCCCAGCATTTATTGTTTGTAGACTTTTTGATGATGGCCATTTTGACTGGTGTGAGGTGATATCTCATTGTGGTTTTGATTTGCATTTCTCTAATAATAAGCAATGCTGAGCATTTTTTCATGTATTTGTTAGCTATCTGTATGTCTTCTTTGGAGAAATGTCTGTTCAGGTCTTTTTCCCACTTTTTGATTGGGTTGTTTGTTTTTCTGGTATTGACCTGATGTGAAGAGCTGACTCATTTGAAAAGACTCTGATGTTGGGAAAGATTGAAGGCAGGAAGAGAAAGGGACAACAGAGGATGAGATGGTTAGATGGCATCACTGACTCAATGGACTTGAGTTTGGGTAAACTCCGGGAGTTGGTGATGGACAGGGAGGCCTGGCATGCTGCGGTTCATGGAGTCGCAGAGTCGGACATGACTGAGCGACTGAACTGAACTGAACTGACTTGTATGCTGCTGCTGCTGCTAAGTTGCTTCAGTCATGTCCGACTTTGTGCATCCCCACAGACGGCAGCCCACCAGGCTCCCCTGTCCCTGGGATTCTCCAGGCAAGAACACTGGAGTGGGTTGCCATTTCCTTCTCCAATGCATGAAAGTGAAAAGTGAAAGTGAAGTCGCTCAGTCGTGTCTGACTCTTAGCGACCCCATGGACTGCAGCCCACCAGGCTCCTCTGTCTGTGGGATTTTCCAGGCAAGAGTACTGGAGTGGGGTGCCATTGCCTTCTCCTGACTTGTATGAGCTGCTTGTATATTTTGGAAATTAATCCTTTGTCAGTTGTTTCATTTCTTATTATTTTCTCCCATTCTTAGGGTTGTCTTTTCACCTTGCTTATAGTTTCCTTTGCTGTGCAAAAGCTTTTAAGTTTAATCAGGTCCCGCTTGTTTACTTTTGCTTTTATTTTCATTACTCTAGGAGGTGAATCATAGAGGATCTTGCTTTGATTTATGTCATCGAGTGTTCTGCCTATGTTTTCCTCTAAGAATTTTTTATAGTTTCTGGTCTTATATTTAGGTCTTTAATCCGTTTTGAGTTTGTGTATGGTGTTAGGAAGTGTTCTAATTTAATTCTTTTACATGTAACTGTCCAGTTTTCCCAGCACCATTTATTGAAGAGGCTGTCTCTGCCCCATTGTATATTCTTGCCTCCTTTGTCAAAAATAAGGTACCCACAGGTGCATGGGTTTATTTCTGGGCTTTCTATCTTGTTCCATTTGTCTATATTTCCATTTTTGTGGCAGTACCATACTGTCTTGATGACTGTAGCTTTCTAGTATAATCTGAAGTCAGGAAGATTGATTCCTCCAGCTCCATTCTTCTTTCTCAAGACTGCTTTGGCTATTTTGGGTCTATTGTGTTTCCATATGAATTGTGAATTTTTTTGTTATAGTTCTGTGAAAAATGTCATTGGTAATTTGATAGGGATAGCATTGAATCTGTAGATTGCATTTGGTATTATAGTCATTTTCACAGTAGTGATTCTTCCTACCCAGGAACATGGAATATCTACCCATCTGTTTATGTCATCTTTGATTTCTTTCATTAGTGTCTTATAATTTTCTGTGTACAGTTCTTTTGTCTCCTTAGGTAAGTTTATTCCTAGATATTTAATTCTTTTTGTTGCAATGGCAAATGGGATTGATTCCTTAATTTCTCTCTCTGACTTTTCATTGTTAGTATATAGAAATGCAAGTGATTTCTGTGTATTGATTTTGTATCCTGCAACTTTGCTAAATTCACTGATTAGCTATAGTAATTTTGTGACACTATCTTTAGGGTTCTCTATGTACTATTTCTATGACACTATTTTTAGGGTATTATGTCATCTGCAAACAGTGAGAGCTTTACTTCTTTTCTGATCTGGATTATTTTTATTTCTTTTTTTTCTCTGATAGCTGTAGCTAGGACTTCCAGAACTATGTTGAATAACAGTGGGGAAAGTGGACACCCTTGTCTTGTTCCTGATCTTAGGGGGAATGCTTTCAGTGTTTCACCATTGAGAATAATGTTTGCTGTAGGCTTATCATATATGGTACATTTGGCAAAGAATACTAACAGGAAAGAAGAGTGGGCATAATTTAAGCATAAAAAGCAGACCTTTAAATGAAGAGTTCCAGAGAATAGCAAAGAGAGATAAGAAGGCCTTAAATGAACAATGAAAAGAAGTAGAGGCAGACAATAGAATGGGAAAGACTAAAGATGACTTCAAGAAAACTGGAGATATCAAGGGAACATTTCACACAAAGGCAGGCATGATAAAGGACAGAACAATAAGGACCTAAACAGAAGCAGAAGAGATTAAGAAGGGGTGGCAAGAATATACAGATAAACTATACAAAAAGAGTCTTAATGACCCAGATAACCACAATGGTTTGGTCACTCACCTAGAGCTGGACATCCTGGAATGTGAAGTCTAGTGGGCCTTAGGAAGCATTACTACTAGCAAAACTCGTGGAGGTGATGAAATTTTTCTGAGCTATTTTAAGTTCTGAAAGATAATGCTGTTAAAGTGCTGCACTCAATAATATGTCAGCAAATTTGGAAAACTCAGCAATGGCCACAAGACTGGAAATGGTCAGTTTTCATTCTAATTCCAAAGAAGGGTAATGCCAAAGAATGTTGAAACTGCCATACAATTGTGCTCATTTCACATGCTATTAAAATGAAAGTGAAAGTGAAGTCACTCAGTCGTGTCTGACTCTTTGTGACCCCCTGGGCTGTAGCCTACCAGGATCTTGCATCCATGGGATTTTCTAGGCAAGAGTACTGGAGTAGGTTGCCATTTCCTTCTCCAGGGAATCTTCTCGACCCAGGGATCAAACCTGGGTCTCCTGCATTGTAGGCAGACACTTTACCATTTGAGCCACCAGGGAAGTCCCATATGCTATTAAGGTTATGCTCAAAATCTTTCAAGCTAAGCTTCAGCACTACATGAATTGAGAACTTCCAGATGTACAAGCTGGGTTTCAAAGAGGCAGAGGAACCAGAAATCAAACTGTCAATGTCTGTAGGATCATAGAAAAAACCAGAGAATTCCAGAGAAACATCTACTTCTACTTCATTGACTATGCCAAAGCCTTTGTGTGGATCACAACAAACTGTGGAAAATTCTTAAAGAGATGGGAACACCAGACCATCTTACCTGCCTCCTGAGGAACCAGTATGTGGGTCTAGAAGCACCACTTAGAACCATACATGGAACAATTGACTGGTTCCAAATTGGGAAAGGAGTATAATAAGGCTGTAAATTGTCACCCTTATTTAACTTATATACAGAGTGTGTGTCTGTGTACTCAGTCATGTCCCACTCTTTGTGACCCCATGGACTGAAGCCTGCCAGGATCCTCTGTCAATGGAATTTTACTGGTTAGAATACTTTAGAATACTGGAGTGGGTTGCCATTTCCTACTCTAGGGGATCTTCCTGACCCAGGGATCAAACCTACATCTCCTGCATTGGCAGGGGGATTCTTTAACACTGAGCCACCAGGGAAGCCCTTTACACTGATTACATCATGGGAAATGCCAGGATGGATGAATCACAAGCTGGAATCAAGATTGCCAGGAGAAATATCAACAACCTCAATCTTCATGAAGAAGGCTGATGGCCAAAGAATTGATTCCACCCGGGTTTGGAATCTGCATGTGAAGGTCCTCTTCACATTCTAAGGGCAGAATGTGAAGAGGAACTAAAGAGACTCTGGATGAAGATGCAAGAGGAGAGTGAAAAGTTTGCTTGAAGCTCAATATTAAAACAATTAAGATCGTGGCATCTGTTCCCATCACTTCATGGCAAATAGAAGGTGAAAAGGTGGAAGCAATGGCAGATTTTATTCTCTTGAGCTGCAAAATCACTATGAACTGTGACTGCAGCCATGAAATTAAAAGACCCTTGCTGCTTGGAATGAACACTATGACAAACCTCAGTAGAGTATTAAAAAGCAGAGACATGGCTGATTCATGTTGATATACGGCAAAAACCATCACAATGTTGTAAAGTAATTATCCTCCAATTAAAATAAATAAATTTTAAGTAAAGCAGAGACATCATTTTGCTGACAAAGCTCCATATAGTCAAAGCTATGGTTTTTCCAGTAGTCATGTATGGATGTGAGAGTTGGACCATAAAGAAGGTTGAGCACCAAAGAATTAATGCTTTCAAACTGTGGTGCTGGAGAAGACCCTTGAGAGTCCCTTGGATTGCAAAGAGTTCAATCTAGTCAATCCTAAAGGAAATCAGTCCTGAATATTCATTGGAAGGACTGATGCTGAAGCTGAAACTCCAATACCTTGGCCACCTGATGGAATGAGCTGACTCATTGGAAAAGACCCAGATCCTGGGAGAGATTCAAGGCACAAGAAGGGGGTGGCAGAGGATGAGATAATTAGATAGCATCACTGACCTCAATGGACATGAATTTGAGCAAACTGGGAGATAGTGGAGGACAGAGAGCCTGGCGTGGTACAGTCCGTACGGTCCCAAAGAGTCAGACGTGACTTAGCGACTGAATGACAACAAATGAAAGTTGTACCTCGCTACCCACAGGTACACAGACCTGGTTTTCTGAAACACCTGGGAATCTGGGCAATCATTCTCTTTCTTTGCCTGCAGTCACACTCCAGACAAGCTACAATCAGAGTGATTTCATTTCCATCTACTCACAATCACAGTCCAGTCCCACCTTTGTGATCACCCTGATTAAGGTTTTGTGTGTGTTCTCATTTGCTCAGTTGTGTCTGACTCTTTGGACTGCATGGACTATGTAGCCTGCCAGGCTCCTTTGTCTATGGAATTTTCCAGGCAAGAATACTGAAGTGAGTTACCATTTCCTACTCCAGGGGAACTTCACAACCTAGGGATCAAACAGGCGTCTCTTGTGTCTCCTGCATTGGCAGGCAGATTCTTTACCACTAGAACACTTGGGAAGCCCTATGGTGTTCTCAAACTGGCTAGGGTCACTTTTACAGACAAGCTCCTGATGTAAGGACAGCTTCAGCATCCTCTGTGTGTGGAAGCTCCCAGTGGAAGTCCCAGAGGGTAACTTTATTTCCAAGAGGAAGAAAGGTAAATTGAGGAGAAGGGTGATGACTGGCTGGTACTGATCACCAGGACTTGGAATCTGCATCTTTACTTTGTGGACGGGTGTGTGACCAGGGGGCCACACATGGTGTTGGTGTTGGCTGGTAAGGCAGTAACTGGTTTGAGTCCAGTTACTAAGTGTGACTAAGGCAGAAGACATAAAGAAACTAGAGGACATAAAGGATAAGGGCATGGTGTTTGCTCACAGGTGAGAGTTCGCTATGGGCTTTTCCCTGCCTGGAGTTAGGTGAGCACCCACTGAGGCTGGTCTGGGAGGAGGGATCAATCTGTGAGTAGAGCAGGGTGACACAAAGCTCCTCTATCTGGAGACCAGTCAACGGAGGAAATGGGACAGAGAAAGAAATCCTCTGACATTTTTCTTTAACAGAATTTTTTCACAGCCTTACATGTGAATGGCTGTCTCGTCCCAAAAGGTCTATTTCCAAATAAAGCAAGAGTCCCCAAACCCACCTAGAGGACAATTTCTGCTGGGCAGGGTGAGGCATTTACAGAATAGGCTCTTCTCAGCTCAGCTTTGAGACCCTTTCCTACTCAAGGGCTTTGAACCTGAAGGCATTTTCACTCACCCTGAAATAAAGGACAACTTCACCTCTTTTTGTGTTCTGTCCAAACTCAAAACAGTTCTTGGAATTACATGGCATGTATAGTGTCTGAGATAAACCACACATTTTAGAGCTTATATTATTAAGTAGCTTTAAAAAAAAAAGAAAAGAAAAGAAAAAACACCTACTGTGTTATGCATGCATGCATGTTAAGTCTCTTCAGTAATGTCCAACTATTTGCAATCCTATGGACTGTAGCCCACCAGGCTTCTCTGTCTGTGGGATTCTCCAGGCAAGAAATGGAGTGGGTTTCCATTTCCTCCTCCAGGGAATCTTTCCAACCCAAGGATCAAACCTGCATCTCCTGAGTCTCCTGCATCAGCACGCAGATTCTTAACCACTAGGGCCACCTGGGAAGCCCAGGTGTTATACGATTTTCTAAATGAAAGAAAGTGTCAGAATATTTTAACAATCCATTCCGCTGTTGCCTGTGTGCTTCTGCTGAATGCCAGTCCAGCTCAGGAGGAGCACACAGCTTATTTGCAAGATAAGAAACTACCAACACAAATGTTGCCAGGTGCTGTCATAAAGTGTTGTTGCTAAGGAGGAAAACTGACAATGGGTTTTTTTTTGTCATTTTTGTTCCCTGAAACTCCAGCCTCTAGCAAGAACCCTGTTTCGTCTCTTAACTCTTCTCTGCTTTTTAATAAGCTGTCTAGGTTGGTCATAACTTTTCTTCCAAAGAGCAAGTGTGTTTTAATTTCGTGGCTGCAGTCACCATCTGCGGTGATTTTAGAGCCCAAAAAATAAAGTCTGTCTCTATTTCCACTATTTCCCCATCTACTTGCCATGAAGTGATGGGACCAGATGCCATGGTCTTAGTTTTCTGAATGTTAAGTTTTAAGCCAACTTTTTCACTTTCACTTTCACCAAGAAGCTCTTCAGTTCTTCTTTGCTTTCTGCCATAAGGGTGGTGTCATCTGCATATCTGAGGTTATTGATATTCCTCCCAGCAATCTTGATTCCAGCTTGTGCTTTATCCAGTCCAGCATTTCTTATGATGTACTCTGCATGTAAGTTAAATAAACAGGGTGACAATATATAGCCTTGATGTACTCCTTTCCCGATTTGGAACTAGTCTGTTGTTCCATGTGCAGTTCTAACTGTTGCTTCTTGACCCAAATAGAGGTTTCTCGGGAGGTGGGTAAGGTGGTCTGGTATTCCCATCTCTTGAAGAATTTTTCACAGTTTGTTGTGATCCACACAGTCAAAGGCTTTGGCATAGTCAATAAAGCAGAAACAGTGCTTTTCTAGAACTCTCTTGCTCTTTTGATGATCCAGCAGATGTTGGCAATTTGATCTCTGGTTCCTCTGCCTTTTCTAAATCCAGCTTAAACATCTGGAAGTTCACGGTTCATGTACTGTTGAAGTCTGGCTTGGAGAATTTTGAACATTACTTTGCTAGTGCGTGAGATGAGTGCAGTTGTGTGGTAGTCTGAGCATTCTTTGGCATTGCCTTTCTTTGGGATTGGAATGAAAACTGACATTTTCCAGTCCTGTGGCCACTGCTGAGTTTTCTAAATTTGCTGGCATATTGAATGCAGTACTTTCACAGCATCATCTCTTAGGATTTGAAATAGCTCAACTGGAATTCCATCACCTCCACTAGCTTTGTTCCTAGTGATGCATCCTAAGACCCACTTGACTTCACATTCCAAGATGTCTGGCTCTAGGTGACTGATCACACCATCGTGATTATCTGCATTGAGAAGATCTTTTCTGTATAGTTCTTCTGTGTATTCTTGCCACTGTTTCTTAATATCTTCTGCTTCTGTTAGGTCCATACCATTTCTGTCCTTTATTGTGCCCATCTTTGCATGAAATATTCCCTTGGTATCTCTAATTTCTTGAAGAGACCTCTAGTCTTTCCCATTCTGTTGTTTTCCTCTATTTCTTTGCATTGATTGCTGAGGAAGGCTTTCTTATCTCTCCTTGCTATTCTTTGGAACTATGCATTCAAATGGGAATATCTTTCCTTTTCTCCTTTGCCTTTCACTTCTCTTCTTTTCATAGCTGTTTGTAAGTCCTCCTCAGACAACCATTTTGCCTTTTTGGATTTCTTTTTCTTGGGGATGATCTTGATTCCTGCCTCCTGTATAATGTCACGAACCTCTGTCCATCATTCTTCAGGCACTCTGCCTATCAGATCTAATCCCTTGAATCTGTTTGTCACTTCCACTGTAAGGGACTTGATTTAGGTCATACCTGAATGGTCTAGTGGTTTTCCCTACTTTCTTTAATATAAGTCTGAATTTGGCAATAAGGAGTTCATGAGCTGAGCCACAGTCAGCTCCTGGTCTTGTTTTTGCTGATTGCATAGAGCTTCTCCATCTTTGGCTGCAAAGAATATAATCAATCTGATTTTGGTATTGACCATCTGGTGATATCCATGTGTAGAGTCTCCTCTTGTGTTGTTGGAAGAGGGTGTTTTCTATGACCAGTGCATTCTCTTGGCAAAACTCTGTTAGCCTTTGCGCTGCTTCATTCTGTACCCCAAGGCAAATTTGCCCATTACTCCAGGTATTTCTGACTCCCTGCTTTTGCATTCTAGTCCCCTATGATGAAAAGCACATCTGTTTTGGGTGTTAACTCTAGAAAGTCTTGTAGGTCTTCACAGAGCCATTCAACTTCAGCTTCTTCAGCATTATTGGTTAGGGCATGGACTTGGATTACCGTGATATTGAATGGTTTGCCTTGGAAATGAACAGAGATCATTCTGTTGTTTTTGAGATTGCATCCAAGTACTGCATTTTGGACTCTTTTGCTGACTATGATGGCTACTCCATTTCTTCTAAGGGATTCTTGCTCACAGTAGTAGATATAATGGTCATCTGAGTTAAATTCACCCATTCCAGTCCATCTTAGTTCACTGGTTCCTCAAATGTCAATGATCACTCTTGCCATCTCCTGTTTGACCACTTCCAATTTGCCTTGATTCATGGACCTAACATTCCAGGTTCCTATGCAATGTTGCTGACTTTACTTCCATCACCAGTCACATCCACAACTGGGTGCTGTTTTTCTTTGGCTCCATCTCTTCATTCTTTCTGGAGTTATTTCTCCATGGATCTCCAGTAGCATATTGGGCACCTAACGACCTGGGGAGTTCATCTTTCAGTGTCCTATCTTTTTCCCTTTTCATACTGTCCATGGGATTCTCAAGGCAAGAATACTGAAGTGGTTTGCCATTCCCTTCTCCAGTGGACCATGTTTTGTCAGAAATCTCCACCAGGACCTGTCTGTCTTGGGTGGCCCTACATGGCATAGCTCATCGTTTCATTGAGTTAGACAAGGCTGTGGTCCATGTGATCAGATTAGTTAATTTTCTGTGACTGTGGTTTTCAATCTGTCTGCCCTCTGATGGAGAAGGATAAGAGGCTTATGGAAGCTTCCTGATGGGAGAGACAGGCTGAGGGAGAAACTGGGTCTTGTTCTCATGGGCGGGGCCATGCTCGGTAAACGTTTAATCCAATTTTCTGTTGAAGGGCGGGGCGTGTTCCCTCCCTGTTATTTGACCTGAGGCCAAACTATGATGGAGGTAATGAAGGTAATGGCGCCCTCCTTCAGAAGGTCCCTTGGACGCACTGCTGCACTCAGAGCCCCCCACCCTGCAGCAGGCCACTGCTGACCCACGCCCCCACCAGAGACTCCTGGACACTCCCGTCAAGTCTGGGTCAGTCTCTTGTGTGGTCACTGCTCCTTTCTCCTGGGTTCTGGTGTGCACAATGTTCTGTTTGTGCCCTCCCAGAGTCTGTTTCCCCAGTCCTGTGTAAAACTGAAGTAGCTCAGACATGTCCGACTTTTTGAGACCCCATAGACTGTAACCTACCAGGCTCCTCTGTCTATGGGATTTTCCAGGCAAGAGTACTGGAGTGGGTTGCCATTTCCTTCTCCAGGGGATCTTCCTGACCCAAGGATCGAGCCTGGGTCTCCCGCATTGCAGGCAGACACTTTACCATCTGAGCCACCCTTCCATGCTTCTTAACTCTTAAGTCCTGTTAACAGTCCATCCAGAGCTCTTAGGAATACTCTGCCTTGTAGGGGAAACTGAACTCAAACTTCATGATCCTATAGAGTGTAACATAACTCTACAGAATGTAACTTTATAGAAAGTAACATGACTTTGTAGAACATAGCTGATTTTCCCAGGTAGACTGGCCTGGAACCTGTATCATTTTGCAATGTTTTTCCCCAGTATGGGGAAATAGGAATTTATGCAAAAATAGCTATTGAGGAATGCACTGATATAAATGCAATACGATCCAGATTTCTGTTTTCCATCCCCCCCCCCAGATTTCTCTTTTAAAATGAGAAATAACATTATTTCACTTGCCTTATTCATTAATAAAAAACAATATTTTCAGGCATGACGGTAGCTTCAAATTGTAGTCTCTATGCTGCTGTCTGCCATACAGAGGCCAGGCTGATTTGGAGTGTGTGTGTAGGATTAGTCTTTCTGCATGCAATAAAATGTTTTAGTACTAATAAGTCTGGAGAGCATCTATATGTGTACTGTAAGTAGATGACCAACTTGGCTTGGCTTGCCTGGAATTTTCCTGATTTTAAAATGAAAAGTCCTACATTCAGGGAAACCCTTCAGTTTTAGACAAATGAGTATGGTTGTTCATCCTAGACTTAGGGTTGCTGTGAACCTGCTCCTCTTCCCAGCTGTCCCCTCTTTCACAGGCTATAATAGGGCTGATTGTACACGATTTCAAATCCATTCCTTTGAGTCAAAACATTGTCCCATATTAAAATGTAAGCATCTTTGAGAGAGGTGACCCATTAAAGTACTAAAGCTGGAAGCAGCATTCTACACAGCTAATCACTTCCTCCTCGAAGCAATTGTCTTCTTCCTCATGGAAATGCAAATTAAGATCACAACAAGATAGCATTTTATGTTTACTAAATGTAAAAAATAGAGAAGGCAAAAAATAAAGAAGTCTGACAATACCAAGTGTTGACAAGGACATGGAACACTAGGAATTTTATTTACTGCTGGTGGGTACATAGGAGCCCACCAATAATTGAAAAATAGTTATCATATAAACATTCTCTTATAAAGTTGAACATGTGCAAACTGAAGTTAGTTTCACTTTAAGATGCCCTAGAGAAACTCTTATACTTGGGCCTTAGGAATCATTCACAAGAATTTCACAGTAAAAAAGATATTGGATACCACCTAAGTGATAACAATTAGGAGAATGAATAAATGAATTACGGAGTACTTATATAGGAGACAGGGCTTTCCGGGTAGCTCAGCTGGTAAAGAATCCACCTGCAATGCAGGAGACCTGGGTTCCATTGCTGGGTTGGGAAGAGCCCCTGGAGGAGGGCATGGCAACCCACTCCAGTATTCTTGCCTGGAGAATCCCCATGGACAGAGGAGCCTGGTGGGCTACATGTGGTGGCAAAGAGTCAGACATAGCTGAAACCACTGAGCACACACACAGGAGACAATATGGAGAGTTCAGGAAAAGCTCCCAGGAACATAATCCATTAACAGTCCATCCTCTTTCCTTTCTCATTATTATGTCCAACTTTTTGGCCTCAGCTCTATGTTCATCTCTCTTTCCTCCAAAAATCAAACTCACATCAACCAACTCAGATTGGAAAGCTCATCCACATCTACTGCATTGCCCCTTCTGGAAAGTCTGAATTTTAACCTGGGCCTCCTGATAGCAAGTGAACCACTGCTCTACTGGTGTGGCTACCATTATTAGAGCAGGGAAATGTTCCCAACTGGGAGTGAGAAGGGCTCCCCTAGATCCCCCAAGGAAGGCCTCTGACCACCACTGCGGAGGAAAGAACAGAGATTATTCACTTAAAGTGCTTAGCACAGTACCTGGCTCATATAAGAACTTGACAAAAACTTAACGTCATTCAAACTAATAAGATGTTCATTTCTCTTAGTTTCCCTTTACCTCCACTTTATTATTTTCCTTTCTATGAAGACTCTTTTCCTAGGCAAAATGTCCAAAGACATCTTGGTTTGCTTTTCCACGTTCTGCTCCAATATGTTCCAATTACACCATCTATGTATGCCACTTTCCAAATCATGGAGGTAGCACAGAGATGCAGCCAGGGCCCTAGTCGGGATGTATTCAGGGGAACTGAGGGTCCTCTTTGAGCATCAAAAAAGCAAATAGTAACTCTATATGCTTTTCAAACCATAAATATTCTTTGGCTTCATTTGTTCCTTTTCTGATACCCATACTGTGTGCAAAACGTTTAGCACCGTGATGTGTCTCCTGTAGCTTCTTAGTGAGAGTTCTTTTTTCTTTTTTTGTAGTTCTTCCACTACCTACCATATTTTTAATCTATTTAATAACAAGTCTTGCAGATTCTCAGGATTATTATGGGGAAAATAAGGCAAAATAATTCTAATCTTCATGTAAAGTGAACATAAACATTGAATCATATGCCCACAAACTCTCTGACAAATGTATTAAAGCATCAAAATCCTGTCTTTGCTTGAGGCCTTACCAAACAAGGTAGAATATTTGCAAATCATATACCCCTCAAGGGGTTAATATCCAAAATATATAAGGAGCACATACAACTCAATGTAAAAAATGTGATTAAAAAGTGGTCAGAGGACCTAAATAGACATTTTTTTCCAAGAAGACACACAGCTGGCCATCAGGCATATGAAAAGATGCTCAACATCAATAATCATCAGGGAAATGCAAATCAAAACCACAATGAGATAACACCTAATGCCCATTAGAATAACTGGTATCAAAAAGGCAAGAAACAGCAAGTGTTGGAGAGGATGTGGAGAAAAACTCTTGTGCGCTGTTGGTGGGAATGTATATTGGTGCAGGCACTATGGAAAACAGTATGGAGCTTCCTCAAATGAAATAGAAGTAGCAATCCACTTCTGGGTATATATCCGAAGAATATGAAAATTTTTACATTTCTTAAGCAGCTGTGTCACCTCAGGCAGGTTATTGCAACACAAAGTGCAGTGCAGGTTGCTAGAAGTTGGTGTCCTTATCTATTTATCAATCTACTTATTAAAGTATAGTTGATTTGTGATATTATATTAGTTTAATATATGCTCTTCAGGGGTAGAGCATAATGATTCAGTAGCTTTAGAATATTTTATACTCTGTTATAAATTATTACAAGGTAATGGCCATAGTCCCTGCACTATACAATGGATCCTTGTTGCTTATATATTATATATATATATATATATATATATCTATTATATATATATATATAGTAATTCGTATCTGTTAACCCCATACTTCTAATTTATCCTTCCCCGCTTCCCTATCCCCTTTGGTAACCATTAATTTGTTTTCTATGTTTGTGACAAAAGTTGGTTTTGAAGTAGTTAAGCTGATCTGTCCACAGAGATCAGCATTAGAGAAAGTAGTCACTCTCCAACCTATTACTCATGTTTCAGGATTGAGACAAAGATAATCCTTACTGAATTTAGAAATCAAAATGTGATTATAGCTTTCTAATAGTATAAATATTTATAGGAGTATAACGCATATTTCAAATGGCTAAAACACTGAATGTCTTTTTTTGTTAGATGAGGAAGAAAAATGCAGGGCTCAGTAACTCTATCTTGAGAAAACAGCTAAATTCCCCAAGGGCATGCAGAGCACATGTATAAAAACACACTCATACACACATACACCATCATCTTTTTCTTTGAACACTCATAACTGATATACTCAGAAATAGCTATTCACTTGGACTTTCAATCCATTTTGAGTTTATTTTTGTGTATGGTGTTAGAAAGTGTTCTAGTTTCATTCTTTTACAAGTGGTTGACCAGTTTTCCCAGCACCACTTGTTAAAGAGGTTGTCTTTTTTCCATTGTATATCCTTGCCTCCTTTGGCGAAGATAAGGTGTCCATAGGTTCGTGGATTTATCTCTGGGCTTTCTATTCTGTTCCATTGATCTATATTTCTGTCTTTGTGCCAGTACCATACTGTCTTGATGACTGTGGCTTTGTAGTAGATCACTTGGACTTTCAGCATGTGCAAAATTACTCATCCATTGGGCCAGTTACAACTACACTTTATAATATTTCTAACTCAGAACTTTAGAAATTATTGAATTACCCACCATACAATAGCATTATTAGCTGGCTCAGGAAGATGATGAGCTGTCTAGAGTTATCTCTTGGTTTACTGAGGAAAACACTTAAATCTAGAGGACAGAAGACCAGACCTTCAATTTTGGCTCTTCTATTCACTAATCCTGTGAACTTGAATAAGTGTTTCATTGTTTCATACTTCTAGACAGAAATAATAGGAGTATTCTTTACCTCTTAGAATTGCTTTAAGGATATATGGAAATAACCAATGTCACCAACCAGACCACCTTACTTGCCTCCTGTGAAACCTGTATGCAGGTCAAGAGACAACAGTTAGAACCAGACATGGAACAAGGGACTGGTACCAAATCAGGAAAGGAGTACATCAAGGCTGTATATTGTCACCCTGCTTATTTAACTTATATGCAGAGTACATAATTCGAAATGCCAGGCTAGATGAAGCACAATGTGGAATTAAGGTTGCTGGGAGACATATCAATAACCTTAGATATGCAGATGACACCACCTTAATAGCAGAAAGCAAAGAGGAACTAAAGAACCTCTTGAGGAAGGTGAAAGAGAGTGAAAAAGCTGGCTTAAAATTCAACATTCAAAAAATGAAGGCATCCGGTCCCATCACGTCATGGCAGATAGATGGGGAAACAATGGAAACAGTGAGAGATTTTATTTTGGGGCGGCTCCAAAATCACCACAGATGGTGACTGCAGCCATGAAATTAAAAGATGTTTGCTCCTTAGAAAAAAAGCTATGTCAAACTTAGACAGAATATTAAAAAGCAGAGACATTATTTTGCTGATGAAGATCCATGTAGTCAAAGCTATGTTTTTTCCAGTAGTCATGTATGGATGTGAGAGTTGGACCATAAAGAAGGTTGAGCACTGAAGAATTGATGCTTTTGAACTGTGGTGTTGGAGAAGACTCTTGAGAGTCCCTTGGACTGCAAGGAGATCCAACCTGTCAATCCTAAAGGAAATCAGTCCTGAATATTCATTGGAAGGACTGATGCTGAAGCTGAAGCTCCAATACTTTGGCCACCTGATGCGAAGAACTGACTCATTTGAAAAGACCCTGATGCTGTGAAAGACTGAGGGCAGGAGAAGAAGGGGATGACAGAGGATGAGATGGTTGGATGGCATCATTGACTCAATCAACATGAGTTTGAGCAAACTCCAGCAGACAGTGAAGGACAGGGAGGCCTAGTGTGCTGCCGTCTAAGGGGTTGCAAAGAGTTGGACATGACTGAGGGACTGAACAACAAAAGTCTAAAATCAGATGATTTAAAAATTTTCTTCATAGAATACCTATTTCTTAATTTTCTGAGTTTTGTTTTTGTTGTAAAGGAGATGTGTTATTCACTTTAATTTTCTCAAAGATTATTGCTGAGATAGCTATTTTTCTTTAATAAATATTACATTTTAACAAATTTATTTTGTCATTTATTAAGGCAAATATATAATACTTCCCTTTGACCAATTAATTTGATAAAATAAAATAACAATTTCCTGATAACTTACTAACCTTATTTGCTGGAAAAGTCATGCTCAAAAAATAAAACATTGCTATTTTAACATAATTTTGAATTTTTGGTGTGAATCTTGTATCTATAGTTTGTAATGGAATTAAGCTGAATGTTTATTTTTGTATCTTACATTTACATTTAGATCATAGAAATTAGCAAGTTGTCCATATGGTTCTGAGCTCATTAAAAGCTTATGAAGTATTTAAAAGAAACTGCACAGATTTTGATTACATTGCCTTTTATAAATGTAACTTTTTAGCAGTATTTTCATTCCTCTCCTCTCAAGCTTCATCAGTGTGATTTATTTACAGGTTTGCAGAAAATAGTGCATTTTATCTTACACTCAAATATGTGTTTAGGCCTGGTTTTGCTTTCTCTTTCCCAGTAAGTTCAGCTACCTCTGGAAACTTATCATGACGGCACAGAAGACTCCCACGTTTGGTAGCCCTATCTTTTTCAGGTATACTTTCGCCTCCTAATTAGGGATTGCCATATGTATTGCCCCTGACTGTCCATGGTGGCTGCTGCCTCCCATTTGTCTCTATCTGTGCAACATCTACCAGTAGTGAAATTTGTGGCAGTCTTATGACAACCTTTCTAGTTTCTACATCAATGTAGGCTTTTTTTCCTCCTTCTTCTGTAGCTTTTTTTCTGAGAGTCAGAGTTAAAGTCTTGTTTTCATGCAACCCTTTCCCCCTAAAACGTCAATGCACTTTTCATTATTGAATTAACTGCTTTCCATCAACATTGGTGACAACACCAGGAATGCTGAGCTGTATAAATGTAATGGGTGTCAGGGAGGAGATTAATCATAGCAGCTAGCATAAACAATCCTGGAACCACAAATATGCTGACACCCTTTTGGCCGAGGACTTGAGCAGCTTGGCAAAGAAGCTACCTTTTTTTTCCACACTATTTCACATTTGTGAAATAATGAAGAATGTGGAAAATCAGGGAGTAACACCACAGGTACTTTTTCTAGTATTCTTTCTTTCCTTTTTGTTCTCTATCAATTAGTTGATTCTTAATTTTCAATATTGGTAATGAAAGTAAAAAAATGTATAAAAATAAAAATTTCAAGTAAGATGATGAGTCATGACATACAAAAGACCAAATACTATAAATAAAGACAGTCTTCTGTTATCATTGGTTTTAATGAGAATTATATTAGAGTTAATATATCCACATTCATATACATTTCCACAAAATCTTCAGGCAATTAGAGTCATTGAGTGATGCTCTTTTCTGACATA
This sequence comes from Cervus canadensis, assembly GCF_019320065.1. Taxonomy (NCBI): domain Eukaryota; kingdom Metazoa; phylum Chordata; class Mammalia; order Artiodactyla; family Cervidae; genus Cervus; species Cervus canadensis. Next base: position 9,314,945 of record NC_057390.1, on the reverse strand, counting down.
GCTTCCCTTTCCAGAACTACTGATGATATTTGGAATCCAGAATAGCCACATCTTACTTCATGCTAAAGCTTTACCACAAAGTTATGTGTAAAAACATTTAATTAACAGAAAATGATATATAACCAATATTATAAATGATTCAAGGAAGCCAAAATTCCCCAGGCTATCTAAATCTCATTCTTTGGGGGTATAGTTCTCATTTTTCATCCTTATTTCTTGGCCATGTTGGTGACTCTCTGATGAAGAGTCCTCATTCATCTTCCTAGTCCTGGGGGATATTGCCTATAGCCCTACAGGACCATGGCAACTTCACAGCCCGTATAGCATCCTCAAGAGTGCACTTGGGTCCAAATAACTTTGAAAATTACTGAATTTGCATTTTGCAAAGCCAAACATTCCATATTTATACTTTCTTTTCTTTTTACTGTGCTTTTTTTCTCCACCAAGAAGAATCACTTTTGGTTACCCATGAAATTTTTTTTTCCCTCACTCCATCATTATATAAGTTCCTATGTAGTATCATAGTTTCACTAGAGGAGCCACAGCTACTAACTTGCTAAAATTATGGCAGGAATCAATTGTAAATTATGACAATATTGCATTAATAATAGCCCAAGTCTTCACTTTCATGAATGCTAGAACGTTAGAATAACATTCTGTAGTTGCAGACTGTAGACATAAACAGTGATGGCTGAGGACATTAAACCTGTCCCTGCAGGGGTCTAAGGATATAGCTAGAAGTGGCTTACTTATGAAGTTTACTATTTTATCTTACTAGTCAGCTATGAGAAGCCACTGGAGTAATCAATTTTCATAGCAGTTTAGCTAACAACACTATTATTTACATATGCACACACACATATATTCACATCACATTGTGGAAACATGTTTAATGACACATGAAAATAATAGAAAATTTTTTATGATATGGTAAATGAATTACAAGATACATATACTAATTTACAGATTACAAGATAAATATACTAATGACTCAAATTATGAAAATTCAACCCCACTCCCAATAAGAGACTTGCATTTTTAATTTTCAGTTCAGTTCAGTTCAGTCACTCAGTCGTGTCCGACTCTTTGCGACCCCATGGACTTCAGCACACCAAGCCTCCCTGTCCTTCACCATCTCCTGGAGCTTGCTCAAACTCATGTCCATCAAGTCAGAGATTCCATCCAAACATCTCATCCTCTGTCGTCCTCTTCTCCTCCTGCCTACAAACTTTCCCAGCATCAGGGTCTTTTCAAATGAGTCAGTTCTTTGCATCAGGTGGACAAAATATTGGATCTTCAGCTTCAGCATCAGTCCTTCCAGTGAATATTCAGGACTGATTTCCTTTAGGATGGACTGGTTGGATCTCCTTGCAGTTCAAGGGACTCTCAAGAGTCTTCTCCAACACCACAGTTCAAAAGCATCAATTCTTTGGTGCTCAGCTTTCTTTATAGTCAACTCTCACATCCATACATGACTACTGGAAAAACCATAGCTTTGACTAGATGGAACTTTGTTGGCAAAGTAATGTCTCTGCTTTTTAATATGCTATCTAGGTTGGTCATAACTTTTCTTCCAAGGAGCAAGTGTCTTTTAATTTCATGGCTGCAGTCACCATCTGTGGTGATTTTGGAGGCCCCCAAAATAAAGTCTGTCACTGTTTCCACTGTTTCCCCATTTATTTGCCATGAAGTGATGGGACCAGATGCCATGATCTTAGTTTTCTAAATGTTGAGTTTTAAGCTGGCTTTTTCACTCTCCTCTTTCACTTTCACCAAGAAGCTCTTCAGTTCTTCTTTGCTTTCTGCCATAAGGGTGGTGTCATCTGCATATCTGAGGTTATTGATATTCCTCCCAGCAATCTTGATTCCAGCTTGTGCTTCCTCCAGCCCAGCATTTCTCATGATGTACTCTGCATGTAAGTTAAATAAGCAGAGGGACAATATATAGACTTGATGTACTCCTTTCCCGATTTGGAACCAGTCTGTTGTTTCATGTTCAGTTCTAACTGTTGCTTCTTGACCTGCATATAGATTTCTCAGGAGGCAGGTCAGGTGGTCTGGTATTCCCATCTCTTGAAGAATTTTCCACAGTTTATTGTGGTCCACACAGTCAAAGGCTTTGGAATAGTCAATAAAGTAGAAGTAGATGTTTTTCTGGAACTCTCTTGCTTTTTTGATGATCCAGCAGATGTTGGCAATTTGATCTCTGGTTCTTCTGTCTTTTCTAAACTGGAAAAGTTTTCATTCCAATCTCAAAGAAAGGCAATACCAAAGAATGCTCAAACTACCGTGCAATTGTACTTGTCTCACACGCTAGCTAAGTAAAATTTTAACTTTAGTGGGCAAAAATCTAAAATCTTGATAATATAGTCTGTTGAGGCTGTGGACTTTCACACATTTCTGGTTGGAGTGTAAATTAGTATGGGGGACAACTATATACATTTGACTTAACAATTTCATTTTGGGGGTTTTTATGATCCACATAGCCTTACGTGATTATTCATGGCAGCACTTCAACAGCAAAAGGCTGGAGGCAATCCTAAGTCCACCAAAAGTTATTGGTTACATAATATTGTACACTTATAACATGGAATACTGTATAGCTGAAAAGAGAATTTGTTGTCGTTGTTCAGTTGCTCGGTCGTGTCCGACTCTTTGTGACCTGGTGGACTGCAGCACACCAGGCTTCCTTGTCCTTCACCATCTCCTGGAGCTTGCTCAAACTCATGTCCATTAAATCACTGATGCCATCCAACCATCTCATCCTTTGTCATCCTCTTCTCCTCCTGCCTTCTATCTTTCCCTTTATTACAGTCTTTTCCAGTGAATTGGCTCTTCACATCCAGTAGCCAAAGTATTGGAGCTTCAGCTTCAGTATCAGTCCTTCCAATGATCATTCAGGATTGATTTCCTTTAGGATTGACTCTTTTGGTCTCCCTGCTGTCCAAGGGCTCTCAAGAGTCTTCTCCGACACCACAGTTCAAAAGCATCATGTCTATGTATGGCAAAAACCACTACAATATTGTAAAGTAATTAGCCTCGAACTAATGAAAATAAATGGAAAAAAAAAATTATGCCATAAGCCACATCAGTGATATAGAAAATTTACTTCTGGATAGAAATTTTTATTAAAAATTAATATGAGGATGAATCAGAATATTGCATAAATTACATTTTACACAAATATAATTTTGTCTGCAATAAAAATTAATATTTCAGAGACCAAAAAAAAAAACAAAAAAACAAAAGCATCAATTCTTTGGTGCTCAGCCATCTTTATGGTCCAACTCTCACACTGACACATGACTACTGGAAAAACCATAGCTTTGACAATATGGACCTTTGTCGGCAAAAAAATGTTTCTGGTTTTTAAAACACTGTCTAGGTTTGCCATAGCTTTTATTCCAAGCAAGCATCTTTTAATTTCATGGCTGTATGCACTGCCTGCAGTGATTTTGGAGCTCAAGAAAACAAAGTGTATCACTGTTTCCATTGTTTCCTCATCTATTTGCCAGGAAGTGATGGGACCAGATGCCATAATCTTCGTTTTGTGAAGGTTGAGTTTTAAGGCAGCTTTTTCACTTTCCTCTTTTACCTTCATAAAGAGGATTTTTAGTTCCTTTTCTCTTTCTGCCATTAAAGAGGTGTCATCTGAATGTCTGAGGTTATTCATATTTTTCCCGGCAATCTTGATTCCAGCTTGTGCTCCATCCAGCCCAGTATTTCACATGATGTATTTTGTATATAAGGTAAATAAGCAGGCTGACAATATACAGCCTTGACATACCCCTTTCCCAATTTGGAACCAGTTCCTGTCTTGTTTTAACTATTGCTTCTTGACCTGCATACAGGTTTCTCAGGAGGCAGGTAAGGTGGTCTGGTATTCCCATCTCTTGAAGAATTTTCCACAGTTTGTTGTGATCGACACAGTCAAAGGCTTTAATAGTCAATGAAGCAGAAGTAGATGCTTTTTTGGAACTCTTTTGCTTTTCCTATGATCCAATGGATATTGGCAATTTAGAAGCTCTTTATGAACTCTTATGGAAAGATCTCTAAGATGTATTAAGTTAAATAAAAAGTAGGGTACAGAACAATATAAATAATAAGCTTGATTTGTGTTACAAAAATGGCAACAATCTATATTTGTGTTGACCTGTATGTACACAAGACACTTCAAAAGAAACTAAGAACAATAATTCCCTGGATGGAAATTCATCAAAATGTCTGAGCCTTTATGAATGATGGGAATATGGGTAATTAAAGAAATTGTTAGAGTTTTCAGCATACTCTGTAGTTTACTTGTAAAGTTTTAAATGATTTCCAAAGAAGATTAACCAAGTTTATGTGTAACATTTTGTAATCCAGATGTATGTGCTTATGAATAACAGCAGCAGGGGATGAGTACTATGGAGAGCCTATGGGCTTGTTCTCTTATTAACATTGTCACATCCCTCCAGGCTCAATAATTTGTTTTAAAACCCTTAGACCAGTTGGAAAAATTCCAAATCACTGCAACACAGGAGTCAGCAAGGCAAAAGGCAAGTACACACGAGAGTGCGTGGGCCCACAGGCCCCTCGGCTCATCCAGAGATGAGCACCTATGATTGTCACTCCCGGGCAAAGCCCACACCTTAGAAGAAGTTTCTTATGGAGGGAATTTTGGGGTTATCCCCAAGGAAGCAGTTTCTTGAGAGTTTGTAAAAGCAACAGCCTTTAAATAGCATTCAATTTTAAGTTAAATAAAAATGAAACATACATTCCATAGGACTTCCTTTGTGTTCCAGTGGCTAAGACTGCTATGATCCCAACGCAGGGGGCCCAGGTTCAATCCCTGGTCAGGGAACTAGATCCCACATGCTGCAACTAAGAGTTTGCCTGCTGCAACTAAAGATCTCGCATACTGCAACTAAAGATTTATGCTGCCAAATAAATAAATATTTAAAAAAATGAAACATACATTCCAGAAAAAGTGCATAAACCAAACTTCCTGGTATTATGAGTAATTTTAAAGCAAACGCTCATGCTACTACCTGTCGCTGAACTGAAGAAATATGCCATTTCCCCAGAAGCACTTCTATGTGTCTCTTCTTGATCATATTCCTTTCCTTCCCTTGAGAGATAATCATAGTCTTCACTTTCATGGTGACTACTTCTTTGCTTGAAGTTGTAGTATTACTACCTATTTATGGAATTAATAGTTTCTTCTTTTCTAAATACCACAAAATGTTTTCCAATGTGGCTTTATGCTTCTAGCAGTCTACAATAGGTTCTTCACCAAAAGTTCTAAACGCTTAGCTTAGTCAGACTTCTGAACATTTGTGTCTAATGAGTAGGCAGGAAGGTTTCATTATGGTTTTAACTTGCATTTCATTGGTGACAATTGAAGTTTTGTGCCTCCTTATAAATTAGTTGGTCATTTAGATATCTCTTTTTGTGAGGCACATGTTCAACACTTTTGCCCATTCTTTTATAGGGTTATCTTTCTTTAAAAGTGCCTAATTTAATCCATGTATTAATAAGAGTCTAAATGATAAATGATCAGGGTTAGCGGTTAACCATGCAGCCAGAAGGCAAATGTAGCAAACCAAGATTTTCACAAAATCTTTTAGTATAATTATCTGACAGAAGTTATTCATCAGACAAGATGGGCCTAAATATTTGCCCACCACACCGTCTGCTGCCTGTCTGCCACCATCTGCCAATGACATGTACTCAGATCAGTGAGTGATGCTAACTGCAGTAGATAACATTCACTAGATTCTTTGCAACGTGCGAGGCACTAGCTAAGCACGTATCTTAATTACTTCTCTTAACACCTTTATATGGACTATACTATTAGTCTTAGAAGCTTGAATAACTTGACCATTATAACCCAATTTGAGAGTGATGTAGCTGGGAGTTGATCCCTCATTTAACTGGAGCCTATCCTCTTACCCTAATTATTACTTTGTCTCAGAGCAAAGTTTCCTTCAGGTTTCAAGTTTGGAATTATCATGTATTGTGGAAATTGCAATCATTAGTTTTAATAGAAGTGTAAAGAATATAACTATGTGCTTAGTTTAGAACCGGTAAAATTTAAGTTGCCTAAAAATATATCGTAATGCATTATGGCAGATACTGACAAAAACAAAATAGGTTGGCATAAAGCTTACACTTATGTTTGTAAGACAATATGTGCATGGCAAATATGGACTCTTTCAACTTGTTACTGCATCTGTAAACATTTTATACATCTTGAATAGATAAAATCAGATTCTCTTAATCTAGGCTCATATTTTAGTTTAAAATTATCAAATAACCAATAGCAGCAAACCTAACCATGAGTCCAATAGCAGTTACCCTAAATTCTTAAAAGGTCACTTGAAAGGGTGGTCTAAAACGTTGAGTCTCAGAGGGACTTTCTATTCATGAGTAAGCATAAAACAGCAAAGTGTTTAAAGGCAAAACACTAAACACTACTGTTTCTTGGATGAGATCATAGACATCTATGAGAAAAGAAACCTTTATTTCCAAGTTAAAATTTGAGTTTGTTAGAAGACAGAAGAACTGTGCTTATTTGAAACAAAAGTTGCAGGAAGGTGATCAGACTTTGAGAAGATCACAAGAGCTAAGAACTGAGGTCCAGTTCATGACGTTGATGGCAATTTCTGACGCAGTTTGTATAAAGAGCTTTGTTTCAGAGGGCCACCCCACCTTGGAGGGAACCGTCTGGCGTGAACATGTTCATGGGTCCCGAACAGCTTGTAAAGCTGTGTTCTTTCTCCTGCTGGGACTCTGCTCAGGCTGGTAGTTTCATTTGAAAGAAAAATGTTCACTGTCTCCTAGGCTGAGAGTTAATCCTCCCACTGCTTGATCAATTAAATCCCACTGCCTGTGTCTGGAAGGCAAAGTCTGAGCTTTATATATTGCTTTCTGGTAAGCCACGTTTCAGTGTCCCATGGAACAGGAACAGTGTTCCATGGAACAGCAGTATACCTCTGTGTGCAACAGGCTTTTGGACCCTCAATATAGGAGGCCAACAGGAGCAGTGTTTCATTTTACCATTCAAGAAGTTCAAAGGTCTATAATGATTATACTACCTAATGAATTTGTTTCAATAAAAATATCTTGCATATGGCACTGAATAGCTTACAAAGTGAGAATATATTATCTTGTTTGCTGTTCAAAATGATTGTTTACTGGAAGTAGCACTTTATTATGTTCCATTTAACAACCAGGGGAGACTGTGATCTTGCCCAGGGTCACATAGCTAGTAACTGGCAATCTTGTAATTAAACCCAGATCTTCTGGATCCTAACCAGTGGTCTCTTACAATTCCCTTAATAAACCCAAGATTGGAAAATTATAGAGGTCTTTCAATAGAAATCACATTATCAATGTGCTTTGAGTCCAGAAAACTGGTGTAATATAAATGTCATATTGCTGCTCACTTGGAACAAAACAAAGAAAAGGCCATTTTAATGTTGCCTCTAAGACAAGAACTCTTGGAAAAATATGCCAGAATAGCTTCAAAAAACCCTAAATGTGACCAGTCAAGTCCCTGGAAGAGAAGTAGGTCTGCCTGTTTGGGACCTGTAACTCATATGGTCTCAATGTGCTAGCCTTGCCTTCCATGCATTTCACTTGCATAGGTATTTTTCCAGCTGAAAAATCCTGAAAGGTAGGTGTTTTGGTTTAGTTTTCCCCAGAGACAGATCTTGAGACAAATATTCAAGTGCAAATGACTTATGTGGAAGGAGAAACAAAAGTAGGGAGTGGATATCAAAGGCTGTGTCACTGAGCCAGCTATCACCAGGGTGACTGGAGCTTAATTGTAAGAGGAAACCCTGAACACAGTAAACACACACCCCACAGAGGCATCCCACCTGAAGGGTGAGGGAGCTGGCGTGTTCATATGCCAACTCCTATCAGTCATGTTTTGAGAACTGCTGGGAGTAAGGGTTGGTGTTAATTCCCTCACTCTCTGGCATGCTGTGCAAGAGGGCAAAGTGGCGTTCTATAGGCGAAGAAGAGATTTCAAGGCAAACAAATGCAGACATTGGCTGGGCAAAGTAATTGGTTTTTTAGCATTCATTTGGTTCATTGGCAGGAGGAAAATGGAAGTGCACCCCAATGACCCAGGTCTTATATTTTAAAACTTTTCATTCAAAGTCCAGAGCAGTATTTGAGACATAATTGTTCCCTCATAACTATGGACATACCATCCTGAAATCAGAGTGGTTGTGAGCAATACTTACAGATACAAATTAAATCCTAATCAACAAAAGACCATGGAAAGAAAGAAGGGAACAAGAGAGGGCAAAGAAGGCACTGGGAGTCATCTCTACTCACACTTTCTCATAAATCTTGTTGGGATGTTCTGGCCATTCGATCATGCACACCACTCTGTTGGGCATGGTCTCCGTGGTTGAATAGTAGCCCTGGGGGAAGGCCAGGAGGAGAGCCAGGATCCAGATGACACAGATGACCACCTTGGTGGCTGTGGCTGACAATCTGGGCTGGAGGGGGTGGATGATGGCCATGTACCTGGAATGGAGAAGAAAGGGCAAAATTCCAATTTGGTCACCAAGATCTGCATTAGTGATTATGCATTGTTCCTGCCCAGTGAAAAATTCCTTAGAAACCCTTTGAGTCCTGGTGATTTTTACGACTATTCTAACCTTAAGCTTTGTGATTTTTATGACATGGGTGCAAAAACCTGTAAGAAAAATCAGCCAGATATTTTAACATTTTAGAACCCATCTGGCAATATCCAAGGAGAGAAATTTTCATCCTTGTAACTCTAATGCTAGGCACATGATGCCCCAGTATAGGTTGGTGGTTTACAATAAAATCAGAAAAATAAGAACAATTTGTGAATTTATTCAACATAAAGTCTATCTTTATCTTTTTTAGATTAAGGAATAATTATGATAGAAATAGTAGTTTTTAAAGTCCTGGTATAACAATTTAAAAGGCTAGCAATCCTGTACAGGTCCATACAATTTGAAGGCAAGTGAATGTGTATGAATGAGAAAGCAGTGTCCTAAAGCCAACAAAAAGCAATAGTTCCTGGAGAAAACTTCACCAATTCAGTGTGTGGTTAAAAAAACGTATGCTTCATGAAAAGAAAGAGACTCTCTACCTTCTGAGACAGACACACTTTAGCATATTAAAGGCTAGGGTGGATGAAACCTGTTGCAGGAAGAGTGAAGGAAAATGAAGGATGACTTCAGGCCTGGAGACATTTCTCCATCTCTTGCTTGGGATTGAGCGTTGAATGGTGTCATCTGAAAGAGTGCCCAGGTCCAGATTTGTGTGTTGCTTTTCAAATTCAGCAGAGATTTTAGAAATAACAAATATTCCAATCAGCATTTCATATCAGTTATAATCATATCAGTTCTGCCTACTGCATTCAGAAAGTCAAATACCTTTTAAAAGAATAGGTTTAGCCCAGTCCCCTAACACTACTACCCTGAGCTATTGAGGTGTATGGTAGGCAGGGACCAAGCAGCTTGGGGTGGAACATAGCCCATGTCCCTTTTGGGGTGCTGCTCCCTTCCTGGAAGTCAGGAAGCTTGCTCTTGAGGGGGTGCTGGACTCAAAGTGGCCACTGTCGAGTACTCCTACCTCACTGGCCTAGATACAGAGTCCTCACAGGGGGAAGAGGAGGCATGCCTCACATCCTTTCCCATCCCTTTGTTACTATTTTATACTCTTAATACCCTCCAATAACTACTGTCTACACTGAAAAACAACTTCCTTTCTTGCAAATTTCATGGATCCATCCCTTTGAATTATGTCTTATACTGCTTTTGGGATTTAAGTATCCAAGAAAACCTCAGAATCATGCATTTAATTCTCTGACATGCAGGTGTTTCTGACTTCCATGGGACTGAAAAGTCAATGGAGACAGAAATGAGCAGACAAATAGAATAGCTGCCAGCTGGCTCCCTGTAATTCTCTTTTACAGTGTTTGGAATCTAGAATCTCTAGGCTGATCCAATTCCTTCTTTCCCCAAATCCCCACCTCTGATAACCACAAATCTTATCATTTTTTTCTCTGAGTTTGCTTTTGTTTGTTTTGAAGTATAATTGACCTACAACACTATGTTCATTCTTGGTATACAATGCTGTGATTGGATATTTCTGTGCACTTTAAAATGATAACCTTAAGAAATCTGGTTACAATGCGTCACATACAAATATATTGCATAATTATTGACTCCCCATGTCTCTACTCTTGTTTAAATATCACAGTCATTGTGCTCCTGCTTTGCCAAACACAAAGTGTCAGCATGACCCTGAAAACTTTATCACCTATTTGGGAAATAAAACTATGCCTTAACAAAAAGACAGGAAGGGGAGGTAGTCTTGAAGTCAGGAGAGGGTTGAATCAGAAAGAGACTTGCAAAAGATACTGTGGTGGAGGTGAGTAATAATCTATAAATCTCTGGGGATGTTTCCTTGGGTGAGTTGGTGGCTATAAAATCTGTCACTCAGCTGCCAACTACAGAGCATCAAAAGGGCAAAAACAACTCTCAACATGCAGTGAATCAAACATTGTCTGGCTGCTTCCAAGGGAGGTTCAGTGTACTGCAGAACTGATAACCTTCCATACTTGCGGTGGTATTCTAAAAAGAATCTCGGGAAGTCTTGAATTCTCTCTTGGTTCTGCCTCTTTTTTGCTGCTTGACAGCTTGGTTTCCTCTTAGGTCATGGAATGGTTGTGGCAACCCTGGAATCAGAGCCAACAGAGGTGGATTTGTGCAATTACTGTTGTCTCCTTTCGAATTTGGCCAATGGCTGAACCTGCATGGTCATGGCTAGTGTCTTTTTGAGTGTTTGCATTATTGTTGTAGAATTGTTTACTGAAGCATTTCCCAGAGGAAAGATCTTTCCTCTCTGAAGCTGGACCTGCAGCCATGAAGATGCCTGTCTCAGCTTCAGCATCTCCCAGGCTCCTGCTTTCACTGTGGCTGTGCATTCTCAGACTTCACAGGAGCTTAGGGAGAATGCATAAGGGAGAACGTAGTAATTACACTGTCCCTTTCAGATGTTATCTCAAATACAAAGTTTTAATTTACTTTTAACTCAGAACAAATGTTAAAACATAAGTGAATGTAATCTAATACTCATTCTCATGCCCAAACTGGTGATATACCACTCAGAATGTAATGTGACTGGGGCTTAGCGGGGATTGCATCAGCATATTGGTGCTGTAGCTCCAAAATAGGTGGCAGAAAGCCATATTTTATTTTTATTGCAAAAACTGCAATTTGGAAGCCCATTTCGGTTAACTCTGCCATTTCTTGAGTGTAGGAGATATTTCAGTGACAGATGAAAGTATTGTACATAGAAAGCCAGAGGAAAAAAAGATTAACTTTTAAAGTCAAACACATATATTTTCATTTGTATGAAATAGAGCTATTTATAAATCTCTCTCCTCTCCTTTCTTTTTTCCTTTATTCTTTCTCTTTCAATTCTCACTTCTGGGGCTTATGTGACAAACACACTTCTTTCTTAATTATCTCAAGTCTAGTACCACTTGGATGACTTGTCTGCAGATGGTTGCACATTTTCTTTCTAGCAGTCCATTTGTAGTTGGATTCTATTAACATATACTTATATATTTATTTGTAACCACCCTGAATAATTCTTGCTTATTCAGTTGTAAGTTATCACAGAGTAAGTGCTGCAAGCCCCAGGAAATTACATTCAATAAATATTTATTGATTGCATTGTGCTCATGAGACTACAAGGCAGTCAATGAAATGTCTTTCCAGTTTATGCATTAATCATCAGGCTGTCAGAGACTGTCCAGAGGCTGTGTGGGAGGTGGGTTGTGTTCTCCACTTCAGGTTGTTTCGGTCCCATGAGGGCCATCGGCTCTGATTTGAATTGTATGTGGCCTCTCAGATGAAAACTTGAGGTTCTATCTTCCTTTTGCATGATTTTGCTTATAAAAAGAATTCTCCGTCTAACCCCTTAAATCTGGCAAAATATAAGTTTGCATATCTTAAAAATCACAGAGTGAAACAACCTTATTATTAGAAAGGATTCTTCTAACAAGCTGCAGTATCATCATAACTGTCTCCTATGCTAGCCCTTAGTCATTTGGCAAAGAGAAGGTTTTTCCTTTGCTCAGAGATCTGTCTTACCAGGTCCTTCTTCTACACTATCCCCTCCAATTTTGGTCCTTGCCCTCCTTATTCCCACGCACTTCTTCCTGTGATGGTCCAAGTTTGTTTTTAAGGGACTGCATCTCCCTGGGTTCAAATGACCAGAACGAGTGACAGCTGAGAGCATGGCTACACCCTCTCTCTTTATCCTCCACAGATTTTCTGAGGATGGTAGTTGCATGCTAATATCTTTGGCTTTCTCAGTGCCTAGAATGTAGTAAACACTCAATGAACACTTCATTGAATAAATGAATGTGTAAATTTCTTGACACATAGCAGGGACTCCATAAAGGTTGTTGAATAATAATACATGCAGCAGGAAAAGCACGTGCATATTATACCTTTGTTTCTCACAGTATGAACATGTGTGAGAATAACGTGTTTCTGTCATACAGACATTTGAGATCATCCTTACAGGTGTGACCCCACTGGATCCAGGTCTTTCAGAATCTCCTAGCCCTTAACATTTAACTCTTAAATTCTCAGTAAGTATTTGTCAAATAACTTTCTCATTGACCACTTTGTTGGAAACCGTACAAAACTCAGTCTTTCTACATGGTATCTTGCCTTAGCTCTTCCTCTGAACAAGAGGTCACTTGATCCTTTCTCCTACTCCCCTCCATTCCATTATAAGGAACACCATTCCATTGTAAGGAACATACAGTTTTCTACCCAAGGCCACTAATATTTTGTCAGTTTGGGTTTTTTCTAGGACATTTCTTTAATTACAAAATTCAGGGACCTCATTTAGCCAGATTACTTGACCAGAAACTTTGTCTGTTTAACTAAGACCAAGCTCAAAACCTATAAATGAAGAGGTTTTGAGCAGCCAATAGAGATGACCAGAGTTCACACACCTACTAAAGCATTGTGGTAATGGCAGAGCCCCTCACATTCTCCCTGCTATGCTATATATAACTCCAAATAGCCTGAGTTTTTTGCCTCCAAGCCCAAGTAGATTTGTAACACTGTTAGTGAACTCATTTCAAAAAGTAGTAAATGACAAGATTGCAGTGAACAAGACCATAAAATTTCAAGAGGCATGCAGCGTGCATGCTTAATCATGTCCAGCTCTTGAGACCCCATGGACTGTAACCCGTCAGGCTCCTCTGCCCATGGGATTTTCCAGGCAAGAATACTGGAGTGGGTTGCCATTTCCTTCTCCAGGGAATCTTCCTGACTCATGAATCGAACTCAAGTCTCTGGCATTTCTTGCATTGGCAGGTGGATTCTTTACCACTGAGCTACCTGGGAAGCCTGGGAAGATTTCAAAGACAAGATGGAGTCAACAGCTTGTGACAATTTAGAGTGAACTGAAGGAGGGGACATCTTTTTTGGGTGTTAGTTCTAGAAGGTCTTGTAGGTCTTCATAGAACTGTTCAACTTCAGCTTCTTCAGCATTACTGGTCAGGGCATAGACTTGGATTACCTTGAAACTGAATGGTTTGCCTTGGAAACAAACAGAGATCATTCTGTCGTTTTTGAGATTGCATCCAAATACTGCATTTTGGACTCTTTTGCTGACTATGATGGCTACTCCATTTCTTCTAAGGGATTCCTGCCCACAGTAGTAGGTATAATGGTCATCTGAGTTAAATTCACCCATTCCAGTCCATCTTAGTTCACTGATTCCTAGAATGTCAATGTTCACTCTTGTCATCTCCTGTTTGACCACTTCCAATTTGCCTTGATTCATGGACCTAACATTCCAGGTTCCTATGCAATATTGCTCTTTACAGCATCGGACCTTGCTTCTATCACCAGTCCCATCCACAACTGGGTGGTGTTTTTGCTTTGGCTCCATCCCTTCATTCTTATTTCTCCACTGATCTCCAATAGCATATTGGGCACCTACCGACCTGGGGAGTTCATCTTTCAGTGTCCTATCTTTTTGCCTTTTCATACTGTTCATGGGGTTCTCAAGGCAAGAATACTGAAGCGGTTTGCCATTCCCTTCTCCAGTGGACCACATTCTGTCAGACCTCTCCACCATGACCTGTCATCTTGGGTGGCCCCACACGGCATGACTTAGTTTCATTGACTTAGAAGGTCAGTTTTCATTCCAATCCCGAAGAAAGGCAATCCCAAAGAATGCTTAAACTACCGCACAATTGCACTCATCTCACACGCTAGTAAAGTAATGCTTTAAATTCTCCAAGCCAGGCTTCAGCAATACGTGACCCATGAACTTCCAGATGTTCAAGCTGGTTTTAGGAAAGGCAGAGGAACCAGAGATCAAATTGCCAACATCTGCTGGATCATGGAAAAAGCAAGAGAGTTCCAGAAAAACATCTATTTCTGCTTTATTGACTATGCCAAAGCCTTCGACTGTGTGGATCACAATAAACTGTGGAAAATTCTAAAGAGATGGGAATACCAAACCACCTGACCTGCCTCTTGAGAAACCTATATGCAGGTCAGGAAGCAACAGTTAGAACTGAACATGGAACAACAGACTGGTTCCAAATAGGAAAAAGAGTACATCAAGGCTGTATATTGTCACCCTGCTTATTTAACTTACATGCAGAGTACATGATGAGAAACGCTGGGCTGGAGCAAGCACAAGCTGGAATCAAGATTGCTGGGAGAAATATGAATAACTTGAGATCTGCAGATCACACCACCCTTATGGCAGAAAGTGAAGAAGAACGCCTCTTGATGAAGTGAAAGAGGAGAGTGAAAAAGTTGGCTTAAAGCTTAACATTCAGAAAACTAAGATCAGGGCATCTGGTCCCATCACTTCATGGCAAATAGATGGGGAAACAGTGGACACAGTGGCTGACTTTATTTTTCTGGGCTCCAAAATCACTGCAGATGGTGATTGCAGCCATGAAATTAAAAGATGCTTGTTCCTTGGAAGGAAAGTTATGACCAAGCTAGACAGCATATTAAAAAGCAGAGACATTGCTTTACCAACAAAGGTCTGTCTAGTCAAGGCTATGGTTTTTCCAGTGGTCATGTACAGATGTGAGAGTTGGACTATAAAGAAGGCTGAGCGCTGATGAATTGATGCTTTTGGACTGTGCTGTTGGAGAAGACTCTTGAGAGCCCCTTGGAATGCAAGGAGATCCAACCAGTCCATCCTAAAGGAGATCGGTCCTGGGTGTTCATTGGAAGGACTGATGTTGAAGCTGAAACTCCAATACTTTGGCCACCTGATGAGAGGAGCTGACTCATTGGAAAAGACCCTGATGCTGGGAAAGATTGAGGGCAGGAGGATCAGGGGATGACAGAGGATGAGATGGTTGAATGGCATCACCGACTCAATGGACATGGGTTTGGGTAGACTCTGGGAGTTGGTGATGGACAGGGAGGCCTGGTGTGCTGCGGTTCATGGGGTCGCAAAGAGTCGGACATGACTGAGTGACTGAACTGAACTGAAGGAGGGGATGTGGCTCACTCTTGTCCAAACTTTCCTGTTCAGGTGTGATCATGGAAGGACCAATGTAGTTCAAAGATGATTCAGATATAAAGTTTTCAACCAGGGCTACCATAAAAGTACACATGACTAAGGCCTGAAATAAACTATGAGTAAAATGCAGTTAATGTCTAAACCAAATATAATATCCTGAGTGTTTTGAGGAGCAGCTAAGATGACAGAGTAGGAAGACCCTGAGCTCAACTCCTCCCATGGGCACACAAAAATTAGAAACATTTGTCTGTGATAGTGGCATGATTTCCCATAACTAAATATATAAAGAAGCAGGAGACACTCTCTTCTCCTCCTGGTCACCTCTCTCTCCCTCCTCCCTCTTCTCTTCTCTATGTAACTCCATGAACCTCTCTAGGTGTTCCAGACTGTGGAGAGCACATAGGAATTGATTACTGGCTAGATTGCTCTCTCCCCTTTTGACTCCCCCTCTTCTCCTCCTGGTCACCTCTATCTCCCTCCTCCCTCTTATCTTCTACATGTAACCCTGTGAACCTTTCTGGGTGTCCTTCACTGTGGATAAGTTTTTCAACATTAACTTAGATGTTTTATCATCTGTGCTGTGTGGATGGAGAAGTTTTGAGGCTAATGTAGGAATAAGACTGAAAGCCATAGGCAGGAGGCTTAAATCCAAAATTTGAGAACACCAGAGAACTCTTAATTCCAGAGAACATTAATAGACAAGAGCTCATCCACAAGCTGCCATACCTACACTGAAACCAAGCTCTACCTAAGAGCCAACAAGTTCCAGAGCAAGACCTACCACGCTAACTCTCCAGCAATGCAAGAACATAGCCCTAAGCATTAAAATACAGGCTGCCCAAAGCCATGCCAAACCCACAGACACCCAAAAACTCACTACTGGACACTTCATTGCAGTCCAGAGAGAAGAGACGCAGCTCCACCCACCAGAACACAGACGAAAGCTCCCCTAGCCCGGAAACCTTGACAAGCCACTAGTCCAACCCTACCCACGGGGAGCAAGCTCCACAGTAAAGAGGAATCACAAACTTCCAGCCTACAGAAAGACCACCCCAAACACAGCAATCTAAACAAAATGAAAAGGCAGAGAAATATTCAGCATGTAAAGGAACATGATAAATGTCCACCAAACCAGACCAAAGAGGAGGAGAGAGGGAGTCTACCCGAAAAAGAATTAAGAATAATGAGAGAACATAGGCAAAACACTCTCCGACATAAATCACAGCAGGATCCGCTGTGACCCACCTCCCACAATACTGGAAATAAAAGCAAAAATAAACAAATGGGACCTAATTAAACCTAAAAGGTTTTGCACAACAAAGGAAACTATGAGCAGGGTGGAAAGACAGCCTTCAGAATGGGAGAAAATAATAGCAAATGAAGCAACTGACAAAGAATGAATCTCAAAAATATACAAGCAACTCCTGCAGCTCAATTCCAGAAAAATAAAAGACCCAATCAAAAAATAGGCCAAAGAACTAAACAGACATTTCTCCAAAGAAGACATACAGATGGCTAACAAACACATGAAATGATGCTCAACATCACTCATTATCAGAGAAATGCAAAGCAAAACCACAATGAGGTACCATTACACGCCAGTCAGAATGGCTTCTATCCAAAAGTCCACAAGCAATAAATGCTGGAGAGGGTGTGGAGAAAAGGGAACCCTCTTACACTGTTGGTGGGAATGCAAACTAGTACAGCCACTATGGAAAACAGTGTGGAGATTCCTTAAAAATCTAGAAATAGAACTGCCATATGACCCAGCAATCCCACTGCTGGGCATACACACCGAGGAAACCAGAATTGAAAGAGACACATGTAGTCCAATATTCATTGCAGCACTGTTTATAATAGCCAGGACATGGAAGCAACCTAGATGTCCATCAGCAGACGAATGAATAAGAAAGCTATGGTACATATACACCATGGAGTATTACTCAGCCATTAAAAAGAATACATTTGAATCAGTTCTAATGAGGTGGATGAAACTGGAGCCTATTATACAGAGTGAAGTAAGCCAGAAAGAAAAACACCAATACAGTATAACAATGCATATATATGGAATTTAGAAAGATGGTAATGGTAACCCTGTATGTGAGACAGCAAAAGAGACACAGATGTATAGAACAGTCTTTTGGACTCTGTGGGAGAAGGCGAGGGTGGGATGATTTGGGAGAATGGCATTGAAACATGTAAATTATCGTATGTGAAATGAATCGCCAGTCCAGGTTTGATGCATGAGGCAGGGTGCTCGGGGCTGGTGCACTGGGATGACCCAGAGGGATGGGATGGGGAGGGAGGTGGGAGGGGGGTTCAGGGGAACACGTGTACACCCATGGAGGATTCATGTCAATGTATGGCAAAACCAGTACAATATTGTAAAGTAATTAGCCTCCAATTAAAATAAATAAATTAAAAAAATTGTCTAATAGAGTAAGAAGAAATAAAGTCCCATTAGGATTGTCTTTTCTGTTACCATTATAAATTAAAAAATGGAATACTACAGACATGACTTCTGATAAATAACAGGGAGGGTTATACACATGAAGTAATCAAAATTGCTCTAAAAAACAAATGCTCCAAAACCATTAATATTTATGCAAGAATTTTACCAAAGAGCCAGAGACCGCATCATCTAATCTCTTTCTTCCTAGAACTATTAATTAACATTGTTCTGAACTCTGCTGAAACTCCCCTGCTGAAAGGAAGAAAGTAAATACAGTACTGCAGAGAAAACGGGTTCATTCTTCAGGAACTGTGAGAGGCTTGCACTTTTGTGAAACAGAAAACACTTGAAGAGCTATTCCTAAACTATTAGAAACTACCCAAAAGCTTTTTTATTTTAACAGCATCCTCCTGGGAGACGGCGCTGAAATGTGCAGCAGGTCTGAAAACGGCACAGATATGGCTCAAATCTGTAAATATTAGGTGCATCGGGCCAAAGCCATTGTGTAGGGAAGCAGGGTGGGGCGGGCAGGGTCCCGATTCTTGATGTTGATTAGTAGGACTCTAATTTCGCTTGAGATTATTATTTTTTTCCTACAACAATTATTATAATTTCACTAGAAAAATAAAATATCGGTTGTGCTCTCAAAAAATAAATAAATAAAAATAAAAAATAAAAATGAACAATGATGTTTATTCCATACTAAAGGCAAACAAATAAAAAACAACCAAACAAGTTAAAACCACACACCACCTGATGTCAGTAAGCACACTGATATTTTAATATACCAAGCTGTTTGTAATGAGGGCTTTTAAGAAATCCCACTTTCTATAATGAAAGCTTTAAAAGAGGCCAGGATTTCTGGTGTCAGCAGATTTTTTAAAAATTTTAATTGGAGGATAATTGCTTTACAATGCTGTGTTGGTTTCTGCGGTACAACAACATGAATCAGCCATAAATATGCATATATCCTGCCTTCTTGAGCCTCTTATTCCACCCCTCTAGGTCGTTACTGAGCACCAGGCCGAGCTCCCTGGGTTATACACCAACTTCCAACTAGCTGGCTATTTCACTCGTGGATCACAATAAACTGTGGAAAATTCTAAAGAGATGGGAATACCAGACCACCTGACCTGCCTCCTGAGAGACCTGTATGCAGGTCAGGAAGCAACAGTTAGAACTGGACATGGAACAACAGACTGGTTCCAAATAGGAAAAGGAGTGCGTCAAGGCTGTATATTGTCACCCTGCTTATTTAACTTATATGCAGAGTACATCATGAGAAACGCTGGGCTGGAAGAAGCACAAGCTGGAACCAAGATTGCCGGGAGAAATATCAACAACCTCAGATATGCAGATGACACCACCCTTATGGCAGAGAGTGAAGAGGAGCTAAAAAGCCTCTTGATGAAAGTGAAAGAGGAGAGTGAAAAAATTGGCTTAAAGCTTAACATTCAGAAAACTAAGATCAGGGCATCTGGTCCCATCACCTCATGGGAAATAGATGGGGAAACAGTGGAAACAGTGTCAGACTTCATTTTTTTGGGCTCCAAAATCACTGTGGATGGTGACTGCAGCCATGAAATTAAAAGACACTCCTTGGAAGGAAAGTTATGACCAACCTAGACAGCATATTAAAAAGAAGAGACATTACTTTGCCAGCAAAGGCCCGTCTGGTCAAGGCTATGGTTTTTCCAGTGGTCATGTATGGATGTGAGAGCTGGACTGTGAAGAAAGCTGAGCACCAAAAAATTGATGCTTTTGAACTGTGGTGTTGGAGAAGACTCTTGAGAGTCCCTTGGACTGCAAGGAGATCCAACCAGTCCATCCTAAAGGAGATCGGTCCTGGGTGTTCATTGGAAGGACTGATGTTGAAGGTGAAACTCCAGTACTTTGGCCACCTCATGCAAAGAGTTGACTCATTGGAAAAGACCCTGATGCTGGGAGGGATTGGGGGCAGGAGGAGAAGGGGACGACAGAGGATGAGATGGCTGGATGGCATCACCGACTCGATGGGCATGAGTTTGAGTAAACTCTGGGAGTTGGTGATGGACAGGGAGGCCTGGCGTGCTGCGATTCATGGGGTCGCAAAGAGTCGGACACGACTGAGCGACTGAACTGAACTGAACTGAGTGACTTAGCAGCAGCAGCAGTGTTTCTATGTCAATGCTACTCTCTCAATTCGTCCCACCCTCTATGGGTGGGACATAACTATGGGTCATGTTCTGACTTTCAGAGGACAGGCATATAATCATTTTGACAATACTGATTCTTCCAGTCAAAGAACATGGTATATCTTTCTATCTGCTTGTGTAACCTCTGATTTCTTTCGTCAGCTTCTAATAGTTTTCAGAGTATAGGTCTTTGGTCTTCTTAGGTAGGCATACTTCTATTTCTGATCTTTTGCTGTTAATGTATAGATATACAACCAATTCTCTGTATTAAATTTGTATCCTGCAACTTTACAAAAATCATTGATGAGCTTTACTAGTTTTCCGGTAGCATCTTTAGGCTTTTCTATGTATAGTATCATGGCATCTACAAACTGTGACCATTTAACATCTTCCTTTCCAGTTTGCATTCCTTTTATTTCCTTTTCTTCTCTGATTGCCATGGCTAGGACTTCCAAAACTATGCTGAATAAAACTGTCAAGAGTGGACATCTTTGTCTCATCTCTTATCTTAGAGGAAATGCTTTCACCTTTTCACCATTATGATGCTGGCTGTAGGTTTGACATGCATGGCCTTTATTGTGTTGAGGTATGTTCCCTCCATGACCTCTTTCTGAAGAGTTTTTTGTCATAAGGGAGTACTGAATTTTGTCAAAAGATTTTTGCAACTAGTGATGACCATATGGCTTAAGTTCTTCAAATTTTGATGTAGTATATCACACTGATTTACAGATGTTGAAAAATCCTTGTATCCCTGAGATAAATCACCCTTGATCATGGTGTATGATTCTTTTAATGTATTGTTGGATTTGGATTGCTAGTATTTTGTTGAGGATTTCCTGCATATGTTCATCAGTGATACTGGCCTGTAATTTTTTGTGTGTGTTATCTTTGATTTTGGTGTCATAGTAATGGTGGCCTCATAGAATGAGTTTGCAAGTATTCCTTTGAAATTTTTTGGAACAGTTTCAGAAGAATTTATGTTAACTCATCTTTAATGCTTGATAGAATTTGCCTGTGAAGTCATTTGGTCCTGGACTTTTGTTTCTTGCATCACAGTTTCAATTTTAGTACTTGTGATTGACCTGTTCATATTTTCTATTTCTTCCTGGTTCATTCTTGGGAGATTATATCTTTCTAAGAATTTGTCCACTTCTTCCAGGTCATGCATTTTATTGGTGTAGAGTTGCTTCTAATAGCCTCTTACAATCCTTTGTACTTCTGTGGTGTCCATTGTAACTTACTCCTTTTTCATTTCTAATTTTATTGATTTTTCTTGATAAGCCTAGCTAAAGAAAGATTTGTCAGTTTTTTTTTTTTTCAAAACATCAGCTTTTGATCTTTTGACCAAAAGTTTAAATTGATCTTTTCTTTTGTTTTCTTCATTTCTATTTATTTCTTATCTTTATAATTGCTTTCCACCTACTAACTTTGGATTTTGTTTGTTCTTCCTCTAGTTGCTTCAGGTGTAAGTTTAGGTTGTTTATTTGTGAGTTTTCTAAACTTCCTTCCTAGAACTGCTTTTGCTATGTTCCATAGGTTTTGGATTATTGTCCTTTCATCTTCTTTTGTCTCTAGATATTTTTTATTTCCTTAGTGATCCATTGTTGAGTAGCATACTGTTTGGCCACCACGTGTTTGTGTTGTTGTTGTTTTTGCATTTTTATTGTAGTTGATTTCTAAGCTCACAGAGTTGTGGTTGGAAAAGATGCTCAATATGATTTCAATCGTCTTAAATTTACCAGTACTCATTTTGTGATTCAGCATGTGGCCAATCCTGGAGAATATTCCATGTGCCACTGAGAAGAATGTATATTCTTCTGCTTTGGGATCAAAGGCTCCATAATTATAGTGTGCTTGCTGAGTTGCTTCTATCGTATCCAGCTCTGTGATCCTCCGGATGTAGCCTGCTGGACTCTTCTCTCCATGGGATTCTCCAGGGAAGAACAATGGAGCGGGTTGCCATGCCCTTTTCCAGGGGATCTTCCCAACCCAGGGATCAAACCTCTATCTCTTATGTCTTAGGCATTGGCAAGCAGGTTCTTCACCACTAGTGCTACCTGGAAAAGTCTATCTAATCTAGTGTATCATTTAAGGTCTGTGTTTCCTTATTGATTTTCTGTCTTTATGACTTGTCCATTGATGAAAGTGGGGTGTTAAATCCCCCCTCTGTTATTGTGTTAATGTCAATCTCTCGATTTACAACTGTTTGTAATTGCTTTATATATTGGATTACTTCTATGTTGGGTGCATATATATTAATATTTACAATTGTTATATCTTCTTCTTAAACAGATCCCATGATCATTATGTAGTATACTTCTTTGTCTCTTGTTACAGTCTTTATTTGAAAATCTATTTTGCCTGATATGAGTATTGCTATTCCAGCTTTCTTTTGATTTCCATTTGTATGGACTAATTGTTTCCATCCTGTTATTTTCAGTCAGTATGTGTCCCTATATATGAAGTGGGTCTTTTGTAGGCAGCATATATATGAGTCTTATTTTTGTATTCATTCAGGTAAACTTTAGGTTGGAACACTTAACCCATTTACATTTAATGTAATTATTGATATTCATGGTTTTATTTCACATTTGCAAAAGCTTGCTTAAAATTCAGCATTCAAAAAGCAAAGATCATGGCATCTAGTCCCATCACTTCATGGCAAATAGATGGAAAAAAATGGATACAGTGACAGACTTTATTTTCTTGGGCTCCAAAAATCACTACAGATGGTGACTACAGCCATGATATTAAAAGATGCTTGCTTCTTGGAAGAAAAGCTACGACAAATCTAGAAAGCATATTAAAAAACAGAGACATGACTTTGCCAAAAAAGTCCATATAGTCAAAGCTATAGTTTTTCCAGTAGTCATGTACAAATGTGAGAGTTAGGCAGTAAAGAAGGCTGAGCACAAAAGAATTGATGGTTTTGATCTGTGGTGTTGGAGAAGACTCTTGAGAGTCCCTTGGACTGCAAGGAGATTCAACCAGTCCATCCTAAAGGAGATCAGTCCTGGGTGTTCATTGGAAGGACTGATGCTGAAGCTGAAGCTCCAATACTTTGGCCACCTGGTGGGAAGAGCCAACTCACTGGAAAAGACCATGGTGCTTGGAAAGATTGAAGGCAAGAAGAGAAGGGGACAACAGAAGATGAAATGGTTGGATGGCATCACTGACTCAATGGACATAAGTTTGAGCAAGCTTTGGGAAATGGTGAAGGACAAGGAAGCCTGGCATGCTGCAGTCCATGGTGTTGCAAAAGTTGGACACGACTGAGCAACTGAACAATAATGCTCTTATTGTCAAAAAATATTCAGACTACCACACAATTGCATGCTTTTCACATGCTAGCAAAGTCATATTCAAAATCCTTCAAGTTAGGCTCCAGTGATACTTGAACTGAGAACTTCCAGATGTACAAGCTGAGTTTAGGAAAGGCAGAAGAATCAGAGATCAAATTGCCAACATTCGTTGGATTATGGAGAAAGCAAGGGAATTCAAGAAAACCTGCTTCATTGACTTTGATAAAGCCTTAGACTGTGTAGATCACAATAAACTGGAAAATTCTTCAAGAAGTTGGAGTACCAGACCACTTTACCTGTCTCCTGAGAAACCTGTATGCAGGTTAAGAAGCAGCATTTAGAATCTGACATGGAACAATGAACTGGCTCAAAATTGGGAAAGGAGTATGTCAAGGCTGTATATTGTCACCCTGCTTATCTAACTTATATGCAGAGTACATCATATGAAATGCCTGGCTGGATGAATCATAAGCTGGAATCAAGATTGCCAGGAGAAATATCAATAACCTCAGATATGCAGATGATATAACTCTAATGGCAGAAAGAGAAGAGGAACTAAAGAGGCTCTTGATGAAGGTGAAAGAGGAGAGTGAAAAAGCTAGCTTGGTAAACTCAGCATTACGAAAACTAAGATCATGGTATCCAGTTCCATCACTTCATGGCAAATAGAAGAGGAAAAATTGGAAGCAGTGATAGATTTTACTTTCTGGGGCTCCAAAATAACTGTGGGTGTTGACTGCAGCCATGAAAATAAAGACACTTGCTGCTTGGAAGGAAAGCTATGACAAACCTAGGCAGTGTGTTAAAAAGCAGAGACATCACCCTGCTTACAAAGGTTTATATAGTCAAAGCTATGCTTTTTCCAGTAGTCATGTATGGATGTGAGACTTGGGCCATAGACAAAGCTGAGCACTGAAGAATTGATGCTTTTGAACTGTGATGTTGGGGAAGGCTCCTGATAGTTCCTTGGACTGCAAGGAGACCAAACCAGTCAATCCTAAAGGAGATCAACTCTGAATGTTCATTTGGAAGGACTGATGCTGAAGCTGAATCTGGCCACTTGATGCAAAGAGCAACTCACAATTTTTCCCAGATGCTGGGAAAAACTGAAGTCAAAAGGAGAAGGGGATAGAGGAGGTTGAGCTGGTTAGATAGCACCACAGACTCAATATACATGAATCTGAACAAATTCTGGGAGATAGTGCAGGACAGAAGAGCCTGGCATGCTGCAGTCAGAGGACTACAAAGAGCTGGCCACAACTTACTGACTGAACAACAGAAACAACAATGCTCCTATTGCCATTTTCTCATTTCTTTTTTATTTTTTTTAGATCTTTTCCTTCCTTTCCTCTTTTGTTTCCTTCTCTTGTGATTTGATGACTAACTTTAATGACGTGTTTTGACTCATTTTTCTTTTTTCTGTCTGTTGTAGATTTTCAGTTTGCAGTTCTGTAGAGGATTTAACAGTCTATAAATAAACAAGATCATTTTCAGTTGCTGGCCTTTTACTTTTGGATGCATTCTGAATATCCTCCATTTGTACTCTTTCACAATTGCTGGTTTTGATATCCTATTTGTGTGCAGATGACTTCCTACATTTACTTTTTTTGCCTTTACCAGTGAGTTTTCTATTAATAATTTTGTTATTTTTAGTAGTAGTCTTTTATTTTGCTTAGAGAAGTTCCTTTAGCCTTTGTTGCAAATCTCGTCTGGTGGTGCTGAATTCTCTTAGCTTTCGCTTGTCTGTAAATGTTTTGATTTATCTGTCTAATCTAAAAAAGAGCTTTCCTGGGTAGAGTATTCTGTTGTAGCTTTCCCCCTCATTGACCAGTGTAAATATATTATTTCCTTCCTTTCTGACCTGCAGAGTTTCTCCTGATAAAGCAGGGGATAACCTTATGGGATTCCCTTGTATCTTATTTGTTGATTTTCCCTTGTTGCTTTTAAATTTTTTTCTTTGTCTTTAATTTTTGTCAGTTTGATTACTATATGTCTCACAGTGTTCCTCCTTGGGCATTCTCCCTGGGACTCTCTGTGCATCCTGGATTTTGGTGATTGTTTCCTTTCCCATGTTAGGGAAACGATCAGTTATTATCTTCAAATATCTTCTCAGGTCCTTTCTCTCTCTCTTCTCCTTCTGGGAGCCCTATAATGTGAATGTTTGTGCATTTAATGTTGCCCCATAAGTCTCTTCCCTGGAGGAGGGCATGGCAACCCACTCTAGCTTTGTTGCCTGGAGAATCCCCATGGACAGAGGAGCCTTGTGGGCTGCAGTCCACGGGGTCACAAAGAGTCAGACACAACTGAGCGACTAAACACAGCACAGAACAAGTCTCTTAGACTGTTTTCCTTTCATCTCTTTTCAAATTTTATTCCATGGCGTTGACATCCACCATTCTATTTTTCAGGGCAGTTATTTGCTCTTCTTCCTCAGTTACTCTGCCATTAATATCTTCTAGTGTATGTTTCATTTTGATTACTGTATTTTTCACTTCTGCTTGTTTGTTCTTTAGTTCTTCCAGGTCTTCATGAACATTTCTTGTATCTTCTCCAACTGTGCCTCCATCTTTTTCTGAGATCTTGGATCACCTTTACTATCATTACTCTTAATTGTTTTTTGAGTAGATTGCCTGTCTCCATTTCACTTAGTTGTTGTTCTGTGGTTTTATATCATTGTTCACCTGGGATGTCTTCCTCTACCATCTCATCTTGTCTATCTGTCTGATCACAGGCTGCAGGGTTGTAGTTTTTCTTGCTTCTGGAGTCTGCCCTCTGGTGGATAAAGCTGTCGCAGAGCCTTGTACTGGTTTACTAGTGGGAGGAATTGGTTCCTGCCTGCTGGTGTGTGGAGCTGGATCTTATCCCTCTGGTGGCAGAGCCATGCTTGGGAAGACTTTATGTGGCCTGTCTCCTGATGGGCTGGGCTGTGTTCCTGCCCTGTTGGTTGTTTGGCCTGAGGTGTCCCAGCACTGGACCCTACAGACTATTGGGTAGGGATAGGTCTTGGTGGGAAATGGAAGTCTCTAGGAGGGCTCATGCCAGTGATTACTCACCAGAGCTGCTGCTGCCACTATTGTCCCTGACATAGCCATACCCACCTCTTGCCTCTGCAGGAGACCCTCCAGTACCAGCAGGTAGGTCTGGCCCAGTCTCTTATGAGATCACTGTTTTTCTCCCAGTCCTGGTGCACGCTAGACCTTGTGTGTGCCCTCCAAGAATAGAGTTTCTTTTTCTCTCAGTCCTGTGGAATTCTTGCAATCCAATCCCACTGACCTTAAAAGCCAGGTTCTCTGGTAGCTCTCCCTCCCATTGCCAGATCCCCAGGCTGAGAAGCCTAATGTGGGGCTCAGGGCTTTCACTCTTCTGGGATAATTACTTTGAGTTTATAGGTCACTACCTGGCAGGTATGGGGTTTGCTTTTATCACAGTTGTATCCCTCTTACCATCTCATTGTGACTTCTTCTTTGTCCTTGGATATAAGATATCTTTTTGGGAGGTTCCAGCATTCTTTTTGTTGATGATGGTTGTTTAGCAGTAGTTGTGATTTTGATGTTTTTGTAAGAAGGGGTGAACTGACATCCTTCTACTCTACCTTCTTGCTGGCAAGTCTCCAAAGCAGCTATATTTGATAGCTCACTCTACCACAAGAACACTGGTGCTGTCTACCACGATTTGGCCTCTTCCTTCCAGCCTGTTAACCCTGGGACCAGGCCCCATGCACCAGTAGTCCAAGATCAGCCCTGAGACCTATGCAGTCAACTATACCAGGATCCAACAGTAACCACCAGTAAGATGGGATTAGCCCAGGGACACTTTGGGCCACATGACCAGCCATTCCTAGGCCCTATACCACCCATCTGTGTACTAGAAACAGCTCCATGACCTCCTGAGACACACAGCCATTCAGGGATCCAGAACTACCCAGCAGGCCTGCACCAGCCCCAGGAAAGCCAAGGCCCTAGTCCTATTCAATAGTGGGCCAGCATCAGGACTGGCACAGTCCAGCACAGGGAGTCAGCCATCCTGAGACCAGGAGTCACTCAACAGTGGCTGGTAGCCCACACATGAGACAGGATTGGCTGGAAAACAGCCCTGCCAACCAGCGCATTCATAGTGGTTGGTCCCACCACAACAGATAGGCCTATTCAGCCCACATAGAAGACATACCAAGATATTATAGTTCTGGCATCCAGATGGGAGTGTGTTGCTGGGACACACTGGAATCTGCTACAAAAGTTCATTTCTCTAAGAATGGGAAAAGTAACTGACCTTACAAATATGTACAAATAAACATAGTCTTAGGCAAAGGAAGACAACAAAGAAATGTTCCAAATGATGGAACAAGTTAAAACTCCAGAAAAAGAAATAGGTGTAGTGGAGAACATCAAAGCACTGAATATATGGTTCAAATTCTTGATACTAACACAATAATATCAGGGAATTTTAAAACCCCGCTTATATTAATGGACAGATCTTTGAGACAGAAATTAACAAGAGAACACTGACAACAACACATTAGAGAAACAATGCATTAGATCAGATGACTCTAATAAATATATATGTAACATTCCCTCCAAAAGCAGAATACAAATTCTTTTCAAGTACGCATGGAACAGTCTCTAAAAATCAATCACATACTGAGCCACAAATCAAGTCTCAATAAATTTAAAAAGACTGAAATCCTATCATGCATCTCTTCTGACCACAGTGGTATGAGAGTAGAAATCAACTACAAGAAAA
The DNA here is from genome assembly GCF_019320065.1 of Cervus canadensis. Lineage (NCBI taxonomy): Eukaryota > Metazoa > Chordata > Mammalia > Artiodactyla > Cervidae > Cervus > Cervus canadensis. The sequence continues at coordinate 9,286,704 of NC_057390.1, read as the reverse complement.
CAATACTGTAAAAACACAATCACATGGAGGCTAAACAATATGCTAGAAAATAACTGATGGGTCCCTGAAGAAATCCAAAAGGAAATAAAAAATATCTGGAGAGAAACTTAAAATGGAAACATGGTGATCCAAAATCCATGAGATATAGCAAAATCATTTAAAAGAGGGAAGTATATAGAAGGCTAAGTCAGGAAACAAGAAAAATTTTGAGTTAAAATTTATACTTAAAGGAACCAGAAAAAGAAAATAAGTAAAGTCCAAAGTTTGTAAGAGAGAAGAAATAAAAAACTATTAAAGCAGAAATAAATGAAATAGAGATTGAAAAACAATAGAAAAGATCAATGAAACTAAGATCTGGTTCTCTGAAAATTTTAAAACTCCCAGCTAACCAAAGTGCATATCCAGGTGGCTTCACACATGAACTTTACAAAACCTTTAAAGAAGAGTTAATACCTATCCTTTTCAAATTATTCCAAAATACTGAAGAGGAAGAAACAATTCCAAATTCATATATGAGGCTGACATCATCATGATACCAAAGATACCACAGAAAATTATATTTAGGGTCAATATCACTGATGAACACAGATACAAAACCCCCAGCAAGAAATTAGCAAACCTAATATGACAATAGATTCATAGGATCATTCACTATGATCTAGTGGAATTTATCACAGGGATGCAAAATGATTCAATATCAACAAATCAGTCAATGTGACACCTGTATTAACAAAAGAAGAATAAAAATTATCATAATAATATTATTTCCATAGATGCAGAAAGATCTTTTGCAAAATTTAACATCCATTTATGATAAAAAAAAAATCTCCAACAACTGTGTATATAGGAAGTATACCTCAGCATATTAAAGGCCATATATGGCAAGCCCACCACTAACATCATACTTCATGGTAAAATGCTGGAAGCATTTCCTCTGAGATCAGGAATAAGGCAAGGATGTCCACCTTTGCCCTTTATATTCAAAATAGCATTGTAAGTCCTAGACATAGCAATCAAATAAGAAAAACATATCAAATAAATAAAAATTGGAAATGAACAAATGAAGTTGTCACTGTTTGCTGATAGCATGCTACTATGTAGAAAATCCTAAAGACACCACCAATAAATATTCAAATTATTAAATAAATTCAGCAGAGGATAAAGCCCCAAATTAATACAGGTATCTGTTCTGTTTCTCTATTATAACAATGAATTATCAGAAAGAGAAATTAAGAAAAAAATCTCACTTAAAATAACATCAAAAAGAATAAAATAGCTAAGAATAAACCTAACCAAGGAAGGTTTCTGCTCCAAAAGCTACAAAACTCTGATGGAGTAAATTGAAGGTGACACAGATGGAAAAATATACCATGTTCAGAAATTGGAAAAGATAATATTGTTAAAATGATCATATTATCCAAGGAAATCTACAGATTCAATGCAATTTCTTTCAAAACACAAATGGCATTTTTCATAGAACTAGAGCAAGTAGCTTGCAAATTTCTGTGGAAACACAACAGATCCCAAGTAACCCAAACAATCTTGAGAAAGAAGAACAAAGCTGAAGGTATAATGCTCTCTCATTTCAATCTATACCAGAAAGATACAGTTAACAAAACTGTATGGCACTGGCATAAAAGTAAACATTAATCGATAGACCAAAATAGAGAGCCCTAATTGATTTCACAATTATATGATCAATTAATCAGAGAAAAATAAATGCAAGAAGGCAAAGTGGTTGTCTGAGGAGGCTTTACAAATAGCTGAAGAAAGAAGAGAAGTGGAAAGCAAAGGAGAAAGGGAAGAAGATATGTCCAACTGACTGCAGAGCTCCAGAGAATAGCAAGGAGAGATAAGAAGGCCTTCTTAAATGAACAAGGCAAAGAAACAGAGGAAAACAATAGAATGGGAAATACTAGAGATCTCTTCAAGAAAAGTGGAGATACCAAGGAAGCACTTCATGAAAGAATGGGCACAATAAAGGACTATTGACTGAGCACCAAGGTTGGGATGAGCAAATTTCCTTGAAGTCCCTGACAGGGTAGACTTGTATAGCTCTTTTAAACACTTACGAGTGTTTCCCTTTGCTTCCCAACTTTAAGATAAGTTATCCTATTAGACAATCCATCTTGGGCAAGTCCAAGGTGTCCTGTCTTGTCCCCACACCCTGTAAGCCAAACAAGGTCAAATGCCCTGGAGACCAAAGGTAGCTTTGCTGCTCTATCCAATACTTAGAAATCTTGTCTTCATTTAAATTTGACCTGGGTAGTCCTCACTTTCTTAGCAGATAATTATTTCATATAAGAAGGTTTGGTTTTTTAAAAAAAATTTTTTTAAAAGAAAACAATCCAGAAGTTAGCATAGTATTGTAAAACAACCATGTAGTTGCTTAGTCACTACACCGTGCCTGACTCTTTGCAACCCCATGGACTTTAGCCTGCCAGGCTCCTCTGTACTCCAATAAAAATTAACTTTAAAAAAGGAGGGGGTTTTTTCAAAGCAATCTATAGATTCAATGCAATCCCTATCAAGCTACCAACGGTATTTTTCACAGAACTAGAACAAATAATTTCACAATTTGTATGGAAATACAAAAAACCTCGAATAGCCAAAGTAATCTTGAGAAAGAAGAATGGAACTGGAGGAATCAACCTGCCTGACTTCAGACTCTACTACAAAGCCACAGTCATCAAGACAGTATGGTACTGGCATAAAGACAGAAATATAGATCAATGGAACAGAATAGAAAGCCCAGAGATAAATCCACGAACCTATGGACACCTTATCTTTGACAAAGGAGGCAAGGATATACAATGGAAAAAAGACAACCTCTTTAACAAGTGGTGCTGGGAAAACTGTCAACCACTTGTAAAAGAATGAAACTAGAACACTTTCTAACACCATACACAAAAATAAACTCAAAATGGATTAAAGATCTAAATGTAAGACCAGAAACTATAAAACTCCTAGAGGAGAACATAGGCAAAACACTCTCCAACATGAATCACAGCAGGATCCTCTATGACCCACCTCCAGAATATTGGAAATAAAAGCAAAAATAAACAAATGGGACCTAATGAAACTTAAAAGCTTTTGCACCAAAGGAAACTATAAGTAAGGTGAAAAGACAGCCCTCAGATTGGGAGAAATAATAGCAAATGAAGCAACAGACAAAGGATTAATCTCAAAAATATACAAGCAACTCCTGCAGCTCAATTCCAGAAAAATAAATGACCCAATCAAAAAATGGGCCAAAGAACTAAACAGACATTTCTCCAAGAAGACATACAGATGGCTAACAAACACATGAAAAGATGCTCAACATCACTCATTATTAGAGACATCAAAACCAATGAGGTACATACGACGCCAGTCATGGCTGCTGTATCCAAAATCTTTACAAGCAATAAATGCTGGAGAGGGTGTGGAGAAAAGGGAACCCTCTTACACTGTTGGTGGGAATGCAAACTAGTACAGCCACTATGGAAACAGTGTGGGAGATTTCTTTAAAAACTGGAAATAGAACTGCCATATGACCCAGCAATACCACTCCTGGGCATACACACTGAGGAAACCAGATCTGAAAGAGACACGTCACCCCAATGTTCATCGCAGCACTGTTAATAATAGCCAGGACATTGAAGCAACTAGATGCCCATCAGCAGACAATGGATAAGGAAGCTGTGTACTTATACACCATGGAATATTACTCGGCCATTAAAAAAGAATTCATTTGAATCAGTTCTAATGAGATGGATGAAACTGGAGCCCATGATACAGAGTGAAGTAAGCCAGAAAGATAAAGACCAATACAGTATACTAACGCATATATATGGAATTTAGAAAGATGGTAATGATAACCCTATATGCAAAACAGAAAAAGAGACACAGATGTACAGAACAGACTTTTGGACTCTGTGGGAGAAGGTGAGGGTGGGATGTTTCCAGAGAACAGCATGTATATTATCTATAGTGAACAGATCACCAGCCCAGGTGGGATACATGAGACAAGTGCTCGGGCCTGGTGCACTGGGAAGACCCAGAGGGATCAGGTGGAGAGGGAGGTGGGAGGGGGGATCGGGATGGGGAATACGTGTAACTCCATGGCTGATTCATGTCAATGTATGACAAAACCCACTGCAATGTTGTGAAGTAATTAGCCTCCAACTAATAAAAATAATTGAAAAAAAAAAGGAGGGGTTTTTTTTAATGATGGTGGGATCTCATACAGAATTTTTTGGTTAATTTGAAGAACATAAATCAGAATATCTAGTCTGCCATTTTGCTGGAAACAGAAGTTCTGCTGTCTTAGTTTTCTTTTTCTTGTCTAGATATTTGAAATGAACATTTAAATAATATAGGAAAACATAAAGGGAAAAGCCTCTTTCTTACTTCCATTTCCTGATACAAATACCTAGCTAACACACTAACATGCTTGGGAACTGAAATGTTTTATTATATGTGTTTTCTGTTTATTAACTCATTTTTTTTAACTCATTTTATCTTTTACAATCGCTTTGATAGTCTACTGTTATGACTCCCTTTTTTCATATGAAGAAATCAAGGCTTGGAGAATTTAAATGACTCATCCCCAAGTGATGGGGCTGGGTTTGAACTTGGCAGTGTGGCTTCAGAACCTTTACATGCCTTCTCTTCATTGCTTTTTTTTGCTTTTAATCATAGCACTATCCAGGACTCTCACATTCCCTGTCAGTAATGAGTGAAATCTTTCTTTCTTTGCTCATTCAGACCTATATATGCATATATTTCCTAATTTCTTTTTTACTCATTTATTCAATAAGCATATTTTGCCTCTTCTATGTGTCAGATCAGAGCTCAGTATATTTATTTTTGAAGGAGTCTTGTGGGAGAGGCACACACTTACATAATAATGAAGATATAATGGTGCTGTGTGCTGCAGTAGAGTTACAATGCATAGGAAGCATAAAACAGACAGAAGACCATTTCTGTCTGGGCATGAAAATCACATCTTAATGGAGGTGGTATTTGAATTTGACCTTGAAGGATGAGTTGTTATGTACATCTCTGGAGAACTCTATGGTTTCTAGGAGGAAGCCTCAGAATATACAAAGCTCTAGGGACCTGAAAAGTAATGGCTTGTTTATAATAATTTCTAACATGCTATTAAATGTTTATCAGGAATAACCAAGTTCTGTTTCTTTTGTGTTCCCATGACACCTGGCCAGATAAACATGGCCCCATAGGGACTACCATCTAATTAATTTAACAACTCCATCTATTAAACATGCAGATGTTGGCCTCTTCCAGCTGTTGATGGGAAAACAAGGATAGAAAGTTGGATGAAGAAGGACATGGTCTTTCAATCTCTGCTGGGGAAAGTGCCCAGGGAGAATGCTACCCTCTAAGGAAACATATGATGGATGCTGGGACCAGGCCCGTCAAACACAGAGTAAGAGCTCAGGAGAGGAAAACATGCTTTCCAGAAAGTAAACTCTTCCCAGGATTGTGTTTATGGATCATCCTGTGGCTGGCCCATTCTGCTGGTGATCTAGGGCTTGCTCGGTCTGCATTCCTGGGCACCAGAGCCCTTGTTGTCTGAGTAATGACTTTCCTCCTCCCATGGGGCTCACAGCACAGAACATGCCTCTTTCCCCATCCCCTTCTCTCACTTATCATTTTTTCTGCTACCTAATCTCTCCTGAAATGGTTTCTCATGCCGCATACTATTTCCTGGGTAATGATGGTTGGCTGAGATAGCATGGATAAAGAAAAGGGCAGAGCCTGGTGCACGGTAGGCACATGATGCGGGTTCATAGTTTCCCCAGCATCTTAGTAAGGCACGTGACCAGAGGCAGCATATCTTCTCAGAGGCTCAGTATCTAGCTTAACCCCGGTACCTAGAGCATGAGACACGCAAACTATGCAAATCGTGTGACTGGCTGAATCCGGGACCAGGCACCCAAAGGATGCTCAAATAGCAAAACAACAGTGAAGCAGTGGCATCAGTTTAATAGCTGCTGTCAAGTTTGGAAGTACTCAATTTACAACTTAAATCATATTTCATAGTTGAAAAAAACATTGGAGTAGTATTATTCATCCCCCAGTCCCCACATGTGGATTCCACTGAGACATTCAAGCATGACAGTTGCTGAAACATGCTGTCACAGACTAGTAAAAGGGCATGAAAGTGTAGACAACTACACATCAGACCTCGTATGAGGTTTGCTGCAATAAACTGTACCCCCCTCAGGGGACACCAAGATCAGGTTCCCCTATGAAGCAGGAACCTGATTCACATTCTCACTCCTCCCCCGCGTAGCCCATCCTCCTCCTTTATCCAGCATCCTGCCTCACTGCCTTTTTGTAGATCTCATTTCTTTGTTAGAGGCTCACGAGAGAGCTATTGTGACACCAGGAACAAACGGGGGCATCGTCAGAGGACGAAACACATGGCCCTGCGTGCAGGACTGTCCAAGAGAAGGAGAGCACATCACAGGGAAGAAGAAAGTGCACAGAGACGGCAGGGATTGGGGCAGGGGCCCAGGCACGCCGTCTGGCAGGGCACAGCTCCGGCTCCTTGGGCTTCTGCAGTCCTCCACACAACTATCTCTCTGGCCATTCCTCCTGCCCTGGGCAGAAAGGGCAGTGGTTGCTCCTTTAACAGATAGATCCAAGCTCTAAGGGACTTGGCACTCACTTCTTCATTCAATAACCCACAGCAGAAGAAATGTGGGATTTGCACTTACCACTGTAGTCCAACAATGTTGCACTACGTCTCTGACAACAAGTCAGAAAGGACTGAATTGTAGTCTTTTCTTTTTCTGCCACTGACTAGTGAGAGCTTCTGGAAAGTCATCTCTTCTTGACTCTTGGTTTCCTTACTGGTGAACAATTTTTGTAGATGTTCTGTAAAGTCCAAGTACTAGTTTAGCTATGAGTCTTGGCCCTGGAGGGAGCTGGGCTGCTTCTCTTAGCTGCTGTGAGATTTGTTCCTTCCCTCATTTTTGTCACATTTTATGGGACCTCTCAGCCACTGTCTCTCAAAATTTCCTTACTCCAATCAGAAATGGCCAAATTCCTAACTAGCAGTTTAATTTTTCCATTTCATGTGAATATTGTGAGGACCAAATACGACAAAAATTTAGGATTTTTGATTGTCATGTGAAGCATTGTTAGGGAAGACTTCCCAAACAGACATTCAGGCCCAGGAAAGATAGGAAGAAGTTCGTCAAGGTGAGTCATGTCACATTCAGAGCTTTAGAAAGATCACAGACATCTGGGGTGGAAGACGCAGAGCAGATCTCAACAGATAAGGATGTCCTAACCATTAACTGATAACGACCCCTTAGCCTGGACTTCAAAGAGAAATTATTAGGTCAATGGTACTTCACTATCCTTGAAGCAGATGGATGTTATTGACAAGATCCATCTAGTCAAAGCTATGGTTTTTCCAGTAGTCATGTATGGATGTGAAAGTTGGGCCATAAAGAAGGCTAAGTGCTGAAGAATTGATGCTTTTGAACTGTGGTGCTGGAGAAAACTCTTGAGAGTCCCTTGGACAGCAAAGAGAACAAACTAATCAATCCTAAAGGAAATCAGCCCTGAGTATTCATTGGAAGGACTGATGCTGAAGCTTAAGCTCCAATATTGTGGCCACCTGTTGTGAAGAACTACTCATTGGAAAAGATCCTGATGCTGGGAAAGACTGAAGGCAGGAGGAGAAGGGGACTGAGGATGAGATGGTTGGATGGCATCACTGACTCGATGGACATGAGTTTGAGCAAGCTCTGGGAGGTGGTGATGGACAGGGAAGCTTGGCGTGCTGCAGTCCATGGGGTTGCAAAGAGTTGGACATGACTGAGTGAGTGACTGAAAGGAATGGCTGAACTGAACTGAGAAGCAGCTTAACCCAGGAATCGGGTTGAGTGTATCTGTGTTCCTTGCATGCTGATGACACACAGGACCTCAGTGACTAGACAGGCTGTTAAGATGAGAAGAAGGATTACAGGTTGTGTAGTCCAGTCCCTTCACTAGACACATGAGGACACTGGGGCCCAGAGAGGTAGCATAAATAATCAAGGTCCAGTTTGAGGTCAAGTTGTGCTTGAAACCAGTGGTGGCTCCAGAATTTTTGTATTGGAAGGGCTAGTGGACAAAATCAGGCTTAGGGAATGGGAGAAGGCTGTCTTGAAGCTGCTTTTGTGAAAGACTTTACATATGAATGAAAAATTGTCAAAGTTTATTATAAAAAATACAAGGGAAGAGCTCATGAAGATGGGAGAGAACTAAATCCAGTCTTTGGTACCAACACAGCTTGATGACCAAGAACTCTTTTCCCATACTCTTCTCCACTATATGTGGCCATATGAACATTTTTAGATGAAGGGAGAAGAAGGCAGATCCACATAGCAATCAGCCCACCCTCTGGATGAGGCAGGTCAGGACATGTCCTGCCCAGGGTTCAGGGAAGCAATGGTGAGGAGCAGAGTTGGTTCCAGCCTTGGCAATAGATGTTCACTACAGAGACATGCAGGTATCTATATCTTATGCCCAGATTTAGGAGAAAGGGGAAGTGATTTCTAGCAATAGATTCATTAGTACCAACCTCTACAACCAAAAATTTGGGAGGCTGAAAGAATTCATTAAAATGGGATTTTACTGATGGTAATAATTATAAACAGAAAAGATTATGATTTATGCCCAGATGTACAATGCCCTTGTGGAGATAAGTGGTAGAAGGTTTCTTGCTCCCGCTATTTCTTGACCTTTCAGGGCCGTTTCTGTTCCTAAGGCAGATGTCATGAACAGATTAAAGACATTTGTTTGACCATCCTCAATGGCTTTTTTTGTTTCATGGCTACCCAGCCAAATTTGAGGCTTTGCCTCCCAACTTTCTCTTTCTTTTCTTTTTTTGACCATTTATTCTGCCTGATGGCAAGTCTCCTGGGTGACTGGCCAACTGACAAAGACAAGTTTAGTTCAGTCGCTCATTCATGTCTGACTCTTTACAAACACATGGACTGCAGCATGCCAGGCTTCCCTGTCCATCACCACCTCCCAGAGCTTGCTCAAACTCATGTCCATCAAATCGGTGATGCCATTCAACCATCATCCTCTGTCACCCCCTTCTCCTGCCTTCAGTCTTTCCCAGCATCAGGGTCTTTTCCAAAGAGTAGTTCTTTGCATCAGGTGGCCAAAGTATTGGAGTTTCAGCTTCAGCATCAGTCCTTCTGATGAATATTCAGGGTTGATTTCCTTTAGGATTGACTGAGTGGATCTCCTTGCAGTCCAAGGGACTCTCAAGGGGCTTCTCCAACACCACAGTTCAAAAGCATCAATTCTTCGGCTCTCAGTTTTCTTTAGGGTCCAACTCTCACATCCAAACCTGACTCCTGGAAAAACCATAGCTTTGACTAGATGGATCTTTGTCGGCTAAGTAATGTCTCTGCTTTTTAATATGCTCTCTAGGTTTGTCATAGCTTTTCTTCCAAGGAGCAAGCGTCTTTTAATTTCATGGCTGCCGTCACCATCCGCAGTGATTTTGGAGCCCAAGAAAATAAAGTCTGTCACTCTTTTACATTGTTTCCCCATCTATTTTCCATGAAGTGATGGGACCAGAGGCCTTGATCGTTTTGTGAATGTTGAGTTTTAAGTCAGCTTTTTCACTCTTACTTTCATCAAGAGGCTCTTTAGTTCCTCTTCACTTTCTGCCATAAGGGTGGTGCCATCTGCATATTTGAGGTTATTGCATACCTGCACATCTGACGTCTTAAATGGAACTGGATGGTTTACAGTACAAGTGGCTCCTGAAAGTTCACTGAAGCCCTGTCTTTGAGCTTGTACCTTACTTAAATGAAGCAGGGCAGTTTGATTCAACAGATTTATATGACTTCTTTAACATGGTGGGGTCACCATGTAGAAATGATTTTCTAATATCAAGTAATGTGCAGAAAATTACTTCTTCATATCCAAGCAAGTCCCACTCCATTACCCCTACATCTCTCAGGCTTTATCTTTAAGGGAGGTTTGGTGATGATGTGGGGGGGATAGATGGGATGGGGTCCAGGAAGGGGATGAAGAAGCCTATTAAAACACCTGGATAAATAATGGCTTGATTTCAAGTAATATCAACATGTCTTTGCTGTCAAGATTTATCCATTTATAATTGTTTACTCCTAGATATCTAATGGGTAATCCACCACCCAGTTCTCTTCTGGGAAAGAGTGCTTCCCTCAGATTCTCTGAGAATGCTGCCTTTTATATCAGATATCTAATTCACCATCCTCTGGGATATAATTAATAGCTAATCACTGTCTGGAGTACAGCCAGCTGATGACTCACTGAAATCTCTATTCTCCCTTTCTTCTTCAGTTACAAAACTCTAATTTGAGTAAGGCAAGTTCTGACTTTTATGTTGTTGTTCAGTTGCTCAGTTGTATCTGACTCTGTGATCCCATGGACTGCAGTATGCCAGGCTTCCCTGTCCTTCACCGTCTCCTGGAGCTTGCTCAAACTCAAGTCCATTGAGTCAGTGATGCCATCCAACCATCTCATCCTCTGTCATCCCCTTCTCCTCCTGCTTTCAATCTTTCCCAGCATCAGGGTCTTTTCCAATGAGTCGGCTCTTTGCATCAGATGGCCAAAGTATTGGAGTTTCAGATTCAGCATCAGTCCTTCCAGCAACTATTCAGGACTCATTTCCTTTAGGATTGACTGGTTTGATCTCCTTGCTGTCCATAGAACTCTTAAGAGTCTTCTCCAATACCACAGTTCAAAAGCATCAATTCTTTGGTCCTCAGTCTTCTTTATGGCCCAGCTATCAAATCCATACATTATTACTGGAAAAACCAAAGCTTTGACTATATGGATCTTTGTTGGCAAGTGATGTCTCTGCTTTTTAATACACTGTCTAGGTTTGACATAGCTTTCCTTTTCAAAGGGTAAGCATCTTTTAATTTCATGGCTATAGTCACTGCCTGCAGTGATTTTGGAACCCACGAAAACAAAGTCTGTTACTGTTTCCACTTTTTCCCCAACTTTTTGCCATGAAGTGATGGGAATGGATGCCATGATCTTCATTTCTTGAATGTTGAGCCAGCTCTTTCACTCTCCTCTTTCACATTCATCAAGAGGCTCTTTAGTTCCTCTTTGCTTTTTGCCATTAGGGTGATATCATCTGCATATCTGGGATTATTGATATTTCTCCCGGCAATCTTGATTCCAGCTTATGATTCATCCAGCCCAGCATTTCTCATGATGCACTCTGCTGCAGGGGTTAATACTCAGTCACCTGTTGCTCTGGCTGAGCCATGAGAAAATCACCACGGGAAAAGAATAAAAGCAAAATATAGCAATACAGTACAGCCCAAATAAAAGTACACTGGGTTGATTAGTTGGGGTTGGTATACCCTGCTCAGCTAAGGAAAAACAGTGTGGACCTTGGAACTCCGGGTGAGCGCAAGTTCAGAACACTGCTTGTGCACACAGTAAGACATTTTCCCAATTCATATGCAGCTTTATAACCTCCAGCTAGGTGATAGCCCTTGTACCAGAAAATAACAAAGATAGTTTAAAGGAATCAGTAAAATGGGAGACGTGACTGGGGACACAGGAGGCTGACTTCATCGTAGCACAACAGATACTTCCTGCTTGCCAAGACACTAAATAAGAGTGATGTGGCTCCAAGGAACAGGGTTCTTGATCCAAGAGGTCTTGAGTCCCCCGGTCCCATCTTCAAAACTTTAATTCTGTCTCTAGTTTCTTTTCCGCAAACTGTGTGTTGACCACTTTCGATCCCTACCCGCTGACCTGGCTGCAGCAAGTGGCGCCCATCATGGGGCTCAAAAGTGAAGGATCACCGAGAGCAAAGCTAAAGTTAAAATATCTGTGCACAGTCCTGAAGAAGAGTGGGGTGAGGCCTCTAAAAATCCCCCTTTGTGGTAAGTACTTTAGGTTTAGGAATATGGGAGAAGGTAGGTAGTGAATTAAAGAAACTTCTTTGCAAGGAAGTGCCCTTGCCTGTATCTATCTGGTCAATTTGGACACTGATAAAATCCATTTTGGAATCTCTTCAGACCCCTGAAAGCTCAAAAGGGAGTAAAGATAAATGTAAAACCCCATCAGAGTGAGGACTTGAATATGCAGAGCCCAAGGGGGTAAAACAAAAAACCCAGGAGGCTCTTAAAGCTGCAGTTCCTCCTGCGCCTTTGTTTGGGGAAGACGAACTTCCTTTGCCTCCTCTCCCTCCCTCTCCTGGCTTAATTGCTGGAGAGGCTCGAGCTTCTCCTTCCTTACATCAGACAGCATTTCTGTCACCCCTCCAGAAAGGGATTTGTCAGACTCGACAGGAGGGTGACTTGGACGCTATGACTATGGCATTTCCAGTGACAACAATACATGGATGGATAGCTCCTGGGACATATCCTAATAATCCTAATGGGGTATATGAGGCTGTGCACAAACAGATTCCCTTCAAAATACTAAAGGAACTTAAGCAAGCTGTTCAGAATTATGGAGTAAATTCTCCTTTTACCTTGGGAATCGTGCAGGGACTAGCTGAGGGTTCCTGTTGGATTATAGTGGCTCATGACCAAGCCAGGCAGAGCCCCATCTCTTTAGATCAATTGATAGGCAGTGGAAATTGGGGGAGAACTCAAGAGCAAGTGCTTATGGAAGATCAGGCTATAGAACAGGTGAGGCAATACTACATAAGAGCTTGGGAGAAAATAGAGGTTAAAGGACAGGTTTCCTTTACTTTAAGAGAGGACCTCACCTCCCCGGAGAGACAATCCCTGCCCGGACAACATCTTATCAGTCAGGCTACCCCTGTTATCAGAGCCAAATTGAGCATTCCCTGGTTTAATATTTAGTTATAAAACTATGACTACCAAAAAAAGAGGTGACATTTTTGACACTGAATGGCCATGATATTCTTTAGACTCTGGAGAAAACTGGGTAAAATAAAATCTTTTTTGAAACTGCAAAACCAATTCTTGCACGTGCAATTAAGAAAAAGTTGACCTGTTAAAATACTTTTTTGGAGCTCCAATTCTTCCTGAGAAACAAAAACAGACCTGGGAAAAAATCTGAAGTTAACTCTTATCATGTCCTTGGGATATAGATCATAGCCCACTCTGTCTGGGACTCCAGTCATGAACAAACTGGTAGAACTCAAACCAAGAAAAAAAAGAAGGGACAAAGAGGCATTTTAAATTTCAAGTAGAAAACTATGATATATCTGTCTGTCTAAATTTATCTGTGTCTCAGTGTGTGTCTTTGTTTTTGGATAATATGAGGTTAATTTATAAATGAGCTCTATTTAAATTCAGGTTCACATGAACTGAAAAATACTCAATATTAAATATCTAACATTAATGTTTATTTGCTAATCTAATTAAAACATGTCTTAAGTCATCAACATTGTGTAATACTTCTATTGTGCCTAGGTTTAAGGTAAACGAAATTTGTCAACAAAGAAAGTAACCTTATATATTATATATATAAATATATATAAAGGAGATGAAAGCTTTTAGATAAACTCTATTAAAAATAATTATATTTTAGAAATGTCTATCTAAAATAATCTCTGAGGATTGGGGTAACAAATTTCTAGAATTGTACTAAACTAAATGATAAGGTTGATTAAATAGCTAGGTCATTTCCAATAAAATAAGATTTTGAAACATTAATTACTGAACAGTAAGAGAGAAACTAAAGAGATTTTGGACTGTTAATAAATATATTTGGTGCCATCCTGAAATAGTCTCTAAATAGATAAATGAAGTGATGACTACAGAAAATGTAAGAAAAGGTTTATGACAAGTGAAAAAAGAGTTTTGTGCACAGTACAAGTTTCTTAAGACATTAAACTGCCTTTAAAGCCTTATTGTTACTTTGACTAAGTAAATAATTATTGTTTCACAGTGAATATAAGCTGGTACCCATCTGGAGTTTGGTTTTCTTTTCTTGTTAAAAACGAAGTTTTCTTGAAATATGGCTTTTGATAACAGACTATGTAAATTTGTCTTTAAGTGATTGATACTTGCTTTTAAAATCTTTTGTTACTTTGATAAAATAAATGAGTGTTAATCCACAATGATCTATAGAAACTATGGCACACATAGACAAAGCTCATTCTGCTTCTACAAAATTAACCTGTCATCAGACAATTTAAAATGGATAAACAATGGCTATAAACCAAACAGTCAGGGCTATGGGAAGTCCAAGACGGACACTTTGCTTTTCCCGGCTCCCTGACAAGCCTCACTTCTATTTGATAGGACAAAGCCTTTCCTGGCTGCAGGGTTAATAGCTCACAATGGAAAAAATGGTTAAAATGCGTTTTCTGCAATCTCCAGTGGCCAGGGCACCCACTTTGCTAAATAGGTTGTACAGACACTGGCAAAAACTTCTTGAGCTTCTTGGAGACTATCACTTTCACTGATGTCCTTTGTTGTCAGACAAGGACTACAGAACAAAGGAATTGGTTGCATGAGATTGAACAGACTGCTAAATATGAATACAATTTTCATGACTTTTTGTCTGACATATTACTGGCTTCTAATCTTTGTTTTCAGATATTAAAAAAAACTCTTCTCCTCAAGTCACTGATGACTTAAAACAATTTAGTGATTTTTATGCCTGTGGGTAAAATTAAAATATTTTTCTTTTCTCTCTGCCTCATCCCTCCGGAAATTGGATACACTTGAGTTCTGAACAGCCTCATCAAGGTAAAAAAGACTGTCTCCAGACATATACAAAAATCACTGGGGAGCCCAAACTCATATAGATGAAGAGATTAACAACAGGTTGGTGGATTTAGAAAATGCAGTGCTACTCTTAGGAAAAGAAGTACAAAAATCTTAAATTACAAATACATTTAAAGTGTGACTGGAACATTACTACTTTCTGTGTAACCCCGCAGAAATTTAGCCAATCTGAACATACCTGGAAGCATACCTGGAAAAATTTTAGACGGTACTTGCAGGGCCATACAGCTGACAAGCTTACTCTAGGTGTTAAAAAGCTAAAACAGGAATCATTGACAAGTAGCATGCTTCTCTTAGACCAGATACAGGTACACTTCAAGGAATAACCGAGGGTCTTAACTCACTGAGTCCTCTTGAGTGGATCAAAGGTATTGGAGGTGGTCTCATTAAAATACTAACCATATTTTGCTGTTTCACTATAATCTTCCCTTTAGTCCTCAGATGCACACAAAAAGCCCTCCGAAAACTAATAAAGAAAGAAGTTGCAAGATCAACATATCTTCTGCTATAAAAACAAAAGGTGGGATATGCCAGGGTTAATAGTCAGCCACCTGTTTCTCTGGCTGAGCCATGAGAAAATCACCATGGGAAAAGAATAAAAGCAAAATAGAGCAATACAGCATAGCCCAAATAAAAGTACATCGGGTTGATCAGTTGGGGTCTGCATACCCTGCTAAGCTAAGGAAAAACAGAGTGTGGACCTTGGAATGGCTGGTCAGCGCAAGTTCAGAATGCGGCTTGTGCACACACTAAGACGTTTTCCCAATTCATATGCAGCTTTATAACCTCCAGCTAGGTGATAGCTCTTGTACCAGAAAATAACAAAGATAGTTTAAAGGAATCAGTAAAATGGGAGACATGACTGGGGACACAGGAGGCTGACTTCATCGTAGCACAACAGATAACTTCCTGCTTGCCAAGACACTAAATAAGAGTGATGTGGCTCCGAGGAAAAGGGCTCTTGATCCAAGAGGTCTTGAGTCCCCCGGTCCCATCTTTAAAACTTTAATTCTGTCTCTAGTTTCCTTTCCCCAAACTGTGCATCGACCACTTTAGATCCCAACCTGCTGCACAGGCTGCAGCACACTCCATAGAAGTTAAATAAACAGAGTGACGACATACAGCCTTGATGCACTCCTTTTGCAATTTGGAACCAGTCTGTTGTTCGGTGTCTGGTTTTAACTGTTGCTTCTTGACCTGCATTCAGGCTTCTCAAGAGGCAGGTAAGGTGGTCTGGTATTCCCATCTCTTTTAAGAATTTCCCACAGTTGTTTTTATCTACGCAGTCAAAGACTTTAGCGTAGTTAAGGAAGCAGAAGTAGATGTTTTTTATGGAATTCTCTTGCTTTTTCTGTGATCCACTGGATTTTGGCAAATTGATCTCTGGTTCCTCTGCCTCTTCTAAATCCAACTTGTACATTTGAGAGTTCTTGGTTCGCATACTGTTGAAGCCTGGATTGAAGAATATTGAGCATTATCTTGCTAGTATGTGAAATGAGTGCAATTGTGCAGTAGTTTGAACATTCTTTGGCCTTGCTCTTCTTTGGGATTACAATGACAACTGAACTTTTCCAGCCCTGTGGCCACTACTGAGTTTTCCAAATTTGCTGGCATATTGAGTGTATCACTTTAACAGCATCATCTTTTAAAGAGACATTAGTGGAAGTTTCTATAAGAATTCCATGAGGAGACACCTTTCTCCCTTCTTCCTTCATCCCTTTTGCTGCTTCGAAAGTGGATGCAGTGTCTGAAATCTCAGCACTCACTTTCGACCAAGAGATGACTTGAGAATGGAAGACACGTGTGAGGGAGCAAAAAGATAGAAGGAACCCAGGTGTCTGATGCTTTCACAGAACCACCATACCTGTCCTACTCCGGCCATGGCTTTAGATAAGTCTAGCACTTGCATCGGAGAAGGCAATGGCAACCCTCTCCAGTGTTCTTGCCTGGAGAATCCCAAGGATGGCGGAGCCTGGTGGGCTGCCGTCTATGGGGTCACACAGAGTCGGACACGACTGAAGCGACTTAGCAGCAGCTGCAGCAGCACTTGCATGTCTCTGGCATCCTTAGAATGTTGACCTGCCTCCTACTGAGGTTGTTTGTTTTAAACTTTTTGTGTTTAGGACACAGCAGTCAGGTCTCGGTTACCCTCAGCTGATTTGAATTCTGACAGCAGACTTTAGCACTTATGAATGGACACTCTACATACATGTGTGCATGGTCAGTCTCTCGGTCATGTCTGAATCTTTGTGACCCCATGGACTGTAGCCCTGCAGTTTCCTCTGTCCACAGGATTTTCCTGACAATTATACTGGAGTGGGTTGCCACTGCCTCCTTTAGGGGATCTTCCTGATCCAGGAACTGAACCTGCATCTCCTGTAGCTCCTGCATTGGCAGGAAGATTCTTTACCACTGAGCCACCCAGGAAGCCCCTGGATATTATAAATAATAGAACCGAAAATAAGACATCTGATAATCAGAGAAAGGGAAAGCAGATATTAAGGACTCAGTCACTGCAGGTTGAAAACTTGGTGACTCTCTTTATGCAGCAGAAACATATTTGGTCAATACATGGTCCATTTCTACAACCTGAGGCATTAGGCATTTATGGGTTTCCTTCTTGCTGTTTTTGTAAAGTCCTATGAGAGCAATGAACTCAGGCAAGAGTCAGAGAAGCTACACACAGAACTAAGATAGAACTCAGCTTTGCTATGAGAGGTTTGTAATTTGAAACATTGCTGGGCTGAAAATCATCAACTGCTCTTGGACTCAAGTGAAGTAATTACAAGTGGTGGGTGTACAACTGCATCCTTGGAAAGTGATACGATTGTTGTCCTGCCATACTTATGTGGTAAGCCCAAGTCTTAACCTAGATACCAATTCCCACGGACCAGCTTGGTGTTTTGAGGAGACAGTAGGTGTCCCTAGAATTTTCATCTCTGACATCCTTAGGATGTCAAACAACTCACCCCAGGGCTTTACAGAGCTTAAAAGCAAGGCCAAATTTTCCAGTAGGAAGAACTGCTTATTTTAGTCCATTTCTACACATTATTTAAAATTATTATTTACAGAATAGTTTCTATAAACAAAATCTTAGCTATGTAGGTAGAGTGGCCACATGTGTTGCTACCTCTAACTCCCTTTCTCCTCTAGGTTTAAGAAGAAAATATTCCTTAGAGATTCGGTTGCTTATGGAGAACTTTGGCTCAAAATATCTTCTGATGATTGATATGTTAGGGTGTCTTTGTCTTTCCTGTACATATCCAGTTGCTCCATGCCACTAGATCTTTAATGTGTCTGTTCATAATGGGATCTTTGACATTAAACATTGTAGAGTATTAAATATACAATGCCGGATTTCACCAGTGCTGCAGGACATTTACAAATCTAAGACAACTTAATAGCTTTGACTAAAATGGCTCCAAACACCAGTACTGGGAAAGATGAATGTACTTACGATTACATTATCCTTTGACAGTATGTGAGAAAACTGGAGTTCACAGATAGAAGTTAAATAGTAAAGATAGGGCCCCTGTCCATTAGTTCTGTCCCATTTCAAAACCCAAACTTTGAAGAGAAATGCAGAGTCCTCCTCACTTCAAAGATCCCGTAAAAAATAAACAGGACTGGGAATGACACAGTCACAGATTTTAGCACTGGCAGTTATTTATTTGAGATACTTGCCAGGTACTGTGTGTGCCCTGAGAGGGATCTACTTTGGGTAGAGCAGCAAGTGAACAAGTTTGCTGCAGGCTTTGCTTTTTACCCACAGCTGAAGCTACCTACCTCGAACTTTTGCTTTCTTCCCAAGGAAGGTGATTGCTACTCAAGTAGGAATAGATTTCAGGGCTGGAATGATCTGTCACCCAGGAAGAGTTGATCCATTTCACTGACCCAAAATTGAGGGCAGGGGAGCAATGGGTATTTGAAGACATCCATTGCTGACATCCCATGCAGCCTTGGCCTGTACACATGACTACACACTATGGCAAACAAACTGATGCAGGACTGTAGTAATGTCTAAGGGTATGATATCTGCCTCTCCCCATTGGCTTCTTTTGAGGTCCTTACCCATCACTGGTTGGCAGCCTGGATGCTTTTATTCAGATAATTACTGAATGCTTATTAGAGAGAGGTACTATGGAAGGGGCTAGAGATGTAAAGGCAGAGATCATGACTATCACCCCTGATCTCAGGGAGCTCTAGCTGTATGACAGAGATGGATGATAATCAACTAAACCTACAAATAAATGTCCAACTATAACTGTGTTAAATTCTATGAAGAAGAAAAGTCAGAAGTTCACGTAACAAGGGGCCTAGACAGCCAGGGAGGTCAGAGAAAGAGTCTCTGAGAAAGTGGCATTTGAGCTGAAATCTTTGAAGATGAGTTGGATCTGATAGAGGAGGGATGACATGCAGGTGGAGTCATTCCAGAGAGGAAGAGGGAACTCTATGTTCAAAGCCCTTGTGGCTGAGGATAAACTGGAACATAGGGAGTGAGGGGGAGAATGGAGCAGGATAATGATTGTAGCTCACACCATGGCGTTCTCACCCTGTGAATGTGAAAGTCGCTCAGTCACGTCCGACTCTCGACAACCCCATGGACAAACGTCCATGGCATTCTCCAGGCCAGAATACTGGAGTGGGTACCCTTTCCCTTCTCCAGGGGATCTTCCCAACCCAGGGACCAAACCCAGGTCTCCCACATACCAGGTGTTTTTCTAAAGGTTTTATATACATGAACTCACTTAATCTTTGTAAAGACCCAAAGAGATAAATGCTATTATGACCTACATTTCACATATGAGAGAATAGTCACAGAAAGATTAAGTAATGTACCCAAAGTCATACATTTGAATCTTCAGATAGCCTAACTCCCGAGTAGTGAGCAGGATAGGGAGGTATCTATCCCATGGGAATGGGAAGTCATTGTACTTTCTCCAGTCAAGGGGTGAGGCGGCCAGGTCTGTACCCTGAAGAGTCTCTTCTGGCTCACTGAACTCCGCTTGGTGAGTGACAGCTTTGAGTTCATCTTAGACCCTCTGCCTGTAGTCTACATGCCCTCCTAGGACATGTGCACATGAGGTAAGAATTATGCTCTGTTATAAAACTGCAGTCTCCCAAATCCTATGGACTCAGGGTTCTGGAGTTTAGGGCTTTAAGAAATACAGAAGGTACAGATCCCAAGGGTCTGAATGAACTTCTGCAGGCATTAAAAAGTCCATCCACCATGTCTTTTCACTGTAATGGGAGGGACAAACAGAGGGGACATCTGCGTTCTCCAAACCTCTGACTGCCTCTGACCCAGGGACCCAGTTCCTTGGAGACTGCAATAACTTTGTATTTGCTGACTAGCTTCCCCACCTGGTCAACAATGATCCAAGGAACTGTAAACAAAAGATAAACACCATCCTCTCTACTCAGACCTACCGTAATCAGAATTTCTGGGGAGAGTTTCAGAAATTGATACTTTTGAAGAGTTTCAAGATTGAAGCAGATTACTTCTAAGATCTTGATTCAAAATTATGATTTTTATCTTTTCTTACATTTATCCATTAAAAGAAGTATAAGAAGAACCAGAGTTTTTTCAAAATGCTGAGAGACCTTATATATTTTATATTGCTTAATGCCAACTCAGCCCTTTGAGGCTGGTAGTATTATTATCACTTGACAGATGAGGAAACTTTGGCTCAGTAAGATTTCTGCCCCTTCAATGTGCATGCATGGGTGCTAAGTCGTTTTAGTTGTGTCTGACTCTTTGTGACCCTATGTAATGTAGCCCCTCAGGCACCTCTGTCCATGGGATTCTCCAGGCAAGAATACTGGAGTGGGTTGCTATGTCCTCCTCCAGGGGATCTTCCCAGCCCAGGGATGGAACCTGGGTCTTCTATGTCTCTTGCATTGGCAGGCAGGTTCTTTACTACTAGCTCCACCTGGTAAGCCAATACCTCACACTTAATACTGGAGTGAAAACTTGAATCTGTTTCTCTAAACTCAGTCTCCTTCTGCTAACCCAGATGTGGGAAAACTTTTTCTTTAAAGGCTAAACAGTAAATATTTTTGAATTTTGTGGGTCTTAGATCTTTTTTAGTTTCAGACATCTGCTTATCAGTGAAGCTCCCTGCCATGAAACTGCCTTTGTTTGTAATTACTTTCTTAGTTTCAACAGTTTAGGGGAATTCTGACTTGCCACAAATGTTCCTAACTTTGAGTAGCAGGCCCAGGACTCTTGAGGCCATGACTGGGACAAAAGGCATGGTTTTCATAAGTGTTCAGGAACTACAGTGGGAGCTGATATGATAATTGAAAGTATGGGCATAGTCTGTGGGGCTCTGAGATAACCATGGACTTCGCTATGGCCCAGAAGAAATTATTTATCACCACAAGAGATTCTCTTTTGTGCAGATGTTTCTAGGTGGAACCTTTTCCCAATCTTCACAGTCAACTGTAGTCCTATAAAACTAGAACTGCAGGCTTCTCCTTTTCACTTTTTCTAAACTTAAGATAGGAATAAGTATCCCCATGATTTCTAACAGAAACCATTATAACTCACAAATATGAAATGACCTCCTCAGGAAAGCTGGGAAAACACAGAAAAACCAGATATATGAAATGACTCAAAATTCTGAATGAAGAAAATACATCTGAACAATCAGAAATGTTCCCTGAAGGAAGTTTACTCCAAAAAGTAAGTTATGATAAGAAACAGAACAAAATTGATTCACATTCTCAATAAACTTGGATTTAAGCACCCAGTCCATCTAAAAGCAGTGATCAGAGGTCAGGAAATATTGTTTTTAAACATTTAAAAATTTTAAACTAATTTAATTTTTTAATGTACATTTATGTTTCTGAATTCAAGTTTTAAATTTCAAATTTTGTTTGCCAGTGATAGTGGTGAGTAACAGATTAGACATTATAGAAAATCACATCAGTGATTCAAAAGTTCAGCTTGAGAAATTTTCCCAAAACCCATAAGTAAAAGATAAAACAAATATAATACATAAAAATGTAAGAGATATGAGAAGTGGGTTTAGGAAATAAAACATAGTATAACAGGAATTCTAGGTTAGTATAATTAGAATTCTAGAAGGGGAAGCAATAATTAGTAAATTTAGAATGTAGTCCCTGAACTAAATAAAATTTTGTTTTTAAATTAAATGGGGACTTTTCTAGAAAAAAATTACTAAAAAGAAAATTCAATATCAGAAATTCTATTAATATCATCTATCATATGACTAGATCAAAGGAGAAAAATATTTTTCATTTGGATAATTAAAAGGCACACAAGAAAAATTAACAATTTCCAGTGGTCGTGTATGGATGTGAGAGTTGGACTATAAAGAAAGCTGAGTGCTGAAGAATTGATGCTTTTGAACCATGGTGTTGGAGAAGACTCTTGAGAGTCCCTTGGACTGCAAGGAGATCCAACCAGTCCATCCTAAAGGAGATCAGTCCTGGGTCTTCATTGGAAGGACTGATGCTGAAGCTGAAACTCCAATACTTTGGCCACCTGATGTGAAGAGCTGACTCATTGGAAAAGACCCTGATGCTGGGAACGATTGAGGGCAGGAGGAGAAGGGGACGACAGAGGATGAGATGGTTGGATGGCATCACCGACTCAATAGACATGAGTTTGAGTAGACTCTGGGAGTTGGTGATGGACAGGGAGGCCTGGCGTGCTGCGGTTCATGGGGTCGCAAAGAGTCGGACACGACTGAGCGACTGAACTGAACTGAACTAATGTAAAATCGAAACATATAGATATTCTATCAATAAAATATCTACATAGATTTTATTTAGTGGTGAAAAGCTATTAAGTTTTATGATGAGAAACTGAAGTCACATAATGATGACTACTGCTGGTGGTAATATTGTTCTAGGCTAGCCAATGCAATTAAGATGAGAAAACGAATAAGAGGCTTAAGTAGTGTAAAGTAAGAGAAAATTATCTTTATTTTCAGATAATAGTGTAGCTACAAAACCAAAAAGAATCAACTGAAAAACAGGTAAATCTAATTTGACATTTCAGAAGATGATTTCAAAACCATGGTTTATAAAATGTGTAAAAATTACACATTTACATTTTAGAATAGCTATTTATAAGCATATGGAAATAAAGTCATATCACAATGGTCATGAAAGTATATAATACTTAGAAGTAAATTGAGTTATGTAAAATCTATATGAAGAAAACTACTTAATATTCTTTTACTCAATTGTGTCTGACTCTTTGAGATCCCATGGACTGTAGCCTGTCAGGACCCCCTGTCCATGGAATTCTCCAGGCAAGAATACTGGAGTGGGTTGCCATTTCCTTCTCCAGGGGATCTTCCTGACCCAGGGATCGAACCTTGGTCTCCTGCATTGCAGGCAAAATCTTTAATGTCATGCCAAATGATTTGTCTATAGACAAGATCATATCACAATGGTCATGAAAGTATATAATACTTCGAAGAAAATTGAGTTATGTACAATCTATATAAAGAAAACTGCTTAATATTCCTTTACTGAAAGAAATAATAAAAAGTTGAATAAGTGAAGAAACATTATACCCTGCTCAATGGTCACATCAAATACTGTTACGTTAGAACAAGCTAGTGTGCCGGATCTGCACATCTAGGTGGGGAGAAGCAGATGGGATGGGGAGGGAGGTGGGAGGGGGGTTCAGGATGGGGAACACATGTAAATCCATGGCTGACTCATGTCAGTGTATGCCAAAAACCACTACAATATTGTAAAGTAACTAGCCTCCAACTAATAAAAATAAATGAAAAAAAAAAAAAGAAATCACATTGGTTATATAACTTGAATTAAGATAAGAGGTCTGGCAAGAGAAATTTGGGAGTTACCACTGAGAAGTTAATGGTTATAACCATGAACACAAATGAGATCATATAGGAAAGCATGAGGTGCAAAGAGAAAAGGGCTAAAGACCAAATCATAGAAAAGAACAACAAATTTGAGATAAGGACTTCCCTGGTGGCTCAGTGCCAAAGAATCCTCCTGTCAAGCAGGATTCACTCCCTAAGTCAGGAAGATCCCCTGGAGAAAAAAATGGCAACCCACTCCAGTATTCTTGCCTGGGAAATCACATGGACAGTGGAGCCTGGCAGGTTAGGGTTCATAGGGTTACAAAACAGTCAGGCACAACTTGGAGACTAACTAACAACAACAACAAAAGTTGAGACAAAGATACTTGAATTTTTTGTGATGCTAATAACCACGGACAAGACAGTATACGTGGAAGTGAAGCGAAGTGTTAGTCGCTCAGCTGTGTTGACTCTTTGCAGCCCCACCAACTGTAGCCCGCCAGACTTCTCGGTCCATGGGTTTCTCCAGGCAAGAATACTGGAGTGGGTTGCTATGTCCACCTCAGGTAGTCTTCCCAAATCAGTGATCAAGCCCAAGTCTCCTGCATTGCAGGCAGATTCTTAACCGTTTAAGCTACAGGGAAGTCCCTAGTATACATGGAATCTACCAGTTATCGTGTGAAGTCAACAAATCCTAATGAGTCTCAATTTCCTCTTCTATAAAGTGGAGTTGCAGTTACCAGGGAAAAAAAAAAAAAAAAGAAGTGTGATAATGATTGTGAAATATTTTTTAAACTATAAACCATTATACAACAGATGATGTTATTTTTAGTTCTGGCCAACTTCCAGGCAATGTTTTAACGTGAAATGTGTTACCTGATGGTTCTGAAAAAATTTTCCCATCACTTCCTCTGCAGTTAGTTTTTCCACCCAAGGCAGGTTCTGCAGGCTTGTTGACACAGACACATGATCTGCTCTGTGCTTCTGCACTGACGCAAACTAAGCTGCCAGGGAAACCAACTGATCTGAAATGTTTTACAATGCCCTGCATTGTTTCAGTCATCAAATGGAGACCAAAATTCCAGCTCCAGTCAAGTGAAGTGGTGGAGCACTTTCTTTTTGTGTAAACAGACGCCTGCACTTATATAAATACTGTGTTCCTTCCCAGAACTTAGCTGGAAAGCATCCCCACCAAACACCTCCTAGGATGTTTGGCACATGGCCCAAACCAGATGACATTTCAATTGTCCTTCCCCTCTATTGTGATTTCAAATATTCATAACACTGACATTTCTCCAAACCCTTAATTTCAGTGACAAGTGTCAAGTAGTAATAACATAATGGGCTTAGTCCCACATCCATCATTCTTTCATCCATTCCTACAAAATGTATTCATTAATCATCTATTAAATACCAGGCACTTTGTAGGGATAAGGTTCACAGAGATGAATGACAACTGAGTTGCTCTTGAAGAACTTGAAGTCTAGTCAGAAAAAAAAAAAAGAAAGAAACATGGTAGCACTGAATTACAATACAGTGGGATAAGAAATTTAATAAATGTATGTTGGCTATTTGTTGTTGTGGTTGTTGTTCAGTTGCTAAGTCCTGTCCAACTCTGCAGTCCCATGGACTGAGCACATCAAGCTCCTCTGTCCTGCACTATTTCCCAGTTCAGTTCAGTTCAGTTCAGTCGCTCAGTCGTGTCGGACTCTTTGTGACCCTATGGACTGTAGCACGCCAGGCTTCCCTGTCCATCACCAAATCCTGGAGCTTACTCAAACTCATGTCCATTGGGTCAGTCAGTGATGCCATCCAACCATCTCATCCTCTGCCGTCCCCTTCTCCTCCCACCTCAATCTTTCCCAGCATCAGGGTCTTTTCCAATGAGTCAGTTCCCAGCATCAGATGGCCAATTATTGGAGTTTCAGCTTCAGCATCGGTCCTTCCAGTGAATATTCAGGACTGATTTTCTTTAGGCTGGACTGGTTGGATCTCCTTGCAGTCCAAGGGACTCTCAAGAGTCTTCTCCAACATCACAATTTGAAAGCATTAATTCTTTAGTGCCCAGCCTTCTTTACGGTCCAACTCTCACATCTGTACATGACTACTGGAAAAACTATAGCTTTGACTATACAGACTCTTGTCAGCAAAATGTGTCTGCTTTTTATTACACTGTCTAGGTTTGTCATAGCTTTCCTTCCAAGGAGCAAGCGTCTTTTAATTTTATGGCTGCAGTCACCATCCACGATGACTTTGGAGCCTAAGAAAATAAAACCTGTCACTGCTTCCACTTTTCCACCTTTATTTGAGTGATTCTTGAGAGTCCCTTGGACTGCAAGGAGATCAAACCAGACAGTCCTAAAGGAAATCAGTCCTGGATATTCATTGAAAGGATTGATGTTGAAGCTGAAACTCCAATACTTTGGCCACCTAATGCAAAGAACTGACTCATTGGAAAAGACCCTGATTCTGGGAAAGATTGAAGGCAGGAGGAGAAGGGGACGACAGAGGATGAGATTGTTGGATGGCATCACCAACTCAATGGATATGAAATTGAGTAAGCTCCAGGAGTTGGTGATGGACAGGGAAGCCTGGCGTGCTACAGTCCATAGGGTCTCAAAAAGTCAGACAAGACTGAACTGAACTGACAGACAGAACTGAACTGAACCATCATGGTTATGGCTGGGTCATTAAGACCTTTTCTGTATAGTTCTTCTGTGTATTCTTGCCATCTCTTAATCTCTTCTTTCTACTTTCCCCTTCTATTTCCCCTTCCCATGGGCAGAGTGATGGGACCAGATGCCAGGATCTTAGTTTTTTGAATGCTGTGTCTCAGGCCAACTTTTACACCACCCTCTTTCACCTGCACCAAAAGGCTCTTTAGTTCCTCTTCATTTTCTGCCATTAGGCATCTACATGTCTGAAGTTGTTGATCTCTCTCCCAGCAATCTTGATTCCAGCTTGTGATTCACCCAGCTCAGCAGTTTGCATGATGTACTTTGCATATAAGTTAAATAAGCAGGGTGACAATATACATCCTTGTCTTACTCCTTTCCCAATTTAGAACCAGTCAGTTATTCTATGTCTGGTTGCTTCTTGACCTGCATGCAGGTTTCTCAGGAGATAGGTAAGGTGGTCTGGTATCCCCATTTCTTGAAGAATTTTCCACAGTTCATTGTGATCACACAGTCAAAGGCTTTAGTATAGTAAAAGAAGCTGAAGTAGATGGTTTTCTGAAATTCTCTTGCTTTCTCCATGATCCAACAAATGTTGGCAATTTGATCTCTGGTTCCTCTGCTTTTTATAAACCCAGCTTGTACATCTGGAATTTCTCAGTTCACATTCTGCTAAAGCCTAGCTTGAAGGATTTTGAGCATAATCTTGCTAGTATGTGAAATGAGCAAAATTGTACAGTAGTTTGAATATTCTTTGGCATTGCACTTGTTTGAGATTGGAATGAAAACTAACCTACTGCTGAGTTTTCCAAATTTGCTGACATATTAAGTGTAGCACTTTAATGGTATTGTATTTTAGGATTTTAAATAGTTCAGCTGGAATTCTGTCACTTCCACTAGCTTTGGAATAATGCTTCCTAAGGCCCACTTGACATCACGCTTTAGAATGTTCGGCTCTAGGTGAGTGACCATACCATTATGGGTATCTGTGTCATTAAGACATTTTTCGTATAGTTCTTCTGTGTATTCTTGCCGTCTCTTCTTAATCTCTTCTGCTTCTGCTAGGTCCTTATCATTTACGTCCTTTATCATGCCCATCCTTGCGTGAAATCTTCCCTTGTTATCTCCCAGAGGACTATGGGAACCCTGGAAATGGCCATCCAGACTCCCAGTTCAGCCGAAAGTCCAAGTGTCAATCTGACTCCTTCTGATTCTGAAAATAGAGTATAATTAATCAATACCACTAAATGTGACTTTAGATGGCAGCTCTCCTCATCACTGAACTCTTTCCCATTGGTATAATTCACTTCTAAGGAGGAGGATAGACATCCTCCCTAGGAGAGCAGACTACATAACACACAGTCTGCCATCTTCAAAAAGAGAGAGGAGGCCAAAACCTCTTGAAAGAGTTGTTTTAAGCAGAAGTTCAGTAAGATTGCAGACTGGGAATGATGCAAATGTCACAGTCACTTTGACTGAATCTAAGGAGATACCGTCATGTGGCATGAAAGCAGAAGTTGGCAGGAATCTTCTAACATCACCTATACCTCAGTGGGGCATTATGAAAGATTGCCCAAAAGGAAGACAGTCCTGACACTGAAATGAGGTTACTCACCCAGGACAGGTTACTCCCTTCTGAGAATCTGACCCTATTTATCAGATATGAATGTTGGCTGGATGTGCTCTGAGATCTCTTCCAGATCTATGAACCTAGGATTTATTTTAGAATCCGAACAAAGACTATTACAACAAATCTCTTAATTCTTAGAGTAGGTGTATACAACTGGGGAAGAAACAGGAGCAAGATCCTTAAAATTCACCTAATGCATCCTTCATTTCCTTTCACATGGCTGCTAATCCTTTTAACTTATGAGGGCAGAAGATCCAGGCAGGAAAACCCAGGGAGCGAAACAGAGACGGTTTCATCTCCTATATGACTCCTTGCACATTCTTTATCCTACTCATGCTGATTATAGGTCATCAGTATCATGTAAATACTCTATCCAGGCTCATTAAACTTTCTACTGAAGCTTCTGACTGTGTACAGTACTATTCAGTTTTATTCAGGGTGTTGTGCAGAGAAAACAACTAGGGTGGTCCTTGCTATACAAGGACATCATGAGCCTTGGTAAAGGGCTAGCCTGGCTGGACGATTTCAATAAAGGCTAAGCTTGCTGGTTAACTGAAGGATGGAGGTTAATTGAAGAGTGGGGGTTGGGAGTTGACGATGCAGAATGCTATTTCTCTTGGGTGCCCCTAACAATGCCCCAAACAGTGCTTGGCCCATAGGAATGCCGAGCCTGATACTGCCTTCATCCCAGGCTCCTGGCTTTCCTTAGGATTCCAACAGTCAGGTTCACACTATTGCTGCTGAGCTATGAATGTATTTATCCTGAAAACCCCCAAACAACACCACTTCTGAGGAGCCCACTGGGGAGTAGTTAGACCCTCCAGACTGAGCATGTCATGAGGGAGGGGCTGCATTGCTGAAGCCAGCTGCTCTGGGAGATTTCTAATTGGAAGTTTGGCCCCATGGAGATAATCAGTAGAGCAAAAACCACTGGGGATTCAGGACCAAAGCCAGAATAGCTGAGTGAAAATGCCAGCCTGTTAGCCACCCAGCCATGCTCCCTCTTTGAAAAGGGTTTCCCATCTTCTCCCTTTCATCACCTCTGAGTCAGGCCCTTAAGTTTTCCTGCCTGAACTGTAGGGAAGCAAAACTTGCCACCCCAAATATCTCTGACATGCAGATTATATCAAGCTGAAAGCATTCAAATCTCAAAAGAATCAGTAAGAAATGTTGACCTTCCCCCTAACTGCCTAAACAAATGTAGACAGACGACCTGTTCTAGGAAAAGAGCTAATAGATAATTATATTAATAGAATGAACTAAATGTGTAGACAGGGAGGGACCTAGCAAAGTCCATCTGTTAAAATTCTTCCCTGTGTCCCATTATCTCTGCCTGGCTCAGCAAACATTTTAATTGTTTTCTCAAACATTATCTTTTACATCTCCATATGAATGGCCTTCCTCCCCTTTGAAGTCCCAAACCCCTACCCCCAATATCCTCTTTTGTCTTTAGCCGAAGATGGTATTTAAGGTAAGAGTTGTGGCCATTTGGGGGAGTTACTCAGTTCTCCTGGATCTCTTCCATGTATACCTGTTATTAAACTTTTCTTTGATTTTCTCTTGTTAATCTGTCTCATATCAATTTAACTCTTAGACCAGCCAGGAGAAACTAGAAGAGTTGAAGAAAATTTCTTCCTCCCCAGCACTCCTAATTGTCCTATGTTCTCTGGTTTTCTTGCATCAGTCTCTCCTTGTCCATCCACGCTTCATCCACTTGTTGTCGGAGAATGCCCTGAAGCTGTCTCCAAAGCGCTGCTCAGCTCCTGTTGTGAGCCCACCACCTCTTCTGGCCCACTCCGTGCTGTGGGCTGCAGAGGCCATGTC
Organism: Cervus canadensis; assembly: GCF_019320065.1. Taxonomy (NCBI): domain Eukaryota; kingdom Metazoa; phylum Chordata; class Mammalia; order Artiodactyla; family Cervidae; genus Cervus; species Cervus canadensis. The sequence goes on along the minus strand of NC_057390.1, from coordinate 9,257,012 downwards.
CAGTCCACTCCCGCCTCAGTCACAGGAGCCTAAAGAAGCACCCTTCCCCCAGAAATCTATGTTCTCCCCATTCTTTTGCTCACAGAAATTCATGCCAAGCGCAATCCTCCTGGACCCTATCTCTCCATATCAAAGGAAAGGGCTACTAAATATAATTGACTTTGTTAATTTTGGAAAGATGCTTTACACCTTGTCTGCTATTTAAAAACTAATGAAAACAAATGTCCAAACAGTCAGGAATAGATCAATGTTCTTGTGCATTCTGCCCTTGACCTTTAAGGATGTTCTATTCATTCTTGAGATTTCAGCTCCTAAAATGTCTTAATTCTCTTCAGCACGAAGTTTCTAATTGCCTTCTCTCCTGTGATGGCCTAATACGTTTCAAGCTACCTTAGCATCATTTGAACTTAGCTTCCTCTTCTGCCTCTAGCAACCTCGTTTTATCTTTCTGTCTCCCCCTTCTTTTCTCATTTCCCTTCCCCTTTGTTTGCATGCCCTTCTTCCCCCTTTTTCTCCTCTCTCTGTCTGTCTCTCTCTAATGTCATTAACTCCACTCATCTTCCACCCACAATGGCACATCTGGCCACGCTCATTTGAGGAAGGTTCTATTCCTTCCAGAGTAGTCACCTGTTCTTAGGGGTCACATAGCTCAGATACACAGAAACGAGGTCAGGACCATCACCTTCCTGCCTTCAAAAGTCACCGTGTTACCCTCCATTATCATATTTCTTGTGAAGACACTTTTATATTTTATCATATCCACATGGCTAGAGGAAGGGTTTTGAAAAGGAGAGCAACCACGAAGTGTGTCAAAAGACATGGAAACTTTTAGAATAATGAAGATACAGAAAAGACAGTTGGCCTCATTTGAAGGTCAACGGAAGCCTTCAAAAAAGAAATCAAGGTGATTTGAAATATATTATATAACTCCAACCCAGAATCAACAAACTACAGACTATGGGCCAAATCTGACCTGTTGCCTGTTTTTGTATGTTCTATGGGCAAAGAATAGTTTTTATATTTTTTAATGACTGATAAAAATTTAAAAAAATATTCATAATGTGAAAATCTATGGAATTTGAACCTCAGTGTTCATAAATTAAATTTTTCTGGACTATATCTAAACATTTATTTATAGATTGTGTATGTCTGCCTTTAGCTGCAGTGGCAGAGTCAAGTAGCTGGGACATAATGTAGTTGCAACATTTATGTCCCATAAAGCCTAACATACTTACTATCTGTCTGTAACAGGTTGAATGGTAGCCTCTCAAAAGACACGTTCAAACCCTGGTATCCAGTCATTGCAAATGTCACCTAATTTCTTAAAAGTCTTTGCAGATGGAATTAAGGATCTTAAGATGAGAGCATCCTAGATTTATCCAGGTGGGCCTCAAATCCAGTGACAAATGTTCTAATAAGAGATAGGGGTGAGGATGCACGTGGACACAGAGAAGAAGGCCATATGACAATGGAGGCTGAAACTGAAATTATCTACAAATCAAGAAATTCCTGGAACCATCAGAAGCTGGAAGGGGCAGTTAAGGATTTCTCTCCTAGACCTGGGGTGCGGTGGAAATGCACACCTGCTAACCTTTGATTTGATACTTCTGATTCCCAGAACTGTATTGCTGCTGTTGTTCAGTCACACAGTTGTGTCCTACTCTTTGGAACACCATGGACTGCAGCATGCCAGGCTTCCCTGTCCATCACCAACTCCCGGAGCCTGCTCAAACTCATGTGCATCAAGTCGGTGATGCCATTCTAACATCTTGTCCTCTGTCATCCCCTTCTCCTCCTGCCTTCAATCTTTCCCAGCATCAGGGGCTTTTCCAATGAGTTGGCTCTGCACTTCGGTGGCCAAAGTATCAGAGCTTCAGCTTCAGCATCAGTCCTTCCAATGAATATTCAAGACTGATCTCCTTTAGGATGGACTGGTTTGATCTCCTTGCAGTTCAAGGTACTCTTAAGAGTCTTCTCCAACACCACAGTTCAAAAGCATCAATTCTTCAGCATTCAGCTTTTTCTATTGTCCAACTCTCATGGCCACACATGACTACTAAAAAGCCAGGCTTTGACTAGATGGACATTTGTAGACAAAATAATATCTCTACTTTTTAATATACTATCTAGGTTTGCCGTAGCTTTTCTTCCAAGGAGTAAGCATTTTTTAATTTCATGGCTGTAGTCACAGTCTGCAGTGATTTTTTGAAGCCCAGGAAAATAAAGTCTGGCACTGTTTCCATTCTTTCCCCATCTATTTGCCATGAAGTGATAGGACCAGATGCCATGATCTTCATTTTTTTGAAAGTTGAGTTTTAAGGCAACTTTTTCATTCTCCCCTTTCACCTTCATCAGGAGGCTCTTTAATTCCTCTTTACTTTCTGCCATTAGGGTGGTGTCATCTGCATATCTGAGGTTATTGATATTTCTCCTGGAAATCTTGATTTCAGCTTGTGCTTCATCCAGCCTGGCATTTCTCATGATGTACTCAGGATATAAGTTAAATAAGCAGGGTGACAATATACAGCCTTGATGTACTCCTTTCCCAATTTGGAACAAGTCCCTTGTTCCATGTCCGGTTATAGCTGTTGTTTATTGACCTGCATATAGGTTTCACAGGAGGTGAGGTGGTCTGTTATTCCCATCTCTTCAAGAATTTTCCACAGTGTGTTGTGATGCACACAGTCAAAGGTTTTAACATAGTCAATGAAGCAGAAGTAGATGTTTTTCTGGAATTCTCTTGCTTTTTCTATGATCCAGCAGAACTTGGCAATTTGATCTCTGGTTCCTCTCTCTTTTCTAAACCCAGCTTGTTCATCTGGAAGTTCTTGGTTCACATACTGTTGAAGTCTAGCTTGAAGGATTTTGACCTTTATTTGCTAGCTTGTGAAATGACTGCAATTGTGCAGTAGTTTGAGCATTCTTTGTCATTGCCTTTCTTTGAGATTGAAATGAAAACTGACCTTTTCCAGTCCTGTGGCCACTGCTGAGTTTTCCAAGTTTGCTGGCATGATGAGTGCAGCACTTTCACAGCATCATCTTTCAGGATTTGAAATAACTCAACTGGAATTCCATCACCTCCACTAGCTTTGTTTGCAGTGATGTTTTCTAAGGCCTAGTTGACTTTACACTCCAGGATGTCTGGCTCTAGGTGAGTGATCACATCATCGTGGTTATCTGGGTCATGAAGATCTTTTTTGTATAGTTCTTCTGTGTATTCTTGCCACCTCTTATTAATATCTTCTGCTTCTGTTAGGTCCATACCATTTCTGTCCTTTATTGTGTCCATCGTTGCATGAAATAGTCTCTTGATATCTCTAAATTTCTTGAAGAGATCTCTAGTATTTCCCATTCTATTGTTTTCCTCTATTTCTTTACATTGTTCATTTAAAAAGACTTGCTTATCTTTCCTTGCTATTCTTTGGAACTCTGCATTCAGATGGCTAATGCATCCTTTTCCCCTTTACTTTTCACTTCTCTTCTTTTTTAAGCTTCTCCCAGAACTGCGAGAAACTAGTGTCTGTTGTTTTAAGCCATCCAGCTTGTGGTAAAATCTAGGAAACTAATACACTGACCTTTGCCAGAAATATTGCCAACACTTGCTTCAATTTGTATTTTTATATAGTATTTTTTTATGTTCATTCAAATTTAGTTTTCTCCAAAATGGAGTATAGAGATAACACAATGTAAGGATACATTGCACTTCTATTAATTTGATTAAGAAAATGAGAAAACCTTTGTATGTCTACAAGGTGATGCTGATACCTTTCTTTCCTCATTGTGGGAATGGAAGTGGGCGCTGAGTGCTCCATCCATCTCTCCAAAGAACTCAATTCTCCAATGTGTATCAGCCACTGCCTTGGATCAATGGTGACTGGAGGAGAAGCTGGAGGGATTTTCTACCCAGATTTTATTCAACTTTGCACTAGTGCTAGGATGAGGCTTGGGAAAGTATTGAGGAGAAAAATGAATGAAGAAGGGTGCTAACTTGGAAAGACTGGTAGCTGAGACATGGAGGCAGACTAGACCCCCACTCCACCAAGTCTGAACAAATCATCTTTCCTTCCATTTTGGTTTGTACCACCTGACCACTGTAGTTTCCTCATCCATTCATGGAAGTAAATGCCACCTGGCTACTTGATTAGGTACCCACATTTCTCTCCTTTACGCTCCCAAGAGAGAGGAGTCAGACAGGATGAGGACCTGCAAAGACAAGTGTTTGACTTAGTGGGCTCGGAGAAGGTATGGGTAAGAGCTGAGAAGGAAGGTTACGTTCACCTGGTTCCCCACCTGTTCACGTATGATGCGCCATGAAAGGGGAGGAAAGTAGACCAGGTTGCTCCCAAATAGCCCTGTGCCAGGATCATGGCAAATGACATCAATCGGAACCCCAAGCAGAGGCTAGTCATTCCTAGGGGAACTCTCCTTCCAAAAAATAAAAAAAAAAGAGAGAGAGAGACAGAAACATAATTGTGTGTTATTCAGGAAGAGATAAGTAATTTAAGAAGTGAATAATTTAAAGATTTCATTCTGTTCTTTCAGGTCTGGTTACTGGCCATAAACAGGAGGATGTGGGAAGGAGCCTGAATGAAAATTGTCTTACTATTGAGACAGAATTCACAACAGTGAAGCAATTTATGGTGTTTCTACCTGGAGACAGGGAAATAGGAGCCTTCTGAGTCCAAGTTCCCGTGGAAATAAGCTTTAGTTCAAAACTGGTTTCTCAGAGAACTTGGACAGACACACAGACATACGTTAGGTCTGAACTTTATTTTATGTATGAGAAAATGGAGGCCTGCCTATGTGAATTTATCTAAGATCACAGAGATAGTTGAGGACAGAGACAACAAGCGGTTCTATGACCCAATTTGGTTCTTCAATACTCCTCACTGTTTTGGGATCTAATTCACTGTGGGTTAATGTCTCAGAGATCTTCAAGTGGGTGAAGACCTAGGCATTTGTGGGGGAAACCATTATTCCCGTTAATTACCTAATCAGCATAATTTTGATTAGAAATAGTGGACAAGGAAAGATTTCCAAGGTTTCCTAACTTTCCTTTGTTCTCTGCCTTTTTCCCAGGTAGAGCAGGCATATTGTGTATTTTTAGGGTCTGACTTAACAAAAGGGATTACTATAAGGGGCAGCATCAACACAGCTATTATCCAAGATAAAATACATATTTAAATAGATAAACGGAAGTGTTCTTTGAGTTGGTCTCCAACCCAAGCTTCAGATAAAGTTCTAACCTTAGAATCTGTTAGTTTTTATCAGCAGGGGTAAAAGTTGTTTTTGTCAGCTTTGGGTGATTGTCATATCTTTTCATCAATTAATTTTTGTGGAAATGCCTGCTGAGTATGTGCTGTAGCACAGGGAGACAGCTGACTGTTTGCAACATAATCTAATTTGGCAGCTGAGCCCTGAAAGCTGAGTGTTCCTTAAATTAACATGCTGGAGGATGGCAGGACTGAAAAAAGGAGCCGGTGTTCTGGGAGATGCTGGCTGGCTATGTAGTGAGATTTGAGCCTCTGCTCCGAATTCAGATGGTCCCATGTCCAAGCCCAGGTTCTGCCTCTGACCACCTTTGTGGCTTGCAGCAAGCTGTCCGTCTCTGAGCATCTGTTACTGCATTTGTATAAGAGAGATAGCACCTCTCAGGGTGTTGTACTAAGTGCTTTAGACATATTTTCTCATACAGGTTTTAAAAGAGCTGATAAAAAGACTTTTTATTGGTACCTCCCCCCCCCACCCCGACCCGAGGGATAAGTAAAGCAGCTAATTTGGTAGGAAAGGCCAAGGAATAGGAGACATGATTTCTAGTCCAGTTTGGCTATTAACTAATTCTAGACCTGTAAGGTTTCAGAAAGCAGATCCCAACAGTATGCCTTCCTGTTACATCATTGAAAGTATTAAGTACTTGGACCAGCTAAGACACAAATCAAAGTAAAGAATTCAAATGGGGAAGTTGTGTTATGAAAGTATAGAAGTAAACATAGAACTCAGTTAAATCTAAATAATTATTAATTTTTGTGTTATCTTTTAAATCTAATAAATCATGGGTTTTTTTCTCCTCCAACTTCAACTCCAAGAAAGTGGTTTTATTAAAGCTGGAAACTATTAATATTCCTTGAGTATATGCCAGGAAACAAAGAATTTCTATTAACCAGGGTTCTGAGAAAACTTACAGGCCTGAGAAAGGGAAATGGAGGTAGGACACTTGTCATACCTACAGATTTGGAATATAGCCATGAAATTAAAAGTTTATAAAGATCAGAGTCATCCCCAAGTCATGTTTTCATGACCCAGTCTGGCCATATCTTTAAGAAAAATTACAGTATTTTACGAAAATGTGGTAGAGGCACACAGTGAAGCATACATTAACTAATTCAGGTCAATGGCCAACAGTACTGGATCTACCAATAATAGCAAAAGACCACACTCAACACCAAGACCCACCTCTACCAAACTGCCTGGAAACTCCACTGCTAGAACCCTATGGTCAAACAACTAGTAGGACAGGAACACAGTCCCACTCAATAAAAAAAAGAAGAAAGAAAGAAGTGATAACAAATACGTTACAGACAAAGGAGCAATGTAAAAACCTACAAGACCAAATAAATGAAGAGCAAATAGGCAACATATCTGAAAAAGAATTTAGAGTAATGATAACAAACAAATTTCAAGATATGAAAAACAGATGGAGAAAATACAAGAAACATTTAACAAAGACCTAGAAGAAATAAAGAATAAACAAACAGTGATGAACAGCACAATTACTGAAATTAAAAATACTCTAGAAGTATATAGGAATGCAAGGGATTTCTGTGTGTTAATTTTATATCCTGCAACTTTACTATATTCATTGATTAGCTCTAGTAATTTTCTGGTAGAGTCTTTAGGGTTTTCTATGTAGAGGATCATGTCATCTGCAAACAGTGAGAGTTTCACTTCTCCTTTTCCTATCTGGATTCCTTTTACTTCTTCTTCTGCTCTGATTGCTGTGGCCAAAACTTCCAAAGCTATGTTGAATAGTAGTGGTGAGAGTGGCACCCTTGTCTTGTTCCTGATTTCAGGGGAAATGCTTTCAATTTTTCACCATTGAGGGTGATGCTTGCTGTGGGTTTGTCATATATAGCTTTTTATTATGTTGAGGATCTTCTTCTATTCCTGCTTTTTGGAGAGTTTTATCATAAATGATGTTGAATTTTGTCAAAGGCTTTCTCTGCATCTATTGAGATAATCATATGGTTTTTATCTTTCAATTTGTTAATGTGGTGTATTACATTGATTGATTTGCGGATATTAAAGAATCCTTGCATTCCTGGGATAAAGCCCACTTGGTCATGGTGTATGATTTTTTTAATATGTTGTTGGATTCTGTTTGCTAGAATTTTGTTAAGGATTTTTGCATCTATGTTCATCAGTGATATTGGCCTGTAGTTTTCTTTTTTTGTGGCATCTTTGTCTGGTTTTGGAATTAGGGTGATGGTGGCCTCATAGAATGAGTTTGGAAGTTTACCTTCTTCTGCAATTTTCTGGAAGAGTTTGAGTAAGATAGGTGTTAGCTCTTCTCTAAATTTTTGGTAGAATTCAGCTGTGAAGCCATCTGGTCCTGGGCTTTTGTTTGCTGGAAGATTTTTGATTACAGTTTCGATTTCCTTGCTTGTGATGGGTCTGTTAAGATCTTCTATTTCTTCCTGGTTCAGTTTTGGAAAGTTATACTTTTCTAAGAATTTGTCCATTTCATCCAAGTTGTCCATTTTATTGGCATAGAGCTGCTGGTAGTAGTCTCTTATGATCCTTTGTATTTCAGTGTTGTCTGTTGTGATCTCTTCATTTTCATTTCTAATTTTGTTAATTTGTTCTTCACCATTGCAACAAAAAGAATAAAATACTTAGGAGTATATCTACCTAAAGAAACAAAAGACCTATACATAGAAAACTATAAAACACTGATGAAAGAAATCAAAGAGGACACAAACAGATGGAGAAACATACCGTGTTCATGGATTGGAAGAATCAATATTGTCAAAATGGCTATTCTACCCAAAGCAATCTATAGATTCAATGCAATCCCTATCAAGCTACCAACGGTATTTTTCACAGAACTAGAACCAAAGAATTTCACAATTTGTATGGAAATACAAAAAACCTCGAATAGCCAAAGTAATCTTGAGAAAGAAGAATGGAACTGGAGGAATCAACCTGCCTGACTTCAGACTCTACTACAAAGCCACAGTCATCAAGACAGTGTGGTACTGGCACAAAGACAGAAATATAGACCAATGGAACAGAATAGAAAGCCCAGAGATAAATCCACGAACCTATGGACACCTTATCTTTGACAAAGGAGGCAAGGATATACAATGGAAAAAAGACAACCTCTTTAACAAGTGGTGCTGGGAAAACTGGTCAACCACTTGTAAAAGAATGAAACTAGAACACTTTCTAACACCATACACAAAAATAACTCAAAATGGATTAAAGATCTAAATGTAAGACCAGAAAGTATAAAACTCCTAGAGGAGAACATAGGCAAAACACTCTCCGACATAAATCACAGCAAGATCCTCTATGACCCACCTCCCAGAATATTGGAAATAAAAGCAAAACTAAACAAATGGGACCTAATGAAACTTAAAAAAGCTTTTGCACAACAAAGGAAACTATAAGTAAGGTGAAAAGACAGCCCTCAGATTGGGAGAAAATAATAGCAAATGAAGAAACAGACAAAGGATTAATCTCAAAAATATACAAGCAACTCCTGCAGCTCAATTCCAGAAAAATAAATGACCCAATCAAAAAATGGGCCAAAGAACTAAACAGACATTTCTCCAAAGAAGACATACAGATGGCTAACAAACACATGAAAAGATGCTCAACATCACTCATTATCAGAGAAATGCAAATCAAAACCACAATGAGGTACCATTACACGCCAGTCAGGATGGCTGCTATCCAAAAGTCTACAAGCAATAAATGCTGGAGAGGGTGTGGAGAAAAGGGAACCCTCTTACACTGTTGGTGGGAATGCAAACTAGTACAGCCGCTATGGAGAACAGTGTGGAGATTTCTTAAAAAACTGGAAATAGAACTGCCATATGACCCAGCAATCCCACTTCTGGGCATACACACTGAGGAAACCAGATCTGAAAGAGACACGTGCACCCCAATGTTCATCGCAGCACTGTTTATAATAGCCAGGACATGGAAGCAACCTAGATGCCCATCAGCAGATGAATGGATAAGGAAGCTGTGGTACATATACACCATGGAATATTACTCAGCCATTAAAAGAATTCATTTGAATCAGTCCTAATGAGATGGATGAAACTGGAGCCCCTTATACAGAGTGAAGTAAGCCAGAAAGATAAAGAACATTACAGCATACTAACACATATATATGGAATTTAGAAAGATGGTAACGATAACCCTATATGCAAAACAGAAAAAGAGACACAGAAATACAGAACAGACTTTTGAACTCTGTGGGAGAAGGTGAGGGTGGGATGTTTCAAAAGAACAGCATGTATACTATCTATGGTGAAACAGATCACCAGCCCAGGTGGGATGCATGAGACAAGTGCTCGGGCCTGGTGCACTGGGAAGACCCAGAGGAATCGGGTGGAGAGGGAGGTGGGAGGGGGGATCGGGATGGGGAATAAGTGTAAATCTATGGCTGATTCATATCAATGTATGACAAAACCCACTGAAATGTTGTGAAGTAATTAGCCTCCAACTAATAAAAAAATTAAAAAAAAAGTACTCTAGAAGAAATCAATAGCAGAATAACTAAGGCAGAACAAATAAGTGAACTGAAAGATAGAAATAACTGCTGAGGAGCAGAAGAAAGAAAAAAGAATAAAAAAACTGAGGACAGTCTCAGAGACCTTTTGGACAATATTAAATGCACCAACATTCAAATTATAGGAGTCCCAGAAGAAGAAGAGAAAAAGAAAGGGTGTGAGAAAATATTTGAAGAGATTGCAGTTGAAAAGTTCTTTAACATGGGAAAAGAAGCCTCCACTTATGTTCAGGAAGCCCAGAGAAAAACCCAAAAGAAATACATACAGGAAAAACCTAAACAAACAATAGATAATGGAAGGGATGTGGAGAAAAGGAAACTGACTCGCGCGTTTGGTGGTAATGTAAACTGATGTAGCCACTATGGAGAACACTATGGACATTCCTTAAAAGACTAGAGCTAAAACTACCATATGAACTAGCAGTAAGGAGCTCAATATTTGACCCACAGTCAGTTCCAGGTCTTGTTTTTGCTGACTGTGTAGAGCTTCTCCATCTTTCTCTGCAAAGAATATAATTAATTTGATTTCAATATTGACCATCTGAGGATGTCCAAGTGTAGAGTAGTCTTTTGTGTTGTTGAAAGAGGGTGTTTGCTATGACCAGTGCATTCTCTTGGCAAAACTCTGTTAGCCTTTGCCCTACTTCATTTTGTACTCCAAAGCCAAACTTGCCTGTTACTCCAGGTATCTCTTGACTCCCTACTTTTGCGTTGCAGTCCCCTATGATGAAAAGGATATCTTTTTTTGGTGTTAGTTTTAGAAGGTCTTGTAGGTCTTCATAGAACCACTTAACTTCATCTTCAGAATTAGTGATTGGGGCATAGACTTGGATTACTGTGATAATGAATGGTTTGCCTTGGAAACAAACCAAGATCATTCTGTTGTTTTTGAGATTGCGCCCACATGTTACATTTCAGACTCTTTTGTGAAATGCAAAACTATAAGGGTTACTTCATTTTTTCTAAAAAATTTTTGCCCAGAGTAGTAGGTATAATATATAATGATCATCAGAATTAAATTCCTCCATTCCCATCCATTTTAGTTCACTGATTCCTAAAATGTCAGTGTTCACTCTTGCCATCTCTTGTTTGATCACATCCAATTTATCTTGATTCATGGACCTAACACAATAGATCAACAAACAAACATTAATATCAGATATCAACTTAATATTGAATATTTTTCCAGTTCACATAAACCTGAAAGTCATCTTGACCAGAAGAAGGTATGATAAATGGAATTACATTTTACTGAGGAAAAAGAAAGAATGAACTGGTTAATCTTATTTGGATGGAAAATGAGAGAGAGGCTGGATATGGAAAGTAATGAGAGATTGTGGCAAAAGAACCCTGAAGAGTGAAAACTTTTATGCATAGTCAGGATTAACTAAATTTAGATTGAAGTTAATTAACTGGATTGTATTAAATAAGCTAGTGCAAGGCTGAAATTTAACTTCTCTTTCTGTTAGAAGTTTTTGATAACAAAACTTCTTTTTGATAACAAATTGTATGTTTCTGTGGCCTTAAGTGAACTATATTTGTTTTCTTTTAATAGTGACTTTGGTTGAATAAGTATTGTTTCAGTGACCTATGATTCTATTCTGTTTTTAAACCTTTTTGATATTTCTAACAAACTTTTTAAATATCAAAATCTAAGCTCTTTTAGCCTCCAGCTGACTCTGGGACAGATGCTAAGAAGAAACACCCCTGAGACATCTCAGAGAGGAATGTTAAACTAAGTTTTGTTGATATTTTTAATTCAGAAACTTTGGCAAATGATTAGAGGTAGACTTTAGGTTGTAATGTATGGATTGATGACATTAATACTGATATCCTCAAATTTCATGTGGAGTCCCTAACATCCAACATGTCCTGATTTAATTTTATAGTGTTATCAGTCATAATTCTAGTGATTATACTAAAATGTTACATGTTGCAGAAACAGCCAAGTTTTCTAATTGTATTGTGCTCAAATCTTTAACCATGCTATTTTAAATTTTGTCCTTTATAGATTATCATAATTTTAACATTGCCTTTAAAAAATGAAAGTTTTCAAGAAGACTCATAAAAAGTACTTTTAAATAGATATAAGTTTCTGATAGCCTTTTGGTAAAGGCCACTGAGTGAGTGAAAGTGAAAGTCGCTCAGTCGTGTCCGACTCTTTGTGACCCCATGGACTATACAGTCCATGGAATTCTCCAGGCCAGAATACTGGATTGGGTAGACTTTTCCTGCTCCAGTGGATCTTCCCAACCCAGAGATAGAACCCAGGTCTCCAACATTGCAGGCGGATTCTTTACCAGCTGAGCCACAAGGGAAGCCCAGAGGCCACTGATCTGGGCAACAAATGGCAAGTTGTAATGAAACACCTGATTACTTCATGTGGATCAACAGGTATCAATTATATGGGACTGAATGAACTGATAAATATGATTTATAATTTTGACTTTAGAAAACATACTAGAAACTTGAAACTGTTTCCTAGTTAACAATTTTTTCTCTTATGCTGTGACCTCCAACAAGTTGATAAAGTATGCCTTTGTAAACAAAGATGAAACATTTGTCTTTTCTCTCTACCTGATCCTGTCAAAATTTGGCTTCTCCAGCTAGCTCTTCTGTGGACTTGATGGTTTACTGCAACTGGATTACAACTAGCTATAATAGTTGTTTTAATTTGTTCTTTGTTTCCAAGATGTTTATGCCTTTGTCTCTCTGCTACAGTATAGCTTTGTCATGTAATGTTACTAACTACATTACTTATATCTATTTTATAAGTTTGTTGGCTCTTAAACAATGTGTAACCAGGCCTCCAGTAAGTGTAATGGTGACTAGGCAACTTAAAGAAATTGATCAGATATATAGTTCTGTATACAACTAATAATTCCAATAGTGTGATTCTAGGTATGGGAAGAAGCAACAAAGGAAATACCTCCTGGATCATAATAGGTTAGAAGATAGAGGATCCAGAGAATCTTTTATTATGGGCCCAATCCAGAAATTAACACCTGGAGTGACATATCAACAAAAATTTTTGCCTGATCTGGGATGAGACTCCCAGTACCAGGGGACCAAAAAAATGGTCATGAAATGTCTCCAAAATATTGTTTGAATTTCTTACCATGGAAAGGGATTGTGAAATGGAGTATTTACTGCCATAACAATAAACAAAGATGTCACAGTCATCAGGGATTCTGGCCCTCCAAAAGTGAATTTCTGAGCCCAGGAAGAACAACGCCTGCTATCTTTCAGCCACCAAGCTGCTGCCCCAATCTTCTCCCAACTGCCACTGTCTATGGTGTCAAGGAACTAAGTACATGAATAATCAAACTGCAGGATGCTGGCCCCAGATAGCTGAGATGCATATGAAAAAAAACCCAAAAAACTGTTTCCCTAAGCCTAGACTCTTACATCTTCCCATACATAAAAAAGCACTAAATTCCTTAACTTGAGGTATCTGATTTTCCTTAATTCTTGATAATCTTTTGATGTTCAGACTAACTGCACCTTGTTGCAAGCTTCTATATAACCTGACTCCTTCCCTTGCCTCCTCAGAACAGTTCTCTCAGGGTCACCTGAAATTTTGTTATCTGGGCTTGAAGTTCTAAAAATTCCCACGAAATAAGACATAAATCTTAACCTTTAGGTTGTGACTATTTTTAAAGTCAACAGTAGTATGGATAAAAACAATGTTTTCTGTTATTTCAGTAAACAGTAAATGTTGCCCCACCATCAAGGCATCAACATCTCTCAATGTTGCATTTTGTGGGAAATTCAGAATAGAGAAAAACAAGAAACTGGCCCTAGATAGTTAAGATGCATATCAAAGAAATAATTTCATTGCACCCAGACTTTTGCATCTTCCCATATATAGAAAAGCACTAAAATAATTTACTTGAGATGTCTACTTTTTGTGATCAATAATCTTTTGATGTTCAGCTACGTCTGTTTCTTTTTAAGCATAAACTCCTGTATATCCCGACTCCTCTCTTTCCTGTTTGGAACAGTTCCGCAGAGTTATCTGAGAGGCTGTATACTGGACTACAGACCTCAATGAAAGTGAAAGTGAAAGTCGCTCAGTCATGTCCGACTCTTTGCGACCCCATGGATATAGTCCATGGAATTCTCCAGGCCAAGATACTGGAGTGGGTAGCCTTTCCCTTCTCCAGGGGATCTTCCCAACCTAGGGATCAAGTCCAGGTCTCCTGCATTGCGGACGGCTTCTTTACCGGCTGAGCCACAAGGGAAACCCAAGAACACTGGAGTGGGTAGCCTATCCCTTCTCCAGGAGATCTTTCCGACCCAGGAATCGAACCAGGGTCTCCTGCATTGCAGGCGGATTCTTTACCTACTGAGCTATAAGGAAAGTCACAGACCTCGATAGGTCACTAAATAAACCATAATTCTCAACTTTTAGGTTGTGAATATTTTTCAGTCAATAGTTTTGGAATCAATGGCAAAAACCATAGCAGACTTCTCTCCCTCACCTGAACTCTATGAAGAACAGGCCCTTGGTACTAGCATAGGCCTCTTGTGTCTGTCTGCTTACTTGGAGAGGCTTGATGAATTTGTGTCTTTCCCAGGTCTTGGATCTTCTCCTATGGTCAGATGATTCTAAGTTTTATTCAGTGATGTTTAGCTCCTCTCTTTGAAGGAGTAAGTTTTCCTTTGAACAGTTTCAAGAAGAGGTATTGGGATTATTCTCGTTGGAAAGACATTGAGAAATTTTATTATGTATATACAGAATTTACATTTACAAATACTTGCTTTATCAGGAATTAAAGGAAATCTTGTCCTAAAAATAGCCAAATTGGGTTTCTCTTGACATATCGAAATTATTATTTTTTGCATGAATAGCTAAAAAATAAAAGGGCTTCCCAGGTGGTGCTAGTGGTAAAAAAACAAACAAACCCACCTGCCAATGCAGGAGATGCCTGAGACAGGGGTTCGATTCCTGGGTCAGGATGATTCCCTGGAGGAGGGCATGGCCACCCACTCTAGTATTCTTGCCTGGAGAATTCCATGGACAGATGAGGCTGGTGGTTTACAGTCCATAGGGTCACAAACAGTTGGACAAGATTAAAGTGACTTTGCACACATGCATGCTAAAAAAAACTGCTTGATAAACTGGGAATTCTGACCTTAAAGGAAAAGAAGCCCTTCTAGGGGAAACTTGTGTTTTCTCCCCCTGTCTTTGAGGTGTAAATATTCTACTTGAACTTCATAGGCTTTTCCCCTCTTTGTTTTCGGAGCTCAGTTTCTGCCATCCAGAAGGTACATAAATGGTGTACAGTTGGCAGCCAATCAAATAGAGTGGAATTCCCAACAATCTTTTTTGTCTGGTGGAGCCAACTCTTGGGAGCCTTTGTCATCTTAACCTTCATTGTTTCCACCTGTGCAATGAAGGCCCTTCACTTTCTTAGACTGTTTTTAGGAATAAACTTTCTAAATATTGTGAAGGCTCTATCTTTTGCATTCTGTCATGAGTACTTTCTTTGAGTCTTACTGGTTTAAATCATTGTTAATCTATATCTCATCTTAAGTGAAGGATGAATGCTGAAGGATGAATCTTTTAAATTGGAGAAACTTCTAAGTTGGTAAATTTTTAGACAGTTTTCATTATAAACAACTTTTATTAGAACCTATGAAAAAAATAGAAGATGGATTGTTGTTGTGTAGTCACTAAGCAGTGCCCAGCTCTTTTTGACATCAGGGACTGTAGACTATCAGGCTCCTCTCTCCATGGGGTTTCCCAGGCAAGAATATTGGAGTGGGTTTCCATTTCCTTCTCTAGGGCATATTCCTGACCCAGGGATCAAACCTACATCTCCTGTGTCTCCTGCATTGGCAGGCAGATTCTTTACCACTGAGCCACCTGGGAAGCCCTAGAAGGCGTATGCAGTATAAATATATACACGCATTCATATATATACATATATAACAGCTAACCTAAAAACTCTTAGTTTAAAACAAACGAAATATTATTTAAGAAGCCTTACTTTTGGTCTTCACTTCACCTCAATAAATCTTCCAGGTGCTAGTATAACTGAGGTTGATTAGTGTTAATTAGGTTGATTAACAGGTTGACTTTCCTGAGGTCAGATCACCAGGGACTCCCTGCAGGAGGGCTGTGCCCCACCTGCCAACTTGGGTGCAGAACTCGGAGGCTGTGGTGGAGAATGAGGGAAGGCTGTCCAAGAAGCTGCCAAGGCGTCTTTTGCCTCGAGTATGCCTTCTCTTCCCTGGTCCATTCTGACCCGGACCTCTACTCCCAAACACATGAGCTCTGTTGGAGGATCAGAAGGAGGGCATCTGGTACAGTGTGCCACACTGGCCACCATTTTGACATGTCCCAAGGTGGCCTTGGAGACCTCTTGACATTTCCTGTTTAGGAAACTGCTGCACTCCACTTTGGGAAATCCCTTTTGCAAAGCACCACTTTGGACAAACGTCACAGGTTTAGTGGGACTTCGGAGTGACCTTTGGGGCATTCTTGTCATTTGGCTTTTTCATTTCTGCGTATCTCTTGCCTTCCTTTTGAGGCACATTCTGCCCCTTTACTTTTGATTTCTGGGCATCTCTTTGCCACTTGCTTTGTTTTTAGTGACTTCCCACTGGTGCTGTTTGGTTTAGTCTGTTTACTTTGGTTTGAGTGCGCAGTCATCCGGCACTAAATGCTCAAGCTAGAATGGGAAGTGCTTCGTCTAAGGTTCCATCTCAGAGTCCCCTAGGAAAATTCTGACTGATCGACCTATTTACTTAACTAAAGGAAATCACATCCTAAAAACTGAGGGGGCTCTTTTATTGTGTACACAATTAAGTTAAATTAAGGTTAAAAACCTTATTAAAAGACACTTACTCCTTGGAAGGAAAGTTATGACCAACCTAACAGCATATTATAAAGCAGAGACATTACTTTGTCAACAAAGTTCTAGTCAAAGCTATGGTTCTTCCATTAGTCATGTACAGATGTGAGAGTTGGACTATAAAGAAAGCTGAGCACCGAAGAATTGATTCTTTTGAAATATGGCATTGGAGAAGACTCTTGAGAGTCCCTTGGACTGCAAGGAGATCCAACCAGTCCTTCCTAAAGGATATCAGTCCTGAATATTCATTGGAAGGACTGATGTTGAAGCTGAAACTCCAATACTTTGGCCACCTGCTGCAAAGAACTGACTCATTGGAAAAGACCCTGATGCTGGGAGGGATTGGGGGCAGGAGGAGAAGGGGACGACAGAGGATGAGATGGCTGGATGGCATCACCGACTCAATGGACATGAGTTTGAGTAAACTCTGGGAGTTGGAGATGGATAAGGAGGCCTGGTGTGCTGCAGTCCATGGGGTCGCAAAAAGTTGGACAAGACTGAGCCACTGAACTGAAGGTTAAAAAGCTGGCTTTACCACAGTCATCAAGACAGTATGGTCCTGGCACAAAGACAGAAATACAGATCAATGGAACAGAATAGAAAGCCCAGAGATAAATCCACGAACCTATGGACACCTTATCTTCGACAAAGGAGGCAAGGATATACAATGGAAAAAAGACAGTCTCTTTAACAAGTGGTGCTGGGAAAGCTGGTCAACCACTTGTAAAAGAATGAAACTAGAACACTTTCTAACACCATACACAAAAATAAACTCAAAATGGATTAAAGATCTAAATGTAAGACCAGAAACTATAAAACTCCTAGAGGAGAACATAAGCAAAACACTCTCTGACATAAATCACAGCAGGATCCTCTATGACCCACCTCCCAGAATGTTGGAAATAAAACCAAAAATAAACAAATGGGACCTAATTAAACCTAAAAGCTTTTGCACAACAAAGGAAACTATAAGTAAGGTGAAAAGACAGCCCTCAGATTGGGAGAAAATAATAGCAAACGAAGCAGCAGACAAAGGATTAATCTCAAAAATATACAACAACTCCTGCAGCTCAATTCCAGAAAAATAAATGATCCAATCAAAAAATGGGCCAAAGAACTAAACAGACATTTCTCCAAAGAAGACATACAGTTGGCTAACAAACACATGGAAAGATGCTCAACATCACTCATTATCAGAGAAATGCAAATCAAAACCTCAGTGAGGTACCACTACACGCCAGTCAGGATGGCTGCTATCCAAAAGTCTACAAGCAATAAATGCTGGAGAGGGTGTGGAGAAAAGGGAACCCTCTTACACTGTTGGTGGGGATGCAAACTAGTACAGCTGTTATGGAGAACAGTGTGGAGATTTCTTAAAAAACTAGAATAGAACTGCCATATGACCCAGCAATCCCGCTTCTGGGCATACACACTGAGGAAACCAGATCTGAAAGAGACACATGCACCCCAATGTTCATCGCAGCACTGTTTATAATAGCCAGGACATGGAAGCAACCTAGATGCCCATCAGCAGACAAATGGATAAGGAAGCTGTGGTACTTATACACCATGGAATATTACTCAGCCATTAAAAATAATTCATTTTAATCAGTTCTAATGAGATGGATGAAACTGGAACCCATTATACAAAGTGAAGTAAGCCAGAAAAATAAAGACCAATACAGTATACGAACGCATATATAGTGGACATTTAGAAAGATGGTAATGATACCCTATATGCAAGACAGAAAAAAGACACAGATGTACAGAACAAATTTTGGACTCTGTGGGAAAGGCGAGGGTGAGATGTTTCGAGAGAACAGCTTCGAAACATGTATATTATCAAGGGTGAACAGATCACCAGCCCAGGTTGGATGCATGAACAAGTGCTCGGGCCTGGTGCATTTGCTGGGAAGACCCAGAGGAATCGGGTGGAGAGGGAGGTGGGAGGGGGGATCGGGATGGGGAATACATGTAAATCCATGGCTGATTCATGTCAATGTATGGCAAAAACCACTACAATATTGTAAAGTAATTAGCCTCCAACTAATAAAAATAAATGGAAAAAAAAGAAAAAAAAAGCTGGCTTTATAATAATAATATCTGTTCAGAATTCTGACTTTAAACAAAGGCTTTCTTGGAGTGGGGACTTGCACTTCTCTTCCTGTGTCTTTGAGATGTAAATGTTTTACCTGATCCTAGGACATTCTGTGTGTGAATGTGTATGTGTTTTGAAAACATGACCTTTGCCATAATACTTTGAGAGTATTTAGATTATATCAGCTTTAGTTATATCATTCCCCAGTCTCTTATGGGGAGGCCTCTTAGTGGTTTGAATCACTATCTATCTATCTATTTATCTATCTATATGTTAAGTCACTTCAGTCCTGTCTGACTCTTTGCGACCCAATGGACTCTAATCCACCAGTCTCCTCTGTCCATCAGAGTCTCCAGACAAGAATACTGGAGTGGGTTTTCATGCCTTTTCCAGGGATATATATATATATATATATATCTTATATATATATATATATATATATATATGTGTGTGTGTGTGTGTGTGTGTGTGTATATATATATGTATACGTAAATATATGTATATACATATAAGTATACATGTACATATAATTGATTTCAAAATGATTAATACTTTTAAAATTTGAGAAACTAACAATTTAGTGAATCTAGAGGACTCATCATAAACAACTGTTTTAATGACACCTGTAACCAAAAAAAATCAAATTAATGGTGAGAAAAAAATCTAATCATTAGCCAAATGATTAAATCTAATCATTGCTTAAAACAAGTAAGAATACTACTTTGGGAAGCTTCATTTGTGGTCTTTCTTCCCCTCACAGAGTTCTACAGATGCTAATAAGAGCATTAGAATAATTAATGTTAACTTTTTTTAAAACTTGGAAAGTTTAGCTACTATTTCCAGCAAGGTAAAAAATTTAAAGGAATTATTTCAAATGGATAAAGTAATCTTTGAGTGCTTCTCTGATAGCTCAGTTGGTAAAGAATCCGCCTGCAGTGAAGGAGACCCTGGTTCAGTTCCTGGGTTGGGAAGATCCACCAGAGAAGGGATAAGCTACCCACTCCAGTATTCTTGGGCTTCCCTTGTGGTTCAGCTGATAAAGGAATTATTCCAAATGGATAAAGAAATCTTTAGATATATAATTATTTAGGATGGGATAAATAAAATGGACATTTATGTGATTAAAATAAGATCTGATATTGCTACACTACCGGCATGTAGTACACTACTCTACTGTCTGAGCTTCCAGGGCTTTCCTGGCAGCTCAGATGGTAAAGAATCTGCCTCCAATGCAGGAGACCAGGGCTCGATCCCTGGGTTGGGAGGATCCCCTGGAGAAGGAAATGGCAACCCAACCCACTCCAGTATTCTTGCCTGAAGAATTCCATGGCAGAGGAGCCTTGCAGGCTACAGTCTATGGGATCACAAAGAGTCAGACACAACTGAGTAGCTAACACACACACACTACCAACGAGGGCTTCCCTGGTGGCTCAGACAGGAAAGAATCCATCTGCAATGCAAGAGACCCAGGTTCAATCCCTGGGTTGGGAAGATTCCCTGGAGAAGGACTTGGCTGCTCACTGCAATATTTTTGCCTGGGAAATCCCATGGTCAGAGGAGCCTGGCGGGCTACAGTCCATGGGCTCACAACCACTCAGACACAACTGAGCGACTAAGCACACACACAAACATGACCAATTAACTGGTTCAAAATTGGGAAAGGAGTACATCAAGGCTATATATTGTCACCCTGCTTATTTAATTTATATGCAGAGTACATTATGTGAAACACTGGCTGAATCACATGCTGGAATCAAGATTGCTGGGAGAAATATCAATAACCTCAGATATGCAGCTGACACCACACTAATGACAGAAAGCAAAGAGGACCTAAAGAGTCTCTTGACAAAGGTGAAAGGGGAGAGTGAAAAAGCTGGCTTAAAACTCAACATTCAAAAAATGAAGATCACGGCATCTGGTCCCATTACTTCATGGCAAATAGATGGCGAAACAATGGAAACAGTGACAGACTTTATTTTCTTGGGCTCCAAAAACACTGCAGATGGTGACTACAGCCATGAAATTAAAAGACACTTGCTCCTTGGAAGGAAAGCTATGACAAACTTAGATAGTATTTAAAAAAAGAGAGACATCACTCTGCTGACAAAGGTCCATATAGTCAGAGCTATGGTTTTTCCAGTGGTCACATATGGATGTGAGAGTTGGACTATAAAGAAAGCTGAGCACCAAAGAATTGATTGATGCTTTCAAATTGTGGTGTTGGAGAAGACCTTTGAGAGTTCCTTGGACTGCAAGAAGACCAAACCAGTCAGTCCTAAAGGAAATCAAGCCTGAATATTCATTGGAAGGACTGATGCTGAAGTGCTGATGTTAAAGTTCCAATCCTTTGGCCAACTGATGGGAAGAACCGACTCATTGGAAAAGACCCTGATGCTGGAAAAGATTGAGGTTAGGAGGAGAAGGGGATGACAGAGGATGAGATGGTTGGATGGCATTACTGACTCAATGGACTTCAGTTTGAGCATATGCTGGAAGACGGTGAAGGACAGGGAAGCCTGGCACACTGCAGTCCATGGGGTCTCGAAGAGTTGGACACAACTGAGCAACTGAACAACAATACAACCTAAGGTTAAATGGGAAAGAAGGGACCTCCTACTGTTCCCCAGCATTAAAAGCCAACCCCAGTTTTAAATTTATATTTGAGGAGCTAAAAAAATTTACACTGAATATTTGATCAACAATTATTTGGGGCAACAGTTAGGCCAAAGGGCCTGATTTCCTCAGCTCAAGCCCACTCTTAATCCCAGAGCTTCTATATACAAATAGATAATATGGACAGGGAACAAAAAATAAAATTAAAAAAAAAAAAAAAGCTTTTAAAACTCCTCCTGTAAGACCAAAGCTTGTTGATTAAATCCTAATGAAAACTAATGTTGAAGATAAAAAGTTGACTGATTTGAGATGAAAGTGTATAAAATTGGTATATTTAAGTGGGCTTCAAAAGATAGTTCTATAAAAATTACTATAAAGAAAGCTGAGCACCAAAGAATTGATGCTTTTGAACTGTGGTGTTGGAGAAGACTTTTGAGAGTCCCTTGGACTGCAAGGAGATCCAACCAGTCCATCCTAAAGGAGATCAGTCCTGAGTGTTCACTGAAAGGACTGATGTTGAAGCTGAAACTCCAATACTTTGGCAACCTGATTTGAAGAACTGACTCATTTGAAAAGACCCTGATGCTGGAAAAGATTGAAGGCAGGAGGAGAAGGGGACGACAGAGGATGAGATGGTTGGATGGCATCACCGGCTCAATGGACATGAGTTTGGGTAAACTCTGGGAGTTGGTGATGGACAGGGAGGCCTGGTGTGCTGCAATCCATGGGGTGGCAAAGAGTAGGACACGACTGAGCTACTGAACTGAACTGAACTAAAAGATAGTTACATTTCTTTTGTTTAACTATATTATGGGATAAACGTGTTTCACAGTGGGTATTCTTCCCCTGCTTGGTATTATTAAGCGAAACACACTGACTGAAACCGCCCACCCTGGCCAGGCACCATAATAACCATTTGCATGAGTTACTTTATGACAGGAGGTCCTGGTAAAGAACTTGGAACTAATAAGCCACCACCAACCAGAAGAGTTCAGGAAAGGTCGAAAGGAGACACCATGTGTCTGATCACCTCCCAGAATTCTTGCTGGCATCCACCTTGGCAGAGCAATGCGTGCACCACCAGGAGTGACTCTCAGTTAGGTTGATAGGCCGAAGACAACCTTAAAACTAATCGCATCACCATAAAACCCTAGACTGCAAGCCACATGGCAGAGCAGTTCTCCTGGGTTCCCTTACCCTACTGTTCTCTGCCTGGGCCCCCTTCCCAATAAAATCTCTTGCCTTGTCAGCTCATGTCTCCTCGGACAATTCATTTCCGAGTGCTAGACAAGAGCTCCCTCTCGGGCCCTGGAAGGGATTCCCCTTCCTGCAACAAATGGCGACTCTGGTGGGGACTCTTCTTCACTGCAATTGACATCCTGACCACTCGGGGTACTCAGGGGCCAGCTAACCTGCTGATGGACCAGACCCAATGGCTGCAACAGGGCCCTTTTTTCCTTGGAATCCTTCCATTGCAGATGACTGACCAGAGTGCCCCAACTGGCTAAAGAAACAAGAGACTTTATTGAACTCTCTCTCCTTCCCTCTCCCTTTCCTCTTCTTAATCTTTCCTAATTTACCCATTTTTCTAGCCCTGCCCCTGCCACCACCCCGGTCCTGGATGCAAGAATCTGGTTGAAGGGCTTCAGCCTAAGTTGAGGATAGGAGGCTGATCATTTCTTCTTGGCAGATCTCGGATTCTAGCTCTGTTCTGGTCTGGTTTTTGGTTAATTCTTATTCTGTTCTGGCCTGGTTTCTGGTGGGACCAAGTTCCAGTCTTCTGTTCCAAGGAGGCCCAGGGTAAAGTCCTGTAATGCCTGGGTATCTGTAGATGGCAAGAGGCTTCTGTAAGGCCACCCCTTTTGCCCCACTCTGTCGCCTCCTTCCCCCACTTCTTTCAACCTGGCTTCCTTTCCTCCCTTTGAAATCTTTGAAGACCTGAGATATTTTCATTTACTCTGTTAGTACTTGGATCTGAAGTTCTTTGTCTCTTTAGGAGTTTTACTGAGAGACCATAATCTTGTATTTAAGGGAGTGCTTGATTAGGACTGCTGGGTCTATGTGTGTGTTTTATACTCTGTGTTCTGTGTTATGATTTGTGATGGCTAGTTTGCTTTATGTGGCTGCCATTTTGTTTAGACCTGCCACCATTTGTTTATACCTCAGAGAAAGTAAGTTTAAGCAAAAGTCTTCAAAATTGGTTCAAAAACTGTTTTCTTCTGCATATACAATTAGTAAAAGCAAGCTTGATCAACCAGCTTTTTAGAATTCTGACCCTGAGGTCGGAAAACCAAGTAGAACTTAATTTTCTCTCCCTGTGCCTTGAGACCAGGGCTCTCAGGAACACTTACCTAGACCATCTGTAACTCCTGACACTGGGGGGGAAATGGGTAGAAGCCTTTAAAAATTTATTTATTCCAAGTGTTATAAAATAGTAAATTTTATATTGTAATATCTGATTCACGACTAAGTGAAGAAAACAAAGATAAATCTCTTGTGGCTGTATGGATATGTGTGTGTCTCAGTATGTGTCTTTATCTCTAGATAATATTGTTGAGATTAATTTGTAAGTGAACTCTATTTAACTGACCTAAAGAAAAATAAGTGCTTACAACTCAAACAATTCCAAATTAAGCCAAATGAATTTCAGATTCATGTGAACTAGGAAATATTATACTTCAGTTGTACCTAGGTTTACAAGAGTTCAAATAATACTGTATTCTGTTACAAATTTGTCAACAAGAAAAGGAACTCGCTGTGGAAAAAAAACTTAAGGGAAGTGTTTTCAGGAAATGAAGGTGTGAGAAATGAAAAAGTATTAAAATGAGTGAGTTATGCATGATCAGTATTTTCTAAAATTGGATTACAGTTAGTTGGGTAAATGGATTTTGTTGGGAATGACACAGCCATAGGAAAACTGGTTAGAGCCAACTAGATCCAAGATGGTGGAGTCAACTGTCACTAGACCCTGAGCCTCATATGTACGCCCATTGTGGAATATCAGCAAGCTAAGTGATACACTAACCTGCACAGGCTAAATCTGACTGAGTGTTCTAAACCCTTAGATTTTTTGACAAAACTTCCTAAATCAAATTCTACTGAAGTTCTTTTGACCTCTAGCTACCTTTGGGATGCTTTGAAGGGCCCCTGAAACATTCCCAAAGACAGATATTAAATGAATTGAGTTTATTTGGTTGGTTAAATTGCATGGGAATATTATCAAATGAGTGATCCTCTCAAATTATATTGTATGATAAATATTACTTTCATAGACCTCCTAGAAATTATATGGATTCCTAAAATTCTGATATGTCCTGGTATTCTAATGGGAAACCTGATGATTTTACAAAGGTTAGCAAAAGGACTGAATGAATTGGCAATTATACTTATAACTTTTATGGTTTCTATCTGAAAAATTATGGGTTTGAATCTGTGTTTCCCATGAGTAAAGAAAACTTTCCCCTCAAACTAATTATGACAGTAATTTGGTAAAATTATACTTTATAAGCAAATTGAAACATTTACCTTTCCTCTCTACCTGACCTCTCCAGAGATTGGAAGCTCTTAAGTTTCCAGTAACTTTATCAGATAAGTTAGGAAGGTTGTCTCATTAACAGAAACCTCAATGAATACTTGAGAACTTGAGAAGGGAGGAATTCACATAGATCTGTTAGATGAAATCTGTGATAAGCTTTTGGTGTGACTTTCCTAGCCCTGAAAATTTTATTTTAAAAGTTCAATCTGAGACTTTTCAAAAGTTTCAGCAAAGCAAAAAGGTCTATGATCAGTTATGGTTATATAAATTATCAAGCCAAATTTACTGAGACCAGACATATTTTGCAAACAAACTAGTCTTAATTTGGTTATATTTGGTAAAAAATGAGGGTGATTTTGGGGAGAAAAAGATGTTTCAATGAATGTTAAATTCCAGTTTGTTGTTGGAGGTCTGTATCTACTAAGTCTCATGTCCTGGGTAGTTCTTTGCTATTATGCGATATTACTGTAAAATTTAATCAAATTCTTAAAAATACCCTAAGTTTGCTTCTGAAGCTTATCTCAGTACTCTGTCTTTGAAGGAAGATCAGATGCCTCACAACCTGCAACCAGGACTGGGAAAAGACATAATCTAAGGGCCTGTCTGCAACCTGGATAGACAGACCTTTTTATCAGGTACTCTTAACTAGCTCATGCACTGTGAAATCGAAGGGAAATTGACTCTTAGATTAACTTCCACTTCCTGCAGCTGTGAAATTAAAAGACGCTTGCTCCTTGGAAGAAAAGTTATGACCAACCTAGACAGCATATTAAAAAGCAGAGACATTACTTTTCCAACAAAGATCCATCTAGTCAAGGCTATGGTTTTTCCAGTGGTCATGTATGGATGTGAGAGTTGGACTATAAAGAAAGCTGAGCACTGAAGAATTGATGCTTTTGAACTGTGGTGTTGGAGAAGACTCTTGAGAGTCCCTTGGACTGCAAGGAGATCCAACCAGCCCATCCTAAAGGAAATCAGTCCTGAATATTCTTTGGAAGGACTGATGCTGAAGCTGAAACTCCAATACTTTGGCCACCTGATGTGGAAAACTGACTCATTAGAAAGACCCTGATGCTGAGAAAGATTGAAGGCAGGAGGAGAAGGGGATGACAGAGCATGAGATGTTGGATGGCATCACTGACTCAATGGATATGAGTTTGAGTAAACTCTGGGAGTTGGTGATGGACAGGGAGGCCTGGAGTGCTGCAGTCCATGGGGTCGCAAAGAGTCAGATGTGACTGAGCAACTGAACTGAACTGAATGGCCCCTGCACTGGACTAATCTATAGAGAGGACTGCCAACCTGAATTCACCTTAAAAGAACACTCATATAGAAGAAACTGTACTATACTAGAACAAGAAGATAACATCAGAAGTAGACAGCTTGCCCAAGATCCTTGACATGACTCATATGATCATTTATAATGTTTTCTTGACTTCTTGGACCATTGCACATGAATAAAGTGTTTTGCTATCATAGGCACGTTCCTATGCTAGTTTTAGAAATCAAGCCAATTGTTGGGTTTGTGGCCAATTACCTGTGTCTAGTTCTGTGTTATCTTGGTGAATTTCTCTACTCAAAGGCTCTAATTGATTGGCCCTAAGGAAATTTACTTTAAAATGAAAATTATAGTCATGTTCAGGTCACTATTGATATTCCTCTCACCTGGAAAGTTCATAATACCTGCTCTGACCCTGGCCATAGATTTAGTTTTCTCTTAGGGTCATTCAAACTCAGTGACAAGCTAAGTCTTGATCAAAAAACTAACCTCTCATCTATTAAAAGGAAAACTGCCACAACTATGGGATGGGTTTATGTAGATAACACCACGCTATGGTAATTTAAGTTTAAAGCCTCCTCTATGTTGGGAACACTTCAATCATACTAAGGATAATCAGTCTAACAACACTAGAAAACTGGGCTATGTGCCTTATAGACAGTGCCAATATATAATTTCCCTGGAAGATAAGGATTGGTACAGAATAGACTAAGTCAGATGGCTTGAGATATTACTGGGCTGCACCTAATGGAAGTTTTTGGCTTAAATTTTACTTAAGACTTTACTAATACTGCTAGCCTATGCTATTTGTAGTTCATTGGTTTTACAGATTGCTGTTTCTTATACTGCCAAGTGTGTGACTAAGTCTCTGACAAAATAATACATAGTTCCATATGAGATCAATGATGGTATCAGTGTAACTCTAGATATGGGAAGAAGTAACAAGAGGAAACGCTTTCCTGGACTAAGAGGCTAGTAAGACAGGTGGTCCAAAGAATTTTGGATGCTGTTTTATTGCTTAGTCCAGTAACAGCACATGGAGTGGCCTATCAGCAAAATCTTTGCCAGACCTGAGAATGAGCATTCTCAGCTCCATGGGATGAAATAGTCATGAAATGCCACCCCTCCTCGCCCCCCAAAAAACAATTCATGGTCAAGTTTATGACCAAGAAGGGGTTCTGCTGACTGGAAATTGGCACTTGCCATTGACCTCTATCAAGATAAATTCATGGCCACCGCAGCTGCTGACCTTCAGCATACCTGGAAGGAGTTGAGGACAGAAATCAGGAATGAGGCACTCTGTGCCCCGGGAAAAGCTGGCAGAACAGGCCTTCAGATAGCTATTTTGAGGAAAAAAAATTTTAGAAGTCCCAATTCTTGGATCTTTTCACACCTAGAAAAATACTAACAGTGTTAACTGTGACATCTGCTTTGGCTATTAAGAAGAATATTACAATTAAAAGTCAAAATAGAGTCTCTATGGCTCAGACATCCAAGAAAATAACTAGGTGACACTATAGATGCAATTTCATACTAGTTCTTGTAGCTTTCTGAGTTATACCAACTTGGATGCTACCGGACAGTCTCAAAACAATGTCTGTGCTGGCAGCTAGTAACTACAACCTTACGTTTTTTATAAAACTAGGCAGCTGGCTACCTGGCTACAAATTGCCTGGACCTGAAGTGCCAGATCCAGATTGGATTTCAGGCTTATTCTTTTGAAAAGAAATGAGATTTATTTTGTCTATTAAAATTCCAGTTGTCTCTCCTCTATGTACTTCTCATTGGGTCTCAACACCAAAATGGCAGACCAAGAGATTCAGATTTTGGTCATACAAGATTCAGATTTAGGACTTGGAACTCAGAAATACTTTTGATTCAGTGTCTGTTCTCCAAATTAAGGCAGCACTATGTCCCATTTTGAAAGGAAGTTACCAGAGGCAGAGTTACCTAGTTCCTTGAATTAAAACTGAGCAGGGTGGAGAGGGAGGTGGGAGGGGGGATTGGGATGGGGAATACTTGTAAATCCATGGTTGATTCATGTCAATGTATGGCAAAAAAACACTACAATATTGTAAAGTAATTAGCCTCCAACTAATAAAAATAAATGGGAAGAAAAAAAAAAAAAACTGAGCAGGACTCTGTGGGGCTTTGAAGTACAGATCTTTTCTGTTTCTTGTCTGTAGGATATAAGCTTCATTCAGCCTCCTTGACCTTCCCTGAGTTCCAAAGGGAAAATTCAAACAGTTGCTAATCAGGAAAGGGAAGGAATACAGAAACATACAGAGTAAGAATCAAGTGATGGTACAGCCTTGGGGCAGGATCTTGGTTTCTTCTCAAGAAATACACATAACAAAATCTTCAAGTTCTTCTGCAGGACTAGGACCCCCACCCAGGTGGAGGATGGTAACTTCAGGCCATGCGCAAGATCCCTGGAGCGCCTCCCTGTTGCCTCACCACCAACCAATGATAAGAAAGTCACACATCTTGTAGCCTTTCTTGTAGCCCAAATTTTGCCTTTCTTTTCTGGGGACCAGTGATGACCATCCTGTTTGACCCCTGTTAGGGTTGAACAGTTTCAGGCTAAATTGCTGTTACTACAAGGGTGGAAGCTGGTTTCAGATACAGAATACCTCAACTTAGATCAAGTAAAGAGAGACTTCTACTCCGCTAGGCAGGACTACGCCCATTCACAGCAGGAAGAAGTTACAGAAGAAAGAGACCTCTGCCCCAATTCCCAAGAAGCATCTTGAGTATGAAGTCTCTTGGGAGGAGTTGTCAGGGGAAGCACACTGACTGAAACTGCCCACCCTGGCCAGGCACCATGGTAACCATTTGCAAGAGTTGTTTTATGACAGGAGGTCCTAGTAAGAAACATGGAACTAATAAGCCACCACCAAGCAGAAGAGTTCAGGAAAAGTCAAAAGGAGACGCCACATGTTTGACCACCTCCCAGAATCCTCAGTGGCATCCAGCTTGGCTGAGTAATGTGTGCACCACCTGGAAGGATTCTTGTGGCAGAATGATTGGCTGGAGACAACCTGGAAACTAATTCCAGCACCATAAAACTCAGGACTCTGAGCCACGTGGCAGAGCAGTTCTCCTGGGTTCCCTTGCCCTCCTGCTCTCTGCCTGGGCACCCCTTCCTAACATAATGTTTTGCTTTGTCTGCACATGTGTCTCCTCAGACAATTCATTTCCGAGTGTTAGACAAGTGCCCCATTTGGGCCCTGGAAAGGGTCCCCCTTCCTGCAACAGTATTATATGAATAAAACAAGGCATATAAATCTGTGTCTCAGAAAATATTAACCAGACATGCTAGAGGAAATCGATAGTTACTGAACCATATGAAATAAGTAAAAACTGGGAACTAATATGCAAGGACTAATAAAAATAAAATATGATTGAGCTTTAGGCTTAATTTGTAAACAAAGAAGGTCTTTGCTGAATGCTTTATACAAATCTTGGAAGGCATGACAAATTAAACTCTAAAATTGTAGAACGTAGAACTTATAAAATTAATTTCAGTTTAATTAGAAATCTTATCACTGATAAAATCTTTTAGTATCTTTTGGGTGGCAGAGCTGTTCTTTGGGGAACTAAAAGCAACTGACTCTCTTGCTGCTGCTGCTGCTAAGTCGCTTCAGTCGTGTCCAACTCTGCGAGACCCCATAGAGGGCAGCCCACCAGGCTCCACCGTCCATGGGATTCTCCAGGCAAGAATATTGGAGGGGGTTGCCATTTCCTTCTCCAATGCATGAAAGTGAAAAATGAAAGTGAAGTCACTCAGTCGTGTCTGACTCTTCACAACCCCATGGACTGCAGCTTACCAGGCTCCTCCGTCCATGGGATTTTCCAGGCAAGAGTACTGGAGTGGGTTGCCATTGCCTTCTCCACTTTCTCTTGCAAATCTCTACAAACCAGAGTGATAACAGGCCACAAGGACCTGAGATTAAGCCTAATTAGCTCAAACAGATAAGACCTAAAAGCAAACAAAGAAAGTAGCAGTTTAAAATTCAAACTTTTGGGATGCTCCCTCAGTCAATCCTTACAGATAGTAAGCCTTAGTCATCTGAGCAAGCAACTTTAATGTACTCCAACTGTTTGTAAACTGTTTGTAAACTTCTACTGTACAATTGTAAAATCCCTTACAATTATACAGTAGACATGACAAATAGATTCAAGGGATTAGATCTGATAGAATGCCTAAAAAACTATGGACAGATGTTCGTAATATTGTACAGGAGGTGGTGATTAAAACCATCCCCAAAAAAAGAAATGCAAAAAGGCAAAATGGTTGTCTGAGGAGGCCTTACAAATAGCTGAGAAAAGAAGAGAAAAGAAAAAGTGAAAGTCGCTCAGTTGTGTCCGACTCTTTGCGACCCCGTGGACTATACAGTCCATGGAATTCTCCAGACCAGAATACTGGAGTGGGTAGAGCCTTTCCCTTCTCCAGGGGATCTTCCCAACCCAGGGAGAGAACCCAGGTCTCCCACATTGCAGGCAGATTCTTTACCAGCTCAGCCACAAGGGAAACCCAAGAATACTGGAGTGGGTAGCCTATCCCTTCTCCAGGGGATCTTCCTGACCCAGAAATTGAACCAGTGTCTTCTGCATTGCAGGCGGATTCTTTGTCAACTGAGCTAAGAAAAGAAGAGAGGCAAAAGGCAAAAGAGAAAGGGAAAGATACACTTTTCTGAACGCAGAGTTCCAAAGAATAGCAAGGAGAGATAAGAAAGACTTCCTAAGTGAACAATGCAAAGAAATAGAGGAAAACAATAGAATGGGAAAGACTAGAAATCTCTTCAAGTTTATAATACCTAATTCATAACTCTTTGTTTTTTTAAGTGAAGTCATGAGATCTCTAGTTTTGCCTGTTTATGTCTGTGTACACATTGTACATGTGCAATAACTCTACTTTTGAAAAGTATTATCAAAACTGAATTTATAAAAGGCTCTATTCAACTAAAAAGTAAATGCTCACAAGCTAAATGTAAAGAAACCTGCCTAAATGAATTTCAGGTTCCCATGAACTTAGAAATACTCAAAATTAACTTGATACCTGGTATTAAAGTTTAAGTTTGTGGGTCCAATTGATACAGTCATCTTTAAAGTCATCAAAATTAGGTATACTACTTTACTGTACCTAGATTTAATAAATAAGACCTTATTATATCTGTTGCAAGAAAAATAACTTGCTTTGATAAAATTTTAAATGTAAACAAGATAAAAGATTTGGGGTAAACCATTAAATAATTGTATTTTAGAAATGTCTGCTTAAGATGGTCTTTCCAGGTACTTTGTAACCTTAAGTTCTAGAGTTATGTTAATTTAAGTGATGGAAGTTTATTAAATAGCTAGAGGATACTGAAACATCAATTACTAAACAGAAAAATTAATGTATTTAGGAATATAAATTAAAATATTTGGTGTTAGCCTGAGATGTTCTTCTCTATAAGAAAGCAAATGTTTTAAGAAATTATCACTGATATTTGTGCTTACCAACCTATAGAATGCAAATGTAAAAGAGAGTTCATAATTGCTTACTTCTTAGCTTTCGTTAAAAATTAGGGTCTCAAGAGTTGAAGATTCTAATTTAAACATATAATCAAAGCTAGTGGAATAATAGACATTTCAGTGTACAGTAAGAGACTGAAAATGTATGTTTACTGAAAGTGTATATTTTCAGTAAAGAAGGTATGAAGAATGAAAGGATTTTTAGTGAGAAAAAAGAATGATCTGGTTGATTTTATTTGGATGGAAAATGAGAGACAGGCTGGATATAAAAAGTGATGAGGAGGAAAAAGTTTCATACATGGTCAGGATTAACTAAATTTAGAGTGAAGTTAACTAAGTTAACGGACTTTTTTAAACAAGCTAATGCAAGACCGGAATTTGATTTCTCTGTGTTAGAAATGCTCCTCTTTGATAAGATATTGTGTGACTTTCCTTGCCCTTGAAGGATTCACATTTGTTTTCTTTTAAACATTTTGTGGCTTTGATTTAAAAAGTATTGTTTCAGTGACCTATGACCCTGTTTTATTTTAAAAGCTTTTTGATATTCCTAACAAACTTCCCAAGTATCAAAATCTAACTAAAGCTATTTTAACCTCCAGCTGACTCTGGGATGCTTCGAAGAAACATCTCAGAGAGGAATGTTTAAGTTTATTTGGTATTTTAAATTTGTAAATATTGCCAAATGATTGGAGGTGAACTTTAGGCTATAGTATATGGATAAATGTCTTTAATATAGATATTTCAGAATTTATATAAAATCCCTAACATTTGATGTATGTTATCAGTCCTAATTCTAGTTGTTAACATAAAATGTGATTTGTTGCTCTTATTTAGTTGTTAGGTCATGCTCAGCTCTTTGCCACCCTTTGAACTGAAGCACACTAGACTGATTTGTCCTCCACTATCTCCCAAAGTTTGCTCAAATTCATGTCCATTGAGTCAGTGATGCTATCTATTCATCTCATCCTCTGCCACTCCCTTCTCCTTTTGCCTTCAGCCTTTCCCAACATCAGGATCTTTTCCAGTGAGTTGGCTTTTCCCATCAGGTGGCCAAAGTATTGAAGCTTTAGCTTCAATATCAGTGCTTCCAATGAACATTCAGGGTTGATTTCCTTTAGCAGTGACTGGTTTGATCTCCTTGCAGCTTAGGAGACTCTCAAGAGTTGTCTCCAGCACCACAGTTTGAAAGCACCAATTCCTCAGTGCTCAGCCTTCTTTATGGTCCAACTCTCACATCCATACATGACTATTGGAAAAACCATAGCCTTGACTATACAGACATTTGTCAGCAAAGTGAAGTCTTTGCTTTTTAATACACTGTCTAGGTTTGTCATAGCTTTCCTCCCAAGCAGAAAACATCTTTTAATTTCATGGCTGCAGTTACCATCTGCAGTGATTTTAGAACTCAAGAAAATAAATCTGCCACTATTTCCACTTTTTTCCCTTTCTATTCACCATGAAGTGATGGGACTGGATGCCATGATCTTAGTTTTTTTAATGTTGAGTTTTAAGCCAGCTTTTTCACTCTTTGCTATGTTTCATAAATATCCAAATTTCCTGCTAATCAAATCTTTAACCATGCTATTTTAAGTTTTGTCCTTTATAGACAATTATTTTATACTGATGATTTTACAAAAATGAAGATTTTCAAGAAGACTCATAAAAAGAACTTTCTAAGCAAATATAAGTTTCTGATAGCCTCTAGAAAATACCACTGAACTGACAAAAATACCACTGACAAAATTCTGATGGAAACCTTGATTACTTCATCTAGATCAACAGGATCAACAGGCAACTGAATGAACTGATGAATATGATTTATAACTTTATGACTTTGGAAAATATACTAGCTTGAATCTTTGTTTTTCAGAAAAACCTTTTCTCTTACGCTATGGCTTACAACAAATTGACAAAGTATGCCTTTGTAAACAAAGATGAAAAATTTATCTTTTTCTCTCTGCCTGATCCTGCCAGAATTTGGCTTCTCCAACTGGCTCTCCTATGGACTTGATGATTTACTGCAACTGGATTATAGTTAGTCATTCTAGTCATTGTTTTAACTTGTTCTTTGTTTTCAAATTGTTTATGCTTCTGTCTCCCTGCTACACTATGACTTTGCCAATGTTACTAGCTACATTACTTATATCCTGCCTATTTTATAAAATTATTGTCTCTTACAGTACCCAGTGTGTAAGCAGGATAATAATGATAACTAGGTGACTTGAAGCAGTTGATTAGATATGTAGTTCTGTATGAGATCAATGATTGTCACAGGGTAACTCTAGATATGAGAAGAAGCAACAAAAACGAGTATTTTCCTGGACCACAAGGGACTAGGAAGGACAGGTAGCCCAGAGATTTTTGAATACTGTTTTATGGACTAAACCAGTAACAGAGCATTGAGTGCCCTGTCCAGGAAATCTTCACCAGATTTGGGAATGAGCATTCCTAGCACCATGGGACAAAATTGTCAAGAAATGCTCCCCAAACTATGGTCAAGTTTATGACCCAGAAGAGGCTCTTCCAACTGGAAATTGGCATTCACCATCTATCTCTACAAAGATTAAATCATGGTCACGACAGCTACCAACCATGAATACCCCCAAAAGGATTTCCATGTGGAGATCAGGAATGAGACCCTCTGTGCACTGGAAAAACTGGTAGAACAGGCCTTCAGAAAGATACTTTTAAGAGAAGATTGTATGCGCTCTGGTTCTTACATCTTCTCATATCTAGAGAAATACTAACATCAATGACAGTAATGGCTGCTTTGGCTATTAAGGGGGAAATTACCATTAAAAGTCAAAATAGAGTGTTGTTCAGACATCTCGGAAATAAATAGGTGACACTATGGTGTGATTTCAGACAGGCCCTTGTATTGTTAAGAACAGTTTTCTAAGCTGTGTCAGACTTGGAATGCTATTAGGCATTCTCAAAGCAATGTTTACTAGCAGCTGGTGACTACAATCCTACCTTTGAAAGGTGTCCCCATGTAAATCTTATATGTTTAGATGATGAAGTTGCTTTAGATCATATGTTAGCAAGAAGAAAAAAACACATATGTAGTGACCAATAGCCTCATTAAAGGTTAAAACTTACTTGGATAAACCTAGACAACTGGCTACATCTCCTTAAAGTGTTAAATCTAGATTAGGAATCAGGCCTATTTTCCTAAAAGGAAATAAGATCTATTTTGTCTCTTAATATCTGGTTGTCACTCCTCCAACTACTGACTCCAAATGTCTCCACTTGTTTGTACAGGATAACTCAAGCATTGACTCTATTGTGACAATAATCAAGATTGTTATCAAATGTAACTTGGTTATTACTCCTTCTCTGACCCCTAACTAGTTACAATAATTCTTTTACTGATGGTTGGCCTCTGTCTTTTTTTAAACCACTTGTTAAGTTTTGTCTCCTCCAGATTACAACAGATTCAATTCAAGATAACAATGATGCAGACATCACAGCCACTCCACAGAATAGATTCTGCAAAACTCACCCTTAATGAACAGGGCAAGAATTCCATGACCCCACCTAGGTAGGACCTATAAGTCGTGTGCCAGCCTGAAGAAGCTACAGAAGACAGACTATTATCCCTCATCCCCCAATAAAGATTTCTTGGGATTCACGTCTTTACAGGGAAATTTGAAGTAGGCGACAGATGAGCCCCTGGGCCCAAGAGCTGGTGATCATCAAATCGAGCAAAACTGAGGTTCTATCCTCAGTCAAGCAAGAATGATACCTATTTCCCTTCCTGCATTGATATCGAGGGAATTGACAGAGGGAATTTGTTGCAGTGAAATAGAAAAGAAGAGGAATGAGTTTTTCTTTGGTTTCTTTCCCTTTCCTGAGAACAAAGAAGATATAGAGAACAGTGAGCAGGCCTGATCACTTCTTGTTTTTACCTTAACTGTTCCTAATCTGTAGTCTGTAACTAAGTTTGCGTTTCTCAAAACCAACCTGCTACTATATAAGCTACTTCCAGCTCCTATCACCTCCCTAACTCTGCAAGTTACATCCTGCCCCAGTTACCCTTTAACTCTATGCTAATTACATCTATGCTAATTACCTGGTGCTTACCTTTACCGCAGTTTCCCTTATAGTTCTTTATTTTTTCATTTCAGAAAGAAAGCCATAGTACAATACACCAGAGGAAAACAAACCCAATTACTGGGTTACCTGATGCCAGCTATGACTTTTGAAACAAAATAAGAAGAAGACTGCAAGACTTTCATTACTTTGAGCCTATCATTTACTCTAAGACCATGAGACCCAGGCTATAGAAAGTCTCTCAGTTCTCATAGGAAGCGGGGCACAGTTCTTGAGGCACTAGCCTACTGTGTTCTCTCCCCTACTGGTTGAAGATTTAAGGCATCTTTCTATTTCTTCCAAATTCTGTCTCTGTATTTTTTATTCAACTTTAGTGGCAGAGAAAGCCAAGGTTTTGGTGGCAACAACACTATGGTTGGATGAACCGAAAGGAAACCTCCCATTAGCCCCCAACATTAAAGGGCACCAGTCAAGTACATTTCATATCTATGGGTAGATATGTATGTTCCCTGGGTTTCCCTGGTGGCTCAGTGGTACAGAATCTGCCTGTCAATGCAGGAGATGCAGGTTCAATCCCTGGGTAGAGAAGATCCCCTGGAGAAGGGAATGGCTACTCCAGTATCCTTGCCTGGAGAAATCCATGAACAGAGGAACCTGGCAGGCTACAGGTCATGGGATGGCAGAGTCAGACATGACTTAGCAAGTAAACAACAAAATTTGTCCCATATATATGTATATATATAAACACATACATCTTTTAAGACTGGAAAAAAACTTGCTGATGGGGTTCTAATGGAAACAAAAGTTGAAGGCATAATAATTGATACAAATAAAATGAAAATTTATATAAACTGGTATATTTAAATAGATTTATATAAGATGGTTACATCTCTTGTGCCTAATTATAATGTAGGATAAATACTATGACTCTCATTGGGGAATGCTTTCCCTGCCTGTTATTATAAGACAAGGCATATAAATCTGCCCCTTAACAACATTAATTAAACATACCAAAAGAAACCAACAGTGCTACCTGAACCCTCATAATATGAAATTAAAATTGAAAGCTCATATTCAGGGGCTAATAAAGATAATATTAGTGATTTTTGCTCTGGGCTTAAGAGGGTCTTTGTTGAATGTCTTGTGCTAACTTTTGAAAGCATGATAAATTGAACCCTAACTTTGTAGCAAATAGAACCCTTGATTTGCAGTTTAGTTGAAAATTTTCTCACTGATATAAAAAAAGTAAAAAAAAAATATTGTTGGGCAAATCATTCTTTTAATATCATTTAGTTGGCAGACCAGTTCTTAGGGGGAAATAAAACAACTGTCTTTGTCTTTGTCTTGCAAATCTCTGTAAATCAGAAATGCAAACACAGCACACAATAATCTGAGACTAAGCCAAACTAGCTCCATCAGGTAAGACCTGAAACTGAGGGAAATAAAAGGAGGAGAAAGTATTAAAACTCAAACTACGGGAAAGGTTCCATCACCCAAAATCTAATTCCCAGCTTCCTTAGGATCTATCAAGGACAAATATAAATCTTAAAAGTCTTACCACAAACAGTAAAGCCTTAATTATCTGAGCAAGTGAATTTAACTATTGCAGCTATTGTTTATAAACTTGTAAGTTTTTCTTGTAATACCTGATTCATAACATTTTAATTTTTTAACATGAAACCATAGGATATCTAGTTTTTCTGTTTATATGTCTGTGTACATTAAACATATAATAATTTCTGCTTAATGATATACCCAATTGGAGCAGAATTCCAGAGAATAGTAAGGAGAGATAAGAAAGCCTTCTTAAGTGAATAATGCAGGGAAATAGAAGAAAACAGTAGAATGGGAAAGACTAGAGATCTCTTTAAGAAAACTGGAGATACCAAGGAAATATTTCATACAAAGATAGACACAAAAAAGGACAAAAATGGCAAGGACCTAGCAGAAGCAGAAGAGATTAAGAAGAGATGGCAAGAATACACAGAACATCTTTACGAAAAAACTCTTAATGGCCCAGATAACCGTGATGGTGTGGTCACTCACTTAGAGCCAGACATCCTGGAGTGTGAAGTCAAGTGGGCGTTAACAAGCGTTACTACGAATAAGTTAGTAAAAGTGATGGAATTCCAGCTCAGCTATTTCAAATCCTAAAAGACGATGCTGTGAAAGTGCTGCACTCAATATGCCAGCAAATGTGGAAAACTCAGCAGTGGCCACAGGACTGGGGGAGGCCAGTTTTCATTCCAATCCCAAAGAAGGGCAATGCCAAGGGATGTTCAAATTACCATACAATTGCACTCATTTCACATACTAGCAAGATTATGCTCAACATCTTTCAAGCTAGGGTTCAGCAGTATGTGAACTGAGAACTTCCAGATGTAGAAACTAGATTTAGAAAAGGCAGAAGAACCAGAGATCAAATTGCCAAAATCTGATGGATAATAGAAAAAGCAAGGGAATTCCAAAAAACATTTACTTCTGCTTCACTGACTACGCTAAAAAGCCTTTGACTGTGTGAATCACAACAAACTATGGAATATTCATAAAGGAGGAGGCAGGAATATTCATAATGTGGAGGCAGACCACATTACCTGCCTCCTTAGGAACCTATATGCAGGACAAGAAGCAACAGTTAGAACGGGATGTGGAACCACAGACTGGTTCCAAATTGGGAAAGGAGTACATCAAGGCTGTGTATTGTCACCCTGCTTATTTAACTTATATGCAGAGTACATCATGAGAAATGCCGGGCTGGGGGACTCACCAGCTGGAATCAAGATTGCTTGTAGAAATATCAACCTCAGATATGCAGATGCTACCACTTTAATGGCAGAAAGTGAAGAGGAACTAAGGAGCCTCTTGATGAAGGTAAAAGAGGGGAGTGAAAAGCTGGCTTAAAACTTAACAGTTAAAAATGAAGACCATGGCATCTGGTCCTACCACTTCATAGCAAATAGATAGGGAAAAAGTGGAAACAGTGTCAGATTTCACATTCTTGGCCTCCAAAATCAATGTGGATGGTGACTGCAGCCACAAAATTTTAAAAATTCGCTGGCTCCTTGGAAGAAAAACTATGACAAACCTAGACAGCATATTAGAAAGAAGAGATATTACTTTGCCAAAAAACATTCCATATAGTCAAAGCTATGGTTTTACCAGTTATCATGTACAGAGATGGAAGTTGGACCAGAAGGAAGGCTGAGCACTGAAGAATTGATGGTTTCCAACTGTGATACTAGAGAAGACTCTTGAGAGTCCCTTGTATAGCAAGGAGATTAAACCAGTCTATCTTAAAGGAAATTATCCCTGAATATTCATTGGGAGAACTGGTGCTGAAGCTCCAGTATTTTGGGCATCTGATGTGAAGAACCGACTCATTGGAAAAGACCCTGATGCTGGGAAAGATTGGGAACAAAAGGAGAAGGGACAACAGAGAATGAGATGGTTGGATGGTGTCACTGATTCAATGGACATGAGTTTGAACAAGCTCCAGAAGAAAGGCCGGGAAGCCTGACTTGCTGCAGTTCATGCGGTTGCAGAGAGTCAAACAGGACTTAGCAACAGAAAAACACCACCAAATGGAGCATTGGTCACAGGACAAGAGAAAGCTGATATTTAACACACGCAAACTAGATTTATCAGAAAACTTCCAAGATTGAGAAGTGTTCAAAGGCGAAAGAAACACAACTTTAACAAATTGAATATCAGTGAAAACACATGCAGCAAGTTAACATTTTTTCTATGACCAAATTCTCCCTCAAACATAAAACACACAAATGAAGCTTAACGTGAGGGTGGTGCCTTTGGGACATGTAGGATGTGGGACATGACATGTAATTTTGGAGATGGTGTAAAAGAAAATGATTTGGTTTTTTTGGGCTGTAACACAGTTGACTACTGAACAATGCAGGGATTAGAGGCACCAACCCTTGAAAATCCACAGTACTATTTATAGTACTCCATATTTGTGGATTCAACCAATCGCTGACCGTGTAGAACTATATTATTTACTATTGAAAAAATTTGGGTATAATGGACCCATGCAATTCAAACTCCTGTCATTCAAGAGTCAGCTGTATATAATATCCAAATACTTGGCTTCTGGTGAAGAGTATGTGCATCTCCACAGATGGGAAGGATGCTGTATGGCATTTGAAACAGGTTTGCTGACTCAATTAGAAGTATTTTATAGTTTATATTTATGGGGGTAGAGGGGAAGGATATAAATGTTTCACCTTGCTGCTGTTACACCTGATGTAGAAGCATCCAAGAGGATGCTGTGACAGAATAATGGTGTGTCATGGGTTATTAGAGATTGCAGATTAGGAACTTTTCATGCAGTTCCATTCCTTTCCTTTTCCCTCTCTCCTTGCCACAATACTCCACAGGGTAACTTTTATTAATATCCCTTTTTTTTAATCAGGTGGGAAAATTGAGGCCCAGAGAGGCTAAGTATCTTGCCCATATTCACAAAGCTAGTAAGTGTAGAACCACTGTTGGAACCTCTCCTACCCTGAACTCCATTATCAAAAGTCAGATGTGAGGTTATTGAAAGACACTCATATGCGAAAGACATGAAATGCGCTCCACGGAGAGTCCCGAATATTAAACGGGCACTTCACACATTAACACTCACACTGAGGTTTATGTCACACAGCTGTCATTAAAGCATCTTTTCATCCCTGGGTTTCCTTATCCATAGAGCCTCAGATTTCTTCTTCTGAAAGTTGGAAACACAACTTCTAAAGGTGGCAAATCAGTTTCTAAAGTAAGTCAGTTTCCCAGGCTGTCCTCAAGATCTATGACTTTCTCAGGCCACTCTGCTGAAATTTTCCTGTGTCTGTGATGGTATTTTAATATGGTATAGTCTAGGTGTTCAACAAATACTGTAGATATAGGACCTGGAGGGCTGGATGGAGGACAGATTTTGCTGGTCCTGCTTCAGGAAAGATAAGTAAAGCAGAGAGTTCACTTCCTCTTGCTAGCAAAGGTGTTGAAGAAAAAGCCAGTGGGATTGCAATAGTTGGACCACAAAAGGGTCCATGAAATATCTCAGAGTTTTCAGTATGCCTTGATAGGTTGGAGCTAAAGGAGAAAGGATAAACACCAAGGTAGAAAGGATAAACTGGAGAAGGTGATGGCACCCCACTCCAGTACTCTTGCCTGGAGAATCCCATGGACGGAGAAGCCTGGTAGGCTACAGTCCATGTGGTTGCTAAGAGTTGGATATGACTGAGCGACTTCACTTTCACTTTTCACTTTCATAAACTGGAGAAGGAAATGGCAACCCACTCCAGTATTCTTGCCTGGAGAATCCCAGGGACAGAGGAGCCTGTTGGGCTGCCGTCTACGGGGTCGCACAGAGTTGGACACGACTGAACATGACTTAGCAGCAGCAGCAGCAGAAAGGATAAACACCTCTCTAAACCAAAGGTATTCTTCTGGAGTATAATACCTGTTGGGGACAGGGTGTGGGTTGGGAATCCAGTGGGGACCAGTCAAGTGAAGTCTGAAAGAGACAGGGGAATCAGAACATGTAGTTATTCTTGAACAGGGGTTTGAAATAAAAAGTTTTCTATTCTGTAGCAAAACATCCTGGTAGACAGAAATTTGGTCTGACTTTTTCTTTTGCTTCAAGGCATAGGATGATAGGTGTGCTTTGAAGTCTGATGTCTGGTTTTCAGATTTTGGTTGGTGTGTGCAGAAGAGAAGTACAGTCATATCAACCACTATATACACAGTTTAATCGGTTCCTATTCTGTGCCAGGTAACAGGAAACCAGATAAGCATTCCTGCTTTCATGGTGCTTGCAATTTAGTGGGTGGGAGGGT
Organism: Cervus canadensis; assembly: GCF_019320065.1. Lineage (NCBI taxonomy): Eukaryota > Metazoa > Chordata > Mammalia > Artiodactyla > Cervidae > Cervus > Cervus canadensis. Next base: position 9,215,418 of record NC_057390.1, on the reverse strand, counting down.
GTGGGAAAGATCAACCAGTTATAGAGAGTTGCATAAACAATATATGAATATCCTGCATGAATGACAGGAATACACAAGAAGGACACCTCTCTAGACCTGCAGATTAAGGTCAGCTTCTTAGTGGAGGTAGAACCTGAACTAAGTCTAAGAAGACAAAGTCAAGAGGTAGTACACCAGCCCTATAGCAGGTGGATCTGAACAAAGTAATGGTAATAGGGTAATGCTCAGTTCTGGGCATTATTTAAACTCTCAGTTAAAAGGACCACTGGGCTTCCCTGGTGGTTCAACTGGTAAAGAATCTGCCTGCAATGTGGGAGACCTGGGTTCGATCCCTGGGCTGGGAAGATCCCCTGGAGAAGGGAAAGGCTACCCACCCCAGTATTCTGGCCTGGAGAATTCCATGGATTGTATAGTCCGTGGGGTCACAAAGAGTAGGACACGACTGAGCGACTTTGACTTGAGCAAATGGGAATAGCAAGTAGAGACTAATGAGGATGCAAAGATGAAGGAACTAGGGACACTTAACCAAAATAGAGAAGCTTCAGGATGGATCCGTCAGAGAGATGGCCACATGGAAGAGGCATTATATTAGTAAGAGCAGCCCCAAATCAGGGTCATTATTCCTTCAACAAAAGGAATGATTTTATAATGATTCAAAGTGGAATGAATTTAACAATTGAGACAACTTGAGTAAAATATTTAAGCAGAATTTGATCCTCTTACAATGATGCTGTCTAGAAGGTTGTGGGGTTGAATTATTATTTGAGTGAAAATTTGTCAAAAGGGCTCTAACATCCTCTCTGAAACAGTAGGACCCTTATATCACTTTCCTTAGACTATATGGAATTCAAAAGCCACCTTGAGCAGGAGTGTACAGGCAGATGTCTAAGGCACATGAATGCAAATTGCATGGATCTCCAAGTTACTAGGGAGTGGCAAGTATGAGGATGATGCTAAAAGAAATTGTTGCTAATAGTCTATCCAAAGTGGAAACAAAATTCCCATTGGTATGGAGGCTTAGATGAGACAATGTATTGGAGAAAACGCATCATAAGGTATCATTATAAATTGTATTAATATAAAATCCTCTTTCTAGTTTCCAGGTGACAAACATGAATAAATCATTATGATAATCCCCAATCCAATGCTCTTGAAGTTTATTTAAAAAACCCAAACTTCACATTGTTTTCTCTGTACTTTGCTGTTTATTTCCTCTTCCCTTCCTCTTCCTTTTCTTTATTTTACTCTAAGTCTTTCCCACATTCCCAAGGGTAGACCTTTCCTTTGTCTCCAAACTCCCTCTGCATGGTACTAATTGCATTGGGTTATAATGGTGTTCGTAACTGTGTTGATAGTTGAAGATTGAGAGCAGAAGGGCAAAGGCAATATTTTACTGCATTAGCATCTGGTACATAGTAAGTGCTCAATAAAGCTTTGCTGAATGGACAAATGGATGAAGAAGAGGCCATTTCCCTCATCACATCTAATTTTATCCCTCCCCACCCCCCTCCATCATACTGTGCTGACACTGTCTCTAACAGCTCGCCAGTGTTCTCTAATTGCCAAAACTAATGTCATTATCCTTGGATTCTAATGACGCTATAATTAATATAACCCATCATAATTCATCTCTTAATTTTTGTCACTCCATATATCCTGATTATTCCACTAACTCTCTGTTTCTTTTTTTTTTTCCCCCTTCTAATACCTGGTAGAACATTTCCATGAATCTTTGGCTTCTTTTCTGGAAATACATATATAGGTAAAAGAGATATTCTCTACTTTCAAATTTCCAATAAGCCATCTGTTTAGAAAATTCCTAAATGTAGATTTTGTTTCCCTAGGTTCTTATTCTCTAGCCCCACTTCTCAATTTGCTTGTTGGGCATTTCAGACTAATCATTATATTTTCACATAAAATCCAACAAAAACTATATTCATTTTCTTCTGACCAACTCCTTGATTCACCTGTGAATTCACCCAAATTGAGTCAGCCTGTCATTCTTCCCAAATGCTTCACAACTTTTTATTTCCATATTGCTGTTGTATGGTTTGTTTTACCTAGAATATCACCTTTCTTTGTCATCTTCTTTACAAATCTTATCCAATCTTCAAGGCCCAAATCAGTTACCACCTTTTGAAGCCTTCCTTGATCATCACTGCTAGATAACCTCCTGCTCTTCAGTCCTATAGAATTTGTACAATACTTATGAAACCTATCATATAACACCTTATGTTATAGTTACCTTTGAATCATTATGTATCATAAGCCCTTTAAGGGAAAGCATGAGGCCCTGATTCAGGTACCACGTACCTGGTGGCACTATCCCTTGATGGACTGGAGGTCTTTGCCCAGTTTAACAGTGAGTGTTTCTCCCTCATGATCCTTATTCTACTATTTTCTAATTGAACAATAGTAATAGTGGTCAAGTCTTTTGGTGCTATGAAGTGCTTTTACATTGAAAATTACTCTTTATTTTCCCCCAGTTGAACCTATATATGTTTCTGACAGCCAACCCCCCACCCCCACCAAACAAGAGCTTTGACCATCCAGGACCCTGGGGGCTCCTATGAGTTGGGAGAGGATGTGGCAAGCACAGTGGGGGAACTCCAGAGTAGATGGGCAGTAGACCTCTCCAGGAAAGGTCCTGCAGCCAAAATGATTCATCCAAGATGCAAAAAACTCAAGAAGATCTGTATCAACCCTTATATTCAAGATTCATGGTTTGAAAAGACACTCAGTTACCATGGATAGCTTCTAGTGAATGAACATTCTCAGCAACACCTGGGTGCTTAGTCATGGACTGTAAGATCTATCTAAATTAGTGGAAAGGATCTTGGGATCTAAGACTTGCCTCTGGATGTGATGGAGAAGGACTGCCCTGAGATATACAATGGGATCCAAGTCTGTCAACAAGGTGAGGTTCAAGGACAGACTGCAGGTCTAGCAGAGACTTGGGAAGCAGGCTATTTAGACTAGCAGCTGAGTATGACTGGGACAGAGTGGGATGGATACCAGGGAATCAGTAAGCAGAGTTTTGTTATGTCTTGGTTCCTCTTTTAATCCCTCAGAGAATTCATTCCCTCTTTTACCTTCAAATGAGGAACTATTTTTTGGTCCTGAACAAATTTCATATTGTCCAGAGACCATCATTTGAGTTTTCTTTCACTCAAATACAATATATCTGTTTAGACCCAGTCTGAGAAGTAAGCAACATTTACCTTTGATTCGCTGAAGTTATAACAGCCCCTGACAGGTAAAGAAACAGTGTTATCAGACCAACCCTTTTCTGAGCCTCTGGCTGCTGTGAGCTAGGTTCCAAGTCAGGTTCCCATTTGCTTCTATTGCCCCTCTTGTGGGGCTTAAGGATTGGTCCCCCCTCCTCTCTTCTTAGATGCTGCTCCACAGAACTGGAGCCAGTCATCATGACTGACTCCTAAGAAATGAAAGTGTCATCTCGCAGGGCCTTCCAACTTCTAATTTCATGAAACGTCACACACATACCTTTTAGTTTTTAAAATATGAAGGAGTTTTAAAATTTTGTTTTGAGTGGGAGAAGTTACAGATTTTTAAAAAGAAAAATCCTTGGTATTTGTTGGAGTTTAATTAGTAAACCTAATATGATTTAGTATATTTGTCTCTGCAACCTTAAAAAATTCTAGGCAGCCATTGCCTTCAGTAAATGGGTATTCCTTCTGAAGGGAATCTCATTATCTCTCTCTGTCTCTCTCCCTTCACTCTATGGAAAGTCTACAGGAAAGATTCAAATTAGTTCTACAATCTGCAGCTGAAGTCTTTTTCTCTGCCTACACTTTGTTTCTAGAAGGAAATTTGGCAAAGTTTACCAAGACAGTTTGACCCAGCTATTCAATTTTAAGGAGTTTATTTATGAAAAGAACAAGGGATGCTCTCAGATTTCTGTCAAGGATATTAATTTCACAGTTACTTGTAATCATTAAAAATAGAAACAATATACATCTAAAAATAGAGGAATGATGAAATAAATGATTATAGCTATGCAATATAATGCATCCTTTAAAAATCTTATTTTGAAAACTACTTCATGATTTGGAAAATGAAACAAAACAAAACACACGAAAAAACAACCGTTGAAACTTTTTATTACAAAATCCAAAATGTGTATTAAATATGAGTGACTCTATGTGGCATAAGTAACAGAGAAATAGCAAGTATAAATTAGCATTCCAGACCTTTATCCAGTTTTCTGTAGTGGAATGGTAGATTTTTACATTTTTTAAAATGGAGGTCTTGGAAATACAGCCTTGAGACCTTATTCCTAACTCTACCTTGAACATAGTTATAAACCCTGAGCATGCCATTGATAATGTTCTTCCAAATGTTTCTATAGGAGCATGTATTATTTTATTTGTTCATTCATTTAATCAATAAGCATATAGTGACTGTTAAGTACCAAGCACTCTTCTTCATTCTGAGGAGATAAAGTAAACAAAACAGAAAAGACATGTTCCATGCTCTGCCCAGGGTTTAGAATCCTTTAAAATTAGGAAGAAGCATTCTTTAAAATTTCATTTCATTTGGCCCAGTAATTTTATTTCTGGGAATCTACCCTAAGGAAACAATCAAGAAAACAAAATAAAACTATCATACAGAATTAGTAGATTCTCAACAGTAGGGAGATGGTTAAAGTAATAATAGCATATTCATATAATGGAATAATATTAATAGGAAGCTACTACCACTATGTTACTGAAGAGTTTTAATAACATGAGAAAATATTATTAATGATTTCCATTAATATCAATGGAAAAAATAACCCACCAAATTACCTAGAATCTTACTTCAATAATGTAGCGAAATAGTCATAAAAAGAGAAATTCAAATGTTAACAGGTGTTACTTTTGCATGGTGAAGTAGTGGGTGATTTGTATTTTTGTGTCTATGTTCTTCATGAACGAAGTTTAATTTTATAATAAGGAAAACCATGTTACTTTTATTTTTTAAGATAATTCAAAGATTATCTGTTAAAAATGCAAGGAGCATACAAAAAGGTAATTTAACATTTCCTCCAGGTCGGCATTGCCATGGCAGAGTAAAGAAGAGATCATTCATATGGAGAGAGCTGGAAGCCTCTTCCTTTCTAAAACAATCTAGGGAAAGAATGGATGACCATGCCTGTAGGATAGCTAGATTCATTGCAGGGCCTAAGGGGATTAATTCACTCTGCTCACGAGCAGAAAAGGAAAAACAAGAAGGAGCATTGGAGAAGCTAGAGACACAGCCTTGAGGCAGCATCCCTGACTGTACTTGAACTCTAACCCTGACCATGCCTGATAACCTGCGCGTCAGGCACAAGTGGCTTTTTTTCGTTGTCATTTCCCTCAGCTCTGACACCAGAGATCTTCTGATTTTACTGAGGGTGTCACAGCGGGTCAGGGTCCTGTGTGTGGTTTGCCTAGAGACAAACAGCAGAGCCTGAGGTGTCAGAGTCCAGGCAGCCAAAATCTGGCTCCTTTCACAACCCACTGTGAAGACTTTGACCCTGAATCCTACCCCTCACCTTCTAAGCGCAAAGAGAAAGAGAGGTGCTTGGAACATGTCATTTCTGTATCAGCCAAAGCAGGAGAGCTGTCCGTTGGGGCTCCATCAGCTACTGAATGCTTGGGCTCACGCTGACCATCAGGTCTCCCTTGAGCTCACAAGTATCCAATGAAGTAAATATATCAACTTTCCCTCTAAGTTAGGGATAATCAAGATAGCATGTGTAAAGCTGAAATGGCATCAGGCTTCACTGCACATAAAATCAGTTATACATCACGCTATGAGTTTTCTAAGTTTAAGGGGGCTGAGAAGTTAAAGGAGCAAGTCACTGCAGAAAGACTTACAGGTGTACGTGACATCCAACAAAACAAATGTCTAAAAACCAGAGTAGCATAAGAGAGAAATTCTCAAAACAATTCACTTCAGTATCACTTTGAGTAATTGGTTTCTCTTCTACATTTAAAATATAAAACCACTCACCACAATTTCTTTTTTTTACACATTACATATTAAGCACATAAGAGTTGCATAAAGGGAACTTAAAAATCAGCATTTGGATATCACAGTAAAAGAAACATAGTTTTCTCTGATTTAAAAAGAGATTTGGCTATAGAACCCGCTTAAATCAATCACAAATTTTATGCAAAAGAGTTCAATAATTTTGGGAAAAAATTTTTGAAGCTTTGCTCTTAGCTTCTTCTTTGTGTTTCTCATATTTATTTATTTCAGCAAGGCTATCAGAAGGACCCATTTCAAAATCACAGTGGCAGGTGTTTTAAACATACCTCCACATCCTAGGTAAATATTTAACACTTGTGAACCCATAGATATACACATTAGAGACCTAGGGCACTCACAAAAAGTCAATACAAATAGAGCTATGCTCTAATAATTAGTTTTTCCATCATGCCACCTTAGGACCCATTTGAAAATGCCAACATTTTCACTATTAATCAGCTTCTGGAATCCTAGCCTGTTGGATGCAGGAAAGAGCTCTCAATTGCCTTTGATTGCCTTTGCCAAGCATGTTTCTCTATGGATACAGACAGTCTAGAAACATTGGCCTTACATGGCAAGAGAAATTTTGAAAAACTCCTGGATCCTATATGTGGAGTTCCTTAAGAACAACATAGCTGCCTCTCATTCCTGAATGAGAACTCCTAGCAGCATACACAGACCTTAATTAAAATTCTGCATTTTATGATTCTAATGGAATGCTCTTAACATCCAAATAATATTAGAGGGGTGATGGGAGCAGAAAGCCCCTGAATCTTCAGGAAAAAAGTGAAAATGAGGAATTTTGCCTACAGGTACTCAAAACTGGAAAGCATCAAGAAGCTGCACGGCAGAAGCGCAGACCTGCAGGGACTCACAGTGCCCGGTCAGGGCCGGGCCCTTGGTTACACCCTGGGGACCCTTTTCAGGCTGTAGAGGCAGAGAGAGGAGGAATATACGGAAAGAAGCAAAGCAGGAGTTGAAAGGAAAACTGTCAGGGAGATGAGTGGAGAAGGGGAAAAAAAGAGTTAAATGAAGGAAAAAGGCGGGGGGAGGGGGGGATGTTTCCAGGTGACTCAGTAGTAAAGAATCTACCTGCCAATGCAGGAGATGCAAGTTCAATCCCAATGTGGGAAAGATGCAGAAGAGAATGGCAACCCACTCCAGTATTCTTGCCTGGAAAATCCCATGGACAGAGGAGCCTGGTGGGCTACAGTCCATGGGGTTGCAAAGAGTCAGACATGACTGAGTGATTGTACACACATATGTACATGTAATGGAAAGGAGACAGGTGACCAGTGAAAAGGAGAAGAGAAGAAAAGAGAGATAGAAAAGCATCAGATAAGATTAAAATCCCCCATCAACAACTGACTCAGCTAGCTGTCAGTACAAATGCAGGGTACAAGTGGTCGTCTCCACCTTGAATCATGCACTACTCAACCCTGAAGCTCCATAGCAATGCTACCTTCCTTTCAAGATACTTTTCCCCTTTTTCCACAAAGGTCAAGCTCACCTATCGAAGGCCACAGCCGTCATGGAGTAAATACTGGCAAAGACAGCAGCAATGGGGAAGAAGTTGTGGAATTTGCAGTAGAACAGGCCATAGTACCACTCGTTGTGGACGGCGTAGGTGAAGTTCACCACTGTGTTGAATGCAGCCATGGAGGCCTCTGCGAAGGCCAGGTTCACCAGAAAGTAGTTGGTAACTGTCCTCATTCTCTTGTGGGCCAAGATGATCCACATCACCACCACATTGCCCACCACAGAGGTCACCACGATGACTGTGTAGGCAGCTGCCCAAAGGACAATTTGCCAGGCCGGCTGCACAAACTGGTTAGGCTCCGAGATGTTGGTGGAGATGTTTGGGAAGAGGTCTGCGTCCACTGGGAGGACGTTATCCATTCTTCTGCTAAGCGATTACGCCCTCCTCTCTATACACACACAGACCGTTTTGCAGCAGGGTCCTGAGCCAGCGCCTGAGGTCAAAAAGTCCTGTTTAACCCAGACGGGTGGGCTCGCAGGCTCTTTCTGGACAGAACCCTTTCCTTACAAGCAGAAGACTTGACGCTCAAATAAAATCTTCTAGATGTGCTGTATATCCTTGGCTTTGAATTCCTCCACTTTTAAGCTTCAGGAAGCGCTTGAGTTCTGTAATCTGCAAAACAGCGTCTCTCCTACGTGGAGCTGGAACAGAGAAAGAAATTCCACGGGTCACGGTTCCAGGAAGCAGGAGACACCCCTCCACCTTACTGCACCTGCTGCTGCTTGCAATTGCTATTCTTCCTGCCTGCAGCGAGAAAGGCAAAGCCCCGTGCTGCGTGAGGACCTGGGGGGCGAAGATAAGACTGGGAGGTGTTAGTCACGGCACGACCTATAAAAGTCAGAGTCTATGGCCGGGATTCTGGGGCCCTGGGTCCAGCTGGAGATTTTTTCCTCCGCTTTCATTACCGCCGCCGCCGCTGCCGCTGCCGCCGCCGCCGCCTGCAGCTTTGCAGGCGCCTGTTGGCTCAAGTCCTGCTCAGCTTGGGAGTTAGCAGAACCTTGGCAGGCTGCGCCCGGGGTCTTTATAACAGGCTGTAGTGACGTCACCGAGAAGGGGCCGTACCTGGGCTGCGTACTCGCCAGCCCTCTTTCACAGGGCCGCAGCTGCTCTATCCGTGGACAACCGGCTCACTGCACCATCGCAGCCACCAAGCCTTTTGCTGCTACCTGCTATGGGAGTCTGCAAACCGCGCGTGCTCCCAACCCAGTCCTGGAGGGGGCGCTAGCTAGGTCGCCTTGGAGTAACTGCGCCAGATGGGGTCCGCAGCTGGAAGCACAGATGAACCAAAGGGGAAAAGAAGAATTTGGGAAGGAGCTGCAGGCATGGACACCCAACATCCGAAGGGGGCGGGAAGGCTGCCGTAACTCTGCAGAGGCCCCTGCCTCTGGCGGTTGGAGTTGGCGGTGTGTGGGGGTAAGGTGCCGACGCTGCGCTCCCCACCTCGCTCCAGCCCGAAACACTCCGCAAATACTTAGTTCCTTTCCCTAGTAGACCGAATCCCTGGGAGGCAGTGATAGGTTCTAAGCTTTGGAGAACATCTTCCTCAGCTCCCCTGGGAACTTGGCCCCTTGCTCCGTGAAAAGCCCCAGCTAAGCTCTCCAGATGAGGCCCCTGCGCAAGCAGTGGGGACTGGACTGAGCTCTCTGCTAACTAGTGTGTTTCCCAGACGCGCAGCTCTGGGCTCTCTGCCAGCAGCCCCTGTCTCGCGTTTGCGGTCCAGCGACCTGCAGTCTCTGCCTCTGAGCCTCCCGGGCCCAGAGCCCATCCCCGGGTAGCGTCGGGGATCGTCCTCCTCTCTCCAACCCCGCTGCCGAGTTTGCATAAACACTGGAGGACAGGTCTGCCAGTCTTCGCTCCCCACCCCATACCCAGCCCTGGCGGGCTTTAAGACCTTGTCTCCTACTCCAAGGTCTTTCAAATGGCCGAGCTGGCACAAGGTCCAGAGCGGAGGTAGGAAGGGCTCCCCAGTAGGTGCCACTCATTTCGCAGAAACCGAGATGGACTAAGGTTCGGAGAGTGTTTTAGTCAGACTCCTTGGGAGGTGAGGTTCCGCGGGCACTTGAATCTTCCAAGCCTTTCTAGCGTCCATCTGCCCCCCTGCGGGATGTGCGGGATGTGGGCTGGGATGGGTGCGGAAGCTCGGCTGTGAGTAAGGCAGCACTCTCCTGGGACCGGCCTTTATGCACTAGTCCTGCCTGGTTGCATCTCTCCTGCCAGTTCAGTTCAGTCCTTCAGTCGTGTCCGACTCTTTGCGACCCCGTGGTCAGGCTTCCCTGTCCTTCACTATCTCCCTCAATTTGCTCAAACTCATGTCCATTGAGTCAGTGATGCCATCCATCATCATCTGTCATCCCCTTCTCCTCCTGCCTTCAATCTTTCCCAGCATCAGGGTCTTTCACAATGAGTCAGTTCTTCACATTAAGTGGCCAAAGTATTGGAGTTTCAGCTTCAGCATCAGTCCTTCCAATGAATATTCACAGTTGATTTCCTTTAGGATTGACTGGTTTGATCTTCTTGCAGTCTAAGGGACTCTCAAGAGTCTTCTCCAACACCACAGTTCAAAAGCATCAATTCTTTGGCACTCAGCTTTCTTTATAGTCCAACTCTCACATCCATACATGCCTATTGGAAAAACCATATCTTTGACTAGATGGACCTTTGTTGGAAAAGTAATGTCTTTGCTTTTATGAATATGCTGTCTAGTTTGGTCATAGCTTTTCTTCCAAGGAGCAAGCGTCTTTTAATTTCATGGCTGCAGTCACCACCTGCAGTGATTTTGGAGCCCAAAAAATAAAGTTTCTCACTGCTTCCATTGTTTCCCCAATTATCTGCCATGAAGTGATGGGACTGGATGCCATGATCTTAGTTTTTTGAATGTTAATTTTTAAGCCAACTTTCTCACTCTCCTCTTTCACTTTCATCAAGAGGCTCTTTAGTTCCTCTTTGCTTTCTGCCATAAGGGTGGTGTCATCTGCATATCTGAGGTTATTGATATCTCTCCCAACAATCTTGACTCCAACTTGTGCTTCATCCAGACCAGCATTTCGTATAATGTACCCTGCATTTAAGTTGAGTAAGCAAGGTGACAATATACAGCCTTGATGTACTGCTTTCCTGACTTGGAACCAGTCTGTTGTTCCATGTCTGGTTCTAACTGTTGCTTCTTGACCTGCATACAGGTTTTGCAGGAGGCAGGTAAGGTGGTCTGGTATTCCCATCTCTTGAAGAATTTTCCAGTTTGTTGTGATCCACACAGTCAAAGGCTTTGATAGTCAATAAAGCAGAAGTAGATGTATTTCTGTAACGCTCTTGCTTTTTCGATGATCCAACGAATGTTGGCAATTTGATCTCTGGTTCCTCTGCCTTTTCTAAATCCAGACTGAACAACTGGAGGTTCACAGTTTACCTACTGTTGAAGCCTGGCTTGGAGAATTTTGAGCTTTATTTTGCTAGCGTGTGAGATGAGTACAACAGTGCAATAGTTTGAACATTCTTTGGCATTGCCTTTCTTTGGGATTGAAATGAAAACTGACATTTTCCAGTCCTGTGGCCACTGCTGAGTTTTCCAAATTTGCTGGTATAATGAGTGTGGCACTCTCACAGGTACAAATCTTTTAGGATTTGAAATAGCTCAATTGGAATTCCATCACCTCCACTAGTTCTGTTAATAGTGATGCTTCCTTAGGCCCACTTGAATTTGCATTCCAGGATGTCTGGCTCTAGGTGAGTGATCACACCATCATGGTTATCTGGATCATGAAGATCTTTTTTGTAAAGTTCTTCTGTGTATTCTTGCCACCTCTTCTTAATCTGCTCCACTTCTGTTAGGTCCATACCATTCCTGTCCATTATTGAGCCCATCTTTGCATGAAATATTCCCTTGGTATCTCTAATTTTCTTGAAGAGATCTCTAGTCTTTCCCATTTTATTGTTTTTCTCTATTTCTTTGCATTGATCACTGAGGAAGGCTTTCTTATCTCTCCTTGCTATTCTTTGGAACTCTCCATTCAAATGGGTATATCTTTCCTTTCAGATATATCTGATTTTTTTTTTCAGATATTTCCTTTCAGATTCCTTTGCAGATTCCTTCAGAATTCCCGAAAAATTCCTTTTTCAGATATTTCCTTTCAGATATATCTCTCCTTCCAGCAAGCAAAATATCTCCAGGAAAGGCTTTAATGTTCAGAAATGTATTATGTGGGTTTATCCTGGGCTAAAATCAGATGATTTCGGGGAATCTGCTAGTTAACTCAGATTTTGTTGCATTCTCACATTTCCGTGTTTACATGGATCTCATCATGCACTGTCTGGTCCTCCAAGCCCCCTTAAACCCTGAAAAGAAAACTCTAGTGATACCTTGAAGAGAACAGTGCCCCCTTATTCAGAGAAGCAGTAAATGAGAGCCTTTTTGTGGAAGGGAGCATCATCTTGTCCACTCTGGATCTGTCATTGCTGCTTCCACCACCTCCCAGAGTTGACAGAGTGTGAATGTGCGTGTGTCTCCACCTCTAATTTTTCCTCCCAAGCTGTCTTAAAGCTATCTTTTCTTTTTTCTCCCTGTCTGGTGGAGGCAGGCTGACTTTTTCTAAAGGAATTTTACTCAATGGTTGAGGGTAGTTTGGAAGAAAGAGGATAAACCCTAAGTATATAATAAATGCTATATAAAACAATTTTAAATAAGCTAAGAAGTAGGAATTTATCTATTAATCCTCCATTTGTAGGGCAAGATGACACCTTGAACCAGGTACTTCTGTGCTATGGACATAGCCTCACAAACATTTACAGTCTAGTGACAGAAAAGAGACAGTTACCTACACAACAGGCAGTATTATGATGAGCCTGGAGTATTGGGCCTGGAGAAGAGGGAGGTATCTAACCTAGACAATGAGGGGAGCCAGGGAACAGGGTAGAAAGTCACCTCTGTGGATAAGCCTGAAGAATGTTAAGGATGAGAAGAGAATGAGGATGAAAGGGAGGATGATATACCATTTATGTTTCATATGTCAAATCATGTCTCTCTGCTTGAAGTCTCATAGATGCAGCTCACTTAGAAGAACACCTACATTTATTATTCTGGCCTTCAAGGGTTTGCCTTCCTGGCCCTAAAGAGTGGGTGAAGCTGGATTGGGTGGCTCCTTCCTGTTCTTGGATCCTCATGGCATGTAGTATGTCCTATGTATGACTTGCTAATTTCTTTCCCAGGAAAAACAAAGCATGTTCATGATAGTTTCATGCTAATAAAATGACTCAGCCATACAATAGCAAGAGTGTCCTTACTTCACACACACACACACACACATACACACCCTCTAGGCAGTGACTTTCTTTGGCATTTCCCCTTACCCAAATAAGGAATAATTTTGCAAAAATGTATCAATAAGATCCTATATATGTTTTTATTCTCTAAGAGTTGATATTTTTTCTTTTCTACTCAACTTCCTCTTTGACACACAATACAGACCCATCAGGCTCAAAGAAAATTCTGCTTACAACCTAGTATAAATTCTTTCTTATTAGTCCAGGCCCTTTAATACTATATAGACAGACCTACAAACCACAATATCCATAATATACAATATAGGAATTTCACTATTGTTTGAATCTTATTTTTCTCACTCAAAACATTATTTGGATGCTTCACAGTTATAGTTATATGAAAATTTACTTTGCTTCCAGTTTTAGCTACTAAAGACAAGGCTACAATAAACATTTTTATGTCTTTGCTGTTCAATACTTTATTTCAATGGGATAAACTCTAAGTGGAATTGTTAGGTAATGGATTGTATTTATATTTATATGCACATGTGCATATGTGTTGTGTGTTTCTATTTTATGTTGCCAGATTACATTCTAAAAGGATATAATACTATTAATATCACTAATGACTAAATCACTGTTTTCCCACATCACCTACAGTAATATATATTAAGGGTTTTGTCAGTCTGAAATATGCAAAGTATGATAGATTTGTTAATACATGGTGTTTATTTTTCTGACTACTAGAGAATTTGAACTTCTTTAATATTTTTTGGCTGTGTGGATTTTACCTTCTCTAAACTGTCTATTCATATTCCTTTTTTCCTTTCTGTGTTGGATTGCTTTCTGGTCATTTTTTTTTCTAAGTGCTCCTTGTATGTTATATGTATAAACATTTTTTATGTCATGAGTGTTTCAAATATTTTTTCTGGTGACATTTAGGTCTTTAATTCACCTGGAGTTTCTTATTTTATATTATGTAAAATACTTTTTTCATATTGCAAGCTCATTTTCACAGCTCCATTTTCCTAGTGAGTTAAATAATTATCCTTGTCACAGAATAAATTTTTGAATATATGTGATTTAATATTTATATTCTCCAGTCTTTCCCACTGATCTATTTATGCATTCCTAGAGCAACATTATACATATAATTCATATACATAAAATATAGTTTTCCTAGCCCCCTTGCAATTAGGCAGAGCCTTATGACTAATTCGGGCTTTCCTGGTGGCTCAGCTGGTAAGGAATCCACCTGCAATGTGTGACCTGGGATCAATCCCTGGGTTGGGAAGATCCCCTGGAGAAGTGAATGGCAACCCACTCCAGTATTCTGGCCTGCAGAATTCCATGGACTGTATAATCCATGGGGTCACAAAGATTCGGACATGACTGAGCAACTTTATCACCTTACTTTATGACTAATTCAGCCAACAGATTGTTAGTGGAAATGATATATGTCACTTTCAGGCTGACGCATAGAAGTATGTGAAGGCTGCTGCTGCTGCTGCTAAGTCACTTCAGTCGTGTCCGACTCTGTGCGACCCCATGGACGGCAGCCCGCCAGGCTCCCCTGTCCCTGGGGTTCTCCAGGCAAGAATACTGGAGTGGGTTGCCATTTAGGGGACAGTAAAAGAAAAAGAGAGTAAGAGAGAGAGACTTCTCCATATGGTGTCACCTGCTAAGTCCCAAATGATGCAGCTACACGAGAACAAGTCCTGATCACCTGGAACTCCTGGACTACTGTGTAACACAGGCCCCTGCCAAGTCACTTTGGACATGTAGCATAAACAAGAAGTGAATTCTTGTTGTGTTAATACACCGTGTATGTGTGCTCAGTTGCATCTGACTCTATGGAACCCCATGGACTGTAGCCTGCCAGGCTCCTCTGTCCATGGGATTCTCTAGGCAAGATTACTGGAGCTGGTAACCATTCCCTTCTCCAGGGGATCTTCCTGACCCAAGGATCGAGCCCGTGTCTCCTGCATTGGCAGATGGATTCTTTAACTCTGTGCCACCTGAGAATCCATCAGGGTTTGCAAGTCCATTCTCTACATTTGTGTCTCTATTCCTGTCCTGAAACTAGGTTCATCAGAACCATTTTTCTAGATTCCATATATATGTGTGTTAATACACAACATTTGTTTTTCTCTTTCTGACTTATGTACGATAGACTCTAGGTTCATCCATATCATTACAAATGGCCCAATTTTGTTCCCTTTTATGGCTAATATTCCACTGTACGTATGTACCAACACAACTAACACAGCACTGTAAAGCAATTATACTCCAATAAAAAAATTAGTTACCAATAAACCCTACCACGGTTTGGGGTTAATTTGTTGCTCATCCTGATATAGTAGCTTAACCTGACTAATACAGAAATAAAATAAGGCAAGTTCACATAAATGCTTACTTCCTGCTTTTCTTATCTATTTGGGGGGATCATATTTAAATTTTAGTATTTTTAATCCAATTTAAAAGATTCCAAACAAAATAAACTACATTGGTATTCTAACTGGAACTGCCTTGAATTTACTTAATTTTGACAAAATTGACATTTTTTTATTCTAAATTTTTTCTTTGAAGAACACGAGATGCCTTTCCATTTCTTTTAGTCTTGCTTTATTCCTTTCAAAAAGGTTTTATAATTTTGGTTAAAATAGATCCAGTCTTTTGATTAAGTGTATATCCATGTGCATTTTTCCCATGTAAAGTATTTTCCTTTTTTACCCTAGATTAAAGAAAAGCTATTAACTTCTGCATATATGTACTGGTTTGTATATGTCTGTGTGTATGTCCTAGGCATCTTTCTAAATTTCTCGTTCATTCTAGTGTTTTTCACTTGAATTTCTTTAGTTTTCAATCACATCATTAACTTTTGCTTGTCTTTTTGAATTTCCTTTTGCTTCCAAGACACAGTTGAATTCAAAACCATGATAACAGGTATTTTCATATAGTTTCTGAAGATAATTAGAATGTCTTTGATTTTTTAACATTTAAGATATTTGCTGTTAAATTGGCTAAGTAGTCTTTTATGTTTAAATAGTTTCCTTCTACTTTACTTTGCCTTGAAATTTGCATTGGAATGTCTTGTAATTTCTTTTTTTAAATGCCTTTTTCAGGATTTGTTGAAACGAATGTGTCATTTTTTTTTTTTCCACTAACTTGGTGCAGTGGATTAACTGGATAGATTTCCCAACACTGACCCAAACACTGACCTATCCTAACCTTTCTGACATGAATTCTGCTTCAGTTCAGTTCAGATCAGTCACTCAGTCATGTTTGACTCTTTGCAACCCCATGGACTGCAGCACACCAGGCTTCCCTGTCCATCAACAACTCCCAGAGCTTGCTGAAACTCATGTCCATTGAGTCGGTGATGCCATCCAACCATCTTATCCTCTGTCATCCTCTTCTCCTGCCTTCAGTCTTTCCCAGCATCAGGGTCTTTTCCAATGAATTATTTCTTCTCATCAGGTGGCCAAAGTATTGGAGTTTCAGCTTCAGCATTAGTCTTTCCAGAGAATATTCAGGACTGATTTCCTTTAGGATGGACTGGTTGGATCTCCTTGCAGTCCAAGGGACTCTCAAGAGTCTTCTCCAACACCACAGTTCAAAAGCATCAATTCTTCAGTGCTCAGCTTTCTTTATGGTCCAGCTCTCACACCCATACTGGAAAAACCACAACTTTGACTAGATGGACCTTTGTCATCAAAGTAATGTCTCTCCTTTCTAATATGTTGTCTAGGTATTTTCTTCCAAGGAGCAAGTGTCTTTTAATTTCATGGCTGCTGTCACCATCTGCAGTGATTCTGGAGCCCAAAAAATAAAGTCTCTCACTGTTTCCATTGTTTCTCCATCTATTTGCCATGGAGTGATGGGACCAGATGCCATGATCTTAGTTTTTGAATGCTGAATTTTAATCCAGCTTTTTCACTCTCCTCTTTCACCTTCATCAAGAGGCTCTTTAGTCCCTCTTCACTTTCTGCCATAAGGGTGGTGTCATCTGCATATCTGAGCTTATTGGTATTTCTCCCAGCAATCTTGATTCCAGCTTGTGCTTCATCCAGTCCAGCATTTCTCATGATGTACTGTACATATAAGTTAAATAAGCAGGGTGACAATATACAACCTTGATGTACTCCTTTTCCTATTTGGAACCTGTCTGTTGTTTCATGTCCAGTTCTAACTGTTGCTTCTTGACTTGCATACAGATTTCTCAGGAGGCTGCTAAGGTTGTCTGGTATTACACATTCAAAGGCTTTGGTGTAGTCAGTAAAGCAGAAATAGATATTTTTCTGGAATTCTCTTGCTCTTTCTATGATTCAGTGGATGTTGGCAATTTGATCTCTGGCTCCTCTGCCTTTTCTATATCTGGCTTGAACATTTGGAAGTTCATGGTTCACATACTGTTGAAGGCTGGCTTGGAGAATTTTGAGCATTACTTTGCTAGCATGTGAGATGAGTGCAATTGTGCAGTAGTTTGAACATTCTTTGGCATTGCCCTTCTTTGGGATTGGAATGAAAACTGACCTTTTCTAGTCCTGTGGCCACTGCTGAGTTTTCCAAACTCAGCTTGGAAATTCTGCTTGGCCAGGGCTATATTCTGCTTGGCCAAGACTATATCATTCCTTTGATATACTGCTGGAATCAACTTGCTGATGTCTTATTTAACATTTTTGCATCTATTTGCTAAGTGAGACTGATGTAAAGCTTTCCCCCCTCTTTTCCTTTTTTTTTTTTTTTAATCATGGTATCAGTTTTAGTCTCAGAGAAGGAAATAGCAACCCACTCCAGTGTTCTTGCCTGGAGAATCCCAGGGACGGAGGACCCTGGTGGGCTGCCAACTATGGGGCCGCAGAATCGGACACGACTGAAGCGACTTAGCAGCAGCAGCAGCAGTTTTAGTCTCAGTATTATATATCAAAAAATGAAACATGAAGCAGCTTATCTTTAACTGTGGCCAGAAATATTAGTGATCATACCTGATACAGAAGCACTGACGTTACCCAGAAGCTACCTGAAAATGTAACTTCTTGGACCAATACAGAACTAAAAATCTAGGTAGACATTTTAATAAGACTGTAGTCGATTCATATGCACATTAGAGTTTAGAGAACTTAAGATAAGCCTAAGTGTTATCCAAACTTCTCAGATGATAAGTATATCTTGAATTGCTTGTTAAATGTACATATTATAATTTTCCCCCTGAAAAATCTGATTGGTAGGTCTGGGTTTGGGCTCAATGCTTTGTATTGTTATGAAGTATTTTGGGTTAGTCTTCTATTTAAGCAAGTTTTGGAACTAAATGAGTCTGTTATTTAAAATCTAGTATGAAACTAGATGAGTCTTTTCTTCATAGTATGAAAGGTTTCTTCTAATGTTTTTGGAAACTATTACTTCTTCTCCATTAGTCCTTTTTTTCTCCTTTGGGACTCTTATTGTTGGGGTGCTATGTCTCCTGTATTCTACATTCTACAAATGTTTTAAAATGTTTTAAAAACAATGCCTCACCTCTTGGTGGTAACTAGAATTTAAAAAATGAAATAACAAAATTGAGAATGTCAGAATGCATAACACATACAATAAGGAAGTGTAAGTATTGTTTTGTGAATTTTTATTTCCATTACAGCCCTGTGTGGATTGAAGTTTGTTTTGTTTTTTTTAAGTTCGAAAGGAATTCTGAAAGTTTCTTTAAAATTTTCTCATGGTTTCTATCTTTTTTATTTTTCTGTTTTGTGTTTAGATGTATTTCTTGTATTTGATTTTCTTTCCCTTGTGTCTTTTAATACAGATGCAGAATATCTTAGCCAAAATGTTTTTGCTTAGTTTCTTGAATCTCCTTATGGATACTTACTGTTATTATAGTGTTTTATTCAAGTGTTTATGTAACTCCTTCAGCAGCTGTCTTACCTGAGCTTGTTTTCTGATTGTCTAGCTTCGATTTTTTTTGGCTGCTAGATTCCCTTGCATAGATTGCTGTTTTGTTTCTTATGTTACCAGGGCTCCGGTTGAAGCATTTAAACTGTGGACATTTACTGGTTACCCAGGTCATCAAAGAAGCTGTGGGATTGTGGTTAGGGTTAGCCACTCCCTCCCCTCACCACTGGGCTATCTAAGTTCTGCTGTGATACCACCAGGGAGACTCCCTGTCTTCCACTCTCCCAGCCCATGGCTTCCATTTCCCGTCTCAGGGGCAGGGAGACCTACCTTATCCTTTCTATTTCCTTGAGGCCTTTTGAGCATCAGGGAACACCTGCCTGGGGCAGATACTGCCTCTATTTGCAGATCTGAGTGCTCAGATTCCTGTTTCAGTTCTTCTTCCAAGTTTTCTTACTAATCTCCCAACAAAGTCTTGTCTGCTAGAGGAAGCTCTGCCCAGTTCTATTGTTAACTTAGTTCAACCCCCAACAGAGCCCCAGGATTTACCTTATTCCGAAGAATAGCAAGGGGAGATAAGAAAGCCTTCCTACAATGCAAATAAATAGAGGAAAACAATAGAATGGGAAAGACTAGAGATTACCTCAAGAAAATTAGAGTTACAAGGGAATATTTCATGCAAAGATGGGTACAATAAAGGACAGAAAAAGTAAGGACCTAACAGAAGCATAAGAAGTTAAGAAGAGGTGGCAAGAGTACACAGAACTATATAAAAAAGGTCATAATGACCCAGATAACTACAACGATGTGATCACTCACCTAGAGACAAACACCTTGGAGTGAGAAGTCTAATGGGTCTTAGGAAGCATCACTGTGAACAAAGCTGGTGGAGGTGATGGAATTCCAGCTATTTCAAATCCTAAAAGATGATGCTGTAAAAGTGCTGCACTCAATATGCCAGCAAATTTGGAAAACTCAGCAGTGGCCACAGGGCTGAAAAAGGTCAATATTCATTCCAGTCCAAAAATAGGGCAATGCCAAAGAATGTTCAAACTACTGCACAATTGCACTCATTTCACAAGCTAGCAAAATAATGCTCAAAATTCTCCGAGCTAGGCTTCAACAGTACATGAACTGAGAACTATCAGATGTTCAAACTGGATTTAGAAAAGGTAGAGGAGTCAGAGATCAAATTGCCAACATCCACTGGATCATCAAAAAAGGAAGAGAATTCCAGAAAAGCATCTACTTCTGCTTCATTGACTACACTAAAACCTTGACTGTGTGGATCACAAGAAACTGTGGGAAATTCTTCAAGAGATGGGAATACCAGATCACCTTACCTGCCTCCTGCAAAACCTGTCTGCAGGACAAGAAGCGACAGTTAGAACTGGACATTGAACAATGGACTGGTTCCAAATTGGGAAAGGAGAACATCAAGGCTGTACACTGTCACCTTGCTTATTTAACTCATATGCAGAGTACATCTTGCGAAATGCTGGGCTGGATAAAGCACAAGCTGGAATCAAGATTGTTGGGAGAAATATCAATAACCTCAGATATGCAGATGACAACACCCTTATGGCAAAAACTGAAGAGGAACTAAAGAACCTCTTGATGAAGGTGATAGAGGAGAGTGAAAAAGCTGGCTTAAAATTCAACATTCAAAAAACTGAGATCATGGCATCTGGTTTCATCACTTTATGGCAAATGGATGGGGAAAAAATGGAAGCATTTATTTTTTGGGCTCCAAAATCACTGCAGGTGGTGACTGCAGCCATGAAATTAAAAGACACTTGCTCCTTGGAAGGAAAGTTATGACCAACATAGATAGCATATTAAAAAGAAGAGACATTACTTTGCCAACAAAGGTCCATCTGGTCAAGGCTATGGTTTTTCCATGGTCATGTATGGATGTGAGAGTTGGACCATGAGGAAGGCTGAGCGCTGAGGAGTTCATGTTTTTGGACTGTAGTGTTGGAGAAGGCTCTTGAGGGTCCCTTGGACTGCAAGGAGATCAAACCAGTCAATCCTAAAGGAAATCAGTCCTGAATATTCATTGGAACAACTGACACTGATTTGGATGTGCCAATACTTTGGCCACCTGATGTGAAGAGCCAACTCATTAGAAAAGACCCTGGTGCTGGGAAAAATTGAAGTCAGGAGGAGAAGGGGACGACAGAGGATGAGATGGTTGGATGGCATTGCCAAGTCAATGGATATGAGTTTGAACAAGCTCTGGGAGTTGTTGATGGACAGGGAAGCCTGGTGTGCTGCAGTCCATGGGGTCACAAAGAGTGACATCAGTGAGCGACTCATCAACAGCTACCCCTGAGACCTGAAGCCACTTAGACAATAAGAAAGGACACTGGAATTGGCTGAGAAAGGGAGGGCAGTTGCCTTCAGGTCCCCATAAACACTGATCCCCTGAAACCACTAGGATGGAAGCGTCTTCTCCCCTGCTTCAAGTGTTGATCAGTTACGGTTAGTCACTGGCTCCCTTCTTCAGCCATGCTTTCACAAGACAAACTGGTGTGCATTATACTTCTTTCAAACTAGATTGTTAGCTCTCGGAAGGCAGGAAAAATATTATTTAACTATGTATTTGTTAGCACTCCCTCCCATACAGTGTTCTGCCCACAGTGGATGATCTATTGCTACTGTTCAGTCACTAAGTCAAGCCCGACTCTTTGTGACCCCATGGACTGCAGCATGCCAGGCTTCCCCGTCCTTCATTTTATATATATGTATTTAACTGGATTGAATTACAAAAAAATGGTTGAATTTAGAAATGCAGGGAGGCAACAAGAGATCAGAAATCATTAAACTATAAATCTTCTCACCACAAAATAACAATAAACAATAATAATAACAGGAGGCAGGGAAAAGAAGAGGAGGATCCTTGGCATTTAACCAGTAATTAATATATGCCAGGCAACATCCCATGCACTGCACATATAGTCACTTTATTTGATCTTATGTCAGCACTTCTTATGTAACAACACTAGTACTATGATTATAATTGTTGGTGGATGTTATTCCTCTCCTACTTCTCCAGGCATGAAAAACGTTTTTCTCAATGCGACTATTTTCCACACAGACCCTTGATCCTCATGGTGTTCTGAGTTACGAGATGCCCCTGAATTGAACCGAAGGTGGTAGGAGTGGGCAATGTGGTCTGCTCAGCCACAGTAGGAGCAGACTCTGTGGTCTGCAAAGCCTTTCTTTCTTACAGGGAGGCAGACACAGTTCTGAGCTTAAACCTCATGAGGCGTTGTGAACTCCTTTTCTCTCTCTTTCTCTTTTTCTCTCTCTCTCACACATATACATGCACACACACTCTGCTAACCACATTAAAACAAGCCCACACTAGCCAGTTGGTAGATAAAAGGCCATATACAGGAGATCCCAGTTGTACCAAGACCATCCTGGACCAGATCACAGCCAGTCAATTTCTAGACATAGAGAACAAACTCATGATTACCGCAGGGGAAAGGGAAAAGGAGATGGATAAATTAGGAACTTGTGATTAACAAATATTACTGTATACAAAATAGATAAGCAGTAAGGCATTATTGTATAGCATAGGGAACTATATTCAATATCTTATAATAATGTATATGGAAAAAAATGGAAAAGGAATGTGAAATCTGTGAAAAAGAATGTGAAAAAGAAAAAAAAAAGTGTGTGTAAGTGAATCACTTCACTGTACACCGGAAATTAACACAACATTATAAAGCAACTATACTTCAATAAAAATTTAAATAAAATTATAAATTTGATAAAGCTGAGTTTATGTGGGAATAATGGATAATTTCTTCTTTTTACACTTCATCTGAACTTTTTTGATATTTCCATAAAAAGCACATGCTAATTTTATGACCATAAAAAAATATAAGAATGTGAACAAAATAAAACTCATAGATGGATACAGTCATTGATTTATACTATACCCTACTATGTATCTGGACCTTATAAACTGGTTCAGGCTAACCTCCACTTTCATGTATATTAGCCCTAAAAACAATTGAAAGGCAAATGTCTAGGAGTCAAAAGTTGGATGCGAGTGTCATGAAGGCAGTCTTTTTCACAATCTCTATTTACCATCCTTATAATTTATAGAAAAAGCCCTCTCCTTTGGGTCCAGGAGACCAGATACACATTGAGTGTCTAGCTGGGCAAGGGGCAGATGCAGACAATCCCAGGCCAGGTAAGATGGTTGGCCATCTTCAACCATTAATTCCTTGTTTAGTTGCATGAAAGATAAAAGGGATAGAAAGAAATCTAGTGTTCCTGTTCCTACAGAAAGACAGAGCACATCCTAAATTGCTTCTCCCCTGCCAGCATACAAGAGTTCTTATGACAGACTGCTTAGAATTTCTCCCTACAACTCTTTGAGCTTTCAAAAGCTAGGGCAGGTAGAGCTCAAGAATGTGCTTCAGAACCTGATGCCCACAACTCCAAATTCCAAAACCCCTTTGGACCTACTAGAGATGGGTTAAGCAACTGTGCCAGATTGCCGGGACTGAAGAATTTTCCAGGAAGTGGGATTTTCAGTGCTCCAACAAACCAGGATATGTTGGTCACGCTTGCTGGAAGTCATGCTTGCTGGAGGTCATTATTAGAGCAGAAAAGGAGGGGATTGATAGGCATCTCTGCTAGGCAGGCAAGGGCTGACTTGGGAACACCTTGGGTCCCCTTGGCCTTTTCCATGGAGACCGTGACTAGAAGACAGGAACTTCACTGTAAGACTGTGAAATCATATCCCCTTGGATGAGTTGTGAAGAATTCAGCATATGTGAAAGGCAGATTTTAAATATTATGTGTAAATCCAAAAGCATGAAGGGACTGGTAGGTAAAACGGTAGCCGAGAAATGCAGATGTGGCAGATTGAGAAGCCTTTCTCAGAGACGGCTGGTTCCTCAGCTCCAACTGTGGTTACCAGACAGAGTCAGGGTTCAAAGTGGTCAGATACACCCATTTTCCAGGGAAAACCAGAAACCCAGGTTTTTATGTGGAATTACAGTGTTTCAGTGTGACCAGTTAATTCTAGAAACGTGGAAACACTGTTGTCTTTCAAAACTCATGTCTGTATAATGCATGTTCTCAGCAAAAGTAAGAACACTTGTCTTTGTGACTCTAATCAAGCATTCACCATGTGGTACAAAAGATGTTTGGGAGGAATCAGAGAACTTTTATAGGATTCACCATTTGGCCTCAACGGCTTTGTAATTCTGGATCGCTCCCCCATTTTCTTTCTTCAGATGTACAGATGACCCCATCCTCCACTCAGGTGCCAGACACAGGCAGTGTGAATTGTTTCTTTGCCCTCTGGTATTGCCCCATTCTCCCAACAAGCTTTGAATGTTGAAATGGTTATTCTTCTGTAAGGTGGCACATGGCTTTACAGCAATTATTAAAGCCCAAACTTATGACTTAATTATCAGTATCTTGTATTTTAGAAACTTCTGCTGCAACGTCAAATTCCCTAGGTTCCTCTTTGACTTTTAAAACCAGTATCCCAGCCCAGGTTGGATGCATGAGACAAGTGCTAGGGCCTGGTGCACTGGGAAGACCCAGAGGAATCGGGTGGAGAGGGAGGTGGGAGGGGGGATCGGGATGGGGAATACATGTAACTCCATGGCTGATTCATGTCAATGTATGACAAAACCCACTTCAATATTGTAAAGTAATTAGCCTCCAACTAATAAAAATAAATGAAAAACAGAACAAAACAAAACCAGTATCCCATGCAGATACTCTGGAAAGGCAATCTGGCCTGAGCTCACTAATTAGAAGAGTAGATCCCTACAGCTGTTGGTGTCTGAAGGCAGGATTATAACACCCTTAATTAGCTTTCAGAGATTAATTTTCTTTTGCAGATTAAGGTTACCCTTGTAAATTAGCAAATGTAAGTCATCTGAGATACTAATGAAGGGAAACTGAACTGAAACTGAACTACCAAGCTTTGGCATTCCTGAAATCCCCAAACAGTGGGAGAAATTGGGTCCTACGGAGAGTGCTGCTCAAAGTGTCATCTGAAGACCACTTATGTCAAAAACACCTGACTGTGCTCTAAAATACAGATTTCAGGGTCCAACTCTCAAAATAAAAATTAACTTCTATAGTGGGGAGGTCCACAACTCTGAACTTTAACACGTTTTCTGGGTGATTCTTACACAGTAAGTTATAACACCCATGCCCACAGGGTCTTCATTCCTGCTTTCTAAGCAGCCACCAAAGTCTCAAATTTCAGGTTGGCAAAGTGGGAAGGTGGTTAGCCTTATCTCACCTTTTGATTAGATAAAAGAGCCTAAAGAATATGAAAGAAGAATACAAGGGAGGAGGAACCACTCATATGTGTCATGTTCTGTACATGGGTTGGAAAATAATTTCCAGACGTGAGGCCAAACAAGAGGAGAATAACACTTATTAGCGTGGGAAATGCTGTTAGAACAGCGGGCTGGCTCAAGGGAGAGCTGACATCTTTTGTAAGCTGTTGTTGCTCACTCAGTCATGTCTGACTCTCTGTGACCCCATGGACTGTGGCACGCCAGGCTTCCCTGTCCTTCAGCATCTCCCGGAGTTTGCTCAAACTCACGTCCATTGAGTCGGTGATGCCATCCAACCATCTCATCCTCTGTCATCCTCTTCTCCTCCCTTCAATCTTTCCCAGCATCAGGGTCTTTCAAATGAGTCAGCTATTTACATCAGGTGGCCAAAGTACTGGAGCTTTAGCTTCAGCAACAGCTCTTCCAATGAATATTCAGGATTGATTTCCTTTAGTATTGACTGGTTTGGTCTCCTTGAAGTCCAAGAGACTCTCAAGAGTCTTCTCCAACACCACAGTTCAAAAGCATGAGTTCTTTGGCACTCAGTTTTCTTTACAGTCCAACTCTCACATCCATACATGACTACTGGAAAAACCATAGGTTTGACTAGATGGAACTTTATTGGCCAAATAATGTCTCTACTTTGTAATATGCTGTCTAGGTTTGTCACAGCTTTTCTTCTAAGGAGCAAGCATCTCTTAATTTCATAGTTGTAGCACCATCTACAGTGATTCTGGAGCCCAAGAAAATAAAGTCTGTCACTATTTCCCCATCTGTTTGCCATGAAGTCATGAGACCAGATGCCATGATCTTCATGATCTTCTTTTTTTGAATGTTGTGTTTTAAGCCAGCTCTTTCACTCTCCTCTTTCACTTTCATCAAGAGGCTGTTTAGTTGTTCTTCGCTTTCTGCCATAAGGGTGGTATCATGTGAATATCTGAGGTTATTGATATTTCTCTGGTAAATGATTCCAGATTGTGCTTCATCCAGCCTGGCATTTCTCATGATGTACTATGCGTGATGTAATAAGTTAAATTGGCAGGGTGACAATATACAGGCTTGCCTTGAGGTATTCCTTTCCCAAATGGAACCAGTTTGTTACTCCATGTCCTTTTCTAACTGTTGCTTCTTGATCTATATACAGGATTTGTGGGCTAGTAGCCAATTTTTATTAGCTCAAGAGAGAAAATTCCTATTGGAAGGGCAGCATTAGGTGACTGATGAGGATGCTAGAGGGTGGGTATTTTAGCTAAGATGGGGTTAGGGAACTAACTGGCCAGTTTAAATCTGGAGGCTCATGCCAACAGTTGCTATGGGGCTCAGTCAGTTCCAGAGATTTTTGTCCTGTGATGTTGGTACAGGGTTCCACCCCTGTGACCTCACTACAAGGTTCCACCCCTGTGACCTTGGTATAGGGCTCCAGAATGTGAAGATTAGGAAATCACATTCAAAATGTGGGAGATTTTCAAAGAGTTTATTATAAAGGGAGACAGCCCACTCTCATAACAGAAAGCACTCTTGAAATGTTTTTGTTTAGTCATTAAGTCATGTCTGACTCTTTGTGGTTTTGTAGTTGTCTGCTAGGCTCTTTGTGTAGCCCACCAAGCTCCTTCTGTCCCTGGGATTTCCCAGACAAGAATATGAGTGGGCTGCCATTTCCTTCTCCAGGGGATCTTCCTGACTCAAGGATCAAACCTGCTTCAGGGACCAAACCTTCTTCATTGGCTGGTGGATTCTTTATCACTGAGCCACCAGCAAAGTCTATAGGTAGGGTTTGTTTCTAATGTACCTCACACTCAGAACTTGGGTAGGCACTGTCATTTATTTCTTCAACATTTACAGTACACACACACACACACACATGAATTCAAGCTCAAACACATGAAATGGAATACATAAGATCATTTAATAGTTGATGACATGTATAGGGCATCAAGGTGTTGCATCCAATATGTCAGCAAATCTGGAAGACCCAGCGGTGGCCACAGGACTGGTAAAGGCAAGCCTCATCCAATTTCCAAGAAGGGTAGTACTAAAGCATGGGCTAGCCATCAGACAGTTGCACTCATCTCTCATGCTAGTAAGGTCATGCTTAAAATCGTGCATGCTAGTTTTCAGCAATATGCGAACCAAGAACTTCCAGATGCCCAAGCTGGGTTTAGACAAAGTGAGAGGAACCAGAGGTCAAACTGCCAACATTTGCTAGATCATAGAGAAAGCAAGGGAATTCCAGAAAACATCTACTTCTATTTCATTGACTACACCAAAGCCTTTGACTGTGTGGATCATAATAAACTGTGGAAAGCTCTTAAAGAGATGGTAATATCAGGCCATCTTACCTGTCTCCTGAGAAACCTGTATGCCAATCAAGAAGCAACAGTTAGAACCCTGAATGGAACAATCGATTTGTTCAAGATTGAGAAAGGAGTACCCAGGGCTGTCTGCTGTCACCCTGTTTGCTTAACCTACACACTGAGCACATCATGAGAAATGCCAGGCTGGATGAGTTACACGCTGGAATCAAGATAGGCGGGAGAAACATCAAAACCTCAGATATGTGGATGAGACCACTCGGCAGAAAGTAAAGAAGAACTAGAGAGCCTCTTGATGAGGCTGCAGGAGGAGAGTGAAAAAGCCAGCTTAAAACTGAATATTAAAAAAAAAACAACTAACATCATGATATCTGGCCTCATTACTTCATGGCAAGTAGAAAGGAAATGGGTGGAAGTAGTGACAGATTTCCTCTTCTTGGGCTCTAAAATCACTGTGGATGGTGACTGAAGCCGTGAAATCAGAAGACGTTTGCTTCTTGGCAGGAAAGCTATGACAAGCCTAGACAGTGTGTTGGAAAGCAGAGACATTACTCTGCTGACAAAGGTCTGTAAGGTCAAGGCTATGGTCTTCCCAGTGGTCATGTATGGTTGTGAGAGCTGGACTGTAAAGAAGGCAGAGCACTGAATAATTGATGCCTTCAAATGGTGGTGCTGGAGAAGACTCCCAAGAGTCCCTTGGACAGTAAGATCAAGCCAGTCAATCTCAAGGAAAACCAACCCTGGATACTTGTTGGAAGGACTGATGCTGAAGCTGAAACTCCAGCATTTTGGTCATCTGATGCAAACAGCTCATTCGAAAAGTCCCTGATGCTGGGAAAGATTGAAGGCAGAAGGAGAAGAGGGTGTCAGAGGATGAGATGACTGGATGGCATCGCTGAAACAATGGACATGAACTTGGGCAAACTTTGGGAGATGGTGAGGGACAGAGAGGCCTGCAGTGCTGCAGTCTATGGGGTCGCAAAGATTCGGACACAATTCAGTGACTAAATAACAACAACAATAGGTCACATGAAGTTATAAAAATCATTCTGTGCAAATAGTGTACATTGTTAGTAAGATAAACATAAGATGAAAGAAAATAGCCAGAGAGTTTGACATGCCACCAATCAATCTGGTTAGACATGCCACCAATCAATCAATGTTAGAGAATTTTAATAATGTCAACAATACATTTAAGTTAATTGAGATGTCCGTGCAGTTGAGTTCAGTCGCTCAGTTGTCTCCAACTGTTTGTGACCCCATGAACTGCAGCATGCCAGGCTTGAGCTTGCTCAAATTCATGTCCATTGAGTTGGTGATGCCATCCAACCATCTCATCCTCTGTCGTCCCCTTCTCCTCCTGCCTTCAATCTTTCCCAGCATCAGGGTCTTTTCTTTTTTTCACTTATTTTTATTAGTTGGATCAGGGTCTTTTCAGTTGAACTGGTATGAGTCAGTTCTTCATACCAGGTGACCAAAGTATTGGAGTTCCAGCTTCAGCATCAGTCTTTCCAATGAATATTCAGGACTGATTTTCTTTAGGATTGACTGGTTGGATCTCCTTGCAGGCCAAGGGACTCTCAAGAGTCTTCTCCAACACCACAGTTCAAAAGCATCAGTTCTTTGGTGCTCAGCTTTCTTTATAGTCCAACTCTCACATGCATACATGAATACTGGAAAAACCATAGCTTTGACTAGATGAACTTTTGTTGGCAAAGTAATGTCTCTGCTTTTTAATAAGCTGTCTAGGTTCGTCATAGCTTTTCTTCCAAGGAGCAAGCGTCTTTTAATTTCATGGCTGCCGTCACCATCTGCAGTGATTTTGGAGCCCCCAAAAATAAAGTCTCTCACTGTTTCCATTATTTCCCCATCTATTTGCCATGAAGTGATGGGACCAGATGCTATGATCTTAGTTTTCTGAATGTTGAGCTTTAAGCCAACATTTTTACCCTCCTCTTTCACTTTTATCAAGAGGCTCTTTAGTTCTTCTTCACTTTCTGCCATAAGAGTGGTGTCATCTGCATATCTGATGTTATTGCTATTTCTCCTGGCAATCTTGATTCCATAATTGATACGTAGCAAAGGGCATAACCTAAACCTAATAATCAATCTGTGGATGCCCTTAAACATTGATGTGTGCATAGGTATGACTTTTACAGAGGGTAATTTGGTAATATGTACAAAAATTTTTGAAATATATATCTTTAATCCTGATATTTTATATCCAGGAATTTATACTGTGGACTAATCTGTACATACAGAAGTATATGCATATGCAAGAATGGAAGTTAAATAGCTCTGTTTCTTTGGCCTATTTTTTTAAATCAAAGCCAATGTTCTTCAGATGGAAATTCAAAGCACAGTTTGTGAAACTTTGGTTCAATCAGAGAGGATGCCTCCTGGAGCATCTGGAGCATTCTCAAAAGAGATTTTTATCAGAGAGGTTTGAAAGGGAGCCCTGAGTCCTGGAGAAGTTCATGGCCAGCAGAGGGCACAATTTGGTATCCAAACTGTCAAGGGTTTGGTAAGATATATAGGTATCTCAATGTTCTCCTGTTAGAAAGTGGACAAGTGTGAGGATCTGGTGAGATACCCTAGACATCAGGTTTTCAGTTGTAAGTCAAGACCATACCTCCCCCTATTTCCTGATGTTATGCAGGTCCATGCTGAAACCAGATACTGGGGCAAAGGAGCACCAAGGGATATTCAGTTTAACTGAATTATTAGAAATAAATAGACCAAAATGCATAGGAAAAGTTAAGAAATATGTGTCACTAAAATCAAAATAGTTGTAGGGG
Source organism: Cervus canadensis (assembly GCF_019320065.1). NCBI lineage: Eukaryota > Metazoa > Chordata > Mammalia > Artiodactyla > Cervidae > Cervus > Cervus canadensis. Next base: position 9,185,279 of record NC_057390.1, on the reverse strand, counting down.
AGAGGAAAATTTCATCAGGAAGTATATAGGAGTCTTCAAATGTGTTGATAATATTTTACGTCTTAAGGCAGATAAATGGTAGGTACTTGGCCATTTGTTATACCTCTCTGGGTGGCAGGTTGACTGAAAAAAATACATACAGCCTAAAAGTTGAGGGTTAGATTTGTTCAGCAGAAATCGTGAGGACTTCAAGCCTGGGAGACAGCATCTCAGAGGACCTTGAGAGAACTGCTTCCAAAATGGCTGGGGGAGGAGTCAGGCTCTATAGAACTTTTGCAGTAAGAGGAAGGTAACATGAATATTAAAAGATTATTGTTAATTAAGGAAAACTATATACCTTGCCTTAAGAGATTTAACACACTTCTCTATATGGGAGGATACAAGTGTCTGGGCTTACTGGAATCATTTCTTTCATAGGCATCTCGTCTATTTCGGGCCAACTCCTGCTTTTTGCGTGTTCATATCCTTGACTCCTCAGTCACCGGAAGCAGCAGCAGTTGTGGCAGATGGCTGCCTCTCGTGCTTTTCTGCGTCCCTACCCCCACCCCCAGCTCCTCAGTGTTTACTGGGAAGGCAGGTGATGGCTGCCTGATAGCTGGTATCACTTCCTGGCCCCAGTAACTTACACTTGAAAGGCTAGAATCTCTGATGACTATAATGTCCTTGTCTACCAATACGGTAAGAAATGTTTCATTTCACACTGGAATATTTCATAATTTTTGAAAAGACATATTACTCTGCTTATCTGACTTTACTTTCACCAACAGATGCATCCACAATGAGCATTATTTCTGCTTTCACCCAGCCTCCACATTCTTTTAGGTATCAGAGAACTAAAATGGATGGCAATGGGAGAATTTAATACAGATGACCATTATATCTACCACTATGGGCAAGAATCCCTTAGAAGAAATGGAGTAGATGCATCCACAATGAGCATTATTTCTGCTTTCACCCAGCCTCCACATTCTTTTAGGTATCAGAGAACTAAAATGGATGGCAATGGGAGAATTTAATACAGATGACCATTATATCTACCACTATGGGCAAGAATCCCTTAGAAGAAATGGAGTAGCCCTCATAGTCAACAAAAGAGTCCAAAATGCTGTACTTGGGTGCAATCTCAAAAATGAGAATAATCTCAGTTTGTTTCTAAGGGAACCATTGAGCATCACAGTAATCCAAGTCTAGGATCCAACCAATAATGCCAAAGAAGCTAAAGTTGAACCATTCTGTGAAGACCTACAAGACCTTCGAGAACTAACACAAACAAAAGATGCCCTTTTCATCCTAGGGGATTGGGATGCAAAAGTAGGAAGTCAAGGGATACCTGGAATAACAGGCAAGTTTGGGCTTGGAGTACAATATGAAGCAGGGCAAAGGCCAACAGAGTTTTGCCTAGAGAACATACTGGTCACAGCAAACACTCTTTTCCAACAGCACGAGAGACACCTCTACACATAGATATCACCAGATAGTCAATACTAAATTCAGATTGATTGCATTCTTTGCAGTCAAAGATGGAGAAGCTCTGTATCAGCAAAAGCAAAACCTGAAGCTGGTTGTGACTCAGATCATCAACTATTTATTGCAAAATTGAGGCTTACATTGAAGAAAGTAGAGAAAACCATTAGACCATTCAGTTATGACCTAAATAAAATCCTTTGTGATTTACACAGTGGAGGTAACAAACAGATTCCAGGCATTACGTCTGGTAGAGAGAGTGCCTGAAGAACTAGGGACAGAGGTTCATAACATTGTGCAGGATGCAGTGACCAAAACCACCCCAAAGAAAAAGAAATGCAAGAAGGCAAAGTGGTTGTCTGAAGAGGTCTTACAAATAGCTGAGAAAAGAAATGAAAGGCAAAGGAGAAAAGGAATGATATACCCATCTGAATGCAGAGTTCCAGAGAATAAAAAGGAGATAAGAAGGCCTTCTTCAACGATCAGTGCAAAGAAATAAAGGAAAACAAGAGAATGGGAAAGACTAGAGATCTCTTCAAGAAAATTGGAGATACCAAGGGAACATTTCATGCAAAGATGGGCACAATAAAGGACAGAAACAGCAAGGACCTAACAGAAACAGAAGAGATTAAGAAGTGGTGACAAGAATACACAGAATTGAATAAAAAAGGTACTAATGACCTGGATAACCACGATGGTATGATCACTCACCTACAGCTACACATACTGGATTGTTAAGTCAAGTGGGCCTTAGGAAGCATTACTACAAACAAAGTTAGTGGAAGTGATGGAATTCCAGCTGAGGTATTTCAAATCCTAAAAGATGATGTTGATAAAGTACTGCACTCAATATACCAGCAAATTTGGAAAACTCAACAATAGCAACAGGACTCAAAAAGGTCAGTTTTTATTCCCGAGCAAAGAAAGGCAATTCCAAAGAATGCTCAAACTACCACACAGTTGCACTCATTTCACATGCTAGCAAGGTAATGCTCAAAATCCTTTAAGCTAGGCTTCAGCAGTATGTGAACCAAGAACTTCTAGATGTAGAAGCTGGACTTAGAAAAGGCAGAGGAACCAGAAATCAAATTGCCAACATCCACTGAATAGAAAAAAGATCTATTTCTACTTCATTGACTAGGTTAAAGCCTTTGACTCTGTGGATCACAACAAACTGTGGAAAATTCTTAGAGAGATGGGAATATCAGACTACCCTACCTGCTTCCTGGGAAACCTGTATGCATGTCAAGGAGCAACAGTTAGAACTAAACATGGAACAATGGACTGGTTCCAAAGTGGGAGAGGAGAGTACATCAAGGCTCTATATTGTCACCATGTTTGTTTAATATATATGCAGAGTACATCATGTGAAATGCTGGGCTGGATGAATCAAGATTGCTGGGAGAAATATCAATAACCTCCTATATACAGATGATACCACTCTAATGGCAGAAACTGAAGAGGAATTAAAGGGCCTCTTTATGAAGGTGAAAGAGGAGAATGAAAAGCTGGCTTAAAGCTCAACATTCAAAATACAAAGATTGTGGTACCTGATTCCATCATTTCATGGCAAGTAGATGGGGAAGATGTGGAACCAGTGGCAGATTTTCTTTTCTTGAGCTCCAAAATCACTGTGGATTGTGACTGCAGCCACAAAATTAAAAGACACTTTCCCCTTGAAAGGAAAGCTATGACAAACCTAGACAGCATATTAAAAAGCAGAGGCATCACTTTGCTGACAAAGGTCTGGATTGTCAGATCTATGGTTTTTTCATTAGTTATGGATGGATGTGAGAATTGAACCATAAAGAAGGCTGAGTGCTGAAAAATGGATGCTTTCAAATTGTGGTGCTAGAGAAGACTCTTGAGAGAACCTTGGCCTGAGCAGATCAAACCAATCAATCCTCATGGAAATCAACTCTGAATGTTCTTTGGAAGAATTGATGCTGAAGCTGAAGCTTCAATCTTTTGGCCACCTGATGCAAAGAGGTGACTCACTGGGAAAGACCCTGATCCTGGGAAAGATCAAAGGCAAGAGGAGAAGGGATAACAGAGGATGAGATGATTAGATGGCATCACTGACTCAATAGACAAGAGTTTAAGCAAACTCCAGGAGACAGTGAAGGACAGGGAAGCCTGAAATGCTGCAGCCCATGAGGTCTCAAAGAGTTGGACAAGGCTTAGTGAGTGAACAGCAAAGTACTCTAGGCTGAAGCAATAATCTGTGAAAGAACTGTGACTTCTTGGGCTCAAGAGATAGATGGAAGAATTTAGAGATATTTCTTTTTTGTGTTTTTTTGTTTTTTATTTTCCATGTAAAATGAAAACAGTGCTTTAAATCAAAGCCAAGCAAAAGTAAGTTAGTAAGAGAGTAACAGTGAGGTCATGTGCAAATATTAGCATATGTTGACTGAAAGCAGCAAATGGACTTTTGAAAAATAATGTTTCAAGTACTATGTGATACCACTCATGTGTGGAATCTAAAATATTCAACAAACTAAAACTTAAAAAAAACACAACACACCAGTCATACAGATATAGAGGAAAGCTGCTGCTGCTGCTAAGTCGCTTCAGTCGTGTCCGACTCTGTGCGACCCCAAAGACGGCAGCCCACCAGGATCCCCCGTCCCTGGGATTCTCCAGGCAAGAACACTGGAGCCGGTTGCCATTTCCTTCTCCAGCACATTAAAGTGAAAAGTGAAAGTGAAGTCACTCAGTCGTGTCTGACTCTTAGAGACCCCATGGACTGCAGCCCACCAGGCTCCTCTGTCCATGGGATTTTCCAGGCAAGAGTACTGGAGTGGGGTGGCATTGCCTTCTCCAAGAGGACAAGCTAGTTGTTACCAAAGGGAAGAGGCAAGGGAGGAGGGGAAATGTAGTGGTAGGAGATTATGAGGTACAAACTATTATGTATGAAACAAGCTATAAGAATAAATATATCTTTATATTTATAATACAGGAAATATAGCCAGTATTTTATAATAACTATAAATGGAGTATAACCTTTAAAAATTGTGAATCAGTATGTCGTATACTTGTGACTTATATAATATTGTACATCAATTATACCTCAATAAAAAAAATATAGCAGGTTTGTCTATGCAGAGGTATCAGCTCCCACTGTCACCCAGTAACTGCTCTGGTATATGAGATTTCAAAATTATCTACTGTCATAGCTTATGGAGCTGTGTGAGTGTGTGTGTATGTGTATATTCAGGAGTAGGTGGTGTAAAATGAAATATTTCTGCGAAATGAAATATTTTCTGCTATCCCAGTAAATAAGCCATGTCACTGCCATCTGGGATTCTAGCCTTTCAAATGTAAATTTCTGAGCCCAGGTAAAAAAAAAAACACCAGCTATTTGGCAGCCAGCAACCACTTCCTCCGTGGTAAGCACTGAGGAGCTGGGGAGACGTGAGACACACAAGAGGAAGTCATCTGCCACACCTGCCACCCCTTACAGTAAAAGAGGAATTAGGATGTGAAGAATCAAAAGGCAGGATTTGGCTTCAGATAGCCACAATGCCTATGAAAGAAATGATTTCAGTAAGCCCAGACATTTGCATCTTCCCATACATAAAAGAACGCTAAATCTCTTAATGTAAGAAATCCAGTAGTGGTGTTAGAGAAGACTCTTGAGCATCCCTCGGCCTATGAGCAGATCAAACCAGTCAATCCTCAAGGAAATCAACCCTGAATATTCTTTGGAAGAACTGATGCTGAAGCTGAAGCTTCAATCCTTCGACCACCTGATGCAAAGAGATGACTCGTTGGAAAAGAACCTGATGCTGGGAAAGACTGAGGGTGAGAGGAAAAGGGTATAACAGAGGATGAGATGTTTCCCTAACTAACAGTAATCTTTTAATATTCAGATTACCTGCCCCTTGCTGCAAATTTGTATATAGCCTGGCTCTGATCTTGGCGAGGCAGCAGGGAGCAGTGGCATGAAGCAAGATCTTAATTCCCTGCCCAGGAATTGAACCTGGGTAGCCTGGATGAAAATCAAGAATCCTAGCCACCAGACCAGCAAGGGTAGAGGCTAGAAGCTGTTTTTCCCTGGATCTTTGCCTCCAGTGAAAAATGCATTTATTACAGAGACCGAAACTGTAAAAGCAGGTACAAATCCATTATTAGAGACATAGCAACAAGTGGGAAAACACAGACAGTTTTTTGAGTTGAAATAGCGGCAAGGCAGAGGTGCAGACCCAGAGAGAAAGGGTGTGGGCATCCCCTCTAGTGAGGAGGAGCACAGAAAAGAGGCTGGTGAGTCATTTATATGCGTCAGTTCTTCCAGACGTTTGTCTTCCTTCAGGCCAGTTATCTGGTTTCTTTTCCCACACCTGACCCACCCTGGGACCCTCCCCTGGGGTGGGCACGCACCCCTAAGCCCAGATGGATCTGGAAGTAAAGGCTTCTGGGAGGAGGAAGGCTCCATATGGCCTGGAGTTGTCCCCTGACCTTTGACTCCAAGGAGCCTCTCTGCGCATGTGTCGAGTCTCCCAGGATTTTGCCTCTCTGCGTCCTTGCCATGATTATACCCTTGAGGTGTTCACAAGAGACAAAGACTGGCTATTTATCCTGTTTCTGTTGTCACTTCCATTTCTGAGGGCAAACAGGAGACTGGTTGTAAATTCCTCAACTGGAGCCCCCCTGTGCCTTACTTCAGGAAACGCAAAGTGGAGGCTGACTGATTGTACACGTCCAACCTGGGGTCTGTCTGTTTTCTGCCTCACTGGTACAGAGGCGAATCCTTTCAGCCTTTCCTTACCCAGTAACACCTTGACTCCGTGTCCTTGTTCACGGACAAGGGAGAGAAACACCGTAGGAAATACAGCAGCGGCCGTGCGCCAGCCAGAAGGGAAAAAATGGGCAAGAGTCCTGATCCACACGGAGGTGGGATTCCCTCTTCCAAGGGACACTCACATAGTTCCTGAGGGGCACATCACTCAAGGACATTCTCAAGAATCAGAAGGCCCAGGGCAGAACGGCAGGTTGATCTGGACAAGAGAGAAGCACAGGAGGCAGCAGCTTCTGGGCACAGTCACAAAGGGTCCCTGTGTGCTGTAGTCAGGAGGAGGATGGGAAATTCCTTCATGTGAGTATGGCCCTCCTATTGAGTGCCAGGTGGTAGAGGGTGATGGAAAGATGGTCATGTCCCAGAGGACACCAGATGACATTGTTGGGAGATCCCAGGTAATCACATGCATTGTTGTAACCTGTGTCCATTTCTCCTACCACATATCCTACCAACATAGTGAGTTTAATTTAATGTCACAGTGGAAGGAAGTAAAATACTACCCAGACACGAATAAGGGATTTTGCTAAAATTATTATGAGATTAAGATTAACATATTTCTTACTTTTCTGTACTGACTCTAGGAATGAGTGAAGAGGAGTTTAACAGTATGCCTGAATGAGACTAAATTAGGAGAAAAGGTAATTTATACCAATTTTTATTAAATAATGAAATCTAGACATGTTATTTATGCTCAGTCACAAATAAAATGCTTTCAGTTCCTCTATGATTGAATAATGATTGTTTCTACAAACTCATCTAATCTTGATCTGACATCATTTATTATAATAAACAATTGAAATTTAATTTACAGAATTTAATAGGATCATGATCCCACACAATATTTTATAGCCACGATGCATGTTTATTGAGGAAAGATACTCACAGTGTAAATAACCAATAGGATGAACCTCTCCTATTTTGTCCTCAAGAAATCAGAATTTCAATCATGGATGTTAGGACCCTTCTGTGACAGCATTTTTGGTAGCAAAATGAACTTTTTTAAAAGCTTGTTATTTGGAAAGTAAAGCTAGATTATTTCCAGCATCAAAATGTGGTTGTAAGTAAGTTACACCCCCAAAATGAAGACAAATTGGCTGGAAGTGGAAGAACACATCTACATTCAAGGTTATCTCATGAGGATGAACAATCATAGGGCTATCTGTAGAAATTTCATCAGTTGAAAGAAGACATAGGCTTACCTGAGTGAAGGGCCAAAGTGGAAAGGGTTATTTGCCAAATGGAAGGAACGAGGCAAAGATGTATCTCCCACCGGTAGGATGATATACACAGCTCTGACAGATAGATGACAGGTTGGGATGCTATCACCTCTTCCGCCTCCTCCTAATGTGCTTTCCTCTTTTCAGCTACAGAACCTAAGAAGCTGAAAATCACATGTTCCAGACTTCTCTGCACTAAAATGATATGACACATTCATGTGAATCCTGAATTTAAAATTGAGTTCTGAGGGAAAAATAGGACAGCAGCAAGGGAGACATCCATGTTACTAACGTTGGTCTAACCAGCACGTTAAGTGCCCAGGAACCCATTCCTCTGGTGGCAGTTGTTTGATCCTCAGTTAGACATGGAATTGTGTGTGATTCCGGAGCCAGCAGAGGGTACAATGGCTTTCTGACTTACCAAATTTCTAATTATGGCACAAGTATAGATCTTTTAGTCAGTCTTGTTCCAAAAGTCATTGCTATAGCTCTAGCCTAGAACCTGCTTTTTTAAACCATTCCAAAAACATGTATGCACTTAAATCCCTTTCTATTTAGGTCTAATGGGATCCTTACTGATGATATCTGATAGTTTACTTACTGATAGCTCCCCCATTGATAATAATTTATCGCAATTATTCTAGTTAGTCTTTTTGGTATCTAGAATTCTAAATCAGTACTTTCTAGAACAGAAACATATGTTGAGATATAGATAGATTGCTTTTCCCTATCCCATAACTTTAGGCTTCAGAAGTAGCTTTTTTCTATTTTCTTTCTTTCTTTCTTTCTTTTTTCTGAAGAGTATTCAGAGGAAGCAAGCACATAGACAACGAAAAGTCATTTTCTTGACTTTTGGGTTCTCAAACAGACTTTCGGGTTTTCAAACAGACTTTCAAATTGTTGGTTAAGAGAATAGTCTTGAAAGTCAAAGCACTATTGATTATAAGAACTAAGGTTTATGAGAGAGAATGTTTTATTTTGAATTCTTAAAAAAGTGGTCTAGTATAGAAGGAACAAGAACTGAGCTTGGAAAAGATGTGGCATTTATACAACATACAGAGTCAGAAAAAGAAAAGATGTAGTGTTCTGTTTTTTTCTTCTTTGAATAAGGTAAGAGTTCCAGTCAGCAATAAGGGAAAATTAGAGGCAAGTTAATGAGAATTTTGATGCTGCTGGGATATCCAAGAATAGACTCAGGCCTTCACCTCAAGTTTCAGGCGCTGCATATGTGATGGGAACTTAAGATATATTTTAGGGCCAATATGAGAGCAGAGGATATATCCTTGGGATTTGTTTGTCAGAGCATAGCCTGGGAGACTCAAACCTCATCCTGCCTTGCTCTTGAATGGTGGAGCGGCAGTGTCCAGGGAAGGGTTTGGGTATAGTCATCCTAGTACATAAATAACTTCCAGGAAGACTCATTACCTTAAAATGTGCCATCCACTCTGCCACCATGAAGGGAAGATATGGGGTCAAAGGACATTTTATAATATGAATATCTCTTAGAGTGCCCAGAACTACTGGAAAATTTGAGTAGTGGAGAAGAAACCATATCTGAAATGGATGGCACCAGAAGCTAATCTGTGGGAAATTCTGAACAGCAACGTGTAAAACTGTAAACCAAGAGTTTGACTCTCATTGCCATCTTGTTAACATAGACATACCCTCCTCTTGGAAACACACTCAACTTTCTTTTTTAAAAGTGAGAATGACACAAAATAAAATTTACCAGAATTTCTTAGTAAGGCACAGCTTGTATTAATACTTTCAAGAGAACATATGTTTGCATGTGAAGCCACATGTTTTATCAACCATTCTAAAGGAAACACTGAATTATCTTTCTATTCTACTTATTAAAAAATAATCTAAAATTGTTTTCACTTAGGTAATGGAAGAACATGCCAAAAAATGGGACAAAAGGACTACTAAGCTAAGAGAGTAAATTAAGTAAAAGTATTTTTCTAGATTTTGCAATGTTTGTGGTATCTCAACTTTTCAAAATGTGAAAGTTGTTTCTTTTCTCATTCTAAGTAAAAATTCACACTTTTCCTAATTTCATATGCTTTTTTTCTTTAAAAAGCCCCCATTCCCAAATTATATAAAGTATAGGCTACATAAAACCAGAATACATCCATAACTTTCAGCCTAGACTTACTGAGCCAAGCAAAGGTATTGCAAGAAGTTCTGAGAGGCAGTGTCCCAAAGAGGTCTGTGCTTGGGCTGGGGAAGGAGAAACACACGTGGTGTTTTTGGCCCGAGGTCAAAGCAGGAGTATGGATCTGACAAGAGAAGCTTACCAGGGCCCACAGGAGAGAGGATGGCTCACAGAGCCGAAGGTCCCTCCTTAAAGACAGGGAGATAGCTCAGCCTCCCCAACCCCCATCTTGTCCTAAAGAGAAGGACAAAAATAAAAGGAGGTATAAAATCTTGAATTGCCATAAAACCAGACTATCTGAGCTACCTTGAATTGATAAGATTAAGTTTTCAACCATTAGTGGAAATGCAGTCTTAACAGCTCTAAGTTCAGTTATAGGAAAACAAAATATGCATTTTAATTCTGGACTCAATGACTCGAGTACTTTGTTAGATTCCGCAAATACGTTGGCTTCATTTCACAACCATCAAGGCAAGCTACAGGGATAAAGATTGCATACTGCTGTCCCTTTCAGTGAGATATCACCAAGAGCTGGAGGGTTAAAGTGGTCCATATAAAGGAAGACAATTGGAGAGGGCCGGGTACGGGGTGAACTGCGCCAAGTGTTTCAATAGGCCAGGAACCTGTCCTCTTTATTGCAGGGTTACTCACTCATCCAGCAAACATTTGCTGGGAGTCTCCTATGAGCCGGGGGCTGAAAATATAGCAGTGACATAACCAAGTTTCTGCTCTTGTGAAGCTTTCACTCCAGCATAGGAAAGAGAGACAATAACCAAGTAAACGAAAACCTTACATTTTAGGCAGTGAAACACGCAATGCAGAAAAATAAGGCAGAGATGAAAGACACAGTAGGATAATAGGGAGAGGATGTTATTTGACACAGGGGAGTTAGGAAAGTTCTTCCTGAGAAGATGAAAACTGGTTATATAAAGAAATGAAAAAGTCAGCCATTTGAGACCTGCTGGAAGAACTTCCAAACAGGTAGAAAAGCAAGTACAACAGCCTCAGATAAGAGCCTGGCCAACTGTCTGAGGAATGGGAAGGAAACTAGTGAGGGTGGGGAGGAATGGGAATGAATGCGTAGACATGACCAGAAGCTGGTCTTTGGGGGCCTGGCAAGGACCTTGGATTTTACTCTGTGAAATGAGAAGACACTGGAAGATTTGGAGCAGAGGGGCAAGTTAGACTTTGTTTTTAGATTAATTTCTCAAGAAGTTATGTGAAAAATTGAGATGAAGACAAGGGTGAAAGCAGGGAGACCAGTCAAGAGATTACTGCATAATCTAACATATGACAGTGGCTTGAGCCACCACATAGAGGTAAGGAGAAATGTTCTTATTCTGGATATATTTTGAATAAAGCACCAACCAAATTTACCAATAGCTTGCATATATGCATGGAAGAAAGAGTTAATGATAACTTCAAATTTTTTTTTTTAATCCTGAGCAATCCTTAAAATCCTGTTCAGTTCAGTTCAGTCGCTCAGTCGTGTCCGACTCTTTGAGACCCCATGAATCGTAGCACACCAGGCCTCCCTGTCCATCACAAACTCCCGGAGTTTACTCAGACCCATGTCCATCAAGTCAGTGATGTCATCCAACCATCTCATCCTCTGTCATCCCCTTCTCCTCCTGCCCCCAATCCCTCCCAGCTTCAGGGTCTTTTCCAAAGAGTCAACTCTTCACATGAGGTGGCCAAAGTACTGGAGTTTCAGCGTCAACATCAGTCCTTCCAGTGAACACCCAGGACTGACCTCCTTTAGGATGGACTGGTTGGATCTTCTTGCAGTCCAAGGGGCTCTCAAGAGTCTTCTCCAACACCACAGTTCAAAAGCATCAATTTTTTGGCGCTCAGCTTTCTTCACAGTCCAACTCTCACATCCATACATGACCACTGGAAAAACCATAGCCTTGACCAGATGGACCTTTGTTGGCAAAGTAATGTCTCTGCTTTTTAATCTGCTGTCTAGGTTGGTCATGACTTTCCTTCCAAGGAGTAAGTGTCTTTTAATTTCATGGCTGCAGTCACCATCTGCAGTGATTTTGGAGCCCAAAAAAATAAAGTCTGACACTGTTTCCACTGTCTCCCCATCTATTTCCCATGAAGTGATGGGACCAGATCCATGATCTTAGTTTTCTGAATGTTGAGCTTTAAGCCAACTTTTTCACTCTCCACTTTCACTTTCATCAAGAGGCTTTTTAGTTCCTCTTCACTTTCTGCCATAAGGGTGGTGTCATCTGCATATCTGAGGTTGTTGATATTTCTCCCAGCAATCTTGATTTCAGCTTGTGTTTCCTCCAGCCCAGTGTTTCCCATGATGTACTCTGCAGATAAGTTAAATAAACAGGGTGACAATATACAGCCTTGACGTATTCCTTTTCCTATTTTGGAACCAATCTGTTGTTCCATGTCCAGTTTTAACTGTTGCTTCCTGACCTGCATATAGGTTTCTCAAGAGGCAGGTCAGGTGGTCTGGTATGCCCATCTCTTTCAAAATTTTCCACAGTTTATTGTGATCCACACAGTCGAAGGCTTTGGTGTAGTCAATAAAGCAGAAATAGATGTTTTTCTGGAACTCTCTTGCTTTTTCGGTGATCCAGAGGATGTTGGCAATTTGATCTCTGGTTCCTCTGCCTTTTCTAAATCCAGCTTGAACATCTGGAAGTTCATGGTTCACGTATTGCTAAAGCCTGTCTTGGAGAATTTTGAGCATTACTTTACTAGCATGTGAGATGAGTGCAATTGTGCGGTAGTTTGAGCCTTCTATGGGATTGCCTTTCTTTGGGACTGGAATGAAAACTGACCTTTTCCAGTCCTGCGGCCACTGCTGAGTTTTCCAAATTTGCTGGCATATTGAGTGCAGCACTTTCACAGCATCATCTTTCAGGATCTGAAATAGCTCAACTGGAATTACATCACATCCACTAGCTTTTATCATAGTGATGCTTTCTAAGGCCCACTTGACTTCACATTCCAGGATGTCTGGCTCTAGGTGAGTGATCACACCATTGTGATTATCTGGGTCATGAAGATCTTTTTTGTACAGTTCTTATGTGTATTCTTGCCACCTTTTCTTAATACCATCTGCTTCTGTTAGGTCCATACTATTTCTGTCCTTTATCGAACCCATCTTTGTGTGAAATGTTCCCTTGGTATCTCTAATTTTCTTGAAGAGATCTCTAGTCTTTCCCATTCTGTTGTTTTCCTCTATTTCTTTTACACTGTTATAAACCTCCATTCATAACCCCTCAGGCACTCTATCAGATCTAACCCCTTGAATCTATTTGTCACTTCCAATGAATAATCATAAGGGGTTCAATTTAGGTCATACCTGAATGGCCTAGTGGTTTCCTCTACTTTCTTCAACTAAAGGCTGAATTTTGCAATGAGAAGTTCATCATGTGAGCTACAGTCAGCTCCTGGACTTGTTTTTGCTGACTGTATAGAGCTTCTCCATCTTCAGCGACAAAGAATATAACCAATCTGATTTCAGTATTGACCATCTGGTGAAGTCCATGTGTAGAGTTGTCTCCTGTGTGGTTGGAGGAGGATGTTTGCTATGACCAGTGCATTCTCTTGGCAAAACATTGTTAGCTTTTTCCCAGCTTCGTTTTGTACTCCAAAGCCAAACTTGCTTGTTACTCCAGGTATCTCTTGACTTTCGACTTTTGCATTCTAGTCCCCTATGAGGGAAAGGACATCTTTTTTTGGTATTAGTTCTAGAAGGTCTTGTAGGTCTTCACAGAACCATTTAACTTTAGTTTCTTTGGCATTAATGATTGGGGCATAGACTTGGATGACTTTGATATGGAATCGTTTGCCCTAGAAATGACCGAGATCATTTTGTCATTTGAGATTGCACCCAAGTACTGCATTTTGGACTCTTTTCTTGACTATAAGGGCTACTGCATTTCTTCTAAGGGATTCTTGCCCGCAGTAGTAGATGGTCATCTGAATTAAATTCACCCATTCCCATAGACAAGAAAGACCTTAATGATCTGGATAATCAAAATGGTGTGATCAGTCATCTAGAGCCAGACATCTTGCAGTGTGAAGTCAAGTGGGCCTTAGGAAACTCCACTACAAAGTTAGTGGAGGTAATGGAGTTCCAGCTGAGTTATTTCAAAACCTAAAAGATAAGGCTGTTAAAGTGCTGCACTCAGTATGCCAGCAAATTTGGAAAACTGAGCCGTGACCACAGAGCTGGAAAAAGTCAGCTTTCATTCCAGTCCCAGAGAAGGGCAATTGTAAAGAAAGTTCAAACTACTGTACAGTTGCACTCATCTTACATGATAGCCAAGTTGTGCTCAAAATCCTTCAAGCTAGGCCTCAACAGTATGTGAACTGAGAAGTTCCAGATGTACAAGCTGAATTTAGAAAAGGCAGAGTAACAAATTGCCAACATCCATTGGATCATAGAAAAAGCAAGAGAATTCCAGAAAAACATCTACTTCTGCTTCACTGACTATGTTAAATCCTTTGACTGTGCAGATCACAATGAGCTGTGGAAAATTCTTAAAGCTATGTGAATATCAGACTGCCTTACCTGCCTCCTTAGAAACCCTGTATGCAGGACAAGAAGCAACAGTTATAACCAGACATGAAACAGCCAACTGGTTCTTAATTGGGAAAGTAGTACATCAAGGCTGTATATTGTCACCCTGCTTATTTAATTTATATACAGAGTGCATCATGCGAAATGCCAGTCCGGATGAAACACTAGCTAGAATCAAGATTGCTGGGAGAAATATCAATAACCTCAGATATGCAAGTGACACCACCCTTATGGCAGAAAGCGAAGAGGGACTAAAGAACCTCTTGACGAAGGTGAAAGAGGAGAGTGAAAAAGCTGGCTTAAAACTCAACATTCAGAAAACTAAGATCATGGCATCCAGTCCCATCACTTCATAGAAAATAGGGGGGAAATAATGGAAACAGTTTGAGAAGGGAATGGCAACCCACTCCAGTATTCTTGCCTAGAGAATTCCATGGACAGAGGAGACTGGCAGGCTATATATAGTCCAAGGAGTCATAAAGAGTTGGACATGACTGAGTTTCACTTCACTTCAAGGGAAACAGTTGCAGATTTTATTTTCTTGGGCTCCAAAATCACTGCAGATAGTGATTGCAGCCATGAAATTAAAAACACTTGCTCCTTGGAAGAAAAGCTATGACAAACCTAGATTGTGTATTAAAAAGCAAAGACATTACCTTGCCTACAAAGGTCTGTATAGTCAAAGCTATAATTTTTTCTAGCAGTCATGTATGGATGTGAGTGCTGGACCATAAGAAGGCTGAGCACCAAAGAACTGATGCTTTTGAACTGTGGTGTTGGAAAAGACTCTTGAGAGTCCCTTGGACTGCAAGAAAACCAAACCAGTCAATCCTAAAGGGAATCAATCCTGAAATATTTATTGGAGGGATTGATGCTGAAGCTGAAGCTCCAATAGTTTGGCCACCTGCTATGAAGAGCCGACTCATTGGAAAAGACCCTAAGGCTGGAAAAGATTGAAGGCAGGAGGAGAAGGGATCAACAGAGGACAAGATAGTTGGATGGTATCACCAACTCAATGCACATGAGTTTGAGCAAGCTCTGGGAGACTACAATAGACAGGGAAGCCTGACATGCTGCAGTCCCTGGGGTCCCAAAGAGTTGGACAAGATTAATTGACTGAACAAGTGCTTATTTGTCTTTAGCTTCATTTGAATTAATTTTGTTAGACTGTATTGTGACAGCTGCCTTGTCAACATGCAATAAAAAGCTTATCAAAATTGATGAATTTTTGTAACCATTTTAATATTGAAAATGGAAAAAAGAAGTAAAATTTTAGACATAATATGCTTTATTATTTCCAGGAAGTTAAAATCACAGTTGAAACCAACAAGAAAAAAAGATTTGTCAGTGCATGGAGATGGTGCTGTGACTGATTGAAAGTGTTAAAAGTGGTTTGTAAAGTTTTGTGCTGGGGATTTCTCACTGGATGATGCTCCATGGGTAGGTAGACCACTTGAAGTTGATAGTGATCAAGTCAAGACATTAATTGAGAACAATCAATGTTATACAATGAGGGAGATAGCCTACATACTCAAATTATTCAAATCAAAGGTTTAAAACTACTTGTACCAGCTTGATTTCCTTAATCACTTTAATGTTTGTGTTCCACATAAGCAAAAAAAAAAAAAAAAAAAAACCTCTTGAGTGTATTTCTGCTTGCAATTCTCTACTTAAATGTAACAAAAACATCCTGAGTAACAAGGATGTCCTGTTTTAAAACAAATTGTGATGGGCAATGAAAAGTGAATACTGTACAATTCAGTTCAGTTCAGTTGCTCAGATGTGTCCGACTCTTTGCGACCCCATGGACTGCAGCACGCCAGACCTCCCTGTCCATCACCAACTCCTGTAGTTCACTCAAACTCATGTCCGTCAAGTCAGTGATGCCATCCAACTATCTCATCCTCTGTCGCCCCTTCTCCTCCTGCCCAATATTTCCCAGCATCAAGGTCTTTTCAAATGAATCAGCTCTTCACATCAGGGTGGCCAAAGTGTTGGAGTTTCAGCTTCAGCATCAGTCCTTCCAATGAATATTCAGGACTGATTTCCTTTAGGATGGACTGGTTGGATCTCCTTGTAGTCCAAGTGACTCTCAAGAGTCTTCTCCAACACCACGGCTCAAAAGCATTAATTTTTCAGTGCTCAGCTTTCTTTATAGTCCAACTCTCACATCCATACACGACTACTGGGAAAACCATAGCTTTGACTAGATGGACCTTTATTGGCAAAGTAATGTCTCTGCTTTTTAAAAAGCTGTCTAGGTTGCTCATAGCTTTTCCTCCAAGTAGCAAGCATCTTTTAATTTCATGGCTGCTGTCACCATCTGCAGTGATTTTGGAGTCCCAAGAAATAAAGTCTGTCACTGTTTCCATCATTTCTGCATCTATTTGCCATGAAGTGATGGGACCAGATGCCATGATCTTCGTATTCTGAATGCTGAGTTTTAAGCCATTTTTTTCACTCTTCTGTTTCACTTTCATCAAGAGGCTCTTTAGTTCTTTTCTGCTTTTTGCTATAAGGGTGGTGTCATTTGCATATCTGAGGTTATTGATACTTCTCCCGGCAATCTTGATTCCAACTTGTGCTTCTTCCAGCCCAGCATTTCCCATGATGTACTCTGCATGTAAGTTAAATAAACATGGTGACAATATACAGCCTCAATGTGCTCCTTTACCAATTTGGAACCAGGCTGTTGTTCCATGTCGTGTTTTAACTGTTGCTTCTTGACTACTAACCATATGGCCGAGAGGTCCCAGCCTGGGTTATTACCCCCAGAGAAATTAAAACTACATCCACACAGAGACTTGTAAGGGTGGTGTCTTCTGCATATCTGAGGTTATGACATTTGTCCTGGCAATCTTGATTCCAGCTTGTGCTTCATCCAGTCCAGAAATGGTATGTACCTGACAGAAGCAGAAGATACTAAGAAGAGGTGGCAAGAATACATAGAAGAACTGTACAAAGAAGATCTTCATGACCCAGATAATCACAATGGTGTGATCACTGACCTAGAGCCAGATATCCTGGAATGTGAAGTCAAGTGGGCCTTAGGAAACGTCATGATGAACAAAGCTAGTGGAGGTGACGGATTTCCAGCTGAGCTATTTCAAATCCTAAAAGTTGATACTGTGAAAGTGCTGCACTCAATATGCCAGCAAATTTGGAAAACTCAGCAGTGGCCACAGGACTGGAAAAGGTCAGTTTTCATTCCAATCCCAAAGAAAGTCAATCCCAAAGAATGCTCAGACTGCTGCACAATTGCATTCATCTCACACGTTAGTAAAGTAATGCTCAAAATTCTCCAAGCCAGGCTTCAACAGTACATAAACCATGAACTTCCAGATGTTCAAGCTGGTTTTAGAAAAGGCAGAAGAACCAGAGATCAAATTGCCAACATCCACTGGATCATTGAAAAAGCAAAAGAGTTCCAGAAAAACATCTACTTCTGCTTTATTGATGATGCCAAAGCCTTTGACTGTGTGGACCACAACAAACTCTGGAAAATTCTTAAAGAGACAGGGATACCAGACCACTTGACCTGCCTCTTGGGAAATCTGTATGCATGTCAGGAAGCAACAGTTAAAACTGAACATGGAACAACAGACTGGTTCCAAATAGGGAAAGGAGTACGTCAAGGCTGTATATTCTCACCCTGTTTATTTAACTTATATGCAGAGTACATCATGCAAAATGATGGCCTGGATGAAGCAATAGCTGGAATCAAGATTGCTTGGATATTGTACAATAATGTAGAATGGAAGAGAGCACAGGGCAAGCAAAATAAACTGCCACCAATCACACCAAAGTCAGGTCTTTAGCCAGAGAAGGTGTTGTTGTGTATATGGTGGGATTAGAAGGGAATCCTCTATTATGAATAGCTCCTTCTGCAACACCAAACAATTAATTCAAACATGTACTGCTCCCAGTTTGACCAACTGAAGGCAGCACTCCATGAAAAGCATCTGTAATTAGTCAACAGAAAATGCATAATCTCCTATCAGGACAACGCAAGACCACATGTTTCTTTGATGACCAGGCAAAAGCTATTACAGCTTGGGTGGGAAGTTCCGATTTATCCACTGAAATCACCAGACACTGCACCTTCAGATATCCACTTATTTTGGTCTCTACATAATTCTCTTAATGGAAGAAACTTCAATTCCATGGAAGATTGTAAAAGGTACCTGAAAGATTAAAAGTTTTGGGAAGATGGAATTTTTTAATTGCCTGAAAAATGGCAGAAGGTAGTGGAACAAACTGTGAATGCCTGCATGCATGCCAAGTCGCTTCAGTCATGACCGACTCTTTGAGACCCTGTGGACTATAGCCCACCAGTCTCCTCTATCCGTGGAATTCTCCAGGCAAGAATACTGGAGTGGGTTGCCATCTCCTCCTTTGGGGATCTTCCTGACCCAGGGATCAAACTCGTGTCTCCTGTAGCTCCTGCATTGCAGGCAGATTCTTTACTGCTGAGCTACCAGGGAAGCCCAAGCAATGAATACATTGTCCTATAAAGTTCTTGATGAAAAATGTGTATTTTATTTTTACTTAACAGAACAAAGGAACTTTTTGGCCAACCCGATACATTATTTTAGTGATACATGCAATCAAGCACAGAGTTTCGCAGAAAGTCACTGGCCTCTCCTGAAGGTTACTGCTAGTCTTGAGGAGCAGAAGTCTCCCTTAATGATTTTAGTACTTTTCTATACATGAGAAGATGCAAGAATTTGGCTTTATAAAATATTCTCCTGAAAATATGTAACTGTAGGAAGGTCTGTTCTGCCAGTTTTCCCTAGAGCACAGAGTGCCTCATTCCTGTTCTCCACCCTAAACTTTCAGGGTGTGCTGAAAATCAGCAACTGTTGTGGCTAGTGACCTAATCCTTGTGGAGACAAATGGCAAAGGCCAATTTTTAGTTGGCAATTCTCATCTCCCCTGAGGGAGAGGACACTTTTATAAAGCAGGAAGAGGGGATGAGCAGAGGCAACCAGGTCAGTATTTGCATCCATCAGTGGGCACATTCTCCCCACTGGTTCTCAGAACTTACACGCTGTCTAGTGGGGTCCACTTCACACATGAACATTCAAGTTAAGCAGCGTCAGAGAAACCAATATGAGAAGCTATGAGCAAATAAGAAATCATAGAGAATTAACTTTCAGTAAAATCAGAGTGTTTTCTTGCTGCTGTTGAGTGGAAGTAACTTACCTCCAAGTTTACAGCAAGTGGATTTCGAGACAGCAGATATCCTTGAAGACAACGTCCTGATTCAGAAGATTACACACACCAAGTTGGACCAAATGGATATTTATTGGAGATGAGTGCCCAGCTCTGAAGGCAAAAGACCATTAATCAGAAGGCGAACAGGGCAAGACACATTGTATATTAATTCCGTTCTAATAAGCTTTATTTTTTAAATTAATCATTTTAATTGGAGGATAATTACTTTACAATATTGTAAAGGTTTTTGCCATACATCAGTATGAATCAGCCATAGGTATACATGTGTCCCCTCCATCCTGAATCCCCCTCACACCTCCCTCCCCACCCTATCCCTCTAGGTTATCATCCATTCATCGAACTCCCACTGGTTATCTATTTTACATATGGTAATGTACATGTTTCAATACTATTCTGTCAAATCATTCTACCCTCTCCTTCTCCCACTGGGCCCAAAAGTCTGTTCTTTATGTCTGTGTCTCCTTTCTGCCCTGTACATAGGCTCATTGGTGCCATCTTTCTAGATTCCATATAAATGGGTTAACATGTAGTATTTGTCGTTCACTTTCTGACTTACTTCACTTGTGTAATAGGCTCTAGGTTCATCTACCTCACTAGAAGTGACTCAAATGCATTCCTTTTTATAGCTGAGTAGTATTCCATCGTGTATATGTACCACAACTTCCTTATCCATTCATCTGCCAGTGTACATCTGGGCTGCTTCCATGTTCTAGCTATTGTAGATAGCACTGCAGTGAACAATGAGGTACATGCGTCTCTTTCAGTTCTGGTTTCCTCGGGGTGTATGCCCAGCAGTGGGATTGCTGACTGTATGGTAATTTTCTTCCTAGTTTGTTTAAGGAATCTCCACACTGTTCTCCACAGTGGCTGTATCAGTTTGCAGTCTCACCAACAGTGTAAGAGGGTTCCTTTTTCTCCACACCCTCTCCAGCATTTATTGTTTATAGACTTTTTGATGATGGCCATTCTCACCAGTGTGAGATGATACCTCATTGTCGTTTTGATTTGTATTCTCTAATAATGAGTGATGTTGAGCATCTTTTCATGTGTTTATTAGCCATCTGGATGTCTTCCTTGAGAAACGTTTGTTTAGGTCTTTTGCCCACTTTTTGAGTTGTTCGTTTTTCTGATATTGAGCTGCATGAGCTGCTCATATATATTTTGGAGATTAATTCTTCGTCAGTTGTTTCACTTGCTATTATTTTCTCCCATTCTGAGGGCTGTCTTTTCAACTTGCTTATAATTTCCTTGTTTGTGCAAAAACTTTTAAGTTTAATTAGGTTCCATTTGTTTATTTTTGTTTTTATTTCCAATTTCTCCCCATGTCTACTTGGGTCAAGTGACCTCACCAGGAGGGATCATTTCACCGGGCCATGAGGGCTTTGGTTAGCCAGGCATTGTCTCACTGGATGCTTTGGTGACCATGGAAGCAGAAGCTCTTAACAGAAGAAAAGGTTTGTTAGGCAGATAAAGGCAGCTACTGTAGGCTGTTACATTCCACCTCACGGCTGCCCAGGACTTTATTCCCATACTCACAATACAGAATTCCCAGTGTAACAGCTGTCTCATGTGACATCACATACACATTCACCACTATCCTCTGAAAGGGAGGTCACCCCAAATCACATGCAGATCCTCCTCTTGCTTTAAAACCAGGACCTCTAGGTGATAGGTATTGTCTGGTTTTGGCTTTTGTCTGCTACTTTATGGCTAACTGATAAATTTAATCACCTCTAACTTGAATAACCAACAGTGGAGGAAAAGCAGGATAACCCCAACAGGAGCCCCCATCTATGGAGGAGAAAACTGAAAATGCATGATCTGTGCCATATTGGTTCATAATATATTCTCTCTTCCTGTGTCTGGTCCCTGATTCTTATCCTGGTGAAGTTTCCCGTGTATGTTTGACTTTCAGGACTGTGACTAAAAAATATGGAGGAAAGATTCTTCTTCAGGGAACTTCTTCAACAATCACCTCCCTGATGATTTTGGAGCCTGGGAAATGTTTTAGGAATTGAGTATCATAGGCTTTTTGCCTAAGCTGGATTTTCTCGGTCAGTTTAACTCTCATCTTCAGAGGTCCTGGATTACTGGTCTATGACCAGTAGAGAAAGTTCAGTTGCATTCTTATCTCTTTCTTCTCCTATCAAATGTGTCAACTTAGACAAGAGTTTTTTCTTGCAGGATCTTCTTGAAGGCCAGAAGTGAAATTCAATTAGTTTGCCAAAACTATTGATAAAGCGTTGTAAGAATTGTAGCTTTAATCCTCTTTCTACTACCTTTACTACCCTCCATCCTTCCATGGCCCATCCCCAGGAACTCTTAGAGGACATCATGATCAGCGGCTAAAGGCTAATGTGTGGCTCTGCAGGGACTCAGCTCCACACCCAGCATCCATTCTGATTGATGAGCCCAGGGATATACCTGTTGTTAACCCAACTGTGAATAGCACCCTTTCTGGAAGTCACAAGAAGTAGCCAACATCCCTTAATAATGCAACATTTTCTGCCAACTCCCCTGAAGCTCTACATGAGGTATATGATCTGAATCACAAAACACCGTTGAATTCCAATAAACATATAAGAGTTTGACCATTTCCTTTCTGTAGTGCATTAAATGAATCTGAGACAGAATATGATGGATCACACTGCATGCTTTGAGTAATGCAAGTTTTATACTTAAGGCCATATTTTAAGGTCTGTCACTTGAACTCTTCAGTTTCAAAATTGTGTATCAATTAGTGTTTTTAATTTTAAGTAACATAAGGCAACTCTGTTCAGTTTAGGCATAAAGCAATATTTATTGGAATGGTAAGGATCATTTTTAAGTGCTGAAAGAATAAAAAAATAAGGACATTTTTTACAACATGCCAGAAAATTTGTATTCCAAAGAATGTTGCATTTTAACATGGTTACTTTGAAAGACTTTGTATTTATTCCAACCATACCATCATGGCTCAGAGTTTATTTTTAAGCTAACTTTGAATTACTTTCAGAATCTGCATTGCATTCCTTTGGCTATCTGAGTTATGCCAATCTTTTGCCCTTTGAAAGTGGATTTGATTTTCTTAGAAAATCATTTGAAATCATATCTATTGAGGTGACTTGTCAAAGTCACAGAAGAAACTTCCTTGAAGTTTTTTCTATGATAGAGACTGGAAAGCAAGGGCACATTTTTCTCTCCTTGATATTACCTTAATATTCTTCATCTGGTGAATTGCTATTAGGTTGATGATAATTGGTTACTAATTGTCTGACAATCACCAGCCAATTGTGACTGGCCCTAATTAGTGAATGTGTGCCAAGGAAAAAGTGACTTTCGGAGTATAGGCTCAAATAGGCATAGCAAACTGACCCACGAGATTTAGAAAAGGGAGCCATTAAGGGAAATAACTAAGAACTGTAATTCTGCCTAAGAGATCAATTTAACCAGAAGACAGATAAGTGGGATTGTGTTGTTTTGAGAGTGTGTGGCAGAAATGGCTTGTGAGTAAAGTAAGCCCGAATTCAAATCCTGATTTCTCCCTGGTTTTCCACAACTGCGTCTGATTTCTGTGATGGCTGTTGCCTTCTCTCTGCCAGCCTCTGGGTTAGACAGTTGACTCACAGGCACTAGACAAGGGCTTATTGGTTCCTTGCTGTTGTTTAGTCTCTAAGTTGTGTCTGCCTCTGTGACCCCATGGACTGTAGCACACCAGCTGCTGTGTCCACTATCTCCCAGAGTTTGCTCAAATTCATGTCCATTGAGTCAGTGACTCCCTAACCATCTCAGTGACTATCTAACCATCTCAACCTCTGCCGTCCCCTTCTCCTTTCGCCTTCAATCTTTCCCAGTATCAGGGTCTTTGCCAATAAGTCATCCCTTCACATCACATGGCTAAAGAATTGGAGCTTTGGCAACAGTCCTTCCAATGAATATCAGGGTCGATTTCTTTTAGGATTAACTGGTTTGATCTCCTTGCAGAGTGTGTTAAATCATAGATGCTGATAATGAGCAAGGTCTTGTGGAGTGTCTGTGCACAAAGCCTTCCTGTGTCACCCATTTCTTGATTATAAGCCACAGCTTTCATTCAGCCTGCATGACCTGCACTGAGTTCCAATGGGCAGATTCAAGCAGTTGTTGATTAGGGAAGGGAGGGGATGCAGACAAGGGAGGAACAAACAGTCAAAAGAAACAATAATGCAGTCTTGGGGCAAGGTCCTGGTTCCCCATCAGTGGATACACACACAATATCTTAGAGTTGTTTTGCAGATACAGAAGCCTCCTCCATGTGTGAGAAGTTAATGATTGATGATGCTATGCTGTCCATAAGCATGCAGACCCCACACCAGGTGGATGCTGAATGTTGATGATGCTGACTTCTACTTTCCTCACCACCAACCTATCAGAAGAATGCCCGCAAGCTGGTTACACCCTCTTTGAGCCATTACTATAAAACTTCTCACTACACTCTCCAAGCTGGGACACACAGTTTTGAGGGCATTAGCCTGCTGTGGCCCTCTTTGCCTGGCAAAGAAATAAAGCTATTTTTTTCTACTTCAGCCAAAACTTTGTCTCCAAGATTTAACTCAGTGTTAGAGTACAGAGGCTGGATTTGTCTTCAAATTGGCACCCAATGTAGGGCCAAATTGGGGATGGCCCCAGGAGTTTCCTCTGGCTACATCAGACACTCCAAGATTTTCTCCAAGCCAGTATCTCGTGAGAGTAGAGTGTAAAAGAATTTCTTTAGAGGCCAGATTGCTTGGAACCCTTGCCTGGAAAGGCCAAGCCCTGGTCACACCTGGTCTTGGTAGTCGGAACTCCAAGGTGGGAGTGGGCAGCTGCCGAGGCCACTTTTGCCTTGAAGACACTCCCTTATTTCTCCTTCCCCAGCCATTCCAAACTTTCTACTCCAAGGAATTATTTTTAGGAAGACTAAAAATAGCATCTGAAGTCATGACCCCTATGCCAGAATCTGAATAAGTCCCCTGGAGTACACTCCCAGGCTTCTTCGATCTTGTCCATCTGAAGAACTTTTGGTTCCATCTGAGGAACATTTGTTTCCCATTTGGGATTCTTCATTTTGGAACTTGCATCTGTAAAGCACCACTTTTAGATGAAGTTCAGTGGTTTAATGGAACTTGGAAGCAGCCACTCTGAAATTTGTGCTGCCTGTTTTTTGTTTTTTTTTAATTTATTTCTTTTCAATTGGAGGATAGTTGCTTTACAAGAAGTGTTGGTTTCTGCCATACATCAACATGAATCAGCCATAAGTATATATATGTCCCCTTTCTCTTGAAACTCCTTTCCCACCCCATCCCACCTGTCTAGGTTGTCACAGAATACCAGGTTGAGCACCTTGTATTATGCAGCAACTTCTCATTAGCTATCTATTTTACATATGACGATGTATATATTTCAATACTAATTTCTCAGTTTGTCCCAATCTCTTCTCCCCCAACCCCCATGCCCCATGACCACAAGTCTCATCTTTGTATGTCTCTATTCCTGACTTGAAAATAGGTTCATCAGTACCATTTTTCTAGTTTTCATAAATATGCATGAATATACCAATATCAGTGATATTGATCTGTAATTTTCTTTTTCATGATGTCTTTGTCTGGTTTTGGTATCGGGGTGATGGTGGCCTCATGGAATGAGTTTTGAAGTGCTCTTTCCTCTGTAATTTTTTTTGAAAGAGAATGAGAAGAATAGGCATTAGCTCTTCCCTATGCGTTTGATAGAATTCACCTGTAAAGCCATCTGCTCTGAGTTTTTATTTTTTGAGAGATTTTTGACCAGAGTTTCCATTTCAGTGCTGTGACTGGCTTGTTCATAATTTCTATTCCTCTCTGGTTCAGTCTTGGGAGGTTGAATTTTTCTAAGAATCTGTCCTTTTCTCCAGGTTGTCCATTTTATTGGCATATAGTTGCTCATAACAGTTTCGTGATCCTTCATATTTCTGAGATGTCTGTTGTAATCTTTCCTTTTTCTTTCTAATTGTGTTGATTTGAGGGCTTCTCCCTTTTATTCTTGATGAGTCTGGCTAATGATTTGTTGATTTTGTTTATCTTCTCAAAGAACCAGCTTTTCGTTTTATTGAACTTTCCTATAATCTCCTTTATTTCTTTTTCATTTCTACTCTCATCTTTGATTTCTTTCCTTCTGCTCACTTTGGTTTTTTTTAATTCTTTTTTCAGCTGCTTTAGGTGTGAGGTTACGCTCTCTATGCAATGTTTTCCTTGTTTCTGGACATGGGCTTGGATTGCTATAAACTTCTTTCTTAGAGCTGTTTTGCTACATCCAATAGGTTTTGAGTCATCATGTTTTGGTGGTCATTTGTTTCTAGGTTTTTTGAAAAATTTCCTGTCTTATTTTTTCAGTAACCCGTTGGCTATTTAGAAATGTATTTTTTAATCTCCAGATGTTTGCGTTTTTTACAGCCTTTTTTCTGTAATTGATATTTAGTCTTATAGTGTGGTCAGAAAGAGATGCTTGATACGATATCAATTTTCTTAAATTTATCAAGGCTTCATTTTTGAGCCAAGATGTGATCTATCCTGGAGAATGTTCCACGTGCAATTGAGAAGATGAGATCACATGCCATGATCTTAGCTTTATGAATGTTGAGTTTTAAGCCAGCTTCTTCACTTTTCTTTTTTTTTTTTCTTCACTCTTCTCTTTCACCTTCATCAAGAGGCTCTTTAGTTCCTCTTCACTTTCTGCCATAAGGTGGTGTCATCTGCATATCTGAGGTTATTGCTATTTCTCCCGGCAATCTTGATTCCAGCTTGCGCTTCATCCAGCCAGGCATTCCGCCTGAAGTACTATGCATATAAGTTAAATAAGCAGGGTGACAATATATAGCCTTGATATACTCCTTTCCTACCTTGGAATCAGTCCATTGTTTATGTCCAGTTTTTACTGTTGCTTTTTGACCTGCATACAGGTTTCTCAAGAGGCAGGTAAGGTAGTCTGATATTCTCATTTCTTTAAGAATTTTCCAGTTTGTTGTAATCCACACAGTCAAAGGCTTTAGTGTAGTCAATGAAGCAGAAATAGATGTTTTTCTGGAATTCTCTTGTTTTTTTCTATGATCCAATGGATGTTGGCAATTTAATCTCTGGTTCCTCTGCCTTTTCTAAATCTGACTTGTACATCTGGAATTTCTTGGCTCATGTACTGTGGAAGCCTAGCTTGAAGCATTTTGAGCATGACCTTGTTACCATGTGAAATGAGTGCAATTGTGCGGTAGTTTGAACGTTCTTTGGCATCGACCTTCTTTGGGGTTAGAATGAAAACTGACCTTTTCCAGTCCTGTGGCCACTACCGTGTTTTTCAAATTTGCTGGCATGTTGAGTGCAGCACTTTAATAGCATCATCTTTTAGGATTTGAGGTCTTCCCTGGTGGCTCAGATGGTAAAAGTGTCTGCCTACAATAAGGGAGACCTGGGTTCAATCCCTGGGTCGGGAAGATCTCTGGAGAAGGAAATGGCAACCCACTCCAGTACTCTTGCCTGGAAAATCCCATGGACGGAGGAGCCTGATAGACTACAGTCCATGGGGTCGTGAAGAATCAGACATGACTGAGGGACTTCACTTCTTCTTTAGGATTTGAAATAGCTCAGCTGGAATTCCATCTCCTTTACTAGCTTTGTTCATAGTGATACTTTCTAAGGCCCACTTGACTTCACACTCCAGAATGTCTGACTCTAGGTGACTGATCACACCATCATGATTATGCGGGTCATTAAGGTCTTTTTGTATAGTTCTTCTGTGTATCCTTGCCACCTATTCTTAATATCTTTTGCTTCTGTTAGGTTTTTTCTGTTCTTTACCTTTTCTGTTCTTTACTGTGCCTATCTTTGCATGAAATTTTCCCTTAGTGTCTCTAATTTTCTTGAGGAGATCTCTAGTGTTTCCCATTCTATTGTTTTCCTCTACTTCTTTGCATTGATCACTGAGGAAGGCTTTCTTATCTCTCCTTGCTATTCTTTGGAACTCTGCATTCAAATGGTTATATCTTTCCTTTTCTCCTTTGCCTTTTGCTTCTCTTCTTTTCTCAGCTATTTGTAAGGCCTCCTCAGACAGCCATTCTGCATTTCTTCTTCTTGGGGATGGCTTTGATCACCACCTCCCGTACAATGTTATGCATATCTGTCCATAGTCCTTCAGGCACTCTGTCTATCAGATCTAATCCTTTGAACCTATTTCTCACTTCCACTGTATAATTGTAAGGGATTTGATTTAGGTCATACCTGAATGGTCTAGTGGTTTTCCCTACTTTCTTCAATTAAAGTCTGAATTTTACATTATGGATCTCATGATCTGAGCCACAGTCGTCTCCTGGTCTTGTTTTTGCTGACTATATAGAGCTTCTCCATCTTCAGCTACAAAGAATATAACCAATCTAATTTCAGTATTGACCATCTGGTGATGTAATGGCAATAAAGGGGATTAAAATGAAACACACACACACACAGTAAAAAAAAAAAGCTAGAAAAAAATGTACCCTAGACAAATGGTTAACGCAAAATCAGACAAATAGAAAAACAAAGGAATATGTACACACAAACACATACACACACAAAAAATCAAAACAGTCCAAAGAAAACAAAGTACAGGAGAGTGATTCAGCGAGCAAAGGAAAGCAAAAATGATATCAACCAATTGAAAACAAAACTGACTAAAACACAAAACAGAAAACAAGACCAAAGCAGCAAGCCAAATGAGAAATAAAGCAAGAAAACAAAACAAACATGGTGAAAAAAAAGAAAAGGAAATTTAAATAGATATGTAAAAAGTATTTTTATATATTAAAGAATCACTACACCAGCAATGAACAATAGGAAAACAAAACAAGTGAAAACAACCAAAACACCAAAACCCCACAGAATCACAAAAACTCAATGCAGAGGTAGAAGCATCTAAAGAAAATTAAAAATGTGATTAATAAGAAAAAAAATCTCAAAAGCTTAAAAGCTTAAATAGATATAATAATAAAAACAACAGCCACAGCAACAGAGGGAAAGAAAGAGCAAGGAAGTCCAGAATAAACTACAGAACAAATCAAAATATAAGAATAATATTTTTCTCGGGTCTCAGATGTCAGCATCTTTCCCCCTTTGTGATTCATGACCCACCTCCACCTTGCTAGGAGGCCCTCCAATACTGGGGGGGACTAGTCTCTGGACCTGCTGTGGGGCAACTCAAACTCTAATCTGACCTGACCTCTACATGTTGTTGCCACCGGTGTCCACAGCTGCCAGAGCTAGGGCCTTTTCTTTCATGAGAACAGTCATTGTCTTTTTGTAGGTAGTCTACCTAGTTGATCATGTGGATTTAATCTCTAGCTTGTACGGCTGGAGGAAAGCTTTTTGATTCTCTTCCATAGCCACTCCACCCCTGGAGCTCAACTGTGGTTTTATTCCCACCTCCTCTGTGGGTCATCTATAGGAGTTTGCTCTTGAGGCTGCCCTGAAGGACTTGTGTCTGCCCCAGTGAGGACTGAGTGTGGATGTGGTGCAGCTGCTTGGATCACAGGGACCCTGGTGATGCCAAGTACGCAGGGAGGCCAGGAGCCATGAGTGCAGGAAATATGGTGCTATTAGGTTTTCCTCTAGCCTCTGGCAGCTCTGCCCCAGTAAGAACTGAGCATGGAGGTAGCACAGCTCCTGGATGGCAGGGACCCTGTTGGCTCCAAATGTTCAGGGAAGCCAGTGGCCCTGGGTACAGAAGATATGGTGCTAGTAGAACCTTTTCCTAGCTTCTGGCAGCTGACATTCAAAGGGCCTCCCTGGCTGGTCCTTCTCTATTGCTCGGTGCAGCAGGCAATCAATGGGCCATCCTCTCTGGGGTCTTGCTCTGTAAGTCAGCGGCTAGCAGCAAGCATGTGGAGAGAGAGAGGCTATAGTGCTGGCTCCATCCTCCGTGTGTGACTCAGCAATGGCACCCTGCCTCCGTGGCTGCCTGGCTTTCCTCCTGTCCTTGGGCTGTCTACCTGCAGTCAACAGCCGTCCTCACCCTCGGATTTCTCTCCAATCCCCATGCTCCAGCTCCCAGCTACACATTCTGGTGGACTCATGTCCCTGTCCATGGTAGGTAGGGCCATGGCATGGATTGTCCGTGTGGTTCTCACTCCACTCATTCTGCCACAGATCAGCTGCTTTACCCCCTGAAAGCCTCAAATGCTTTCTCTCTGCCCTAACTGATTGCCCACTGGGGGTCTCCCCGTTGCTTCAGCTCCCACACCGCATGGGTGCATGTTCAGTTCACCCACTCTCCTCCTCTTTTCCCCTTACTTCCTTCATTCTACCAAGTTTTGTGTGTATCCGTATATTCCTTTCTGGTGGCCAAGGACTGCAGCCAGCTCTCAGCTGGTGCTCTGTGAGGTCTTCTGTGTATAAAGATACATTCCTTTTGCATCTGTGGAGAAAGATGTAGTTCGTGTCCACTTACACTTTCAACATCTCGTCTTTCCCCTGTGTTCTTAATTTTTGTTCTTTGTTGTTGCTGTTTTTCCTGGTGTAAGTCTTCCATCTGGCAAGGAGGCATCTGCTGGCAAGGGTTCTGGTTTGTTTTCAGTCTTCACATGAGTGTTTTTCAACTGAATATGGGCAGTGCTTCTTTAGTTCCATCTGACAGCACCCTGGGGGAAATTATGGCAGACTGGCCAACATATTCATTATGAACCCATGATTTTATTGTAATTCTCTTTGGCCAATATATATTCTTAAATGTGAGGAAAGATATCCTTTGTACGGTAGTTAGAACTATCTTGTTACAGGAATAGAAAGACTCCACTCCATCTGGGCTAGCCGCTCAGGGCTCACTCTCTTGCAGGAACTGAGCCACTCTAGGCTCCCTCGGAGCCAACTCTGAGTTCATCCTGTTGATTTTCAAAAATGTACCACGTGAGAGCTGCAAGTTGACCCTGAGCCAGTCTGTCTGAAAACCCTTGACTGGGAATGGAAATAGGATTTTTAAACTATGTTTCCTCTGACTTTTCTATCTGTGCAGCCTGTGGTCTGTTTTTCTGTGTATTGTTTTGCAGTGAGCTTCTCAGGCTGGTGCAGGATGGGAAAACTCTACCTGCTATTGGGAACCACTTTGAGTCTGCAGTCTGGGAGTGGAAGTTAAATCTCTGGACTACATCTTGTCTGGTATTTTGCTTGTGGGGCCATGTTTGTTGTGTGTGTGTGTGTCAGGACTTACACTGGTTGGTTGAAATGTCTTTGGTAAATAGCACGGCCCAGCTTGATATCAGTGTTAAGAGACTGAGCACAGTGTTTAACCTCTGAGCCCTGGAAGCTACTGGTTTGTCAATTAACACTCAAACAAATGTCTTTTAAGTTTTAATTCTGCTTCCTGTAACAACCAATTTGCAAATATTTACTCTTTCTATAGCTTCAAATACTTCTGTTTACCTGAATTCTCCTTAGGGCCTTCGTTTGATAAATTTATCATATTACTATTATATTTTAGTTAGCTAATGCTTTAAGAAGCGGCTACCCACAGAATTTTAGAGTGTATTGTTTTAGGGAGTTCCTGGCCCAAATTCTTGGGATTGGCCAGAAATGTCCCTGAAGCATCCTACTGGATTGAGATTAACCTTCTTCTCTCAAGTTGTAACTGAGAAGGACCCTATGGGGCCTTCCTAGGACAGACCCCTTCCCCATATCCTCTGCTTTAGCTCCTCTCTGAAGTATCTAGACAACAGTATCTGAAGCCCATTTCCTGAGTTGTTTTACAGATGCTAAAACCCCCACTTATTGAAAGACTGTTTACTTGCTGACCATGAGCACTTGCTGACCGTGACCGAGGCCTGCTGGAGCCTAAGGATCGACAGGGTTAACCCCTGAACACCACCCTGTTACCTCGGCCTCAACCCAGAGAACTGTGCACAGGCTGCTCATATAGCCAGGACTCCTCTTCTCACCTCGCCTTAAAAAATAAAGTTATAGTAGGATCCAGGGATCCCACTCCTGGGCATACATCCAGAGAAAACTATAATTAGAAAATATACATGCAACACAATGTTCACTGCAGCATGTTTACTGTAACTAAGATATAGAAGCAACCTAAGGGTCCATCAAAAGATGAATGGATAAAGAAGATGTGTATATGTGTATTTATATATATATGCAATGGAATATTGTATGTATAGTATTGTATATAGTACATATATATAATACATTGTATGTATATATTGTATATACATATACATATATATAACATACATATATATATAGACAATATTCCACTGTGCATGTATACATACACACACACTCAGAATGGAATATTAATAAGCCATAAGAAAGAATGAAATCATGCCGTTTGCACAACATGGATGGATCTAGAGATTATCATACTAAGTGAAGTAAGCCAGACAAAGACAAATATTATATGATGTCACATGTATGTGGAATCTAAAAAATGACATGAATGAACTTATAAAACAGAAACAGACTCACAGACATAAAAAGCAATCTTATGGTTACCAAAGGGGAAAAGGAGAGGGGTAAATTAGGAGCTTGTGATTGACACATACACACTACTATCTGTATAATAAATAAGAAGGAGTTACTATATAGCGTATGGAGTTTTATTCAATATCTTATAATATTAATGGCAATGACTATGAAAAAGAAAAAAATCTGCGTGTGTGTGTATGTGTGTGTGTGTCTAACTGCAACACTTCGCTACACACCAGAAACTAACAAATCATTGTAAAAGAACTATACTTGAATTTTTAAAAATTAATTAATTTAAAAATGCTTTGCTGAAACCCTCGGGGAGTTCTAGGTCTTTGAGCACCAGCTGTTCTGAACTCCTTGTATTACGCCTTGCAATAACCCTGAACTTTCCTTTACCACAACCCAGTGTCGGTAGATTGACTTTACTGCATATGCATAAGTGGACCCAAATTTGGTTCATAAGAGTTCTCTAAACATGAAAAAGAGTCAGCTCTAATCTGTAGCTCTTATCTTTACATATGTAGTACACCAATATTCACAGTTCCCAGGCTTTTCTGAGATGACTACATATTCCAGAAACAAGTGGAATAGTCAGTTCTTTTACCTGAGCCCTTTTCTCAAAGTTGAGTCTGAATGGAAATAGACATGCTGCAGTTGGTGCAATGGAGGGGACTGGACCCTGGGCCCTTAGAAGAAATGCCTAGTGTGTGGTCAGTGGTGGGATCCTTGTTTGTCATTGGGGTGGATGGTGGGGATAAAGTAAAGCTGGGTATATGCAGTTCAATATTGTGTTTTTCAAGCTAAACCCATTGATAAGGTAGTCATTAGAAATTCTCCAGATTATGTCGTATGGATTTATCTTCAGATTTAGTGCCTTTGTTAGTTTTCTCCTTGGGTATTAAAATACAATGATGAAAGAAAGAGTATTCGCCTACTACGACACTATAATGTAAGATGCTAATTTCAAATTTGTTTCCTTTATTTGATTTGGAGTTGCTACATCACAATTGGCTAAACATTGATATAAAAGTCAGCCAATTTGTTGCCCATTTTATGTTTTAGAGTTCTCTGCTCAGAAAAGCTTTGAATTCACATCAAATTTGTTGTTAACATAAAGGTACCTGGTATATCATATACATATATATATGATATACATATATATATACACATATATATACACACATATATATAAAGGTATTTTGTTAAAGTAAGGTACGTTGTTCCATTGAGCCCCTTTTATTCGGGGGGGGGGGGCGTGGAGGTGGGCAAGAATACTGGAGTGGGTTGCCATTCCCTTCTCCAGCAGATCTTCCTGACCCAGGGATTGAACCCAGGTCTCCTGCACTGTAGGCAGACGCTTTACCATCTGAGCTACCAGGGAAGTCAAATCCTGAAAGATGATGCTGTGAAAGTGCTGCACTCAATATGCCAGCAAATTTGGAAAACTCAGCAGTGGCCACAGGACTGGAAAAGGTCAGTTTTCATTCCAGTCCCTAAGAAAGGCAATCCCAAAGAAGGCTCAGACTACCGCACAATTGCACTCATCTCACACGCTAGTAAAGTAATGCTCAAAATTCTCCAAGACAGGCTTTAGCAATACGTGAACCATGAACTTCCAGATGTTCAAGCTGGTTTTAGAAAAAGCAGAGGAACCAGAGATCAAATTGCCAACATCCGCTGGATCACCGAAAAAGCAAGAGAGTTCCAGAAAAACATCTATTTCTGCTTTATTGACTATGCCACAGCCTTTGACTATGTGGATCACAATAAACTGGAAAATTGTGAAAGAGATGGGCATACCAAACCACCTGACCTGCCTCTTGAGAAACCTATATGCAGGTCAGGAAGCAACAGCTAGAACTGGACATGGAACAACAGACTGGTTCCAAGTAGGAAAAGGAGTACGTCGAGGCTGTATATTGTCACCCTGCTTATTTAACTTATATGCAGAGTACATCATGAGAAATGCTGGGCTGGAGGAAGCACAAGCTGGAATCAAGATTGCTGGGAGAAATATCAATAACCTCAGATATGCAGATGACACCACCCTTATGGCAGAAAGTGAAGAGGAACTAAAAAGCCTCTTGATGAAAGTGAAAGTGGAGAGTGAAAAAGTTGGCTTAAAGCTCAACATTCAGAAAACTAAGATCATGGATCTGGTCCCATCACTTCATGGGAAATAGATGGGGAAACAGTAGAAGCAGTGTCAGACTTTATTTTTCTGGGCTCCAGAATCACTGCAGATGGTGAATGCAGCCATGAAATTAAACAATGCTTACTCCTTGGAAGGCAACTTATGACCAACCTAGACAGCATATTAAAAAGCAGAGACATTACTTTGCCAACAAAGGTCTGTCCGGTCAAGGCTATGGTTTTTCCAGTGGTCATGTATGGATGTGAGAGTTGGACTGTGAAGAAAGCTGAGCGCCGAAAAATTGATGCTTTTGAACTGTGGTGTTGGAGAAGACTCTTGAGAGTCCCTTGGCCTGCAAGTAGATCCAACCAGTCCATCCTAAAGGAGATCAGTCCTGGGTGTTCATTGGAAGGACTGATGCTGAGGCTGAAACTCCAATACTTTGGCCACCTCATGCGAAGAGTTGAGTCATTGGAAAAGATCCTGATGCTGGTAGGGATTGGGGACAGGAGGAGAAGGGGATGACAGAGGATGAGATGGCTGGATGGCATAATCGACTCAATGGACATGAGTTTCAGTAAACTCTGGGAGTTGGTGATGGACAGAGAGGCCTGGAGTGCTGCGATTCATGGGGTCGCAAAGAGTCGGACATGACTAAGCAACTGGACTAACTGAACTGAAGGTATATTGTTAAGACATTGGCTATATATATGTGTGTGTGCATGTGTGTGTGTGTATATACATATAAAACTGTCCATGACTCATGGACAAGACTCACAGCCCCTAGGCACACCACTGAGCTAACTCTATCCTTTGAAAGCAGACCTGCTCTGGTTTGTCGATGATAAAGATTTTTTTCACTTGGGTATTTTGCTGCCTTCTTCCTGCTGAGTTCCCAGCCTCCGCCTGAGAATTGGGTACTAAATCACAGTAATTAAACAGAGCCTTTTGCTCATCTTGGTTGATTCTAATGAGACCCAGTTTTCAGATGCCTGAATATTTCTTAGAGATATCTTCTGTCCATACACCAAGATATGATTGAAAATAACAGACATTCATTATACAGAGTTGTTTAACTCTGAATAATTACAGAGCACAGGCAGGTGAGAATATTTATCAGCCATGAGACCTGTTATGGTGCATTTTGAATAGATGATTTTTAAAATCTTGTGTCCATTTAACTCATGATAAAGTGGTTCCAAGACTGTTATCACAAATTTGCTCAATTCTTTTGTCATCCATGCTTTCTTGAAACCCATACAATCCTTGGTATGAGGTACTTTTTCTTCTGGAGTAGCTCTCTTAGATTTAATTATGCGTGAGCTCATTTATCCTCTAAGCAAAAACGAGCTAAGCATCCAAAGATCTGTTAAGCACCTTCACATTTGTCTACTAAATGAGCAATCTCTCAGGCATTAATACATCCCAGCAACAGTGTTCATGAAATAGCTCATCAAATGCCTGGCAACAGGATGAAGCCATCTGGTGAACGATAAATTATAATTATAACCCATGCAAATGTTCCTTCTCGTCGACAACACTACCACACTATCATCTTCCTCATCCTTATAAGCATGAAACCCTAGAAAAGGAAAATGAAAAATCTGATCACCAGTGTTGTGTGTGTGTGTGTGTCTAAGTTGGTAGCACCCAATCTCACCCAACTCTGAGATGAAAACAAAATTTAACTTCTGAAAATCTCTCAAAATCCCACATGGGATATTTCAAATCACTGTTAGACCTCCCCCTTGGCAGAAAGTCCCTCAAAAATCAAAACCAGGTCGTTCAACAGGTATTCCGTGAAATAGACTTTCCTCAGCGCATCTGGTGGCCTTCCAGGCACCTTCATGCCTACAGGCAATTGCAAGAACCACAAAACCGTCCTGAAATGTGAGTGACATGTCAGTGATGATTTCAACAGAACACTAATCAGATTGCTTGTGCTGACAGTCCTGTGGAAACAGTGCTCCAGTCAGGCTCAGCGATATGCAGATGAACCAGTGTTATTGTTGGTTGTACATTGGGATTGCTGGGGCCTGAGTCTCACTCCCAAGGCTGTTTGGCTCTGTTGTGAGCCAACGTTGACTGCTCTGTGTAGAGTCAGCAGGCCAGCAACAGAAGCATCACATGGGAGCTTGTTAGATATGCAGAATCTCAGCCCTACCTCCGACCTATGGAATCAGAATCTGCCTTTCTACAAAATCTCCAGGAGATTTGTATGCATGTTGCTGTTTGAGAATCACATAGGTAGAGTGTTGCTTCCCAAAACACGCTATTCATCAGAATCACTAGGGGAGCCTAGACTTGTAACATTAGAATCTCCAAGGATGGAACCTGGAAATTTCTATTTGGAATAAGTTTTCTAGGTGCTTTATATCCCACCAACTTGGCACAAACCTGTGGACAGCAGCATAGTCTAGAGTGTCCCTAATTTCCTTGATTATTATGATGGAGAAAGATTTTTATTTTTATTTTTTTTACTTACCAGTTGTCTTCCCAGAGATTCTGTATCAATTGAGACTATGAGTAGGGTTTGGGGCACATGAGAATCAGTGCCCCCTTTCCATACACATATACATACAAGAAATTCTGAAATGTTAGTTATCTGGAACCTGTAAAAATAAAGAGAACAGTGGGCTTAAAAATTATTCACAGTCTAATAGTTGACAGTTCAGTTCAGTCGCTCAGTCATGTCTGACTCTTCGCGACCCCATGGGCCACAGCATGCCAGGCCTCCCTGTCTGTCACCAACTCACGGAGTCTACTCAAACTCATCTCCATTGAGTAGGTGATGCCATCCAACCATCTCATCCTCTGTTGTCCCCTTCTCCTCCTGCCTTCAATCTTCAATCATTCCCAGCATTAGGGTCTTTGCAAATGAGTCAGCTCTTTGTGTCAGGTGGCCAAAGTATTGGAGTTTCAGCTTCAATATCAGGCCTTTCAATGAACACTTAGGACTGATTTCCTTTAGGATGGACAGGTTGGATCTCTTTGCAGTCCAAGGCACTCTCAAGAGTCTTCACCAACACCACAGTTCAAAGGCATCACAGTTATGTTTTATTCAGTGGGAATTTTTAAGATTTTGAGCCTGGGAGACAGCATCTCAAGTAACCCTGAGAGAATCGCTCCAAGGATGTGAGTGGGGAGCAAGGTTATATAGATGTTATGCAACAAAGACCAGTAATCTGAACATCAAAAGATCATTGTGAATAAAGGAAAACCAGATATCTCAAGTTAAGGAATTCAGTGCTTTTCTATGTATGGGAAGATGCAGGAGTTTGGGCTCACTGAAATAATTCCTTGATATGCACCTCACCTACCTGGGGCCAATATTCTGTGTTTTTACTTCCTGAGTTTCTTCAGGGCTCACCATGGGGATTACTGCAGTCTAATGGCTGCTAGATGGCAGATATTTTTTTCTTCCTAAGTTCCCGCAGGGCTCACCAAGTTCACCATCCATGGTGGCTGCAATTGCTGATGACGGTGGCATAATTTGTTTATTAACACAGCAGGAAATATTCCATTTCTCAGAACAAACAAAGGTTATTTGTTCAGAGTTTACTGTAGTAAAGAAGTTAGACACCATCATTTGCATTTGGCAGAAACACAAAGGTAGGCAGGGCAATGTAAAAGGTTATAGTGAAAAAGGGAAAGATTCTGTTATAAGCTGTTTGAAAGTTGTTGGCACAAGAAAGCTGGAGGTCATCTAACTAGAACTGGGGCATCCTATCAGGTTATTTAGGAGAGCATATTTGGCATTCTCAGGTTACTGTTAAGTTGGAAGCAGACATAAAAGAAGTCATGGTTTGGCTTCCTGGACTGGTTGCTGCAGTGGTTGTGGGTCAGAGCTCTATTTTTATATATTGTGACTGATGTTGATATTGTCAGTTGTCTCTCAACAGCCACACAAAATTACCAAGCAGAAGCAATGACATGAGGCCTGAACATTGGTATTTTAATAAGCTCCTCAGTTTTGAAAATCTGTGAACCACCCATCTAGAGATATCCTGACTTCAAGCTAACTATTCTAATGTATTTTCAAAGATGTCAGGTACTTTTTACACCAATCTTAACCCCCAAATACCATTTAAGCAAGAACTTCACAGTCAGAAGCATCTTCTTGGCAGTTTCTCAGCTTGTATACACGTAACCTTAGCTCTATTAAGGGCATTGAGCCTGAGGCTTGAACACTAGGGCTGTCGAGCATATTATTTTTGGATTGACAGGGAAGAGAAATTATGATAAAAGCATCATGATGCTTTTCAATACACCAGATGTGGAGTTCTCCACCAGATAATCATATCAGAATTCCCTAGACAGCTTTTGCAATGAGATAACTCCTCCAGAAGGGACTGGCACCCCAGAAATGCCCATGTGGAAGGATATGTACTTGAAAAAGTCATTCTGTGATTCCAATATTCCTCTACACCCTTTGTTGAGAACCACTGATGTAAAGAATGTAATAAATTCAGGGGTTCCAACTGCAGTGCCTATACAGGGCATGAAGGCAACATAAATTAACATGATGGCTTGGCAGCTTGAGTTGTCTTCTTATGATGTAGACCCTTGTTAGCTTATTAAACATATGGATATTTTTTTTCACTTGCACAAATAAACATGGCTTGTTGCTTGTCTTGGTGGAAAAAAAATTCTTAGCCTGCTATTCATCTTTCCACTTCAAGCTTTTTTTCACTATTACTGTGAAAAACAGCAGTGTAAGCATGATGCTAAATAGAAATGAAACTCAGTGTCAAGGATAGAGCCATGAATGATGAGATTAGGACAGACTGGGCTATACAACTGCTATTCAGTTTTATGCAATTCAAATTTTGGGGAAATACAGACCATTGCTGTCTTATCAAATTTTATCTTATTTTGATTTTCCAAGAGAGCAAGAAATGAGAGTTTTTTATATAAAATTATCTGATCTGTAAGTCTGGGATCAGGTTTTTAAGACTGTGAAGGTCAAACAAGCAAGTCTGATGGGCTGGACAAAGACCCCAAAATACCAGTTTTGCAACCTTCACATTACAGTGGCATTGGTAAACACCTTCTCAGCAACAGGACCTGATTTTTGCTGAAAGAACCAAAAGGTTCCCCAAACAAGCACACACCAAGAGCGTAATCACATCACCCCCACCCTACCCCATCTCCATTGATAGTTTACCATTTTCAATAGTGGAACTCAATCTTGCTCAACACATGATCAGAAAGTAAGGATGTCAACCAGATTTACTCACAAACCTTTTCGATGATGAGCTGAATCTCTTTTCTTTTTCTTTTCTCCTCTTTATTTATAAAATCCATTGGGTAGGCAGCCTAAATAGGGACAGTATGGGAGTAAAAGGTGACTGGCCCCTTGTCATCACTCACTGAGGTAGCTGTGAGGTAGCAATAAATTTGAAGTTTGTATCTTAAATTTAGTTTAAATATGCAGAATCAGCAGCTGCTAATTCCTCACTGTGTTAAAGAATAAATGTTTACATTTCCAAGAGATTTAAGCTTTATTTGAAATCAATGTAGTCACATTTGGTTCAGGATTGGGAGATGTTGATTTTAAAAGGGAGGAAAATTTTTCAAATATTTTCATGAAGTCTTTCTATAAAAAATGTTGAAATGGCTGAATATTTCTATACTTTACAAAATCCACTGGAGTCAACCAAAGGTGATTTGATGAGACTAATTTTCTGGTGGAGTATTTAATTAAAACTGATATTTTGGATAAAACAGTTAGTCAACTTCAGCAGTACTTTGACAGGTAATATCTTTCTAAAAAATTGCTGATGCAAATCTGAATAATGATGTCAATTAATTCAAATTCCCAAGTAGGGAAATCTAGATTGGAATCTCTTTCCACAAGCCTTCACGAAAGTTTTAGAAAAGTGTTTCTCTCCAGCACTTTTTCCTGTTGTCCTTATCTATTTCTACAAAGCAGATATTTGAGTTGCATGGGGTAGCCTAAGGCTGCACCCCTAACTTAGAGATCAACAAAGCCAGGATTCAGGTGAACTGCAAGTCTGAAACTGAGTGATTCATACCTATGTTAAAGTGATAAGTTCTATTAACTAAAATCATAATAGGCCTAATATGCAAATGACTTGCAATAAATTTCTTATTTTTAAATAAAAAATGGGGTGCAATGTACTAGTGGTAAATTTATCTCACCTTCAGTTTTAAAAACTGAATAACTATCTGTACATACCAAGTGGTTTGGTATGCTTCCTGAAAGTGTAGGCATAATGTCTCATGCCTAAAGTTTTTCATGATTACTCAGACACTTGTGCCTGTTCACTACCAAGCACTGAAAATGATGAGCCAGTGAAAAATAGAACATGGTGATAAAGTAAGACTCTATAAAATAGGATAAACTGGAAACTAAAGAACCATCAAAACTGAAAAGAATCACCAAATGTGGTGGGTTGATTAAAAAGAGAGGCTTCCTGATGGCTCAGTTGGTAAAGAATCCTCCTGCAATGCAGGAGACCCCAGTTTGATTCCTGGGTCAGGAAGATCCTCTGGAGAAGGGATAGCCTACCCACTCCAGTAATCTTGGGCTTCCCTCGTGGCTCAGCTGGTAAAGAAGCTGCTTGCAATGTGGGAGACCTGGGTTAGATCCCTGGGTTGGGAAGATCCCCTGGAGAAGGGAAAGGCTACCCACTCCAGCATTCTGGCCTGGAGAGTTCCATGGACTGTATAGCCCCTGGGGTCTCAAAGAGTCAGACATCAACTGAGAGACTTTCCCTTTCCCTTTCCAAAAGAGAAACAGATATAAGTAACCAACTGTCTGTAATCAACAGAGAAGAAATAACAGAAAAGGGCTGGAAGAACAAGCGCTGAGGTGGGCTTGGAGAATCCTCTCCTGTCACATGAACTTTGCATTTCAAGGTGTGATGCAAAAATGTTCGCCTTATTCAAAAGAACACCTTGTCTGCTTTGTTTTCTCAATGATCATCAAGGCGCAAAGGCAGACTTTTGAATGAATTTGCTGAAACCATTCTGTGGGGTTTTCAAGAGCTGTCACTGGCTTTCTTGAAGTTGTAACTGAGAAAAAAAAAGGAGGTTATTTGAGTATATAATGAAATTGTAAATATAAACAAGTGTAATTTGCTGACATGTTACAAGAGCTGTTAAGTTCAGATAGAGTGGGTTACATCAGGGTGAGCTAAAGCCAGTACATTCATTTGAAAGGGTGTCAAATTATTAGCCCACCTCAGGAACTCCATAAATTTTCTCACTGTACTCTGGAGTTCCCTCTCAATCCCTCAGTTCTTTTATTCATCTTCTTTTATCCCTATTCCAGATTCCAAAGCTTAGACCCCATTCTCTATATGCCTTTTCATTTCTGTGTCAAGGTTTTGCCTGAGTTCCTCCCATCTCTAAGTAACTACTTGTACTCATTAATGTAACGGTCTACTTCCTGCTTCCTGAAGCATATTCTGCTGCAGGTGAATCAAGGGAGAAGCAAGAGGAGAAAGAAAAAGACTTGAACCCAAATCTCTTTTTTGTCTCAGAGGAGATCTAGGATACGAGAGATTTGGGCAGTGGTGAGACTAGGATTTACTTATTTATTACTGGTTTCTTATTTAAACTGATGTTTTCCTTATTTAATTAAGCTCTTTTTTTCCTTACTAACTTTTATTAGTTATCTGTAAAGATGGAATGGAGATGTAAAAGAAATGTCAGAAAGTTTTATCTGATATAGCTTCCCTTATCTCTAGGTTTAGGCAAGAGTTAAGTACAAACCCCCAAATGACAGGGCCCTCGTGTATTGAGAAATGGAGTATTTCCTGCCACATCAGTAAACAAAGATGTCACAGTAATCAGTGATTCTGACTTTCCAAATGTGAATTTCTGAGCCCTAAGGGCTCCCAGGAAGGAGAACAATAC
Organism: Cervus canadensis; assembly: GCF_019320065.1. Taxonomy (NCBI): domain Eukaryota; kingdom Metazoa; phylum Chordata; class Mammalia; order Artiodactyla; family Cervidae; genus Cervus; species Cervus canadensis. Next base: position 9,143,376 of record NC_057390.1, on the reverse strand, counting down.
CTGCAAACTGGCAGCCATTAGGCTGCAGCCACTTCCTATGGTGAGCACTGAGGAACTCAGGATGTGAAAATTGCAGGATATTGGCCCCCAGATAGCTGAGATACGTATGAAAGGAAAGATTTCAGTGAGCCCAACACCTTCACTTCTTTTGGGAGCTTCCCATGTGGCACTAAAAGAATCCATCTGCCAAAGCAGGAGAGTTAACAGACGTGGGTTCGTTCCCTGGGTTGGCAAGATCTCCCAGAGGAGGGCATGGCAACCCACTCCAGTCTTCTTGCCTGGAGAACCCCATGGACAGAGGAGCATGACAGGTTAAGGTCCATAGGGTCACAAAAAGTCAGACATGACGGAAGTGACTTAACACAACAACTCCACACAATTGAAAGTATATTACACTTATATCACTCCTTTAGCCAGTGCACTTTCATCTAGAGTGGATACAAAGACTTCCTTGTGCATCCTTAGCCGCCCTCACAGACTTCCTTCTCTGAGCTTCTCTACCAACAGCCATTGGTACCATTTCTCCAATACAGAGGAGGCTCTATTCAATGTTCATTAACTGACACACTCACTCCCATTTTCTGAGTACAAACTTCATGTCAGGATCATGTAAGACACTAAGAAGTGGAATATCCATAAAACCAATCCATTCTCAAGGACCTCACTGTCTAGTGAATAAAGCAAGTGTACAAAAAAAAAAAGTCATTTCAGTGTACGAAGCATCAAAATAACACTTGGACAAAGATTTGGTTGAGGCTAGAGAGGTCAGCTCCCCTGAGGAGCTTTCATTGCCTGCTTCACCACTATTGATTTTGTTTTCGACAGTGTTTTTTTTCCAAGTAGATTATGAAGAGTTGCTTTGTCCCTCAAACTTCCGGCACACAACTTCACATGTACTAGGTACTCAATAAATGTTTGTCAAGTTATTAATAGCCATAACTAAACATATTTGTGCCCAGCTATTCATTAACCACCTCATGAGAATCAAAGTACAACAGTGAAGTGCATAGCCCCAAGGAGAAGCATCTAGGTGAAACTTCCATCCCATACTTTGCTTTGTTTAGTGTTTCAGTTTAACAACTCCCTAAGCATCCCACATTCTCCACCTATGCTATCCACCACACACATCCACAGACAATGCACCTACACTTTTTCTGACCTACCGGAATACTGAACAACCTGAAGATGAGGAAACTGCATCTCCAATAAAACAATCTCTCGTCAGCTCTTCTTTCTCCTCACCACCCCCAACCCTGCCCTGCTCCCCAGCAATTCCCCTAGGAGGTGGCTCTCTAGCATTTGTCATAAACAGAATGGAAGCTATTAAAGCCTGGAAAAACCTAACAGTATATCTAATTATAGACTTGAAATTGCAGAGCCAAGCCGTGATGACTGGGCATGCTGAGTTTAGTTTCTTCTGAATATGCTTTATTGCCTTGTTTGGTAAATCATTCCCTGTAAAAAGAAGTGATTTGTTTCATTATCTCCAAAGGGACAGTCAATAGAATAGCATCCTTTCACAGAAAGAGTTTTTACAGTTTTCTAAGTGGACTCTTTGGAAAGTGCAACCATTATCAACAGGCAAAATGAACTTTAAAGACATACTGAAAGAGTGACAATTTGCATTATTCTCATAAATCTATCTCCCTCTTCAAGTTCTTACCAGCCCTGAAAGAATTGCCAATATTTCTTTAAATTGCTGGAGGAAACTGAGTACTTTAGTCAGCAGGAAAAAAAGAATAAAATCATTGCTGTGGTTTCTGTTTGTACTTTGATTCTTGAAAAATATATATGTAAGCATATATATAAAAATAAGCATGTTTTAATCTAATCACTTCAGAATGTGAAAATCTTATAACAATGCCTATGTTGTTGTTATCAAATATAAGATGTGAAAAATGTAAAGGCCTTTTTAAAAATTACTAAAACAATTGTTGCTTAAAGCAATTATATTAGTATAAATATAAAACTATAAAACTTCCTTTTCTTCATATAAAAATGATCTTCATATAAAAGTGATCTTTCCTATAGTATGAATAGACTACTTGTAGATTAAAAATATTTTAAAATCCATAATAACAATTATTTTCAAAAGAACTTTTATTATTTTGTAAGACAAATCATTTTATTAGTTTTCTTTTCAAAATGTTATTAGGTAGTCTTGGCTTTTTCTTCCTTCAAAAAGATCTAAGTATGTCAAATTTCTAAATTCTCCCTTTAGAATTTCAACTGAAAAATATGGGAATAAATAAATTTGGGGGAAAAGTGTTAACTTTACAAAATTACATGATTTTGCTATATTTTTAATTTCAAGTCTTTTTGTCTTTTTAAATATTCTACCAATTTTAGAGATACAAATGACATAAAGCACTGTGTGAGTTTAAGATGTATAGCATAATGATTTGACTTACCATGAAATGATTATCACAATAAGTTTAGTGAACTGTCATCTATATAGGCACAAAATGAAAGAAAAAAATTTTAAATACTTTTTCCATGTGATAACTCATAATTTACTCTCTTAGCTTTTACTATAACATAAAACTATGTCAATTATATTACTCTTATTATCTATCACCTCCCTAGTACTTATCTTCCTTGTAACTGGTCGTTTGTACCTTTTGGCCACCTTCACCCTGGTCCCCTTCCCCTACAGCCCACTTGTAGTCTGATCTCTGTTTCTGTGACTTTGTTTCTTGAAGTATAATTGACCTATAACATTATGTTAGTTTCTGGTATGCAACATAGTGATTTGATATTCCTATACATTACTAAATGATCACCATGCTAAGTCTAAACCTATAGAGTTTAACTGGTTAAGTTAAAATGATGTCACCATACAAAAATATTATATTATTGTTGGCTATATTCCAAAATGCTGTGTATTTTATCTTCTTGACTCACTTGTTTTGGAAGCGGGAGTCTACACCTCTTAATCTAGCTCACTTAATTCATTCATCCCCCTACTGCCCTTCACTCTAACAACAACTGTTAATTCTCTGTGTCTGTAACTCTGTTTTTTCTGCATTTGCTCATTTGAATTGTTTTCTACATTCCACATATAAATGAAATCATATGGTGTTTGTCTTTCTCTGTCTGACTATTTCACTTAGCCTAATACCCTATAGGTCCACCTATGTTCCAAATGACAAGATTTCATTCATTTTTTATGGATGAGTAGTATTCTTATTTATACATCTATGTATAATCTCACATATTCTTTATCCATTCCTCTGTTGATAGATAGTTAGGTTCCTGCCATATCTTGGTTATTGTGAATGCAATGACATAGAGATGCATATATCATTTGGTATTAGTGTTTTTGTTTCTTTGGGAAAATGCCCTGAAGTGGAATTGTTGGGCTTCCCGGGTGATTCAATGGTCAAGAATCTGCCTGCTCATGCAGGAGACACAGGTTTGATCCCTGGGTTGGGAAGATCCCCTGGAGAAAGGAATGGCAACCCAATCTAGTATTCTTGCCTGGGAAATCCCATGGACAGAGGAGTCTGGTGGGCTACAGTCCGTGGGGTCACAAAAGAGTTGGACATGACTTAGCAACTAAATAATAACAAGGAGTATTTGGATCATATATAAGTTATATTTTTAATTTTTTGGAAAACTTCATACTCTTTTCCAGAGTGGCTACACCAGTTTACAATCCCACCAACAGTGCACAAGGGTTCCCTTTTCTCCACATCTTCTCCAACATTTGTTATGTGTTGTGTTTTTGATAATAGCCATTCAGACATGTGTAAGGTGGTATCTTACTGTGGTTCTGGTTTGTATCTCCCTGATAATTAGTGATGTTGAGCATCTTATCATGTGACTGGTGGCCATCTGTATGCTTTCTTTAGAAAAATGTCTATTTTTCTCCTCTGCCCATTTTTAAATTCAGTTGTTCAGTTTTTTATGATGTTGTGTTGTATGATTTCTCTCTATATTTTGGAGCTTAATCCCTTATCAGACATATCATTTGAAAATATTTTCTCACATTCAGTAGGCTTCCTTTTCATTTTATTGGCAGTCTCCTGTGCTGTGCAAGAGCATTTTAGTTTGATGCAGTCACATTTGTTTATTATTGCTTTTGCTTCTTTTGCCTGAGGAGACATACCCAACAAATTACTGCTAAGACTAGTTTCAAAGAGCATACTGCCTATGCTTCCTTCTAAAAGTTTCGTGATTTCAGATTTTACCTTGGCTCTTTAAAGCACTTTGATTTCACTTTGGTATATGGTGTAAGAAAGCAGTCCAGTTTGATTCTTCTGCATGTTGCTGTCCAGTTCAACAAATGATTTCCCTACAATCATTTGCTGAAGAAGATTTTCCCCTTGCTGCATACTTGCGTCATCATATAACTGTGAGTTATTTTTGAGCTCTCTATTCTGTTCTATTGTTCCACGCACTTTTTTTTGTGCCAATACCACACTCTTATGATTACTATATTTTGTAGAATAGTTTGAAGTCAGAGATCACGATATCTTCACCTTTTTCTTCTTTCACAAGATTGTTTTGCTCTTCAGGGTCTTGTTTTTCAAATTTTTTAATTATTTGCAAATTTTATAGAAAATATGCAAATTTTATAATTATTTGTTTTAGTTCTTTGACAAATTCCACTGGCATTTTGATAGGGATTGTGTTAAAGCTATAGATTGCCTTGAGTAGTGTAGTCATTTTAACAATATTGTTTATTTCCATCCATGAGCATATGTATCTCTCCATTTGTTCTTGTCTTCTTCAATTTCTTTCATCAGCATCTTACAGAATTCTGAGTACAGGTGTTTCCTTAGTTTTATTCTTAGTTAATTAGTTTTATTCTTGGGTATTTTACTATTTTTGATTTGATTGTAAATGGGATTGTTTTATTAAATTCTCTTTCTAATAGCTCATTATTAGTGTATAGAAATGCAACAGATTTCTATATATTAATCTTGCATCCTGCAACTTCACTAACGTCAGTTACTAGTTTGAATAGTTTTTTTTTGTGAAATTTGTGAGGTTTTGTATATATTATTATGTTGTTTATAAACAGTAACAGTTTTATTTTTCCTCTCCCAATTTGGATACTTTTAGTTCTTTTTCTTATCTGATTGTTGTGGCAAAGACTTCCAAAAAAATCAAAACTAAAAGTGTTAGTCACCCAGGCATGTCCAACTGTTTGTGACCCCATGGACTGAAGCCCACCAGGCTCCTCTGTCCATGGGATTTCCCAGACAAGAAAACTAAAGTGGGTTGCCATTTCCTTCTCCAGGGGATCTTCCCAACTAGGGATCAAAGCTATGTCTCCTGCATTGCAGGCAGATTCTTTGCTGTCTGAGCCTCCAGGGAAGCCCCAAAGGCTTCCAATACTATCTTAAATAGAAGTGAAAGTGTTATTCTCTGTCTTATTCCTAATCTCAGGGGAAACACTTCAGCTTTTCACCATTGAGTGAGAGGTTAGCTATGGGATTGTCTTATACAGTCTTTATTATGTTGAAGTATGTTCTCTCTAGATCTACTTTCTTGAGAGTTTTTATCATAAATGGATGTTGAGTTTTGTCAAAAGCCTTTCCTGCATCTATTGAAATGATTTTGTTATTGTTTAGTTGCAAAATCATGTCAGACTCATTTATGTCCCCATGGGCTTCAGCCCGCCAGGCTCCTCTGTCCATGGGATTTCCCAGGCAAGAATACTGGAATGGGTTACCATTTCCTTCTCCAGGGGATCTTCCTGACCCAGGGATCAAAGCCAGGTCTCCTGTACTGGCCGGCAGATTCTTTACCACTGAGCTACCTGAGAAACCCATTGAGATTATTATATGATTTTTATTCTTTATTTGTTAATGTGGTATAACACATGAACATGAATTTGTGGGTATTGAACCATTCTTGTATCTCAGGGATAGATCCTACTTGATTATGATTTATAATCGTCTAAATGCATTGTTAAATTCAGTTACTAATATTTTATTGATGATTTTTGTATCTATGTTTATCAGTGACAGTGGTCTATTTACTTTTTAGTGTGATGTCTTTGTTTTTGGTATCAGGGTGATGTTGATCTCACAAAATGAGCTCAGAAGTGTTCCTTACTCTTCAATTTTTTTGAGTAGTTTCATTAGGCTAAACATTAACTCTTCTTTAAATATTTGGTAGAATTCACCTGTGAAGCTTTCTGTTACTACACTTTTGTTGTTGGGATTTTTATTACTGATTCAATTTCATTATTGGTAATTGGTCTGTTCATATTTTGTATTACCTTTTGATTAACTTTTGGGAGTTTGTACATTTTTATGAATTGATCCATTTTTTTCTACATTGTCCATTTTATTGGTCTATATTGTCCATAATTGCTTATGATCCTTTTATTTCTTTTCTGAGAGTTCCAACTTTCTTTTCTTTTATGCTTTTATTTGATTTACCCACTCTTTTTTTCCTGATGAGTTTGGCTAAAGGGTTTTCCATTTTGTTTATCTTTCTAAAGAACCAGCTCTTAATTTCATTGAACTTTTCTAATTTTTTTTAGTCTTCATTTGTTTCTGCTCTGATCTTTATCATTTTTTCCTTTATACTAATTCTATGTCTTGTTTGTCCTTTTTCTATTTCCTTTAAACATAAGTTTAGATAGCTTACTTTATATTTTTCTTGTTTCCTGAGGTAGGCTATTATCAGTATAGTTTTCCCTCTTGGAACTGCTTTTGTTACAACCCTGGGCGTCTCAGGGTGGCACAGTGGTAAAGAATCTGCCTGCCAATGTAGGCTAGAGATGCAGGTTTGATCCCTGGGTCAGGAAGATTCACTGGAGAAGAAAATGGTAACCCACTCAAGTGTTCTTACCTGGAAAATGTCATGGACAGAGGAGCCTGGTGGGCTACAGTCCATGGGGTCGCAAAGAGTCAGACATGACTGAGCGACTGAGCATATGCACAGACGTGAATTTTTAATCATTGTGTTTTCATCTTCGTTTGTCTCGGGTATTTTTTTTTTTTAACTGAAGTATTGTTGATTTACAATGTTACATTAGTTTCAGCTGTACAAATAGTGATTCAATATTTTTACAGATTATATTAAATTTAAAGTTATTATAAAATATTTTTATATTCCCTGTTTGGTGCTTTATCTTTCCAGGTAGTTTTTGATTTCCCCCTCAATTTCATCAGTGACTCATTGCTTGCTTATACATAGGTTAGCCTCTGTGTGTTTGTGCTTTTTGCAGTTTATTTCCAGTACTTATTTCCAGTCCTATACTTCTGTGGTCAGAAAAGATACTAGACATGATTTAACTCTTCCTAAACACAAATATATGTTTTAGAAATAAATATATATTTATAAATATTAATTTTATGTTGAGTCATTTTTTGGTTTAGCATGTGGTTTATACTAGAGAATGTTCTATGTGCATTTGAAAAGAATAGTGCATTCTTCTGCTTTTGGATAAAATGTTCTGCTTATATTGGGTTGGCCAAAAAATTCTTTTGGGTTTTTCTGTAAAATGTTATGGGAAAACCTGAACAAACTTTTTGGCCAACCCATTTTCTGTTTATTTCATCTGATCTAAGATGTCATTTAAGGTCAGTGTTTTCTTATTGATTTTCTCTGAATGTACTGTCCATTGATATAAGTGGGATTTTAAAATCCCCTACTAATATTATTATTACTGTAAAATTCTCCCTTTGTGTTTGTTAAATTTTCTTTATATATTTAGGTGCTCCTATATTGGGTGCATTGTTTTTTTGTTTAGTCACTAAGTCGTGTCTGACTCTTTTGCCAACCCATGGACTGTGGCCTGCCAGACTCCTCTGTCCATGGATTTCCCAGGCAAGAATACTGGAGTGGGTTGCCATTTCCTTCTCTAGGTGATCTTCCTGACCCAGGGGTTGAAACCACATCTCTGGCATTACAGACAGAATCTTTACCACTGAGCCACCTGGGAAGCCTGTGTTGGGTGCATACACATTTACAATTGTTATGTCTTCTTACTTGATTTATTTCTTTATCATTATGTAGTTTCTTTATTTGTCTCTGGCTACTGTCTTTATTTTAAAGTTTATTTTATCTGAAACAAACATTGCTACCCCAACTTTTCTTCATTGCTGCTTCATAGAATACCTTTTCCAGAACTTCACTTTCAGTCTCTGTATGTCTTTAGATCTGAAGTGAATCTCTTGGAGGCAGCCTGTGTGTGATTCTTGTGTTTTACCCATTCAGCCATTCTATGTCTTTTGATTGGAGCATTTAATCCATCTTTACTTAAAGCAATTATTGATAGATATGTACTATTGCTGTTTCTTTTATTTGTTTTGTTATTGTTTACTGTCTTATTCTTTTGCTCTCGTGTGATTTGATGACTCTCTTTAGTGTTGTTTGGATTCTTTCTCCTTTTTTGTGTGCATTCCTATTAAAAGTTTTTGGTTTAGGGTTATCTTGAATTATACACACACACACACACACACACACACACGATAATTTTGAGTTTATGTTACCTTAAGTTTAAATGTGTTTTAACAACCCTGAATTTTCCTTCCCTCTCCAATTTTAATATGTTGGCATTGTATTTTGTCTTTCTTTCTTTCTTTTCTTGGCTTTTTTCCTATCATGAAGCTATTTGTTGCAGATGTAGGTGATGTTACTACTTCTGTTTTTAACCTCCCTGCTATTCATTACCTTTATTGTGTTTCAGTTTACCTGTGAGATTTTACTTCTGTAATTTTCAAGTATCTAGTTGTAGTCTTTCCTCCCTAGAGGATTCCCTTTTACATGTATTATAAAGCCAGTTTGCTGCTGCTGCTGCTGCTAAGTCACGTCAGTCGTGTCTGACTCTGTGCGACCCCATAGACGGCAGCCCACCAGGCTCTGCCGTCCCTGGAATTCTCCAGGCAAGAACACTGGAGTGGGTTGCCATTTCCTTAACTCTTCTAGATTTGGTTGTCTTTAAAAGTCTCAATCTCTCCTACAAATCTGAATGTTGGCCTTTATAAACAAAGTGTTCTTGATTTTAGGGTTTTTCCATTTCATTGTTTTAAATATATTGCACCCCGCCCTTCTGGTCTGGAAAATTTCTGCTGAAAAACCAGTTGATAGTTCCCTTTTATATAACTAGTTTTCACTTGTTGCATTTAAGTTTCTGTCTTTTCGTTTGCAGCATTTAAATTTTTGTCTTTTGATTTTTGACATATTAATTATAATGTGTTTTGGTGTTGACCTCTTTGAATGTATCTTGTTTGGGACCCTCTGTGCTTCCTGACCAGTATGTTTGTTTCATTCCCCAGGGTATGGAAGTTTTTAGCTATTTTTTCTTCTAATACAGTCTCTGTTACTTTTTTATCTTCTTTTTCTGGGAGCCCATGTTGAAAATTTTTGCATGCTTGGTATTGTCCCAGAGGTCTCTTAAACTCTTTTTAAAGTGCTTTTTCTTTTTGCTGTTCTGATCACGCTGATTTATTTTGTCCAATTGTGTAACATGTTAATGAGGGTCAAGGACATGCTACTCGAAAATATGGTACTTTGGCATACGGAATGTTTTAAGCTAAATGAGTCTGAGAAAACAAGAGAAGTAGGAAGATTACTCTGCCCTTCCCTACACACACATTCCTGAAATGGGTCATAAAATTCTCATGTGAGAGGCGTTCTCCCTATATGGGGAAGGAAAGAGCAGCCTCATATCTGAAGACAAATAGATACCTACAGGAATCTGAACAAATGGGCTTTGCCAAGTTTCTTTCTGTTTAATATACTTACTTATTCTTTGGCCTATCATAGACTGTTCAGTTCAGTCCAGTCGCTCAGTCGTGTCCGACTCTTTGCAACCCCATGAACCGCAGCACGCCAGGCCTCCCTGTCCATCACTGACTCCTGGAGTCCACCCAAACCCATGTCCATTGAGTCGGTGATGCCATCCAGCCATCTCATCCTCTGTCGTCCCCTTCTCCTCCTGCCCTCAGTCTTTCCCAGCATCAGGGTCTTTTCCAATGAGTCAGCTCTTTGCCAAAGTATTGGAGTTTCAGCTTCACCAAACTGGTATTAAAACTCAGGTTTAAATGTTTCTTCAGGTTTTCATTTCCTTATGATGGCTCCTATGTCATGTGAAACATATTTTCCTATTACCCTATTTCTGACAGTTTAATTTTCAGACCCAGCCAGAGACCATAAGAGAGTTGAGAAAAATGTTTTCTTCCCCCATACTATGAATGCAAAACATTAACCTTTATATTTTTTTTATCCTCCAAGAATCTCATAGGTATGGGCACATACATTTACATAAAATTTAAATTAAGCACAAAAAAAGCAACCAATAGACAAGTCAGCTTCAGATGCCCATGTAATCTTTGGAAAACTCTGTCTGTAACAGTTGTTACAAGTAATAGAAACTCAAATTGTTTTGAGAAAATAGAAGGAGGTTAGGGGTAGGGTCTGTGCATTGAGCAGCTTATCTGCAAATATGTCAGGATCACAAAAATTGTTATCAGGATCCTATCATTTTCATTTCATCTTTTAAATCTTCTTTCTTGCACATTGGCTTTGTTCTTTGTAAGGACCTCTTCCCATGCTAGGAAATACACCTATGGCAGCTCAAAGTGTAGGTGGCCTACCAGTCAGGAATCCCAGTAAATAAAGGCTTATCTCTCAGAGTAAATCCACCAGGGAGGGCTCAAATTAACCCATTTGTGACTGAAGTCCTGAGGAGGGGAAGATGATTCCACTCCCAGGACATATTCACATCCCATTAGCAGAATAAATACGGAGCAGCTGCCCTCCACCATCACCAGAGTTCACACTCAACAGGTTGGAGAGTCTGTCTTGGATGAAAAGGAAATGAACACTGGGTCAGGCAAAGGGGAAGATAGATATGCTAGATCTTTCTCTTAATAGTTTTGGATGTTCTATAACTTGTTGTGACATGTGTCCCTGATGGTAGTCCATAGCTCTGAGCTCCCTGGACAGCTCTTTACTTTCTCTTTAGCCCTGGCTTTAGCCAGACCTCAGCTCAAGTCCTGCAGCTTCTCTTTTCTCTTTGTATCAGAACAGGGTGGGAGGGGGAACACATTCTACTGAAATTCTGTCCAACAATCTACTTTAAATAGAGGAGAGCAATTTTCCCCTCTCAGAAGAAAGCTCCTCACATCAGGTATTTATTTCTGAGGTGATTGCTGATTAATTACTTACATTTACATAAAATTAACCTCTTTTCTAACAATTTAGATGGCTTCCAGCTGTTTGTTCTTTCCTTCCCTATCAGTCTGGCACAACACTCTTTATCTTAAAAGGAACAGACCTACTTTTCTAATGCATGATAGAAAAGTATTCTGAAAATATTTACTTAAACAAAACAGAATCAAGGTCTTATGCAAAGCTGTAAATCATCATTTTTTGTGATAATATTGTAACTAAGAAGTTCAAGACCAAAAATCAAATGAAACTGTAATATGGCCAATAGTTGACAAAACATACTAAGTACCCAAAAAAACCAAATACTTCTTTAATTATTACAAATGGTTAAATGAGCCCACATACCCATTCGAATTCTCATGCAGTCATGAGAATGTCTGTACTGTGTGCTGAGTTTCCACTGCATAAGAAAATAGCTATAGTTGGAATGAACTTAATCTAAAATCAATTTATGAGCTAGAGAAACTTGAAATACTGTCTTACTGGTTGTTTTCCTGGGCTTCTAGCACTGGAATTTACAGGCTGTTGGGTGGAGCCAAGTCTTGGTGCTGAAATGAGGACCTGTGGGAGAACTCACTCTGATTAATATACCCTGTGGTTTGAGGTTCTCTGTCCAGTGGTTTGGACTGAGCACTCCCACCATGGAAGTTCATGCCCAACATCCAGGCCATGAACCAAGACCCCACAAGTCATGTGGTGCTGTTAAAAAAAAAAAAAAGGAGCAGAACAATAACAAAGAATTAAAAAACATAAATTTGGAAAACTAGCAAAGACATTAGAAAATTGAAAATGTAAATGAAACAGCCATTGGAAGGAAAGATAGAGCCACAATAGCAAACAAACAAATACACAGCCTGAAAAGTCCCTATCTGTGGGGCATGGGAGTGGAGCTCAGGCGGGGGTGTGGGGTTCAGTCAGGGTAGGGTCTGAGGGGGTGGGCCTTTGTTCTGACCCAAAGGGGCTTGCTAGGTAGCACAGTGGTAAAGAAACCGCCTGTCAATGCAGGAGATGCAAGAGATGCAGGTGTGATCCCCAGGTAGGGAAGAACCCCTGGAGTAGGTAATGGCAATCCAATCCAGTATTCTTACCTGGAAAATTCCATGGACAGAGGAGCCCGGTGAGCTCCCCATGGGCTCACGAAAAGGCAGACATAACCGAGTGGCTGAGCATCACTGAACACGTGGCCAGAAAAGGCCCTGAGGGGCCTGGGGGGCAGGCCCTAGGCTCAACACAGCTGGAGGGGGCCCTCGGCCAAGAATGCAGAGAATCAGGCCCAGGACCTCAGAAGGCTCTCTAGGGCCCACACGGATGGAGGTTGGGGGGGTATGCTAGCTGCATTTTTCATGATCCTCTGACCCCTTAAGGTCCCTCTCCATCTGCCTTTGCTCTCCCTCCCTCCCTCCCCTCCTCATGCCCCAAGATCCAGGGAGCCAGAAAGGGCCTCGGAGGGCAGAAGACCAGCCTCAGGACCCTGGCAGGCTCCATGGCGCCTGAGTGGGCAGAGGAAGAAGCTAGCCATGTCCCCCTCCAATCCTCCAAATCCCAGAGTGTCTCTCCCCATTCCTGTTGATCCTCTTGAGGTGCATGGGCCTCTCCAGGTGTAGGAACCCCTCACATCCCCCAGCCATCCCTCAGAGGTGCCTGTCTCATCCTACCTCCACTTCCCCCCTTTCTTTGCTCCCCTACATGTCCTACGAGTTTGCTCAGGGGTTCCGCCCATCCACGTGCATGTCGAGGTCCCCCACCAGTGTCTGGTAGGTGCCCTAGTTCTGAGGATATGCAGATCCCATGTCCTCCGACTCCTCCATCTTGGCTCTGCCTCCTAGCAAGTACTATTTCTATCCCTTACTATCTATTATTATCACTATAATATCCCCTTTCACCTAGCTCTAGTGCTTTATTTTTTAAAAAATTGTATTTATAATACAGTGAAGTAAATAATGCAGGCTAATACGTAATTTCCAGCAGCATCTGTATTACATATTTCATTTTAAATCATTAATGCACAGTGTATAATTATTTGTCATAAATTGTGTTATTTAGGAGTTTTCCTGGTTGTTGTTGTTTCACTGTTATAGCTGTGTCTTAGATTCTCTCTCTAAAAACTTTGTTACCACAGACATAGGTTAGGATTCAGATTTCATCTTGCAAGTGATTTCAGATGCTGCTGTATTTTTGTCAGAAATAAGTTACCTGGTAGATGATCACATGGAATTACTCAACTTTCAAACCGTGGTATGTTTCTTTACTTAGTCAAAATTGCATGTTATGGCAATGTCCATATAGTTAGCAATGTAAGTTAAGAAAAAAGTGATATCTTCCTATATGATTAATATAATTCAAAAAAATATATAGTGCTCCTAAGAAATCAAGTTAGATCTCAAATACTGTTGAAAGTATAAAAAGCAAATATTTTTCCTTGCTTTGATTGTACAAGAGAAATAGCCCAGGTTAAACAAATATGTCACCTGGCAAGATATATTAATTTTAAGAACACCTCAGTTAACACAGAAGAAAGATTTACTGATTGTATTAAAATGAAAGAAAAAAAAACAAAATGTTGTAAATTGGAAAAAGGTAACTGTTGACATAAAAACAATTATCATCACAACTACTGTACATAAGTAACAGTGGCAGTTGTACAAAGAAGTAGAAGACATTATTCCTCAACTATATATGAAAATGACAAATGTGTGACTTGTTCAGGTCATATTCCTAAGAGACAAAATTTCTGCTCCTATAAGTTAATATACAATAACATTTAAGATATTGTACAATTTATAAACATGTTTTGTGAATTCAACAAGTAAGTTAAATATTTTCATGTCCATTCTAAAAATGACTTAAAGCACTTATAAGAATACCCAATGGAACATTCAAGGATGGCGGAGGAGTAGGAAGGGGAGACCACTTTCTCTCCCACAAATTCATCAAAAGAATGTCTGAAGGCAGAGCAAACTTCACAAAACAACTTCTGATCGCTAGCTGAGGTCATCAGGCGCCCAGAAAAGCAGCCCATTGTCTTCGAAAGGAGGTAGGAAAAAATATAAAAGATAAAAAGTGAGACAAAAGAGCTAAGGGCGGAGATCCGTCCCGGGAAGCAAGTCTTTAGAGGACGTTTCCAGACACCGGGAAACCCTCGCACTGGCGGGCCTGGGGGAAGTGTTTGAATCTAGGAGGGCAACCTGACTGGGAGGGAAACAATAAATAAAACCCACAGATTACTGCCTAAAAGCAACTCTCAGCAGAAAAGTGCCCCAGACACCCGCATCCGCCACCAGCAAGTGGGGGCGGCACGGAGAGGAGCAGGCGGCATTGCTTGGGGTAGGGTCCGGGCCTGAGTGCCCTGAGGACAATCGGAGGGAGCTTTTGTGAGTTGCCGGCTTGAACTGTGGGAGAGCAGGGAAGAGAGAGAAAATTGACCGGCCCGAACTCGCTGCCGGCCGTTCGCGGAACGGGGGGACCGAGAGAGTCCGGAGAGGGGCTCGCAGACTGCGGGCTGGCCCGGACCCGCCGGAGGCGGGAGCAGGTCGCGGCGAGACACAGCGCGCAGGCACCCGACCGACGCGAGCGGGGACGGGCTGGGGGCAGAGGGCAGAGGCGCACGCACCCGACTGGCGCCGTCAGAAACCGAGATTGGGACCGTGGGAGAGGGTGCGCCGCACCCGGAGAGAGTGCGCCGGTCAGGCTTCTGGCTGCCTGGACCGCTCTGACGGGGAAGGCACAAGAGCGGACTCAGCCTTTTGTTCCGCGCTTTTGTGGATCACCCGAGGGCTGGAGCTGCGCGCGGCGCGCTCCATGAGGAGCGGCCGGGATTCTGAGCAGCGCAGACCGAGAAACCAGCGCCAGCCTCTCCCGGCAGCGCCAGCCCATCCCCGCAGCGTCAGCCCCTCCCAGCAGCGCGACGGAACTAGCTACCTGAATAAGAGTCCACCTCCGCCCGCCTGCGTCAGGGCGGAAATGAGGCTCTGAAGAGACCGGCAAACAGAAGCCAAATAAACAAAGGGAACCGCTTCAGGAGAGAGCGGTGCAACAGATTAAAATCCCTGTAGAAAACACCGACTTCACCGGAAGGGCCCTGTAGATATCGAGATCTGTAAGCTGGAACGAGGAGATATCTGAAACTGAGCCGAACCGACACTGACCGCAACAGCTCCAGAGAAATTCCTAGATATATTTTTACTTTTTTTTTTTTAATAAGAAAAAAAAAATTTTTTTTTAATTTTTTCTTTTTTATTTTTTTCTCTTTTATTTTCCTTTAAAATTCCCTATTACTCCCCCATCATTCCTTAACTTTCATTTTCATAGATTTTTAAGATTTTTTTAATTAGGGAAAATTCTTTTTTTTTTTCTTTCTTTTTTTTCTCCTTTTTCTCTTCTATTTTCTATTTTTCTTTTTCTCTTATTTCTTTTAAAGTCCTCTAGTACTCCTCTAATACTCCTTAATTTTCATTTTCAATACACTATAACCTTACCAAAAAAAAAGAGAGAAGCCCTATTTTTAAAACTGAACTTCATATATATTTAAAAAAATTTTTTTTGTGTGTGTTTTTGTTTTTGTTTTTAATATAGTATTTTTAAGAGTCTAATCTCTACTCTAGATTTTTAATTTTTGTTTTTCAATATATAATATAAATTGTGAACATTTAAGAATCCAATATTCAGTTCCCATTTTTATTCAGGAGTGTATTGATTTTTCTCTCCCAATCTTGACTCTCTGTTTTCTACCTCAGAACACCTCTATTTCCTCCTTTCTCCTTTTCTTCCCAATCCAATTCTGTGAATCCTGGTGGGTGTCTGGGCTACGGAGAACATTCTGGGAACAGACAACTGCGTAAATCTGTCTCTCTCCTCTTGAGTCCCCCTTTTTCTCCTCCTGCTCAACACTATCCCCCTCCTCCCTCTCCTCTTCTTCATGTAACTCTGTGAACCTCTCTGGGTGTCCCTAACGGGGGAGAATCTTTTCGCCATTAACCTAGAAGTTTTATTATCAGTGCTGTGTAGTTGGAGAAGTCCTGAGACTACAGGAAGAATAAAACTGAAATCCAGAGGCAGGAGACTTAAGCCCAAAACCTGAGAACACCAGAAAACTCCTTACTACATGGAACTTTAAGTAATAAGTGACCGTCCAAAAGCCTCCATACCTACACTGAAACCAACCACCACCCAAGAGCCAATAAGTTTTAGAGCAAGACATACCAGGCAAATTCTCCAGCAACGCAGGAACATAGCCCTAAACGTCAACATACAGGCTGCCCAAGGTGACACCTAACACATAGACCCATCTCAAAACTCATTACTGAGCACTCCATTGCTCTCCAGAGAGAAGAAATCAAGTTCCACGCACCAGAACACCGACACAAACTTTCCTAACCAGGAAACCTTGACAAGTCAATCGTCTAACCCCACCCACTGGGTAAATCCTCCACAATAAAAAGGAACCACAGACCTCCAGAATACAGAAAGCCCACTCCAGACACAGCAATCTAAACAAGATGAAAAGGCAAAGAAATACCCAACAGGTAAAGGAACATGAAAAATGCCTCACCAAGTCAAGCAAAAGAGGAGGAGATAGGGAATCTACCTGAAAAAGAATTTAGAATAATGATAATAAAAATGATCCAAAATCTTGAAAACAAAATGGAGTTACAGATAAATAGCCTGGAGACAAAGATTGAAAAGATGCAAGAAATGTTTAATAAAGACCTAGAAGAAATAAAAAAGAGTCAATTAAAAAATGAATAATGCAATGAATGAGATCAAAAAACACTCTGGAGGGAACCAAGAGTAGAATAACGGAGGACAGAAGATAGGATAAGTGAGGTAGAAGATAAAATGGTGGAAATAAATGAAGCAGAGAGGAAAAAAAGAAAAAAGGATCAAAAGAAATGAGGACCAACCTCAGGTACCTCTGGGACACTGTGAAACGCCCCAACATTCGAATCATAGGAGTTCCAGAAGAAGAAGACAAAAAGAAAGGCCATGAGAAAAATACTCGAGGAGATAATAGCTGAAAACTTCCCTAAAATGGGGAAGGAAATAGCCACCCAAGTCCAAGAAACCCAGAGAGTCCCAAACAGGATAAACCCAAGGCAAAACACCCCAAGACACATATTAATCAAATTAACAAAGATCAAACACAAAGAACAAATATTTAAAAGCAGCAAGGGAGAAACAACAAATAACACACAAAGGGATTCCCAATTAAGGAAACAGCTGACTAGCTCAATATGCAAACCCTGCTCCACGCCAGAAGGGCAATGGCAAAGACATACTGAAAAGTAATGGAAAGAGAATAACCTACAACCTAGATTACTGTACCCAGAAAGGATCTCATTCAGATATGAAGGAGAATTCAAAAGCTTTACAGACAAGCAAAAGCTGAGAGAATTCAGCACCACCAAACCAGCTCTTCAACAAATGCTAAAGGATCTTCTCTAGATAGGAAATGCAGAAAGGTTGTATAAACGTGAACCCAAAACAACAAAGTAAATGGCAACGGGACTACACCTATCAATAATTACCTTAAATGTAAATGGGTTGAATGCCCCAACCAAAAGACAAAGATTGGCTGAATGGATACAAAAACAAGACCCCTATATATGCTGTCTACAAGAGACCCACCTCAAAGCAAGAGACACATACAGACTAAAAGTGAAGGGCTGGAAAAAAAATATTTCACGCAAACGGAGACCAAAAGAAAGCAGGAGTTGCAATACTCATATCAGATAAAATAGACTTTCAAATAAAGGATGTGAAAAGAGACAAAGAAGGACACTACATAATGATCAAAGGATTAATGCAAGAAGAAGATATAACAATTATAAATTTATATGCACCCAACATAGGAGCACCGCAATATGTACGGCAAACGCTAATGAGTATGAAAGAGGAAATT